>NC_139411.1:11290000-11935000 GCF_905368555.1 Meleagris gallopavo | reverse complement strand
AATTGAGCCTTGTGTGTGAATCTGTGATAATTCCATTAGGCGTGCAATGCTGTACTGAAAAATGCATTTCCTCTCTTAAAAACAGTAATGAGAATTTGCAAGCGGTATCTGTTACTTCAGAGTTGTTTTCCATTGGATCTATCTGTGATTGTCCAGAAATTTGCGTTTGGAGATGTGGGCAAGTTTGTTCTGCAGCTCTTGCTTTTGTGCTTTCACGTGAGCCTTCCTGTGTGAGGAAGGGGAATGGTACAAGTAGTGGGCAATCCTGCAGAGCCCCACAGCCAGGGATCCAACCTGGGGTGTCTGGATAATAACTCCAGATAACTTACTGAAGAGCTAATGTGTTTTACAGACTAGACAAAATGAAACAGCAGTTGTAACTTCTGTAAATGTGTTCTGAGGGGTTGAGATGTGGAATTCAGTGGTTTCAGAAAATTACGTCAAAAAGAAAAGACATAGCAAGAAAGCTGTGTTACAAGTAATCCATCCTTTTGCACAAAGGCAGAAATTTGCATCCATCACGGTATGCAGGGCAGCCCTTAGAACTAGTCTCAGAACCCCCGCAGACTACAGAGCCCTTCCCTTCCTTGTGTTGGCAGCTGCCAGTGCTGGGCACAGGGTGGGTGGGGTGCTGCCCTTGTGCTGACAGCTGTGGGCTGGGCCAGAACCCCCACCTGTTTCCTGGGGGCGGTCCTCCGTGGTCATGGCTTTGTAGGGTGGATGAGCATCTGCTGGGTGGGCTAGGTCTGCTTGTGGAGCTGTTAGGTGCCACGTGGGTCGTGTTGAGCAGCTACTCTTACAGGGCTGGGTGCAGATAAGGATTAATGTTACACTGGGATTGATCAAGAGTTACTTCATTTGTTGATGTATCAGGAAATCAATTCACTGATGTAATATGTGTTATTATTTTAATACTGCTATTGTCTTCCTTGGGGCTCTGTATAATGAGACAGGAACATATTCCTAAAGGAAACCTTTTACATGTAGATCGGCACTAATGATGGTTGGAAGTAAATGTCATTTTATTTTATAACAAAACTGAGTGTAAACAGGCAGACTCAACAATGTTTTCCAGTGACAGCAGCTTTCCTGGCTACTTTGGTATCAACATTTGGCATTATTTGTCTGCTCGGCTTGCTCCATTCTTGAATCATTTTCAAGAAAAAAAAAAAAAAAAAAACAAAAAACCCTCCATAGGACTTGGATTTGGGAGCAGACAAAGATACTTTTTGTACTTCTGTACTTCTTTTAATATTTTTTTCTACACGCACAGAAAAGTTCCAGGTTGGTGCACTCCTGGTGAGCAGAGTGCTCTGGGGGCTCTCAGTTACCTCTGAGGTGGGATTGGGGTGTCCCTGGGTACTGTGACTGCATCCTGCAGCACTACCACAGCTCATTGCAGTGGAGGCAAGTTTCTTTAAATCAGGTTAATTTGGGTTCCAGCAGTAGCTGGGGCTTATCTGCAGCAGCTGCTTCAGAGTGGGTCAGGTAAGTCCTTGTGTGCTGCACTCAGATGTGGCATTCCCTCTTTGCTGTTTGAAACTAGTGAACTTCAATAAAATTGGGGAGGATGAAAGCTGAGAGAACACCTTTGTAAGACCAGCTCTCAGTCTATCCCTAAAATGGACAAGAACAGGACTGTGCTTTCCTACACATCCAGCAGCATGTCACAGCCCAGTGAGATGCCACCAACTGGCAGTGGGCTCTGCCTTCCCACAATGACATGAGTCATTCTGAGCTGATAAAAGCATTAGGTCTAGTCATAACTCGCCCCAGTAAAGGTTCACAATAGCTTCAAGAGACTGTCTGAGTCTCAGTCACTTTCTGAGCTCCTGCTGTCAGTTCGGTGACAGTCGGGCTGTTCTGCACATTATCTATTTTGCAGGATTGCTTGCTGATGAGCAGCTTGGAGTGAAGGCTTCATCTCCATTAAGTTGCTGGAGGTGTTGCCATTGACCTCGGCGCTCCTTCTACCCCTGCATTTTCCCAAATGAACGTGTATTTCAGGTCACCATCACATCTGTGAGCACTGTGGATGTGGCCCTGGCCATGCTGGGCTGCGCTGTAGGAGGAGATGGGCCCTCAAATGGGGTTGGGTGTGGGCCTTAGTTCCATAGTGTTGCTGCCTGTTCGCTGCCAAAGACAGAAGCCTACTTTCAGCCCTTCTGCTTCATGTTTTGGCCTCTCTCCCGTTGCCAAGAATATTTTTACTCTGCATCAGGAGAAAATGAATTCATGCCTTCAGGATTTGTACTCTTTGCTCTGTGCGATGTGATAGCAATGCAGTGAGATGCGCGAGTGGAAACTGCATTAATGATTGATAAAAGCTGAGAGCTGTTTAAGTTTTTTTCCTGTTTAATGACTATCAATAATTTAATGCATTTACTGTATGTTTTTAAGAAATAACACCCATATTACAGGCTTGAGTTTAATAGGCTAAATGATTCAAGCTTCAAAAATATGCCAATTTCCAGCATAAAATGTATCCTCTTTTTAATTGAGAATAAGACAGAAAAGTGGGAAATTGAGCTCATACGGCACATCACAAGAAATCATTGTGAAAGAGCAGGAAGCTGTGGGATTGGCACTGGCTGCCTGCCTGGCCTTGTCCCCGCGCTTCGGGTCCTGAGACCCACCCCAGAAACACAGCTAGTCGGGCCGGGTTCTCAGCGCCTTGTCACCTCGGTCGCTTTGCAGGTGAACAGCGTGACCTGCAGACAAAGGGTTGCTGCTTTCTAGTTCTATTTTCAAGGGGAAAATAAATGTTTTCTGCTCTCCTTGTTTCTTGGGAAGGGGGCAGATTTTTAAAGTGATGAGCATCTTCTCTTGTGCTTGAGTGAGCTGGGGTTGCTGTTTGCATATGACATCTGGAACAAAATCTTACTAGTGCTGGATATGTACTTTCGGTTGGTGGTTAAGAAAAGGTTTTGTTAGCACTTTCCTTATTGCCAGTCATTGCAGTTGAAGACTGATAAGTAAAAGTCATGTATGGATTGTTTTGTTTTATTGTGTTACCTATTTATGTGTATAATGCTTTCGTAGACTTAATTTTTCACAAGGACAAATTTTCACAAGGACCATTTTGGGAGTTTTTTCATGACAAAAAGCAGATGGGGAAAGATGGGAGAAATATCTATGTGAATATTTAAGCTGCAAAATGAATTATGTAAACACCTCTAAATAAAAATGCAGATGTTTAATTCATTTGGCATTTGAATGAAACTCGTTCAAATTTAATAAGTATGGTTCTTGTTTAGGAGCTGTATTTCATAAATAAAGCACAGTCTTGATATTTGGACATCTGTTGATGGGTGAATCCCATAGCTTCAATAATACCTGGGCAAATCAAAGGAAAGCTTGAGATCTGTACTTTGATTCATGCTTACCATGTTTTTATCCTTTAGCTACACTTCTCCAGCAATATTTTGATGACTATTTTTTTTAATATTTGTAATAGATGTGAAAGTGAACGTTTCCTCTTAGTGCAGATATCATCCTGGGGAAATAATGTTGGTATCTGAAGAAACTTGTTTCTCCACAAATACCCCAGTCCAGGTGGGGGTGTTTACCCTTTTCTATGTGTACAGACATAGGTGCATACACAGGGTAGGGATATGCTTTTAATTCATCTTTAACTACATGAGAATTTCTCGATTTCTAGCTTGGTCTCTTTTGCTGTAGGAAGGAGTGATGTTGTGTGTGAGTTTTATTTCATACCGCTTCTGCCCCAATGCTAGATATTAAAATAGAGATCAGAGAAGGAACTTGACACAAAGGACTGAGGCTCTTGCCTTCAAACCATGGGTTAGGGTCTAGCCTCAAGAGCTAGAGGCAGAGGGAGGAGGCTCAAAGGACACTCAAAAGAGCAGGTGCAGAAGGTGGCCTCTGGAAGCACGTGCCCACAGCCTGGTCTGTGCCTGGCCTCCCAGTCGGAGCCTTGTCCCCTAGTGCCATCAGTGGCAAATGGGCTGGAGGCCAGTGTGTGACATACAGCACTGTTCTAAGGGACATTTTAACCAAGGTTGAGCAAAAATTTCACCATAGTGGTAAGGAGTATTTTTTCTTTTAGTCTTAACTTGCTTATTCTCTACAAGGAGTAATGGAGATTACTTCTTCCTCAGTAGATATTCACAGAATAGTTATTTTATTAGATGAAGCCTTGAAGAAGAATTTGAGAAAATGAACAGACGAAAATAACTTTTTTTATTGCGTTAGAAAGTTGACCTATTTCTATTAACGCACACTGAGTGAGCATGTATTTTACCTGAAGGAAAGTAGCCACTTGGAAAATTAAGAGTGAACCTAGAGCGGACTGTTTTTTGTCCTATCACAAGCTGGTGATGATGCACTATTTATTTTTTTAACCCTGCTTTGCCTTATGTTATAGCAGAATATGTGTTTTGGGGAATGAGAGGGTTGCTGTTATATACAATGAAGCTCTGATCGAATTCCGTTCTCTAGTTCTTGGGACAGAAGTAATAAATGTAAGAGATCAAGGAAATAGAACAAAACCAAATGTATTCAAGGCTGACTGACTGGTGGGGCCTCCCTTTAGCAGGGCAGTGCCCCAACTGCTGTTGATCCCAGCTGGGGAGAGAGCTCTTCACCTGCCCTATGATCCAGGCTGGAAGTGAGGGGAGCTGCTTTCCCAAAACTCATTATTTTCTGAACTTGGACGGTCAAAAAATCAATTAAATTGAAGACTACATCCTGGTAAATATAATGAAGGATTTTTTAACCATGAGAAGTGAAGTAGCTTCAGTGAATATCTGGAAAGAATGTTTCTATCATGCACCAAAGGAATGAGTTTGGCAATGATTCTTTGGAAAGAAGACTTAATTTTTAGTCAAGTTAGCATTTCAGAACAGCCGGTCCAGTTCTAACCTTGGGTTCAAGTATTGCTCAGAATATGACATGTGGTGTAAGTACAGTGAAAAGCCATCTCTGGCTAGCAGAATTGAGGGTTGTTTTTATTAAGCTAGATTTAAGAAAGCATCTTGGCTGAATCTGCTGCAGGAGTTGACTCACACTCCATATGAGGGTGTTTGTCTTAACATATGCCTCTTCGCTTATCTACTGTTGATGTCAACGATTTGTTGGGTTCCATGCCGTGTTTCCCAGTTTTATGTTTGTTTCCTTCTCATACTAGCTGTATACCCAAAACATTTTGACACTTTCTTACACAGATTATCTCTGGTCCTGCCAGAAACTTAGTCAAGTCTCGTGGTACAGTAAGCCATTTTGCAAGTTTCTCCAATTAGATTTTGACTTTTAGGTAATGCGTTACTTCATTTCACTTTACTTTATATTTTTATTGCCTGAAGATCTGAGAACAGAACAATTTCACTTTCTTTGAGAGAAGTGATGTCTGAGTCAAAACTACATCGCTAAGTAGTACTTGTGACAGATTTCTGTCTTTCTGAGGGTGCTGTTAATAAACTTCAGAGTTTTGCACTTAGCCTTTTTTTTTTTTTTTGCCACCTTGATTTTATGTTTGACTAAAAATATGCTTCCTCCAAGGCTCGTACATTGACTTAAATTTTTTCTCTTGGCAGTATAAGGATGAAAGTATAAAATTTTAAGCACTTGAAATGTAACCAATCTATCAACTCCTAGCAGACTTCACCTGACTACTGTTGGGGGTCTCTCTTGGCAGAGAGAAAAACACTTCCTAAAGCATCCTTTTGATTTTTATAATTAAATGGAAGTGATGCAAACTAGATAGAGAGCTAGAGGGTGTTTGGGGGGGGGGGGCGGGTGTGTAGGTTTAGTGAGCTGGTCTGTGTGGGGGCTACTCCATCAGTGTTGCATGGGAGGATGTTGGGAGCAACTCACTGAGGACCACCTCTTGTCATGCCTTCCCACAGAAGGCTGAAGCACACTGCCCCCTCTTGAGGAAATGTAATGGCCTGAGTGCTGCTGCTGTGGGCTTGTTCGCGTGGTACGCAAAAGATACTGGAGCCTGTTGGGTAGGGGTGTCTAGGAGGAATGTAGGACAGAAAGGACAGAGAATTAGCCAGTGTGGGAAGGTTTGCCTTTAGGGAGTGGGCTAGGGAGGCAGAGCTCTGAGCAGGTAAATGTTATATGTCAGGTTCCCTTCTGCATTGCTGGATGTTGCAAGACCTATTTATGGTGAGTATAATAAAGCAGAAGAGGCTTTGAGTTGCTAATCTTGTTCTTTCTCTCCTTAGTGCATGTTTTTCCTGTTTTTTTTTTCTGTGATCTTCACTTTTTTTTCATTGTTTATTTACACTGCCACTGTTACTTCATGAATTCTTTAAATCATCGCCTATCTAGAGGGGAATCTGGACAGAATTATTCTTGCAGCTTTAAGTCTTGCTGACAGGAGGAGAGAAGAGCAGAGCTGTTGTCCCCCAGAGAAATGCAGGAACTGTGGCCACTTGAAATTGGACAGACATGGTCGGCTCGGAGGGAGATGTTTTTTCTGGAAGTGCTGCATTTTCTGTTGTTCTGCATCTGTTGGGGCCCTTCTGCAAAATTGCTCGGGGGAGAACAAGATTTGGACTGAAGCAAGTGGGATAATTGTCTTTTGCAGGATGAAGAAGAGATGTGTGGGAACTCTTTTCAATATTTTGAGGACTTGCACTTGGATTTGCTGTGGAACAGAAAGGGGTAGTTTCCATGTGAGCACGAGCTAACAAAATGTGATGGAGAACAGACTGGATGCGTTTCCACCCTGAGTGGATTGCCATTTCCTCAAATACGTTAATGGCTTGCATGCATCCTTCCACTTGATTTGCCTGCCTTTCATCAGAGGCAGGTACTGGAGGTAGGGAGGGGCCCATTAATTCTGTACATCAGTAAATTTCCTTAAATTTGTGGTCAGAATGGGGTAAAGAGTGTCTGAGATACGGTCTGAGGTGAGTGTTTGCGGTTTATGGCAGTGAAGCAGGAGAAAATTGGATTTCTAGATGTTATCTTCTTCACAAGAAGGCTCTCTGGTTTCTGTTCCCATCATTTTGGCATTTCTCTTTTAATTGTAGGATTCAATATAACTGGACTCAACGTTGTTTTAGGACAATATTGTTTTAGGTAGAATAGATACTTAAGAAATAGAAGTTATGAGTGGCTGTACATCTCTTGTGATTCTGTGATTCTTATCCCATTTTGGTATAGGTGAATCCACTTCCATTTTTCTTAGCAGTAGCTGACTTCATATCCCTGCCTCGGTATGGTGATGATAGGAGGAGACAGGACAGCTCAAGCTGATACTTTGGGACTGGAGAAGGAGAGGCCACAGTAGTTTGTCCAAGGAGTTGTAATCTGTAGCCCTGTAGCCTCTTAAAACAAACAAGCAAACAAAAAAAACCCTAATATTTCTTTCTTTTTTTTTTTTTCCACTTAGGAAATACCATTGTGCTGAGAAGGAAAACAACACCCTGCTCCTTCCCCCTGGCTCCTCCTACCCTCCTCCCTGCTGAATTAGAAGCTCCGGGAATGTTCTAATTGGCGGCGGCCTCTTCAAAAGGTAAGAGGTAATATGTTCTCTGAGGTGCTTTGCTTGCTTGTCTCTTGTTGGAAAAAAGGGTGATGTTAGAAGCTTGTCTGTGTAGAGCTGAGACAAGTTTCTTGTTTAACACAGGTTGCCCTACTGCTGTCTTTAACAGTCTGATGCAAAAAGGAGCTTTCTGTGCTTATTGCTCCATTTCTGGGTGCAGGATACAGTCCCTCTGCAAAAACTGGAAGAGGAGATGGATTTTAAATGCTTGCAGGGAAATTATAAATAATGTAACTGTTGTATTGCTGACAGCTTGAATCTTTTTCTCACTGCCAGCTTAGATGAGAAGACAGTGAGATAGGTTGAGAGAAACCAACTTGAACAATGTTTCATAAAGTTTTCCTTCTATTACATTTTTTAACCCATCTTGTTTGAGGTTTTCATTGGTTTCATGGCTGTTTGTACCACTGGTGGATAAGATAGGAACCAGCTGGAACAGCAGCTCCATATCAGAATGGTGTGTTTTGTGAAGAGTTAGAGGCAGTCTGCAATTCCTCACCTGTCCACGCTTTAAATTTTGGGCGAAGTGCGAAATGTGGTGGGTGAGAGTTCAAATCCAGCATCTTCTTTGTTGTATTTCCTAAGCAATTAAACGTTGTAGTTACATCTGATAGTGTGATCCAAACGTAATCCTTATTGTTCCTTCCACAGAGTTTGTCAGGATAAACAAAAGAGAAAAACTTAGTAGTTCCATGATTCATAGGACAGAATGAGGTGCTTGAGCAGTCTGAAGTATGTTGCTGGACAAACTGCATGTATGCTTTGATAGCAGACCTTGGTGTTTAGGTTGTTAGCTGCTCGGGAACTGAAAGTAGTGCTTCAAAGAGACAACAGGAAGTAAGCTCTTGTATTAGAGGCAAATTTTTCTTGTAGTGGAGGCAGTGTCTCCTGTTTAGACCTCCTCTGGTGCAGTTCAGCATAATACCTTAGCATAGCACTGAGAGGGGGCTTCTGCTAACTTGTCTAGTTTGGGAGTATGGGAGGCCAATGCATGATGGCATGATATATGTTGTTCTTGCAGATTTGCTCTGTGGTACTAAACTTTGTAAGGGGCTTTGGGAGACATTGCAATGCAATAATGTCTTAAATTGCACCAGTGAGACTTGTCAGAGTTCATTTGTCAGATGCCTCAGACTGACGAAGTACACTAACTTATAAAGGGTAAGCTGCAGACAGGTAATGTGCCTCGGGATGCTCTTTCTCATTCTCCATCTCATCCTTGATGGTGCTAAGCCAAACTAAGTCTTTATTGAATGGCCTCCACCAGCTGCCTGACTATCTTCTGCAATAAAGCTAATGACCTAATGGGCAAATGTTTCTTGGAGACCTTCAGCTGAAATGGAGACAAGGAGGAACATACAGACCAGCTAAAGGGTTCTCAAGGAGCTTTCAATTTCCCCAGGGCCCTGTCTATGTAATTACCTGTCTATTGCTTTGTCTCCTATCTTTTAATGCAGGAGGAGTGTCAGACTCCAGGCTGCTAATCTTTGTTACTATGGAAAGGCTGTTTACACTCCTCTTCTTTCATTTTAGAAATGGCAATTGCTGGTCCTCAGCTGGTTCCCTGAATTTAACTTAAAAACGGCTGATAGCTTTTCTCCTTGGTGCCAGACTAAATAATGCAGCCAACTGTGCTGTCACAGGCAAGCATTGCCTCTGCTGCTGTGGTGTGATGTGAGGAGGAGCCCACAGAAGCTGCCTGGTGGCTTTTGAACCCATTTTCTCCCAGACAAGTGAAGGATTCTGTAAAACTCTTTTGAAATGCACAATCTTGGGGCACACTGAGACGTGGGAGCCTTGGCTGAGCTGCAGGTGTGAAGGAGAGCTGTTGTTAAGATTTATAACTCCAGCTGAGTTTTTGTACAGTTACTGAATGCCTTCAAAATCCCTGGGCTTGGGGAAGCAAAGACTCTGCAAGCTGCTTTGTGGGACCATGGACATCAGCTGCTGCTACTGCCTTCCACCCAGTACACATCTCACACAGCGCTTTGCAGCGGAGGCACTCTGTTCAATTTGTGGGCTTCTCTGCTGCCACCCATCTTTGGCTGGAGATAGCTGTCTTTCCCTCTCACACTGCACTGGAAATCTAGAGGGGAGTCCTCACTTGCTGCTCCCGGCACACAGTTCCTGAGTACACTGTCAGACTGCCCCTGCTCTCTTTACTATGACAGCAAGGTGATGGAGGCCATCCCTGTGTAGCACAGTGTCTGTCCCCTATGGGGCTGCTGTAGGAGCTTGCGCCCAGGAAAAGTATGCTGTTTAGCCCTTTTGCAGTACCTTTGTCAAATGTGCTTTGCTGTCTGCAAACGTGTGGTGTTTAAGCAATGGAGTCTGCATTATCAAATACCGTATGCAGTCTGTATTCCTTGGGGTGAAAGGCTTGGGGAAGAAAGGCTGCTGTGATGGCGACAGTGGAGAACCCAAGCAAAAGGAAATTGTTGCCTGTGTGTCACATCAGAGCAGAGACAGGAAAGGTGGGGACAGGGAGGCTCCTGCCCTGATCCAAGTGTGGAATGGGAGCAGAAGAGAGGGCAGGGACAGGGCAGCAGTGGATCAAGTTGGCTGGTGGCCCACAGATTGCTGTGTCATTTGCTGCACTTAATGCTGGACTTCCCTCCTGTCTTTAACTAAATGTGTACAGAGATTGTTTTCAGGTTTTTGTTCCTTGAAAGAGCAACCATATCACACTTCAGATGGTTTCAGAAATTGTGTGCTGATTTTGAAAGAACTTGTGCCCTCATTATTCTGCCCTCTCATTTGTATCAAGCCATCTCCAAGGGAAAGATGACACTGCTGCCAGCTAGCATTTCAGGTGGCCAGGGTGGCTGTTAGCAGCGTGCCTCTAACAACTCACCCGCCTGTGGGAAACTTACCCTCTTTGTTTGTATTTCTCTTTTCATATATAAATCGAGGTCATAACTCCTGAGCCTTTGTCGAGCATTTCAACGAGGTATTTGTTTCAGATCTTCCCCCCCCTTTTTTTGTTTTTCCCCCAAAGTCCTTTGAGAAGTTTTGAGTTAGGATCTCTCATTCAGTCAGATGCAAGGCAGGTCAGTGGGAAGCTGCATGTTGTAGAGAAATTTTGTCTAGGAAAGCCCATGCCGATTTGAACTGAGTAAACTTGTACTGGGGAAGTGCTTTGTAACATGTGGTCTGAAATGTCTGGGTCTGGTGCTGATAGCCTTGAAAGCCAGATGAACCACATCAGTGACTCCTAGTCAGTTGGTGCGCCGTGTGTGATACAAACCAGACTTCCCCTTGGTGCCTTCTCGCATGCAGGGCTGTCTGGTTGGACCAGGTTTGTGTTGAGGTTATCAACTGTAGAATATAAGCATGCTTGTTTCTTGAAAGAGACATAGTTTTTCAGTACTTTTGGTAGTGTTTTAGCTATAGTTTCTCTTGATGGAGCAGGAAGTGAGACCCTGTGTCTTAAGATGACTCAGGCATTTTGCTCTCCCCCTCTTTTTCTCCCCTTACCCCTCCTCAAGCCAGGAATCTGCTATGATTTTAGGCCTAATGATCTTTCCATTCTCTCCATGAGCACTTCTGCAAAAGAAAGGATGTGCTTTTATGGAAGAGAGGGGGGGAAAAGGGAAGGTTTTCTTCAGCTTCTCAGGAACTTTTGGATATCTACAAAATAAATTGAATAGAGACAAAAATGAGGCATATGAAGAAAAACAGTGTTGCCAGCAAAATGAGCAGCTCTCTAATTTCAATCTTCGAGCTTTTGGCTAAAGAAGAGTAACATAAGCTTTTTTGCTGCTAGAAATTGAGAATTTGGCGGTAGTATGCAACTGTAAAATCTGTAGGCGTACAGTGTAGCAGAAGCTGTCTTTATTCCTATACTGCACATGGTGTTTGGCTTGGGAGAAAGTTTTTTGCTCTCTAAGAAAGTTGAGGATCTGGATGGGACTGACTACCATTTGTGCATCATCACACTAAGCTGTGTTTTATTCAGGAAAGGCTAATTAATTGTATGGACTGTTTTCCCCCTCAACATTTACCTAGCTCTTTCTTTTTTTCCAAAGCCTGTGGTCAGAGCAGTGAGAAGAAGTTATTAATCCTCACACTTCAGCAGGGAAATTGAGCGTTGGATGAGTTTTGGTACCTATCCTCTCTTAATTCTTTATAAGAGCATTTGCGGTATGCTTGAAGTGTACTGGGGAGTGACAATTCAAACAGCCCAATAAGATATTGTTGGTAGAGGGAGAATGAAGAATCACAGGAAGAGGATGGAAGTATGCAAGTGGTTCACCAGTGTCACATTAATAGAATCCTCAAATCAAGTGTTCATTCACTTTAACCAGAGGTTAATTAATCAGAGTAAGTAGATAAAATGATAAGCTGCTTTTAATGAAGTGAAGCAGCTTTATTAGCAGTAAGCAAAATGCAGAATATTTGGTCTCTGGCACTTGTGGTTTGGATGGGGACTGTGGTTTGCCACCAGCTGTTGGAATGCAATAGCCTTTTCTTGCTGCACTCTGTAGGCTGTGCTATGTCTGTAATTCTGTGGCCGATTCAGAATGCAGGACACAATCAGATTAGAAGCAGGTATAAAATCAGGAATGTTTCTTATGGATTTTATTGTGTGCTAGTTCAGTATTTACCTACTGTCATACTTTTCTTGCAGACAGCAGACTTTACACAAGCACAGCAAGGAAGTAAAACCTGTGTGTGGCTTTAGGAGAGTGGTCCTTCTAGAATGGAAGCAAGATGATCCTGCCTGGGAACTGCTAGCTTAGCCCCATAGCTGTCAGCAGCTGTCTGCCAACCTGCAGCTTGCAGACAGAAATGCTCCAGGGAGGTGCTACCTGTGTCTTTCATTCAGGTGGAGGGCTGAGGCCTACCTGTCACTGGCTGTTAAGCTAAAGCAAACTTGCTTATGCTTGTTCAAACGATCTTCTGTCCTCAGTGGTGCCTCTGTGCTGCTGCTGTGTTCCCCAGTGTCTCTCTTGGAAAGCTGTAGGAGCTGTCGATGTGCTGTGATGTGTGTGGCAGTGCAGGGCTGTAACTGCAAATACCCATGGAGCTGTAGACTAAGTGGATGATAAAAGGAATGCACATTCATGAGGAGGCAAATCTCTGGAATGCTGAAGTCAGTGGTGGGCTAAGTTAAATCAGCTCGAATATCCACACTTCAGCTTGAAATTAACTTATGACTGCATATGAAGATCATTTTTAAAATAAAACTCTAAATAGTATTTTGTTCACAGAATCACCTCAGAGGCAAACCCCTTACAAATTTGTCACATGGTAAGGTTACTGCTTTTGTTTGAACTGAAGGAGTTTTGCTGGTAGGCTTAATGTGACTTGATGATAGGATGCTGGCAAGTAAATCACGCACTGCCTTGCAGTCCTCCTCCCCAAGCCCATCTGTAACAGAACCCACTTCCCACTGCCACTTGAGTGCCAGTGCCTTCACCTCAAAAGGAGCTGACGGTTCCCTGATTCAGCAGTGTAAGACGTCTCGTGTGATTAAGTGAAATGAGAGTGCTGCTGTAGAGAGAACCTCTCAAAAAACTTCTGAGAGTAGTATGTGGAAGAGCTGCTGAGATTCTTGAAAGTGCGCTGGCAATTTTTGCCTTTACCTTGAAATTAACTGGATATGAATTTGTGAAGGAAAAGCTGCTGTTCAGGTGAAGTTGTGATCACCGACTCCAGGAGCTGGCTTTTGCTTCTTGTCCTCTTTAGGAACACGGTGTGCTATTCTATTTGTGCAACTCCAGTGCAACTCTGTTGTCTACACTATGCATTGAATCCCTGTTAAGCTTTCTGTTTGAATTTTTCTTTCTAACAACTTGTTTGTTGCCAGTCTCAGTTTCAGAAGTACAACTTCAGGGTATGTGAAAAGGAGTGAAAAATCATGGCCTTTGCCTTTATACTGAAAAGATGAGGTTAATCTAGCACCTTCTGAAAACCTTGTAAATATTTGACTGGCTATTTGGCTCAACTGCTCAACTGGTTAATGCCTAACGTGAGCATTCCTTAAAGTGCATGGTGTAGGTCTTGGGCTGAGGCTCACAGTGTGTGCAGCAGTTCCATGTGAAGATGTCTCTCCTCCAGCACCACCGCCCCCAGATGTGCATGCTGGATGAGAGCTGTGCTGGCTCCAGGCAAAGCAGCTGAGCATGCTTCAGTGGTGGTGACTTTGGTCTGAGCTGTCCCAGCTGACTTTCTCTGCCCTGATGCTTTTGCTGGTCCAGCACCAGTGTGGTAATTAGTCCAATTAATCCTTGACTTCTAAATGATGGTGAGCATCTGAGGCTCTAATATTCTACTGCTACCTGTGAATATGGAAGACTACTTTTGTGCGTATGTAGAAATGGGACTAGATTGTGATTGGTCACTGAGGAGTAGCCTAGAGGTCAGTGACAAGTCTGGAATGAAGCATGTTAGAAATGTAAGAAATTGTAGCTTCTGGTACCTGTCATAGCCTGCTTTTAAAATATCCCCTTCTTGCATTGTATTCCTGCAGTTTTCTGAATGAAACATTTTCTAGCACTGGAAAGTCAGCGTACAGACCAGGTAGAAGACTGTTTGCAGCTTTATGAACAAGATGAATGAAGGTTTCATTCTTAGTTTTAAGAGAACTAATCAGTGCAAGACAGCTTTTGCTTTTCTGATGTGAAGATTGCTCACTCATAACATCATACTGCTTCAACCCTTTCAAGTGATAGGAGCCTTAAATATCACTGCAAACGGGAGAACATACTTTCAAAGAACTTCAGTACCCAGAAAGACCTGAAGCATTTAAAATAAGAACCATCAGTAGTTAGTTAAAAAAAGGTATAGGTGAAATGTCTGTACCAACTGGTAATTGTACCCAATACAGCTGTCAGATGAGGATCCCAGCTATCTGTTTGTCTGATTTAGAGACAAGCACAGGATAGTCAAGTAGCTGCCAAAAGTCACTACCCCACCTACTGCTCCATTAGATGTAAATTAGCAAGGCCACAATGACTGGAAAATTAACTGGTTACATGGCATTAAATTCCAACCCTTTCCATAACTGCATTTATTTACTTATTAAAAAAAAAAATCTGTTTGTTAATTTCTGGTAATAGCTTAATAGTCTTAGACTACCCAATCTGGAAAGCTATGCAGGCTTTAAAAATACAACTACAGCCAATTTCCAGAGGAACTGCCTGCCTGCATTGGCATTGGTGAACTGAGGACGGAAACAAACAAAGAACAAAAAAAAAAAAACAATAGCTGAGGAACAAAGCATGCTGCTGTCTCCAGATCGCATACAGAGGATGATAAATGTATCTGAAGATGTAACTGAGAGTGGTGCTATCTGGTTGTGTGACATTGTGCTGTCTCTTGGTGACTGCTAGGTTTTTTTTGCTTTTGGAATTCCTGGGAGTCTGGACCTGACATGAGAAGATCATGTGCATCACTGGTTAGGACTCAAATTTAAAGTGGTGGTGGTTGCAGACAAGTCTCCAAAATCTTGATTTCAGAAGATTGAAAGCAGTTGCAAATAATGTTGGCAGGTTGCCGTTCTCTTTTATTTTCTAATTGTCAGCATCTGAAACAGGATATTTCCTTTCAGTTAGTCCTCGTGCACTTATCCACAGTTAATGGGGTGCACTACTTTATACTGATGTCAATAATTTGGTAGGAAGTATCTTTTAATTATCAGTAAAACTGTTTTGATTTAGTGTGATGTTTCCCTAATAACAGATTTCCAAGAAGTTAACCTTTGCCTATGATTAATATTTCAGATAAATTCATGACTAAGCAAGAGTACTGCACTAGTAGTGATGATGTTGAGATGGATTTGGTGGTTCATGCTGATTTTTGAAACAATTCCTCATATACCATGTAGAGTGATATTTTATGTACTGATTCATTACTTCATATGCTTATTTATGGAGTTAAGAGTTGTCTATCTTATAGAAGAAGCTTTTGTTCTAGACGATTCTTGATTATTTAAGATGAATTTCGAGAATATAATTTTCTTCACTTGACAAAAGTCTCAGGAGAAAATGGGCAATCAAAGAGGTGCTTGTGCTGGGAAATGTGGATCCTACTTGACACCCATGAAGGAGGTTTGCCTTCTCTCTGTTGGACTCCGTAGGGAAGGCTTGGGTACATTTGACTCCTGTGATCCAAACAAGCCGCAGAGGAAGACACTGCAGACACTAAGAGAAAAATGGCATGTCATAGATACGATGTGAGCTGCAATTGGAGCACCTCAATTTAATTCCTACATCCTGTGATATGCTAGTGGGCTGTCATGTCTATGGGCGCCAACTGACTTACATAGGTATGTGTCCTATTATAACATGACAGCACTGGGAAAGAACATCAGTCCTTGCAATCTGTTATCAGATGGGGGAATTAGATGCAGGCAGCGGCTCTGCTGAAGGACTGCTGCTTTCTGTGAGCTCAGCGAAGTCTAGTACTTGCTTCCTGAAAGTGTTTGACAAATGCAATTGTGAAACGAAAATCTGTTGGGCCACTACAAATGTCAGCCCTGTATTTCTAGCTGAACACATGGATGCACAGAAAAGCAAAGTTATTTCCCTGCAGTCCCCCATCAAGCAAATGATATAGCTGGGAACAGAACTGAGATATCTTGGTGTCCATTCCCCTGTTACAATGACTAAATAGTGCTTTCTTCACTGTAAACATGAATTGAGCCAAATGGCATGTACAACTAGCTTTTCTTTTTTTCCAGAAAAGCTAACAGGGGAGATGGAAGGATGAGGGGAAAAGAGCAATGATGGGGGAAGGGGAAGTCATTCAGGGACAACTGTACCTGCTGGGCGCACAATTTAATAAAAAGCAAGGAGTGGAGGAAGCAGCCCATGTTCCAGATGCATTGTTATCTGCAGAGTCTCCTATCTGGAGCTGCTGCAAAAGATTTAATGCAAATCTGAGACCTCTGCCATTGTGTGAGATAGATTAGGGCTCATTTGCATTCTTTCTCCTATAATAATTACATAGCAAGGAGTGCTTGTTACCATTAGCTTCTTTCTGTTTGCCTGTGATAACACCATCAACCACCTCTTCTCCATGGATCGTGGACACTGAGGAAAGGCGATGGACCAAAAAAAAAAAAAAAATTCTGTTGGAGAGGGTCATAGAAAAATGTGAATGCTGAAAAATTAAAATACAGATAATTGTAGCAAAAAAAACCCCATCAAATACAGCTGGAGAAGCACTGAGCTGAAAAGTAAAAGCAGTATCAATCCATGATATCAATGAGGTGGATGGTTTCAGATAGCTGTTTGGTACAGCCAGCGCATGATTTTAATTGAGCTTTATCTGTGGTGCTTCAGTAGTTCTGTCCTGGTTTTGGTATGGGCTCAGATTCTTTTCCAGTTAGCACAGTTGCAGATCAGTGTTATCAAGACAGACGTTAATGGTCTCTGAGTGTGATGTATCAGAAATTGAGGTTGAATTCAGCAAACAGTGCAACTGAGGGTCCTGAAACTCTAGTGAGGCAGTTTCCAGGACTTAAAAATAAAAGCAGTATTTGTTTGTTTGTTTTCCTGCTGTGTTTGTTTACTTAAGTGTAAGTTGACTTTAAGGAGTTAAATAAAAGAAGAAATGTGACTAACTTGGAAGGCTGAGGGTGCTAAAATGAGCGATTCCCTCTGCATGCACAGCAAGAATACCCAATGCTGGCACCAAGCAGTTTCTGTGCTGGCTGTTCACTCTTCCTGTTGTGTTTTTGGTTTTGTTTTTTTTTTTTTTTTGAGGGCCTCATGTATGTGAGTATGGTTGGCATACGTCTGTGTTTTCCAGGATCTACCCTGTGCTGTTGGATTTACATTTCACAAATGTTCCTTTTTGTTTCTTTTCCCCTCTGATTCATGATAGGAAGACTTTGTTTTTAAGTGAGGAAACAAGGGATATTTTTATTTCTCTGTGAAATTCTAACCAGTTGAAATACTAAGATAGGAAGGCCCATTACCTTATAGGCAGTTGTGCTGCCTGTCCTCTGGCAGTGGGCTCTGCAGGACTGCAGACTGCACTGGATAATAAAAGGATTATATTCAAGGGTGAGCAGGGCTGACATTTGGTATGTAACAGGACCTTTCCCAAGTAGCAATAGGCTGCAAATGGAGGGACAGATCTGCAAGTGAGTAGCCAGCCTGCTCTTCTGTGAAATCTCTTCTGCCTGCTTGTTTCTTATTTATTTGAGGATTTTCTTTAACAGTGGTAGCAAAAGGAAGCGGTGCTTAAAAAAAGTCAAGATATTTGAACAGGGCAAAGCTGTATCTTCCATGATATCACTAAATGCTTGGTGTTAACCAGAAGTCATATCACTACAAACGAGCAGAGGAAATGACAGGGAACTACAAATGTTGACATATTTCCTAAGTCTGGCTTTTTTCTCTCTTTTTTTGCTCACTATGATAATGATAAAGATCATAAACACATGACACAAACATAATGGTACACAAACATAATGGAAAATGAAGTTTAAAAAAAGCTTAAACACACTTTTCTTAAAGAAAATAGGTGCATGCAATTCAAAATGCAAGCTGGAGAATACTAATACATTTTATTTAGAAGAAGCAGTTCAAATGTTCTGTTCATTGTCATGACTTTTTCTAGGAGGAAGAAATGCATTTTGGTGCGTGGCCAGTTCATATAATTCATGTGAAGTTGTGCCATTAATGCATAGGAATAAAACTGCAGTTGACATAATTGGAAAGGTGCAATGTTTCCCTCTCTCTAACAAACCACTGGAAGCTTTGAACTGCTATCACAGAACAACAACAAAAAAAAAAACTTGTGTACGTCCTAGTGTGAGGTAGAACATAGCAACACATCTTCTCATGTGAATGACTCGAGAGAATAACAATTAGAGAACAACATCTGACTGCTTGAAAGATCCCACAGTGCAGTCTGTAAAATTGTATGATTATATATGTTGAATTTGAAACTATTAACAATCGTTTTAAAGATGTCATAACTTCTTATGAGACTTGCATTATTTATATTAATTATCTTCATATGGTCCTCTCATTCCTTAAGCAGTTTTAATAATTAATTTAGTACTGCCACCACACATTGTCAATCCTTTATTTTGATTCTTTAGTGTTGCATTCCAAGTCATTTATATTCAAAGCAGTAATCTTTTTTCCTTTTAACCTACTGTATGTGTGGTTACATGAGTGGTATGGACTCCTTTTCATCTGGGAGGATGGAATTAGTTTCAAATGTCTTGCCTTCCTTACAGTTGAACTTAGACTTTGGAGTCCTTTGTTAAAGATCTCTATGACATCACATGAACAGATATGGTTTTATTAGAGAAAATGTCACCCTATTCAGCTTGCTCTCTCAGCAAGAGAGGTGTTGAAAGCTTTTGCCCTGCTTGAGCTTGGTGTGCCCATGTTGGCACTGCTCGCCCTGGCACGGAGGTGCCTGAGCTGGTCTAGGTTGTTTCTCAGTGACTCTGCATTTGAATGTAGCTTTAAGGTTACTTCAACATCGTGTCCTTTACTGCTTAAAAGAAGTTCAAATATCCACTTGGATGATGATGGATATTTATGCATAGATTCCAACTTGGTAACATACTCTATCTGAGATGAGCACATTTTCAAAAGAATAATCAAATAAATAAGTAGGGAGGCTTATGTATGCTGTACTTTGTATTAACAAAGCAACAAATAAACCCGCAGACTTGCAGTATGTTAAGCTCTCTATCACAGAACTGCATCAAAAGAACGGTTGTTTGTTCTTTGGTATCTTTGGGTGGCTCTGGCAACCCGTCAGGCAGCCCTTCCTGTTGTAATGCAGACCAGATGTGAACCATTTTGTAGAACATGCCAGAGAAGTTCCTTTCCTAAACCTCTGGTAGCAAGGCCATGCAGATTTTAGCTGCTCTTTCATGTCTCACCGTGTTCCATCCCTCTGCCTATGTTAAGCTTAATGCCAGGAGGGCACCAGCTGAAAAACTTCTAACAAGGTCTCACAAACTCCATGTGGTAAGGCAGAATGATTGTTTTCCCAAATATTGAAACAAAACATGGAGAACATAGATAACCCCCAAAAGCAGACTTAGACACGTGATCATCAAGTCATGTGGATATCTGAACTTATATAAGCATAACTTACAACCCACACAGCTTAGTAGACAGGACTTATTTTCTGCTGTCTTTCTATCGAAATGGCAATTTATATAACATGTGAGTTAAAGGAATTTATGAAGCAGCATTCCAGGTTTATTTTAACTCTCTTGTTTCTGCAGCCTCTGTCTTTCCATCTTCAGACTGAGTTTTCATTGCGGTTAGCAGAGCAGCAACTTGGAGTGTGGAAAAATGTTCTGTGAGAAGGGTGAACTTGGAAGCATTGCAGAAAGCTATTTTAACGTTTATTGTTAAACTGTTCACAAAATATTCCTTTAGGCTGAGTCTATCCTAACACTGATGGCAATAATCTGCAAAGCAAATGAAGAAGGCAAGATCGGGTGTTTGCACCCTGCTACTCAGTGCTGCCCAAAGCAGCACTAACAGCTGCGCCCACATGTGGAGCAAAGCCCAGGGCAGCTGGTTTTACTGAAATAAAATGCAGAAGCCCACTTTCTCGGTGGAGCACAGTGCAGATATACCCAAAGCCTGCAAACATGAATCTTTTCATGTCGTTTTGTGAACTTGGGTTTGTTTTTCCATGTGTGTACAGCTTTGTTAGTCAAAGCCATTGTACAGCCGCAGTGCACATAGGTATAGGTGCTTAGGGTTCCCCACACATTGGAGCCAGGCACCATGGGATGCCTGTGTGCATTCTGGGGTGTTACGGCAAGCTCTGTCCTCTTGGCACAAACTACAAGAGCAGTTTGCTTTCTCCTGCTTAGACTGAAGGGTTTGTGTCCCGTGCTTGTGACTGGAACATGGCTTTGGTCAAAGACTGCAATTGGAAGCTGTGATGTTGTGTGTGTTACAGCTCAGCCCAATAAATCCCACTGCCTCCCCTTGTCGAGCAGAGCAGGCACCATTATAAGCTAGGCAGTTTGCAGGGAATGAGGAAGCTGAGTGCAAGCCTGCAAGCACAGCTTGTGTACATATTTGTTGAAAGCTAATTGGCAATGCAGTTGCCTTTCAGAGTTGTTCTTTCACCTATCAGTAGAGCACAACTCTGGTACTTAATGTACTGTAGATTACGTAAACACTACCCTGAAATATTTGTACAGGCAATTAACTCTTGTTTTTACACTCCTTGGAGTTACAAATGGAATCCTGCTGCAGAGCTTGGAGTACTTGAATTCTGAGCTGTATTTCATAATTATATTAGATAGTGCTTTCATCCAATTGGCCAGAATTAAGATGAGAAAAGTAGGGGGTTGGTTGTTCTGAGAGGAGCTGGCAATCTCTGAAGTTCAGTATCCAAGAAACACTGACATAGTTTGTACCACGTTGTTGAGGAAAACTGATAGTCCCAAGAATGTTATCTGGAGCAAACGTGCCTGCCTCCTGTTGGGATCTTATATTTGAAGACTGCAAATGCTTGTGGAAGTAATGTTGGTCTGTATTTTGTGGGACATGACATGGTCACTGGTGAAGTGGTACAAGACATGAACGCAGCATGAGATTCTGTTACCAGGATGATGTGCTGGCCTCCAGCTGGCCTGGTGATGGCCCCTTGGAAGATGCTTATGTAGACACACTTATTTTTACTCCCTCCTGCTCTTAAGTTTTATCTTACAGACATTTTGTCCCTGATGAAATGGAGTGAGAACTCTACAATTTGTACTGAACATTAAATCTAGGAAAACGCAACAAGTCTTAAAGCCAGACCTCCATCTTCTGGAGTTTATTCACAAGCACTTGACCTAATATGACCATAGACTTGAATGAAATGTTAATAGAGTTTATTGCAGTTCCTTGCAAGACTTGCTACCGTGATAATAAAATAGTATTTGTAACATTGATGGCTGTAGCACACCAGTGCTCACCAGAAGTATGGTTAATGTGCTCCCCGAAGGTGTGGTGAGGGACTACTTCAATTAGTTCAACAGTACTTTATATATAATCAAACAGGCTAAAGGAGGTAGAAAATAAAACTAAATTAATCAAAACTCGTCTTGCTGTTTATATATAGAGGCGTGACAACTAGATTAGATTGCAGTTGATTAAAAAATCGTTCTTCAGGAAGAGTGAGAATGATACTTTGTAAGGCAGTGCAGAAGTGCTCGTGCTAGTGTCTACATGTATGTGGGATGCTTACTGATTTTTTTTTTGTGAGCAAAGAACAGCTGTAGATGGGGACTGTTGTTTTCATTATGGAGACAGCAGCCCACTTGCAAGTTTGGGTTTTGTTCTCCAAATGGTCCAAACAATTATTCCTGTATTCAGATAACTTTGTTTTCTACTGTTTTGTTTTTTTTTCTTTCACATAGGAACTGTGATAGCTTCTTTGCTTAGAAACATTTCATGACAGTTAGCTATGACCAGTCTTTCCTCAGTCTTTTGCAGATTTTACTCTTCCCCAGTTGTGTAGTAAAACATCTTGGACCTAGGGCATCACAGTTCTGCCTCTTTCTGCATACTTTCAATCACTCAAATATTATTAAGAGTTCTTTCAGCTTCATCCAATTTTTACATGCATGGAGTTACGTGTGTAAAGAGCAGGTTGTGAAAAACCTAGTTTCAGTTACAGCCTCTTGTTCTGTGGGGCAGAAACAAGCTAATGGTAACTATGGATGAAACCAAAAGAGTGATGGAGTTATTGTTGATTTTCAGTAGAATATGGAAATTTCTTTTGGATCCCTATGAAGTCTACTGTGTCTTCATTTAATTTTCTATAGATGTTTCCTGAAGCCAAAGACAGGAGCAGTAGAAATGCTCCTGTCCAGTTGTCGTTGTCTTGAAATTCTTCATGTAAAAAAAAAAAAAGGCACCCATCGGCATTCATGACATTTGTTGAGTGTTTCTGGAGACCAATGAGTGGATGTGAGCACATCAAGGTGGTGCGTGGTACATTCCAGCAGTGGTGACAGTAGGTCACCTCTGCTGGTGCATGTTTTTGAGTGTGGGATAAGGCCCTTGTTCATTGCTGGCAAAAATGCAGAGATAATGGTGGAGACTATATTGAATGATAGCGTTTTGAAGCTGGGAATTTGTTCTATCAAATACTGTTATTGTGCTCTTTGTTGTATTTTCCGTGGAAGTAAATACGAAACATTACTTTCAGAGTGACCTACTTAAATCACTTATCTTGAGAGAAAATGCTGGTTTCATGTTTCTTTGCTGTAGAAATTTGAAGTACTCAGTGTAAAAATGTCTGGGAAGAGGGGTTTATGTTTAATGAGTGGGACAAGATTTGTGGGTAGACAGAAATAAAAACTATCAGGTCTGCTGGTGTGTTTGGAGAAATAAACTTTCATGGACGTGAATATTTCTTCAGCTTGACGTTTTGATGAAGCAACTAAGCGTCACTTCTTGGCAGTCCAACCTGCCTTGGTTAAATTTCTTATTCCAAGGTCAGTAGTCTTCAGTTCTTAGCAAGTGTTGCAATGTGTAAATAGGCAATGTGAGGATGTAATCTGATCTTCAGGACCAGCAAGGAAGAAGGTTGCAACTTTGAAAGAAGCTGAAGCCTGTTGTAGAAGCCTGTTTTCGAATAAATGAGCATGATTGGACTGTAGTTGGAAATAAAACATTTTTACACGCTTTAATTTGTTATATAACTTAAGTGTGGCTGCTTCAAAAATTTTTGAAAACGTCAGTAGTCTTTGTACTTCAGTATGTTCATTTCTACAGTATGCCAGCCATTCTTTCCCATAGTTGGCACTGCCTACCCCCAGTGCCAGGCTTTCCTTCTGGTGTATGTTAGCAGGACTGGGAAGTGAACAAGTGCAACGGCACCTGAACTAGTAAGGCAAATGATATAAACTGAGGTGATTGAGCTGGAACTTTGGTGTTGTGACAGCAAGTGAAAGTGACTTTCAGGCAAGTGCATCTTTTTGTTGCTTTTCATAGTGCCTGTATCGTAGAATCACAGAATGGCCTGGGACCATCCAATACAGCCCACATGCTGTGGGCAGGGTCACCAACCATAAGACCAAGCTGCCCAGAGCTACATCCGGTCTTGCCATGAGTTAGGAGCTAGTGCCATTTGGTGCAGTAGTTTATACACCGAAGTAGCAAGTTTTATCTTGCAGACTTTTATCTTGCCCAACTTCCTCTATCACTGATTGTTGTTCATTGTCACCTTAAAGCGTAATTTCCACTAAGCCATAGGAGCAGTCTAAAATGAATGCTTTTGGAGCAGTAGTTGCATACTTGGATTATTTTTCTTACTAACAGTTTTGTAAGACATACTTGTTGCAAGTAAATGGTTAAAGAATGTTTTACTTTGTTTTTTCTCTTTTCCCATGGAGACAAAATATCTAAAGCATATTAATCTGTGTGTCTGACTCAGGTATGGTGGATTTCAAAACTAGGTAAACTGTAGGACTCAGTCCCCCCCTCCCCTTTTCTCCACCCCCACATCCAGAGACAGAAGTAACCTAGTATCTAAAGAATGCAAGTTATGCAGATGTTCAAAAGGCCAAATAAAACAAATAGATGGGCCGCAGCTGCTAGAACTGCATAAAGCAGAGAACATTTGCTGCTGTGATGAGTATGCTGTATTTCAGCATGCCTAGCTTTTTCCTGTTTGAAGAAAAACAGCATGGTGAATTAGTTTAATTAGTTTTTATCTTATTGTGACTGTAAATTGTGATTGCTTTCACGATTGTTGAGACTTCAAAAAAAAAAAAAACTACCAAAAAAAAAAAAGCAAACAAACAAAAAAAAAGATTAGCTTTTAGTGAGGAAACAGAAAAATTAGAAGTGCCAGTGTCCCTGTATAGGAAGGAAAGGTGTATTCTACAGATATACAAGTTTCGTGTTTTGTTCCCTCAGTGAGAGGTGACAGACTTTCATGGAAGTATCCATGAAAGAAACATCCCACCATTTGGAGAATTTAATATGTTGAAGATGCTTTCAAATATCCTAAAATCAAAATGGAAGACCAGATGTCCTGCAGTAAATTAAAGCTCAGCTTTCCATTGGAAGTTTTGTGGTAAGGAGGTCTCAAAGTTCACTGCCCAATATATTCTTCTAAACTGGATGGCATCTGGAGATAAAGGTTATAAATTATGGTATAAATGATGGGACGAGAACACTTGTCAGATTTGAACAAGTCATTAATGTGCAGATAAGTGAAATTGTTCAAAGGTTGACCTGTTTTTCTAGGACTCTACTAAGCAACATAAAGGAGTGCCATACAGAGATGCCCAGGCATATACTACCCTCCTCTGGTACATTCACTTAGCACAGTCCTTTGCAAAAATCTTACTGGTGTCCTGGGAATAGCATGGGCATACTACAGCAGTGTAGCAATGTACTTGTGGTCTACAGAAGGAGAACTCACTTCTCCTTTGACAATGTTTCATATTGCTGCTTGAGCTCTCATTGTACAGAGTAAACCCACTTGCCTATCAGGGTCCCACATACATCTCATGAACTTGAGCAACTCATTCTATTCATTTGTTTTTTTTTTTTTTCCAGCATGGTATGTGAAACAACAAGCTAGGTGTGTTGTCTGCATCCTGAGCCTTTGGAATTTGGTTATTTGGGAATTACCAGATAATGTCATGACTTTAAGTGTCTAAAATAATATTTTGGACCCCTCACTACCAGAAAGACATTGAGGCCCTGGAACATGCTCAGAGAAGGGAAATGAAGCTGGCGAGGAGTCTGGAGCACAAGCCTTATGAGGAGTGGCTAAGGGAGCTGGAATTGTTCAGTTTGGAGAAGAGGAAGCTCAGGAGACCTTGTGCTTTACAACTGCCTGAAGGGTGGTTGCTGTGAGGTGGGAGTAGGCCTCTTTTCCCATGTATCTAGCAATAGGTCTAGGGAGAGTGACCTCATATTGCATCACAGGAGATTCAGATTGGATGTTAGGAAATAGTTTTTCTCCAAGACAGTGGTCAGGTGCTGGAACGGGCTGCCTAGGGAGGTGTAGGAGTCACTGTCCCTGGAGGTGTTCAGGAAACATTTAATGTTGAGGGACATGATTCAGTGGGAAATATTGGTGGTATGTTGGCAGTTGGACTGGATGATCTTAGAGGTCTTTTCTAACCTTGATGGTTCTATGAAAAGGGATTTGGACTCATATATTACATGGATGTGTGGCAAGTATATCATTCAAGAAATGTCAGCTCCTTGTGCATTTGGAAATATGATTCTTGGACCAAGCTAAATCTTTTCACAATCTGATAGAAACAGGACAAGAGGGAATGGTTTTGAACTAAAGGAGGGAAGATTTATGTTAGATGTTAGGAAGAAATTCCTTGCTCAATTGGTGATGAGGCACTGGCAGATGCTGCCCAGAGAACTTGTGGATGTCCCATCCCTGGAGGTGTTCAAAGACAGAGTGGATGGGATCCTAGGCAGTCTGATATGGTGAATGGCAACCCTGCCGATTGCAGGGGTTTGGAGCTAGGTTGTCTTTAAGGTCCTTTCCAAACCAAGATAATCTATTTTATATGTATACGTGTGTGTGTATATATTATGTGTATTGAAATGAAGTGACAGAACTGTGAACTATCCTGTTTTGAGTTGGATAGTGAAAAAACCTCCAAACAGACTCAAAAGCTTTTAATCTCTGAATTTGAGATTTTATTTGATTAGAATAATTAAATTTTAAACAGAATAAGTGCAAAGCAGATAGATAAAACAGATGGAGAAAAGTATATGAAAAACTTGCTGTTTTTTTGCTGTATTTCTGCAGGTGAATCTTAACCCATGAGCAGATGTTATCCAACTCAATGAATTTCTGAGTTGCATAAAACTGTGCAGTTCTGTGTAGTCCCTTAGATACTCCTTCCATTTCCTCTGAGGCTCAGCTGTGTTTGCACTCTGTTCCTCATTAGTCTCTTCTTGAGCAGTAGGTACCAAGCTGCTTGCTATGACTCCTACCTGCTGCAAACACAGTATTTAAGCCTTTTCCTTCCTAAGTATATTCAACAGCTCCACATGAAAAGGTGGTTATTTTGCATGGGGGTCCACTAATCCCATCTCTAAAAGAAACAGGATAGAGAATACAGAGATGTACAAGATACCATTTAATATCTAACTTCTTTTGTTTCTGAATTTCTTGACCTAAGAGGCAATATGAAGCTATATGTATTCATGACTAAGTTGTATGCATGTGCTCCTGTACCAGTGAATGGTCTTCGCAGAAGATGTATTCCTCTATTTTTATGAAAAAACTTAATGTAGCATGATTATTCTGAGAGGCCACTATGCCTACTTGCAGATAGAGACAACCTATCACATGAGTATAACTAATGTTTAAAAAGAAATTAGCAACGAGACATAAAAGAACACTTTTGCCCACTTAAAATGATGTTGAGTCATACCATTAAGGCTTTTAACTTGCTTATTTGCATTGCAGACTTATTATGAAGTCTATCATTTTCTCTTGGGGAAATGTCTCTTGGGGAAATTGAACTCTCTTCTTTACTTGATGACATTTGCACAACATGTTCCCGATGTCTGAGGAGTGGTGGGCGTGATCTTTGAGCTAAACTAGTATGGTAATAGAAAAATATGAAAGTAAAGGCATTAGTGTCATGTGATGAAATCTTCTAGTTTTATAATGTGCTTTTCTGTAAGAATGACAACAAACGGACCCTGAATGAGGATAGCTGAACAGATTAGGAGCAAAGCAAACGGTTGTGTTGTGTGTGCTCACCTTATTACTGAAACATGCTCTGAGTCTCCTTACTTAACGGGAATAGAAGCAGGACTTGTCTGATGAGATCCTTGAACATAATAGAACAGTTCTGTGTTTTTTACTCTTTATTACATAGCTGATAACTCATTTAACTGTAATACAATATGCTATTATGCAGTAGCATTTCTACTGCTTCACATTAAGATTTGGGGACATTTAATAGTATAGTGAATAGAAAAGGGATAAAATGGATGTCAGATTCTTGTGTGATGTTTTGGTGAGTCTCGTCATATACTCATGCATGTGTCTGGGTTTGTATTTGTTTATTCCTTTGATATGAATAGGTACATGCCATTCAGATGGATGCTGTTTCTTTTAATTGCATGTGGCACTGCACTGTGTGTACTTGTTGGAACACAAGTGTCTGATTGGTGACAGCTGTTTGATGCCTTTATAAATAAGAATAGTAAAAGCCATGGAGTTCTGGTACCTATGTGGTTTTTTCATTACTGGGCTGGTCTCACAGTTACTTCTTGCATGAAGGACATACAGCAGCTCTAGAGCTTCAGCTGACAAAGTGGATGAGAAGACCCCCTTGCAGGTCATTCATTACCAACTGCATTACACTAGTGCTTGATCTTTACTTGAGGATGGATTCCCACTCTGGTAGCCTTTCTGCTTGTGCAAAGCAACAGGCAATTCGTGCCCTAAAACTTGTAGCCTGAGTTAACAGCTGTAGAAACTGGCACTCCCAAGAGATTTGTCCCAAGTCACATAGAAAAGAGAAGTATCAAGGATAGAAAGCAGCTTCCTCACCTCTTGCTGCAGAGCTCTGTCTGTTGTCTGGCATCTGCTGAACTCACCGGGGCGCACACTCAAGGATAGATTTCTTCTGAGTAGAGATACTCAGCTAATCATTGCAAGTTAAAAATGAAAGCCAGAATTCCCCCCCCTTTTTTTTTTTTACCTCATTATAGTTCTCTTTTCCATATTCATGTTAGATTCTTTCCATATTTAGTGTTTGAGATTTTATGGAAATATTGCTAGTCAAGTGCTACACTTGTGAGAAGGTGAAATGAGGACAAAACACAGGGGACAGATCAGAATCTTTAATCTTTGCTGCTGCATGTAATTTATAAAATGCATTAATCTGGATTCATTCACTTACTGAACCATTTTGCACTCTGTCTCTGCTGCCTTGCCTTCATTTTAGCTGGTCTGAAGCCAATTAATAAAAAAAAAATCATTTAGCTAACATAGCAAGGAGGCTTAGTACTTGTGCTTTTTTTTGTCTGAAATCCTGAGGGTCTACCCCACCAACTTGTGGGGGAGTGTAAGCAGTGTTGTTGTGCTTAAACAAATCAATTTCACTGCAGAGTTTTCCCTGTCATAATGATCAGTTTGCAGCACAAATCTCATTGATTTTTTTTTTCCACAGTCCTGTAGAAAACAAACAAACAAACAAAAAAGCAAACAGTTGTTGAATAGCACTGAGTGAGATTTGGGAGAGGCCCTTTTTGTGGCTGGTGGAGAAACCCTGGTTGTTGCTCACTTTTCTGGCTGGCTTCTGCTCCGGAAGCCTTTTGTATTTAGCTGGGTCTCTAGATGCAAGGGGTCAGGAAATTCAGTGGTACCCATGAGGGACTGTAAGCTTTCAAGCAAATGGTGGAAGAGCAGCAGCTGCATTTTAAGGAGAGCATAGCCTTGCTGGGGTCAGCAATGCCCTGTCGGTGGCTCTGTGTGCTCGCACCAAGTGTGACCCCACTGCTTACTTTCTGTAAACTTGCAGGCGGAATAATTGGGGCATGAAGCTGCCTTTTTTCTTTCTTTCCCTCGCTGCAGTTTTTAAAGCTCTTTCTAGGGTCAGAAGGTGAGGAAATGAGCTGTATGTTTCTAGAAAAGAGAAAAAACACATGGTATTGGAGAAGGGCACGTTTCACAGTAGGGCTATGTTAATTGCCCTTCACATTCGAGATGTCTGATTTATTTTTATGTTCTGATTTCTGGCAGAGTATTGCCCCTGTACTGACCCCTTTTCGCCTACTCTTATGCAAGGTGTATTTAAATAGCTCGATTGTAAATCTGAGTCTGGAAAGCTTCCCACCTCTCCCGCCGTTGCCCTTGATGCCACTATTCTTGCTGAGCCAACGTGCAGAACTGTGCAGTCATAGCAGGGCTGCTGCCTGCATTCTGGCAGCAGCTGGGCTGCTCTTGGCCTTTGCTTTGTCTGCTATCGATTGGCTGTGTATGTCAAACTACTACTTCAGAAGCTCGGGTTTTTTTAATGCACTCTGTTCTATAAGTCTGGCTGTATTTTCTGACCTGTGGTGGAAATTCTAAGGGCAGGAAACTTCTCGTTGGCAGTAAGACATGCTGTTTTGTGTGTTGTACAGGGAAAAGGTATGATCATGGAAGTATGGGGGTTTGAACAGAGGATTACTGAAATGATAGTTGTTCTCAGCTCCTTACTTTTTAGTATACCACAGAATTTTAAGAAATAATTAGCTTGCATATTACAATGCCACACTTTATTACTTCAATTACTTGCTTTTGAAATATTTGCTTTTTTACTGAGATTAAATACAAAGGCATAAGTCTAGTCTAGCCAGTCTAGTAATTCTTACTAGACAGAAAATGTTCTGATTTTGTTCAACATCATAAGGTTTGGATGCAAGCATAGCATAGGGAAGTTAACAGAAAATGTGAATTTTGGTCTGGTTTTTGTGATAGAATTTTCATTGCGTTTTCCTTTTTTCTTCAGCCCACACTGTCCATGCGGGGCTGCTGGAAGCAGGATTCTCTGTACCCAGAGAAATCAAAATCTCATGGAAGTTAACAGGAAGATCTGCTGGGAGAACTTTGTTCGATCCCACTTTTCCAGTTTGAATACCCAGCAAAGAAGTCTGTATGTGGATCTTTATTTTTTTTATATATATATATGGACTGGTTTGTTTAATTTGTAATTTGGAGGGGAAAAAGAAAGATAACAGCTGAGATGTCAGCTGTTTCAGGAAAAGAAATAGAATTTGATAGAGCTTGAGAACTGGGGGAAGGGAAGACACAAGAAACAAAAACTGCAGCTATTATGAGCATGTTGTTCTGCAGGAAAAGAGTAAGCGGTTAAAATAACTGCAAAAGAACTTATTAATGGTGGAGAAAACATTTTTTTCATTCTCAATCACTTTATATGACTCAAAATAGAGTACTATTGTGCAAAGTGGCATATAAGCACTTTACCTGATATTCTAATGCAGATCTGCGCTTTGAGGAGCGGCGTAGGACAGCCCAGGTAAGGGTTGCAGCCTGTGTCGTTGCAGTTCTTGTCTTTTTTTGATGGTGAGCCAGCTCTGAGTTGGTCTTGAGTTAAAGTGACTTGGCTTGTTTCTGTGAGTAAGCTTAGCTGCATCACTGAGGGTCAGTGTATGCTGGTGCCAGCAGGAGAGCATGGTCAGCAAAGCGGCCAGCTTTTAAGGCAGCAGCAAAGCATTCAATTGTCTTATATGCAAAAACCTCTCTCTTTCTACTTTATTTTGTCTGTCTTTTTAAGATCAGGAGCTTCACAGTTATGTGATTTCCATATTGGTTCTGTATGTGTGCTATGGCCTTCAGAGGCACAGTTGCCCATACCACAAAGGGGAGGCTGCTAAGGATGTGAAGGAACTCACTTCGCAGAGCACACTCCTTCCAGCAGGACCCACAGCCTGGATGCCTCCAGGGCCTTTCCTCAGTTACTTGAAACTGGTGAAGCTCAGCTCGTTTGGCTAGTTTTGAATATGTCTATCTCAGTATCCATGCAATCACTTCTCTCAGAGAAAGTGGGGACAGTTGTCACTTATGTCCTGGTGACAAATTGTGTGACACCATGAGGGGCAGCAGCACCTCCACCTGCTTTGCTGAGTGTCCCTGAGGATGGCCCTGAGGAGTCCTGGGACTATCAGCACACTCAGGGCACGGATCCCTCTTGGGGACATGCAGTGCCTGCTCAGTGGCTGCAGTACCAGGCATGCTGCTCTTCTATCTGCAGGCTGGAGCTGCTTTTGGCACCTGCCCACGGTGAGGAGTGGCCTCCCAGAGCAAGACTGGGCTGTCTGGTTTCCCTTTGCAGCTCAAGAGAGGCAACACCAGATGTGGCCATGAGTCAGCCATCAGTGCTGGGGGCCCTCCTGGCTGTGGCTGCTGTGCTCTGGGAAAAGAGGCTGTGCAGGCTTTCCAGAGGGATTACTCCTGCCCAGCTTTGTACTGCCAGCCCTGAAGCAGCACTGAGCACCTGCTGGCTGAGGCTGAGAAGCAGCCTCACACAGTGACCTTCTTTGCCCATCTGTTGCTATCGGTACCCTTCACAGCAAGGTGGGAATGCTGGGCCTCTCCAGTGCTGTGCTCCTCCTGTAAGGCTGCAGTGTGGTCAGAGCATGGAGTCTGGTTTGGAAAGGAGAATGTGCAGATGCCATATTGACATTTCTGCCTTTTTCAGGCTGGAATTAGCGACTGCAAAACCCCCTTGTAGACTGTTTCAGTGAAGGGCATACATATCAATCCTTGCTGTTCCCTGCATGTTTGATTCCTTTCTCCCACTAAATGCAATGGGCCTGAAATATACCTGCAGTGAAAATGGAAGTGATTTTAGTAACAAATGTAGTAAATTCAAGATACTCTTTCATTGCTTATGGGGACTTCAGGGGGGGTGGGGGGGGGAAGGGGCAGAAGGTGGCTTAGGAAATGAAAAGGGGGATATTCTAGCTGTGTGCTTCTCTGTGGCAAGAAGAAAACTTCCTCAATACGCTGTGTATTATTTCTTTCACAGGGCTCTGATTTCACATGACTGTTGGGGATAACTCTTTAATAATTTTAATATTGCAACTGTAATAAAATGAGGATGTTAAGAAATATGCTGTGACATGAAACTTTACTACAAAAGCTCTTGAAGTTTGAATTGGTCTTTTCACTCTATTAAAATTTCTAACAATACTATTATAAAACTTGTAATTATGCAATAGTATTAAATATAAATTATTTCCATTAAGGAATATCATAATAAAATGTTCATGAATATTATTTCTGATCAGCATGTGTATATTCAGATATCTCGCATTATAATTCTAAAATATAATTTTAAAACCAGTAAGCGTATATATTTCTACTGACTTTAAAGTAACTGTTAGTACGACATTAGTGATAACAAGAACAGCAAAACCTAGAAATTTGTATTTTTTATCACAAATTCCTGTTTGGGTCATTGACACCATATTAATACTGTGTTTTGAAATTAGGGTGTTGATGACAGAACATACTTAACTTAATACCTTTTCAAGTTGCTTCCACTCAGAAATAGAAATTTTAGCTGATCCAGAGACAATAAGACCAATCTCTCAGGCATTTTTGGATGTAAGCAGTCCTAAGTTTAATGTTGTGGTTCGTATTCCAGCAGTGTTAAGATGAAGTCTGTGTCTGTGCTCTTCTAGGGGCTGTTTCAATACCCGGGAACAGAAGTCTTTGTCTTAATTTTGGGAAAAAAAATCGGGAAGAATGTTCAATGGATGCATTGGTTTTCTTCTTGTTTTTATCTTGTTTTTTTTGTTTGTTTTTGCAAATGAATACCATGGGTGCAAAAGCACACTAATTTATATAATAGATGTATGGCAGAGCAGGAATCTGATGTTCCTATTTCCTGCATTCAGACCATTCATTGACTTGGCTTCAAAATTCAGAAAGAAATCACTGAACTCTGAGTATTGCAGTTCCACTGATTCATTTATCAGAACTCTTCCTCTGCTTCAGCCCAGCACTTCTCCATAGCTGTGCAACCCACAAATCAGTATTAGGTGGTGTAACCACTCAAGCAAATGTATATATCCTGCTTATCAGATAAATCAGCGTCTTTTTAGATGCAGTGCATGGCTGTAGCTCATGAAGTGCATGTTGTTGGTTTATGTCTCTAGATTAAATTTTGAAAAATGCACTGAATTTTAGTAGAATAAATTGTGTGGAGAAAAACTGATCTGAAATCTATAAGCAATCTGTTCTCACTTGATGAGAATTTAGTCATTATTCCTTCACCCATAAACTTCCTGCAACTGTTTTCTGTGAGCTCTGGTAGTGGATATTTTGGTTTGTTGAGGAAAAAAAATGTTTAAGATTTTATATGTTATTCAAGTTTAAAAGTAAGATCTTCCTTCATCCTTAGTTGGGATGCACAGCCAACAAAGCACACAGTATTTTGTAAATAAATCTCATCTGAAGTGTTTGACTTGTCTCTTTGTGAATATTGCTATAAACTTGCATTTAGTTTTTCAGCATCTTGTCTTTGAATGGGTCTGAGTGCTGTGTTAAATGGTAGTTGCCAAAAATCTTATATTTGCAGTTGATGTTGCGTATTTAAAGATCTACTGAAATGCTTTCTGTGTGTTGTGGAGGCAAAAAGTAGACTTCTATAAATAGCATGCTGTTGACTCCACATTTTAATCAAATTAAGAACTGATGTTGTGGTGTTTGGTACTCTCAGTATTCATATATGGGAGAGCTTCAGTGGATTTTATTCCCTGTTGGGATGAAACTGTTTTCAGCAGCTGTGTTAAGTATGGAACGATAAATTGCTGCTGTAAATAGCATTTTCTTTGTAGTCCAATATGTTCAGCTTCTGTGTGCTGTTAGGGATACTGTCCAAAGAGGGCTGTGTGAGTCACACCTTTCCTTGGACATGAGGTTGGTATTGCCTGTGCCTACTGTTCTTTATAGGACTCTTTTTATATTCGTATTTGCGTGGTTGTTTTTTTTCTCCACTACTCAAAGAATGTCATCCTCTCCATTCCGTTATCCACTTGAAGCAGTACGAAGGTAAATGATTAGGCATGTTGTATTTCTTAAAGCAGTTATCTGTAATTTTGATTGGGCAGACCTTGAAACCTCTTCAAAAACAGGATGATACATGCTCCTGAAACACCTTGTGGGTGTTAAATGACCATGACATGGGCTGGCAGCCTATACCTGTGCCCCAGACGTGATGCTATCTATGGCGTGTTGCAGGAGGTGCTTTGCTGGTCAAGCCATGGGAGCTGCTCTCATGTGCTGCTTATGGGACAGGAGCTTCTTCCAGCTGAATAGAAAGAGGTTTTGGAGCTCTGAGAAGGAGCAAGAAAGATCCAAGGTAATTTCTCCATCGTGTGAAAGATGCTGTGTAATGGGGAGGATGACAGGGAGTAGACTGGAAAGCTGGAATCAATTCTTCAGGTAGGGCAGACCTAGATCCTCATAGTGGAACTTCTCAAAAGAGAGGGCAATAATAAGAAGGAAAAATAGGCTCTCAGGAACCAGACAACTGGGACTTTGGCGTGCATGCTGTACCATATCAGTCTGTGTACAGATTGCAGTTTTCATCCAGGGGATGAAGTGACAGTGAAATGAGTGTCTCCTGCACCTCACCAAATGCAGTTATCACTTCCTGTTGTGTGTTAAAGAAGCGGATGGCTTCACATCTCTGAGTAGCTGCAGTGTGTTCTCTCATGTACCCTTTTCCCACTCAGGAGTGTTACTAAGCTTGACCAGAAGATGAATATTTAAGAGATTCCTCACACTTATTCGGAAGTAAATATAATGTGCAGTTTTTTCCTTCTACTGCTTCTGAAATACATGGTGACAAAACTTCTGGGTGCCATAATCCTCTTCAATGCCTATTCCTGCCTGTGGGACTAAGTAATTTGGCTATCCTGCTGTGACCTCCAGTGAGCAGAGAGCTTGGGAGTGGTAATGTCTCTAATTTAATGCTCTAATAGAAAATTTATGGAGAGCTAAACAGCAGCTAGCTGCAATGCTAATAGTGGCAGTGTCGCCCTTGCTCATTCTGTGTTACGGCTGCTTGTGCTATGTGCTCTGGAACAAGGACAGGATTACCAACAGCTCTGTGTTGAGATCAGTAACAGCTGGCAAACACAGCACAAGATGGGTGAGGAGAAAATCCCCTTGCAGGGATGCTCTGCAGCACCCCAGCTTGCTCCATGCCTGCAGTTACCCTGCTTCCAGAATGGCTGCGCCCCTGCCACTGGGAGGGACTGATGCTACAGAGCCTGTGGTACTTTGGACTTGAGGCTGAGGGCAAAGCGGAGGTGCTGCTGCTGTGTTCAGCCTGTGAAGGGGTAGCCAGACCCATGAGCTTGGCCCTGTGGGGGGCCCTGCCTGCAGGACTGCCCTGGGGGATGGTCCCTGCAGAGTGACAGCTGGAAAATTAGGTAATGGGCTAATCGCTGCCAAATTAGCCTTGCGTCTTTGCAGAGAACAAATACAGTATTTATGTAAAAGTTGTTACGAGTTTTTTCTCTTTTTAATTAGCAGAAATAGATGCAAAATGAATGATGATTAGGCAGCTGATGAATTCAGTTGTACAATTATGCCTAAAGCTATGCCCCAGTGCTTAGTGCTGGATGCTCTGAGCAATCAAAGAAGCCTATTTATATAATTTATTTATAAAACAAAGTTAGGAATTAAACAAGACTGCATATATTGGGAGTATGTCAACTTCAGTGCCTGATAAACCTTTGTAAATTTTAGTAATGTAAGTATTTTTAAAATACTCATTTAAAAAAAAAAAACTTTAATACTTTAACTGTTGACTTTTAGTTTTATGTATAAGGCTGTTCTTTAAAAATACCAGATCGCAAGCATTTTCTAGAAGAGAGTAAGAGTTGTTGATGATTGAGGAACCATGGGAAGGCGTTTCTTTGTCCTGCTAGCCAGGTGAGCTGTGGAGGGGACGGAGTGTCTGTGTCTGTCTGGGGAGGCCTGAAGCAGGGTGAGCTGTGCTGGGCAGTAGCCACTTACAGCTGGCTCTGGAGGCTGTTTTGCGCAGACATCTTGGGACATGGTGAGTGTCAGTGCCAGAGAGTTGGGGACAGGCAGCTAGGCATTATGAGCATAACATTTATTGCTCCTAAGAGAGTGGCAGTTGCCATTTACTCGCTTGAAGAAGAGGATGAAGCTGCAACATAGCAGCACCCCTTTGGGGCAAGGCGTGGGGCTGCTCACCAGGGCAGGGAACGAGGCTCTCTTCGCTTCCTGATGCCCTGCAAGTGGCCCACGTGCCAGGGGTGGGGTGCAGGGATAGCAGTACTGAGAGCAGGCAGCAGCCTGCCGCAGGGCTTTGCAGTGTCAGGCCCCTCTGCTCTTGCCTGCTGCCAGCCCAGGCAGTGACGCACCACGGATAGCCATCATGTTTTTCAGCAAACAAGGAAATAATACTTGGTGCATCATCTTGATTTTTTGGAAGCCCATGCAGAGATGCTTCCTGACAGTAGAGGCTAGTGCAGCAGCGTTGTGCTGGTGGGATGCTGTCCCACTTTGCGGTCTGTGTGCTGCCTGGAGGACTTTTTCCTCCTTATGGAAGGTCAATGCCTCGTGTTTTTGTGAATGTTGGATGTATTTTCAGGTCTTTAAAATACCTAACTGTGAGGCCCAGCTGAAAGGCAGGGATGTGGTTTTCCAACCTGTCAGTGAAAACACAGGAGTGGATGGATCTGAGTATTACTTGGTGAGCTTGGTGTGTCAAACTGGGACTGCTCCCACTTGGTACCAGCGAATAGGAGGTCCTTCATTTTCTGCTTTAAAATAACTTCATCCTTGATTGTCCATGTATTTCTTTATGCCTCTTAATGGCACAAACTTTTTTTAAAGTATGCAATGCCTACTTTTTTCTTTTTTCTTTTTGCCTTTTTCATAAGCAGACAAACGCGTATTGGTTTATCCCATAGACGTCACCCAGTCTGCTTTACCTCTTGTGGCATTTCTGCCAGGTCTGGTTTGTGAGTCTGGTCTGAGAGATGGGGAAACCAGAGTCATGGTTAGATAAATAGCTCCTTCCTCTGTTGTAGCCATATCAAAACATTAGACCCCCTGTACCAGGTCAAGATTGTGCTGTTGTGAGATAACTGTGCAGTGATAACTGTGCCTAAATGAGACTTATGAGCCTTTGTGTGTGAGCTGTCCAGTGGTGACAATGCTGCTAGCAAGCTGCACTGCTGCTCTGCAGCCTCCATTACAGTTCCTGCTTCCTTTTCTTGCACAACTAGAAACTACCCAGTTTTACAGCTAAGCCTCATTTCTTTTTTTTACTTGGAGTACCAAAGGGGGATTGTTAGTTTTGGATTTTTATATAACATGATCTAAGAATGGCCAAAGTTTATTGTATGGCTGCCAATGCACCCTGTTAAATCTGTGCAGTTTTGCTTAGTGTAAGCAATTAATGTTGGGATATTATTACTTAAAATAAATGCAGCAATTACTGCTGAAGTATTAATCTGAAGTATAAAACTAAGGATTTAAATGGTGACCCTTGTATTTAAAATTAACTCAATTATTAGATTTGTAGAAGACAGTTTGAGTTAGCTAATGTGTCTTAACTCATACTCTCTCTTCTGGAGGACTGGTACACTTAAATAATTTCCAGTAAGCTTGCTGGAAGTGGGAAGAAAGCATTTACAAGTGGTTTCTACCACGTCACTAACATATTTTGTATTTGTAAGTGTTGTTGAAAATAAATACATGCGATATGCATGTGGCTGTGCCTGCTTGTGCATAGATGCACACGTAGTGCCAATAAAGAAGTCGTCTTGGAGGTGGCCATCAGATGAAATGATTCTGAGGCTGGGCTAGGGGAGGCAGCAGGAACTTTGCATGTGCTCCTAAAAATCCTGCGCTCTCCCCTATTATGGCTTGGGAGATATCTTTCTTTTTTTTTCTTAAAAGTTGGCAATTGACTTAAATCAGTTTTTCGCAATTTATGAAAAAATAGTTCTGCATCACATGATTAAATGGAAATATGGATTATCTGCACAGAAGGATGGAGATAAAACTGTGTCTTCTGAAGGAACACCGTTTGTTTTCTCACTATTTCTAACCCATATTTGTTTTCTATAAAAATGATTTTTTTTTTCTGGTGTGCAAGTGATGTGCTATGCAAGATCTATTTGCTTTCAGCTTACATATTTTACCAACAGCATCCCACAAGTGACTCAAAACAAACAGGCACTTTAAGTATGGCCACATCAAATGAGATGACAGTTCTAGGTCCTAGCCCATCGTGTCTGATTCTTCATTTGCTTCAGAAAGGAATTGTATATTTCTTCTATCTTGATAATCAATTTCACATGGAATGCATGTAGGTACCCTGTGCTTTGTATTCTCCAGCTTGATTCAGAAGCTCAGACTTCATAGCAGGACGGTGTTGAGCACTGGAAAATACAAAGTTTGCACCAAATTCCCATGTTAGTATATTCTGGGTATCTGTATTTTTGTAAGTAGCAATAAAAATGCTATAGGACTTTTCTCCTTGTTTATTCATTGAATAGAATCTTTTTGAAAAAGATGCTCCTGTATTTGCACAGTGCATAGCTTAGCAGACTTGCTGTTTGGGCTAGGCCTGTGGTTTTTATTGCAATGCTATTTTTTCTTTACTACTGAGTTCTATGTATAACCTTTTGCCACAAAGTCCTGCAGCCTCTTCAGACTGTGTTTTGTCTTCAAGATAGAGAATATGCATGGAAAAGGCTTTAAGAACCATGTGCCTACGCTGTGCCCTGTGTGATGGAAGTGTGGTCTTTCCAAGTAGTGTCGATGCAGCTCAACACGCTGTATTCTCCTGAGTCAAAGTACAGCATGTTAAAAAAGGAAAAGCACTGAGCACAGCTTGTTTTCTTGTTTGGATCCTCTTCTTGGAACTGACAGGCAATTCCTTTCTCCTGAGCTCATCATTGCAGGGAGAGGCTGAGGACAATGCGCCCCCTCCCTTGGTCACACTGCCAGCTGCAGCCTTGGATGGGGTGCTGACCCTGTTGAGCCTCTGCTCCAGAGAGATGTCCCTGTGAGCTCTGGGGCTGTGCATTGGCCTCTTAGGTACAGAGCACCTGCTTGGGCACTTGGAGATCTCTTTCTCATTTCAAGAAGCTTGGTTTGTGATTTCTGCCTCTTCATGTTGCTGCAGAATGGATGCCGGGCTCTGAAGGTGGGAAGGAAGGCGACCTTTGTTTGATACTGTGCAAAAATTTGTGCAATACCTGTGTCTTACGTACGCATGAGACAACTGTTAGATACAACAATTTCCATGAAATACCTTAAACCTGGAATTTATGTGCAAACTTCAGCAAGAACAGTGTATAACTTGACATTTCAGGTAGCCATTGCCATTGTTGGGAGAACTTTGGCTCGAAGGCTGCTAGAATAAATGTAATGGGGTTCTCTTCTAGCTAGTTTGTCACCTTATGACATAACTTGTATTTTAATTGAGGTTATCTTTATCACATTCAGCACTGCTTAGCAGGTGCCATCAGCTTTGTAAGCCAGCTGTCTCTGTTTTGCTCAAGAAAAAAATTTTAAAAATATTGTGGAGGCCACATTGGTATTCCTGTGCTCAGAAAACATACTGTGATGCATTTGATTTATTCTTAAAATAAATGCAGATTTTAGGAAAAAAAAAAATAGAAGTCTAGAGCTTTGCTTTTTTTTTGACAGAGTGAAACTGGCATGATTTACAAGTGTTCAACAAATGCTATCAATGAAGTTCTCAACAAACATGAGGAAATTGAACTGTGTGTATGTATGTGTATATATATATATTTAATTCAGCTCAGCAGCCAAAACAGAATGGAAAGCCATTTGCTTGTTTTTTCTTACTGACATGTAAAGCAAAAACAAACCCAATTTGATGGGAAAACATTTTTCAGTCATTCATATCACTTAAAGATTTTTCCTTTTAATGGCTCAGAAGAACAAAAATATTGATTCATAAAATACAGATCCACAGAACTAGGTCTGTGAATGTAGATGAGTGATTTGTGAATGCTGTATTCTGTAGAAAGTGAGAAGCCTGGAATACAGTTTTCTCCATCTTAGAGAAGCCCCCTATTCAACAGGCTCTAGGGATATTCTGAGGAGCATCTCTATCCATTCCTGCACTTGGCATTTGTGCATGAGTCGCCTTGGGAAATAAATCACCTGGCTTACAGCTATTTCATGAGTTCTTCTGTACCAACTGGAGGCCTGTCAACCAAGGGAACAAAGTCTTTTGTCTCTGAATAGCTTAAAATCAGTTAAGTACAAAAAGTCCATCATAAGAAACTTTTAAGAGTTTAGTTTTTGTTGCAAAATTTTGATCAATCTTTCAAACAATTATTTTTCTTTCCCAGTTGCTGTTGCTTGGAGCTTTTCCAGTAGTCAGAGGTGGGGAATGGAACGGAACTGCCATCAAAGTGTTGAAAACACAATTCTAGTCAAAAAGCCAGGGAGTAGCTGCCTGCATCTGCAGGCGACTTAATCCTGTTTTGAAATTTGTTCTGCTCTGAAAAGTAAAAATACAGAAATAATGCTGATGTAGTAAAACGCATGGGGTGCTTTATATGGGTCTAGGGCTGTGGTTCGCTCTCTTGAGGAGATGACTGGGTTATTTCTAAAAGAAGACCAGGCAGATTGTTGCTGCAAGCCTGCTGACCTTTCCTCAGAACTTCTGTCTTGAAGAAGGCAGAATTCCTTTCCCTCTATTTAAAGGGAAAAGTGAAAAATCTTCAAATGAACAGAATCTTTCTGAAATTCCTCTGAAAGCTGGATTTGCATTCTCTGTCAGATTTTGTAGGGGTTTTCTATCCTGAGGTTTTAACAGTGTATATCTTGTGTGTTTTGACTCTTGCTTTTGGCAGAGTAGTATGTGATTGAGAGGGTTATGCCAGTGCTGTTACTGCTGTTTCCACGATTGTTATTTCACCAGTAGTAATGAGTTATGTGACTTGGCTAATGATTGTGGTGTGATTCTTCATCACTATGGCAAATAGTCTGGGTCCCTAAAGAAATGAGAATGAAATGTCATAGCAACAGAAGTGTGCTCCAGAAAACTTTAAGAATAATGGAGTATTTAGAAAGAAGACTGCAAGAAAAATGGAAATCCTGACTCTGTGAAACCTGGCTGTTGGTTCATGAGATGTGAGAGTGCCCACGTGTGGGACAGGGCTTTAGCACACTTAATTTATAGCAAGGGACTGTACAGCAGAGACCTGAGCCTGGTCCCCTGGCTGCAAGCCACGTGTGGCATTGCCAAGGGTGTTTGTGTCTGTGCACAGCACTCAGTGACAGCGGCGTCTCTTGGCAGCCATTGGAAGCTGCTGTTATTAAAACCCCTACGTTTCTCATTAGAACAACTCTATTGTGCATATTGGTTAAATATAGATTACTAATGAAATGCCTTTTTATTGCTTTCCCAGTGAATACTTTAGCGTAAAGTTAATTTGCAGTGTTATGTAAATTCTGTTTAACTTCAATCAAATTTTTAATTATGTTTTTACCGCAGTAATTCCCATTTGATTTGTCATCTCCTGTTAGGTATTTAACATTGCGTAGGGTGGATTTTTCTTCTCTTTTCTACCCTCCTGTCTGAGCCTTTGATGTCACCTGGAGCAGAACCTCGCTTAAAATCTGTGCAAGTTTGATTTCCTTTCATGAAAGTATGATTTAATGAAGAAAAATTACAGAGACCCAGTATTGGAAATGTTTTATTGTTATGGTATTGATTAGCAAAACCAAAATTAAACAGAATTGCTCCACGAAGACATCCAGCTCTTTTGTTTGCTCTCTCCCCTCGTCTTTCCTCTCTCTCCTGCTCCAGCTCTGTGAAGCAGTAATGCTGGCAGCCCTTGGTTCCTTCCAAATGCCAGTTGCTATTTAACACACGATGACCGTTCAGTTCATGGCATTATTGCATAGATACCAATTGTCCTGGCAAATGTTTGCTTGCCACTGAGCGGATAAAGGGGCCCTCTTTTGTCAGGCCATTAATCACCTGGGTGGAAGGACTGCCAGGCTGCCTCTCAGCTCCAGATACGTGTTTCTCAATCTTTTTCTGATGAAATGAAGTGGAAGGAGTTGGCGTTGAGCTGTCTGTCTTCAGTGGACGTTGTGATAAATTCTCCTCAAATAGTATGATGTTTTCTGTATTTTGTGTAGACAGCTTTCTTATTTCATGTGAATTGATGGGGATTGGCATTGTACAACAAATTTTAATCCTTCTATTAAAATATACAGTTGATTTTCCTGATAAAATTCCAACTTCCTTGAGCCTCAGTTGTTATTTTTTTCTCGAAAGTTCTTCATGTGTGGCACATCCTGGATTCAGGTACATTTGAAGTATCTGTCAGGAGACTCGAAAGCAAAATGTGAAATCTTTACTTTAGTAACATACTATCAAATATGAATTAACTGTCAAATTACTTTCCGGTTATCCACAGGCTATATCTTTAATTCTGGAGGGCTGGGATTATGAGGAACTCAAGAGTAGCCTAGCTGTCCTACCATTGTAAGCACTTTTTATTGCTATTAACTGCTTTTGTTAAAAATAAAAAATGCCATTTTGAGTTAATTGCAAATACTATTCCTAGTATACTTATACACTTCTCATGCATAGTTAGTGCTGGTATTCCAGCACTGCTCTGATAATGCCATCAATTTGCCAGATCTCCTGTAGGAATGAAAAGGGAAGAAATAATCAACTCGCCCTCCTCAAAAATCACATTTTATATGTAACTATTACAAAGCATTTGATTGAGATGGGAATTGTGTTAGTTTCTCATGGGAGTTGTTTGAATTTCCACTGTTTAAAAATCAATTCAATTTGATGAGCAGTAGATTCAAACAGTGGAATCCATTAGGACGATTTCGTATCACCAGTTGCACCCTGTTTAATCTTTCTGCTGGGAGGTAATTAAGTCAAGCTCGTTAATTTGTGCAGCTGCTGAGCACTCCCTTGACCTGCCTGCTCTCTGGCTGAACTGTTGGGCATGGGCATGGTACTGCCTACAGACAATGGCATGGCCTTTCTATATGGGATAGCCTGTGGTTTGTTTTTTAGACAGGCATTTGTAAACCATAAATCTGGTAGGTTTCTGTGGGTTCTGAATAGATTTAGTGCTTTATCAGTATGTTGGCAAATACATTCTTGCTTTTGGTACCAGTAATTTTTCTGCTTTGCTTTTGAGGTCTTGGTTTAATTTCCTTGCAATGATTTTCCCTAAAGCTGGTGAAAAGCCCTGGTGCTGATCATCTGAATTTCCTTTTATATCCACAAAGCCCAGAGGAGAGCAGGTGTCCTCACCGCTGCCAGCAGTGAGGCAGTGTCACCACGGTTGCCAGGGCCTGCAGGAGGAGGAGCACCCCGGCATCTGGGGGCTGCCTGCTCCCTGTGTAAGCACTGACAGTGCAGAGCCAGCGTCTCCTGTGTTCCACTAATGTGTTTTGAGCTGGCAAGACAGGTAAATACTTCTCTGCTGTAGCTCCCTGCTTGGTCAGTAAAGAAGCTGGTGCGTATTTAGCTAGTAAGTTCTTTTCAGTACTCTAGTACCACAGTATCACAAATAATCCTCTATTTTATGTCTTCGCTAGGATATCCAAAATTTTGTGCCAATTTAGAATCTGTAACTGAAATCTAAATCCAAGTTCTCGTGACAGCATCTGGGATTTGCAAAATATGAGTGCTCCCACAAACTTCTAAAATAGTTTCATCTAGACAGTGCTAGCCTTCAGTAGATTCCACTGTAGGGACACCTAATCTCTTCAGAAGAAAGGACTTCTGGCTGGTATTTATAGCCTTTCATACCTTACTGGCTGTATGGGTGCTATGAAGAAAGAACTGAAGAGATGGGAATGCCAGATCCATTGCAGTGTGCTGAGACTGCAAAGAATCAGAAGAGGTAGAGTATAAATTTGAAAATCAAGTACATGTGTTTCTCTTCAAATTTAGGAGAATTTAGTAAATCAGGAGGTATCACAGCACAATGCTGTCACTAAGCAGGACTGGTATCATCAAGAATGTTTCTATAATTCACATTCATGCGGGTGAAATAGTTCTAGGGTATTTCAATGCATGAAAGGTATGCAGATATATCAGCAAAAAGTAGACTCTCCAGGAAAATGCACAGAGATGACAGGGAAACAACTGGAGGTCTCTCTGCTGCTTTGCTGTTCTTTTCCCAGTATTAATTGGTTCTGTGCAGGAGTTGTGAATGCTCCTTCATCCCTACTTCTTTTTCTTTGAAGGAAAAAAAAACCTTCATAAGGATGCAAAGAAAATAAAAAAAACCCACCGTTTTCCAATATTCCAGCAATAAGAGATACTTGGGTTCTTGCCATATTGATCCAAGATTCCTTGAAGCTTTTCCAAAGCAAGTGAAATTGTAACTAGTTATAGGGCTATTTTTCCTATTTGAGTCTAGGTGCCTGAATTTTTAAGCTCTTGTGTAAAGTGGAGAGATGAGGACAAGCAGAAGGGAATGCCATTAGTGCACAGTGACACCAAGCTAAACAGCAGAGCTATTTAGACAGCTGCACGTGTCATATCGTGTACTTGGGGCTTGGTCATGCTGCTATTTCTGTTTCGTTAGCACAAATCACAGCAGTGAGCATGTGTGCCTCGGTGCTTATCTAGGGGTGCTTCTTTACTTGAGAGAGAGTTGAAGAAAGATAGCTTTGCTTTGAAGCCTGGTGACGAAGCACTCCTGCTGTGGAGCAGCACCCTGACCCCTCTGCAGGCGCTCTGAAATGGGGTTGGGGTGCTTGTCTCAGGCTAGCAGGGCCTGACTGCTCACCAAACAGTGCTGCGATGCAAGGTGTTTGTATACAGCAAGCTATTGAAGTTTTTTGAGGAAAAAGTACTGAGGGAAGATTTTGTCTAGTGGCTATTGAGATTATGCATTGATACTGAAAAAGAGTGAGAGCAGCAGCTTTCGGGTAACCACCAGATTTAAAGAAACACAAACAATACTTAAACTGAAACTCATCATGAAATTAAACATTTGGTAACATAAACCAACCAGTATTGTGCTGAATTAAGGAACTTCCAGGAGTTTAAACATGGAATAATTTATTATTTTTTCTTAATATTTGCCCATGCTAAGCCATCTTGTGTACTTCAATATTTTCAGCTGACACTGACCTGAATGCTATTATTTTCAAAAAAAAAAAGCTAATTTTTTCAATTAAGAAGGCCTACGGTACATTTCACAAAATACTAATATGAAAATGTAAACACAATTTAGATGTTGTTAATTTGCATTTTAATAAGGCTACTGCCTTCTTAGCTGCCAACATTGTTGTTTTTATGGCATATTCATTTCAAGACTTCCTAAATTTTGCCCCTTGTTGTCAGTGCTGTCCTTTGTGTTAGCCACCATTGAATGTGTATGTGAATATGGAGCAAGGCGTTTGTGGGAGTTCCTGTTAGATGTCTTCAAATACTTTTTCCACCAAGTTTGTTGTTTATTTTTAATATTAATTACAAATGTAAATTATTTCTTGTATTATGAATTTACTATGTTTTCTGTCTAGAGAAGAACGCATATATTTTAATGGAAATGTTTGTAACAATTTATACTTTTAACAATGTATGAGACTCATAAAAGGACATCGGCCAAACTTTAATATCTCTTCACATATGGATTTTCTGAAAAAATCTTTCATTTGGTTGAAAATGAGAGAAATAAAATTTAAGTTTCTGTTGCTCCCATCCATTTTGGGTTCTGCAAGGAGCATATGTGCTGCTTTACTTGTACCCAAGTTATTACTGTTTGCACAACTTGTTGTGGGATAATAATTTTCTGAAATGAAGAGAATAATAAGGAAATACAGATTGGCTATCCTGGGCAAGGTGCAGCATAGCAGGGAGTTCTGGGTGTATCGTTTTATCCTTTTCACGAGCAGTCGATGCAGCCCTCAGAGAAGTGCTGTGCAGTTGTGCATCTGTTGTCATACTGCCTGTGGGCTTCCCAGTTTGTTGATGCCACAGTCTAGGACATACATATTCAGTAGTGGTATTTCTTGATGACAGAACAAACTGCTGGTAGGTGCACTTCCTGAGTTTGGCATTTGAAATTATTCATGCTGTAGCACTACTGGTGAACTAAGCAAAGAAGCAAAGCCTGATTATAAACACAGTGTTTGCCAGGTGAGCTACAGCGTAAAGGTAGCTTTGAAGGACTTTAAAAGCTGTGAGAGGAGCTCAGTTTAGCAGGCTGGGCTGCAGCAATGGGAAGAGTAAGGCGCAGCCTCTGAAAACTGAATACAAGAGCAGGGTTGGAGTGCATTTTCTGCAGGTCCATTCATGCGCACGTATCTTGGCAGCCTCTGTAGAAAGAGGTCAGGAGAAGCTTTCACCAAGCACCTCAGCAACGCACAGCAGTCCTCCCTCTGCAGCTGGGCAGCAGTGCTAATGCCTGGCTGATGGGAAGGAGTGTGGCAGCCTCCAGAGTGGCTCCGAGTGAGGCAGGAGGAGACTGAAACCCCTTGCTTTAAGTTGTTTGCAAAAAGAACTCGTTCAATGAAAATGACTGTTTTCATGTTTTGTCATGGAGGCTCCCAACTCTTCCTGCAGGGCTTGTGTTTCTGTCTTGCTGCTTGCTCTGCAAATATGCAACAAGAAATAGTCTAAGCTCTAACCAGCTATGGTTCACTGTACCTCTACCCTGTGGTACATAGAAATCTCTGACAGCCTTCCTTTGCTGGGCTGTTTCTACAGCTTACCTCTCCCCTTAGCTCTCAGAGCTGTAGGGACCTGCATTGTGCATGCAGGCACAGAGCCGGTTGTGTCCCTGCTTTCAGCCCTTAGGACCCCATCCCTCTAGCTAGCTCTGTGGTCTCTCCGCTCCCTTCTAAGCTATGCTTTCATTAAGGTCTCATACATAAGTGATATTTTAACTAAAATGGGCTATAATAAATTTCCTCTGAATAAGCAGTGTGTTTTATATATCATAAATTCTGCCTTTCTCCATCTCTACTAATACAGCCCCCTCTCCTTTACATTTCTATTCTGTACTGATAAACTCTTAGTCATTTAGTACTCCTGAGCAGTCTGGGGGAGGAGATGTGGGTCAGCAGAGCTATCAGGAGTGAGGACCTGTCCCATTGGCTGAATGGGAAGCTCCTGGCTCTGTGGGTTTCTGCAGGATGGCTGCCATAGCTGAGAGAAGAGAAATACTTTGCACCTTCATTTTAGAAGCACTTGGACACATGAGTTAACCCTTTTAAGCTATAGTGTAGGTCGGGCAAGTGTTGCTCTGAGTGGGAAGCAGCAGCTGGGAGTGTCTCTGTTTGCTTTTCTTCTTTTCACTTTTTTCTAGGCTTTGGCTCAAAAAAGTTCTGCTTGCTGCAAAAAACAAACAAACAAAACAAACCCTGAAGACCTGATGATTTCTGGCTTGCAGTCCTCTAATGAGAAGTCAGAATTACTTAATTACAAAAATACATATTTTTGTGTTACGAGATCAAAAATTGCCGTATTTCCTGGAGTGCATTCTTATCGCTTATTAGTAGGGTTATAATCTTCTCTAACATACATATATATACTTGTTACATGTTTATGAAATCCGTCACCTTCTTAGTGGTGCTGTATAAACCAGGAGGGCTCAGCAGCATTTAGACAGCACTGAGTGTTTGTGGTAAAAACCCAGAGTGCTGGTGGAGGACTGCTCTTGTCAGGTGTTCGAGTATGTTGAAGGATTTTGTGTTGAGGTACTTTGTTAATAGATTGCTTGCAGATTGTTGTCTGATTTGTCTGTCAGATTTAGAATCATAGAATCCTTAGAGTTGGAAGGGACATTTAAAGGTCATTTAGTCCACCTCCCATGCAGTGAACGAGAATTTCTTCATTCTTCATAGTTCAAATTCAACTTTCTTTTCTTAAAAAGAAATTTTTCATGGGGCATTCCTCCCTTTTGAAATAATGTCACTTATAAAGCAAATATCATTACAAGACTTTCTTGCTTAATTTAGCGTGCTGGAAGAAAGCTGTAAAAGGCCATTTGGTGAGCAATTTTATCTGGGATTTTCTCCTACTCAGTGTAACCACGTGGTGTTAATAACTATTTACATAATCCCTAAAAACTGGCAGGCAAATTGTGTGCATGGAAACATGAAGGAAGGTAGTGTGAGTGGGTGCATTGGTTTATCCTGGGCTTTGTTTTGACTGAGAACCTCTGCAAGAGAAGGTTGGAAAAAGGCAGAAGTCCTCCGCGTTTATTTTGACCAAAGAAGAGCTGGTGAATTGTGAATCCTGTTTGAGAAAATTGATTTCTATTTTCTAAGCGAATCTATAAAAACCCCTTCAAATTGCTGTCTTCTGGCTGTTAGCCAGGGAGCTCAGTAAACAAACTGGATTGATTACCTAAACCAGTTATTTTTTATTTTACTGCTTGATTTGGGATACATAACACCACATAATTCATCTCCATGTTTTCTAAATTCAGTTGTGTAAAGTATATTTCATCTTGTATCTATTTCCAAAGGGGAAGAAAGCCGTATTTTCTTGACATGTAGGTGCAGAAACCTTTGATAACTGACATGAATTCTCCTAGTATCTTCAAGCAGAAAATAAGCAAAGGTCCTAAAACCAAACAACCAATAAGCAAACATTGTGCTTTTTTTTTTTCCTTTTTTTTTTTTTTTTTTTTTAATCTGGAAAGACGCATGAAATGAGCAGATATTGAGTGTTTTTTCCATTGCTGGGAATAGAGATGTTCTTCCCAGAGTACTTCCCAGAGGAGAGCCTGGTTGGAGCAGCTGGAAGCCAGCATTTTAGGTTTGAGTAAAACCTCACCTGCTTTCCCTTCCCACCCAAATCTCTAAGATAGTTTGGGAAGTTTCCTTTTAGGAAGATGAAAAATAACATTGCTGACTCTTGTTAAAGCATGGTCAAAAAAGTAAAGATCACTAAAGTATGAGAAGGTTTGGAGCAGCATAAAGATTGTGTTTGGAGGGAGATTACATAGTTAACTGCAGTAGTGATGTGTCATTAGTCTGTGGACCTGGCTAACATCTGTCTGTGGTTTAAAATGGCTTAATGAATGTTTCCTGCTAATGAGGAGCAACTTCACCATTTTGGTGAGCAATGGTCTGTTGAATAGGGACTGAGAACTAGCAGTAGATCTGAAAGCAGTAATGGGGTCAATTCCCCAACCTGGCTGTTGGCCTCGTGGCGACTGTTCTATTCAAAATCTGACTTCTGGTTGCTGAAGCCAAACTGAGGAAATCATTTTCCGTTTCTGAAGTGCGTAGCAAAGAGAAATCCATAAGAGGGATCCAATGCCGGAAGTTCTGAAAAAGAACAAATGACAGAATTTTGTCATTATACCTTGGAAATTTTGGGTGGCTGATTAATTAATTGTTATTGTCTGTGGTTTCAAAAATAGCTACTTAAGCTTGATTTTAACTTTAAAACTTTGACTTGAAATGACTCGAAATTATTTTCCAACTAGCAAGTACGTTTCATGTATCCACTTTGAGTACTGTGTCCAGTTTTGGGCCCCTCATTGCAAGAAACATTGAGGCCCTGGAGCTGGTTCAAAGTAGGTCAACAAAGCTAGTGAGACGTCTGGAGCACAAGCCTTATGAGGAACGGCTGAAGGAGGTGGGATTGTTCAATCTGGAGAAGAGGAGACTCGGGAGACTTTATTGCTCACTACCTGAAGGGAGGTTGTAGTGAGCTGGGGGTTGGCCTCTTCTCTCATGTAACTGGTGATAGGTCTAAAGGGAATGGCTTCAAGCTGTGCCAGGGGAGATTCACGCTGGACGTCAGGAAATACTGCTTCTCTGAAAGAGTGGTCAGGCACTGGAATGGCTGGCCTCAGCACCCCATGTCTGGCCAGCCCAGTAGATGGGCTCCCTGCTGCCTGGGGAGCTCCGCTGGCCACCAGCACAAACAAGGCAGTGGGTACCCAGCTCCGCAGCAGTGCATCTCCTTATTTCAGTCATTAACTGACTTCTCCAGGTGATATGTTTTTCTCTTCATCTGTAAATTGGGGGTGGTGATACTACTTTGCCTGCCTCTCAGTGGAGTCCATGAGGATTAGTGATGTCTGTCTCTACAGCAGTGCAGAAGTGTGAGTGTGATTACAAAGAACAAGATGTGCAATTATGTGGCGGGGCAGCGAGCTGCGGGTGTTCTGCTGCACTTGCAGAGCAGAGCAGCTGGCTGATGAGCTGGCCTGACCTGTGCTGCTGAAGCAGATTTCAGCACAGTTGGCTTGTTTGTGGGCTAGGTTGATTTCTCATGTCAGGACCTACGTTTTCCAAAGGAGAAATGAAGTAGGGAAATACAAATGACAGCAATCCACCTGGCTGCGCACTGTTCCTGTTTCACTAACCGCAGCAACCTTGGGCCTGGTGAATGGGAGCGCTCATATGACTGTCACCACCAGAAGGCCTCCCACAGCAGCCTGGCTCTGGCTGCTCTGACCACTGCTGCTTTTTCTGAGAGCCCCTCCACCTCTGCTGGCCTTGCCTTCCACACATGGGGCATGCCTCCTTGTGAAATGTACCCATCTCTCTTCAGAACCTCCCCAACAACTCACTTTCCCTGCAGCGTTGACATGAAGTGAGTCAGTAACAACCAGCATATGTTTTCCTTAACGGGCTTACAGATACAGCCCGTCTGCTCTGTTTGTACGGAGAGCTCTCTCGAGTGGGTAGTACCCTGGTTTCCATCCTGCCCTCAGTGTCACAGCACTGTGCCTGGCTGGCACATGACAGCTCTGGGCACTTGGGCTCCATTTTTAGTTCCCCTAAATTTGTTTGCTGAGTGAGACTGAAGTACAAATGGGAGACAGTGCGAATTCTCTCATTTGTTCTCAGTGCAGGCATTAAAGCCCTTTGAGTGGTTAAGTTATAGCGACTGTTGAAATTAATGAGAATGAGTGATAAGAAAGAGGATTTGTGTTTCCATTAGGATTTATTAAGACTAATGTAATCAAATAGGATGAAAACATTATCACTTTCTGAGGATCATTGTCAGTAAATGTAACAATAAAGTGATTATTCCAGTGTTTTGCCTTAGGGAAAATTAGAGGGGCTAGGGAAAAAAAAATAAGAGTGTGATGTGATGTGTTCAGGTGTGTAACACCCCTTCACTTGAAAGGAATGTTAAACAACTTAAATCATGTCTAACAACTGTGGTTGTCACTGTGATGGAAGCACTGACGAGGAGCTGTGGTGCAAACAAAGGACTGTTATTTAAAATGCTTGTAATAGAAGTTAATAAAATATTTCTAATAAAAGTATGGTAAGTTAGGAACTACAGGTTTAGCTTTGGCTGCTGATTTTTTTGAGATACCCATTTTACAACTCCTTTACACAGCTTGCTTTTCAAAACTAAGAGTACTGCAGCCCTTTTGAAAGACAGACGCCAGCAAAGTCACTTGGAAACCTTAATGGGTCAGCAAGCAGCATGCTTGGCATGAGAGGTCCTGTGGGACATTTCTAGAACCTACACCATACATGGAAACAGGAAACTGGCCAGGATCTAAACAGTTAAATATGATGGCAAATATTTAGTCAAAAGCAGTAGAGATGAGACATTCATTGAAATTATCTGCTTCAACAAAGGATTCAAGATACATTTTTGTCCTCACTCTTGTTCTGTTCTACCAATATCTCTCATGAACAGCACTATCAGTTAGTGCTGGCAGGATAAAGCCCTGAGGATATTAGAACAGCATGATTTTTATCTTGCTTCTGTCCTGTTTCGTGGGAGCTACTGCTTGTGGCTAAGATGTTTTGCAAAAACTTTGACTTGATTCATGCTGTTGAAGTTTGGTATGAGGATTAACTTTGCTGTCTAAATCTCTCACAGATTGACCTAGGAATATACCCCACAGTTATATAAGTATGTCATATTAGAGATTAAGGTGGCAAACATTTATCTCCACTAAGAAAGAATAGACCTGCTTTTCATCTATATCAAAGCTGTGATTTATGGTGTTTTTCTGAGTGAGGATTACACTATTTGTCCTGCGTTTTGTTTGGTATATTTAACTCGTATTTGTCTTGCACAGATTAAGTCTTCTTCCACATTTCTAGGAATATGCTTAGAGTGCAGATACAGGGAAACGTTACCTAATTCTTATATAAATCAGTGTTTTAAAAGAAGAAAAAATGGAGATATTTCATTTCTCCTCCATGATACTGGAGTAAGTTTGGGGATGCTCATTCCTACACAACCTGAGCACTCAAGTGTTTCAAATGTGAAAATGACCCAACAAAATCAATACAAATTGTTACTTGATGAACTATTCAGGAATAAGTGATAAAAGCATATAATCTCCGGACTTGCTGCATTTTGCCGTGTAATTATGAAAAAAGAAAGTAACTACTCTGTAAAATTCTGAAAATAAGCCAAGATAAAAGGCTCCAGGTCACAGCATTGCTCTGGAGATGACAAAAGTTGAGTGAGACTACAAGTTACAGCAAAATTGACTCCTCGTTTGCAAATTCCATTTTTTTAAACGTTAAGTGTCAAACTGTTGTCCATAAAGAATATCCAGGTAGATGGCAAATCGCTTCTTGCTATTTTGAGAATGGCTAGCAGTGTAACTGTCATAAAAATAAGCTAAAAGGTACGTGAAGCTTGTGGAATTGAGTGAAGAGGGTCTGACCCAACATGGTCTAAAGCCAACAAGAATCTTTGTTATGTGCTTAATGGGTACTAAAGCAGTCCCTGTTTTAATTTAGGCATTTTTATTTCTTTATCTGCTGTCATTTGAGAACATGCTGTAATATCTGTAGCAAATGTTTAAATAACACTTCTATCCGAAGGCGCTCACCTTGCCTAAGTGCAGTTTTTTGAAACTCAGTGCCTCATCATTTTTCTACTAATATTTCCTGGCGTTGCTCCAGTGTTAAGCTACACTGGCCTGTAGCTTGGATACATACACTAGGCATCTTTATTGGTATTTATGTATTGTAGTGAAATCATATTTGGACCCTAGAGATCCCAGATCCAGATCAAAATAAGGACTCTAGGATTGCTTGCAAGGAAATCTCTTGATCTCACTTGCTTTCCTGCTGTTGTTAGCTGAGGATCCTCCTGTTTCAGCTTCATTACATGGGGGCTGCTAGAGGTGTCATGGAAATGGATCAGTTGTTCTAAAGTACTTTGAAAGTAATAAGCAGTAGTAGAAGAATTATTATAATGTTGTTGAAGTATAATTATTTCTTCCAATAGAACTATGAAGAATTAATTCACAAATTGAGAGCTCAAATCTGTTGGTTTTTTTCTGTGTGTAGGAATCAAAAGACATGTTTGTGGTCATATTTCATTTGCCATTTATGAAATAACTTATTTTCATGAGGTAAAATTACCTAGTATGCAAACTCTCTTGATTAAGTACTTGAAAACAAACATGGCTTTGTAGTAACTTGTTATTTTCCCTGAAGAATGTGTGCCCTTCCCTGCATTCAGAGTACCGCTTCATGTGGTTTTGTCTTTGGTGTACAACCCGCTGTGCTCTAGCTCCGCACTTGATTAAATGGCATTATGAGCTCTCTAATTATAATACCTTCACTTTATTACACTCGAAAGGATTGGCTCTGGTGAATGGTAATATGAACAATGCGTAATGTGAATGCGCTATTTTAGTCTGATTATTGATGTTATTATTGTATGTGCTGTGAGCTTATCTTCTGGTCACCATTGTGGAGTCTAGATATGACAGTGTGCAGAATGAAGACATTCCTTCCACAAACGCTTTACTATTCAACTAATAGTTTGTAGTTTTATGCAAAGTCTACAATTAATAGGCGGCTCTCGCCTGAATGCAAAATTCAAAATACGAAACAAAGACCTGATTTCTCTTTTGGGTTAATCTGAAGCATGTGTTAAGACTTGGAGAACTTTTCAGGAAGATTTTCGTAAGGAAAAAAGAAAAAGAATGGGTACCCAGATGTTTATGTTTGCTGTAGAACCAGGAAGTCTGGTGGGATTTGAAACCCATCTTTGCTTTTTTTTGCCTTCAAATTAATTAACCTTTTGAACAGTAACAAAGCAGAAGTGCGTTTCATTTGTATTTGTGGATTTGTACAATTTCTTCAATGAGAAATTGTGGTGGGATCTCAGCTTATTGCTGATAATGTAACGAGTCTGCAAAGTTGTTCACACTGTGCTATCTTTGGACAAAGGCGGTGTCATTTCAATAGCACAGTGGCAACAGGGATAGTTAATGGACTTCTTGACTAAAACCATCTTAATGCAGAAAGTCCAGGGAATCCCATGGAAGGAAGAGTTTGTAGGGACTGGTCTAGGAAAAACAATGTGGTTAGTTCTTTACAGGGACAGAGGAAAACTAAGAAAAAGCTGAAGTGCTGAGGACTTTGATGATAAGGAAATAATGTAATGGATCTTAAATCCAGCAGGATTTAGGAAAAATGAGAAGAAAGTCTTGAGAGAGAGAGGAGTATGCTCAGTGCAGAAGTGAGATGGGTCTGTGTAGCACTGAAAAAGGCAGGTTCTAGGGGATCGTGCTACCAAAAAGCAAGCATTAACGCTTCCCGGCATAGACACAGGAGGAGCGAGACCACCTGCTGCTCGAGGGCTGGGGCCCTCCTCCCCTTCTCCTCTCTCCCTGAACTCTCAGGCAGTGGGGTTACGTCGTGGCTCCTCCCAGTACCGATTTTAGCTGCTGCCAGGCAAGAGGTGAAGACAAGAAGCAGGCAAAGAGGCGCAGGCTTTACAGCCGCAACCTAGTAGGTGTCCTAAATAAAATAAAATGTAATAAACAGAGTTTAAAATGTTTTGTTCAGCATAATAACCAACTCATCACAGGATCATAGAAGGGCTTGAGTTGGAAGGTAAAGTATATTCTGTGTCATGCGCATGGGAGCTGTGGGCTGCTGTGCTGTGTGTTTATGCCAGTAGCTCTGCGGCAGGCTGGAAGCAAGCACTGGGGGTTGGCAGGCATGGCAGCCAGCATGTCTCAGTGCGGCTGGGTACAAAGAGCCCTTGTACAGGCTGAAAGGAGGTGAGATTATAAATGTGAAACTGTTAAAACCATCCTTCGCCTTGAAGCTTAAAGAAATCCAATTTCTTTTTAAAAATAGATTCAATACATAGTTTTCCTGCTTTAGCACAACCTGATGTATATAAGATCTTGTAGAGGGGCTGGGGTTTGAGTCCAGGAGTAAGGCAGATCACTGGCACATCCAGCACCGTGTACGTGTGTGCCAGGTTATTCTTAGCATGAGCAGAGCCCAATCAAGAGACTTCTGGTTTGGGTGCTGCTCTGCCCTGTTTTGTGCTAATGCTGAATGTAGTGTTAGTAAGAGGAAAATACAGCACAGTTTGCTCTCAACATGCAGGGTAAAATTAAAGATCAAATTAATAACTCATTTTTCTGACATGGACTCGAACCCTGTTGCACAGCAATACCACATGGGGAGCTTTCTCTATCCTTCTGTCCTTTATGTTGACATTAATGTTAATTAGTTACTTGAAGCAACTCAAAAGTATTGATGAAGGCCCCCAAAACCAATGTGCTTTTGTAAAATTAGCTTCCTGCTTGAGGAGATATTTCTTTGGTAATTGACACAAAACAGCTTCTGAAGGAGAGGCAGAAGAAAGCTGATGATATGATTAATTCACCATGTTCTGTGTTTATTTCATGTTTATAGTGAAAAGACTATAAATACAGGGCCAGATGTTCCTCCTGTGTCCTCAGCTGAAGATCTGGCCTAAATAATACATTAAGGTGCTATCTTTTATGTTCTCTTCAACTAGAGATCTTAACATAAAAGCACTAGAATTATAAAACCTTCCTCTTGTTTTCATTTGCTGTTGATAAAACAGTAGAACATTACTGACAATCCTTGTCCTGTTGTAAGATAATATATATATATACACACACATACACAAGCAAATGCTGCAGTCTGTGTATTGCAATATAGGAAAAATAACTGCTTGTTTGTAAGCCTATTCTCTCAAATGCTTACTAATTAGAGATAATAGTGACTCATCTAATGTTCAAAATCACATGAAAGATTTCTTGTTTTTTTTCTCCCTTCTCTTTGTCCATATGACTTAAAGATAAGAAAATTGCATCAAATAAGAAGTGATGCCCATTAGCATTTGCTCTTTGAAGGGATAAGTGTTTACCTGATGCCAAGGTAGTGGTTTTAGTAGGATCTCCCAAATAGCACAGTAGCTTGCTACTCCAGATAATGAATTTCAAACAGATAATGTTACTTTCTGTCTAATGGGACAGCAATTCTCCTGGTTTTCTCTGTTTCTCCGATTTGCCTTTTCGTGTAGTATTACAAAAGGTCAGGTGGTTTCTGTCTAATGTACTGCTAGAGACTTTAAAAACGATGTCTGTTTATGGTCCTGCCATCTGCAGGAGCAGCAGCGTGTCATAAAGTTGCTGTATTGATCTGTCACTGGTGCTGTCTTGTCTGCCAAATGAAAAATGGCATAAACTCATAACCTGGGCCAGCAGTTTTCTTATTGTAAGCCAGACAAAAATGCTATTGATCTTCTTTGCTGAAGTGTTCTTTTCACAGCTTGCCAGCATCAACACACTGTTGTCCTTACTCAGGGCTAATTAGCTAATAATTTAATGCAACTGAGACAGCAGTCTCTGTTCAGTTTAGAAGTGAGGGAATATGCTGTAACTTCAAAAGTATGAGGGACCTTTTAAGGCTCGGTCGTGACTGCAGTTCTTGTCTCAGCTTTTACACTCTTGCTTTTAGTTTGATTTCCTCAGCACTAAAGAATAATGGTCTGCTTAGATTCTCTGAGATGTGCTGTCAGTTTAGGATTTATGGCAAAGCGTAACCTAGTTGGGATCTTGGTATCTCTAATCTTGTATGGGGCTCTTGGTTATTCAGTAGCACTTGAGCTTTATGTTCACTTCTTGAGTGAAATCACATGTGATTAACTGAACTCTGTGGTTGGTGAGCTGCAGAACAGGCAGGTTCTGTCAAGCGGGTGGGAGAAGGAAGGACCAACCAAACCAAAATATCCACTACTAAATTGTTCTAAATCACAGTTCATATGGGCGATGCTGCTTCTTAGGGAATATGTTTTCCTAATCCTCCTTCTGCTGTAGAGGCCAGAAGGTTTCAATGAAGTTCAGCTTGGAAGCAATTACTTTCAAATTCGGAAAATTCGCACAAGCTTTCCACAAATTTTTTTGATCTTTGTAATTCAAATATTCAGATAATTACATATGTGAAAGGTGATCACTTGCCTGCAGTCCCTAGATGCATTTAAGAAGCAATTGGTACAACATCAGATGTCATTTTGTTAATTCAATCCATGTTTCATTTTGTGGCTTCTTCTCCTGGCTTGTCTCCTGGCGCTTTTGTGATGGTCAAAGATACAGCTTATACTTTGTTTCTTTTAGAATAAATGGTAATACAAGCTTTTGAGGTATTAACATGGCAGATATCATCTAACAGTTTTCAGCTGTTAATTTTTTTTTTTTTTAAGTTCTTGATTGAAGGTACTAATTTCTTCCTCCATTCAGCGGAGGCTGTGTCTTAATTCATATTTCAGCATTACATGTGATTCAGGTTATGTCTTTGTTTTCTGTTCCACATTACTGAGTGCAGTTCAGGCAGAAAAATACAGACAATCCTTTAGGGAAGTTATTCTTCACATTTCATACATTAATTTCACTGGAGATTGAGTGTGAGTTTTATATATGTAAAAGGAGTTTAATCTATGGAGATGTTTAAAATTTGCCTGAAATAAGGGAAATTTTAATCTCTGAAAGTATCCCCAAAGTGCAATTAACTGTTTTAATCTGATGACTCAACAGATGCTTCTGTAAACTGGAACACAAATGTCAGATATCAGCACTGATATGCCACTATATGTGCTTGAAAATGACTGCCCAGAAACGACCGTATTGGAATAAAGATAACATAGGTGGCAATGTTGTCCTTTGCTCTGGTAGTCCTTTAATAACAGCGCACTATTCCTTGGCACCCTGCACGGGTTGCTGCAGGCACATGAATTATCCAACCCTTCTTTCACGTTTTGGCACACTTGTTCAGGCTTTTCTGTATCTTCTTGTCTCCTTTTTAATGCATGGAGGCTGTTGAGTAATATTTTTCATAAAACAGCAGAAGTAAAAGTTTTTTATAAGACTTTCTGAAGATTCCCAGTAGCCTGTTCAACTTACTTTAGACTGTTCTCCATCTGTCTAGGAAAGAAAGAACATACATTAGTAGTCTACACATGAGCAGCTTATTAGTCCATTTGCTATATGCAGTACAGCAATTTCAGACTGATCTAAAATATTCATTCACAATTACTGGTGCAGCACAGTTCAAAGTGTTTCAAATCTGTGGGTTTGACTGAGAATTTAAGGAAAATAGCTACAGATTGATTCTGAATGTAATTAATGAAACATTTCATTCTTAGGTAAATATTAAATGCTTGGATGTTTTTCCTATTTTTTTAGTCTTTCCTGTTACTGAGTTCTCCTGTTGCTGGCCTCAATTATGCATTTGTTTGTTTTATGGGATGTTGGGTGGGCTGGCACAGGGGCAGGTTCTCTCAGAAGGAGGAATTGCTGTGAGTCACTGGCTCCACTGGCAGCTGCTTTCCCCAGCACGTCCCTCCCACCCCAGGACATCTCTGGGACCTTGCCAGCTGCTTTCTTAAAAATGCGCTTTGCTGGGCTACACACTGGTGCCTAGGTAAAGCTCAAGTGTGGCCAGAGCTCCCCTTTGTGCCCTCAGAGGGTCTAGGTGGGTGTTTGGGGAGCCACGTCTCAGGGCTACAAGCAGGGTTTGCTGGGGCCCATCTGCTGAGGTATATGCCTTGCCAACTTTGTGCCTGTTCATAGCAGGGCAGATGCTATTCGCTTTACTATGGGTTAAAGGCTGCTAGTATGCTAGAGAAAGGGGCCTTTTGAGGACAAGAAAGAAGAAAGTGGATGTTTATAGGACTGTAAGCAGCGAGGTCACTGAGGAAGGGCTGGGTGTTTGTTTAGGGTCTCTCTCCGTTTTTTGAAGTGTCAAGGAAAATTCATCTGAGTTTTACAAATGCCATCAGTGGAGGAGTTTAAGAACAGCCTGCAGTAGAACTTGGCAGATCCTGAGGCAAACTTCAGCTTGTTGTGCAATGACTGTCTTTCCAGCTCAGATGTCCGTGCAGAGCACAAATTGTGCAAGGCATTCTGCTCCCTGGCTGCCTCCCTGCGCTGCTGCTGGCCTGGGGCCTCCACACTGGCAGCCTGGTAGAGCCTGGCATGGAGCAGGCCCTGGACGCAGCCCCAGAGCCCTCCCTGAGGAGCAAGAAACCCAGATCCAGGGCTACCAGTTCGGGAGCACTTGTATAAGAAGAGGTGATCAAGGAGCCTGCTGTCGCCCAGCTGCAGCAGCAAGCAGTCAGGAGGCTGGGGACTGGCACCAGGAATCCCAACGTGTGGCTCCTGCTCTTGGTCCCGTCTCCATAATTATTCCTTTAGGTGTTTCCATTTCAATAACTTCAGGCTGCATGAAGGGCTTGGTGCTCTGTCAATGCAGGCTTGCCAGTATCATCTTCAGGTTGCAGTGTTGCAGCTTTCCTCTGTTCCCTTCTGTGGAACAGCAAAGCCCTTTGTGTAGGCACAGGTGATGATGCCCCCTGTGCCATGGTGCTCCACCTGGGGATGTGTGTGTGTGCACAGTATCTAATGTCACAGAAGCAAGTGGTTAGAGTACTGCAGCGCTCAGTGAACTGGTGTTGAGGATGCCAACAAAAAGGACTTGACACTGGGATAGATTTGACCTTGTGAGCATTAAAGAGAGATGTATTTTTCCATCTCCGAGGAACAGTGGCTAAAAGAAGTTAAATTAGTGTTCGTAATACAGATTTTTATTAATGATATGACTAGCAGTAAAGTAGAATGTCAAAATTCCTCTTTACTTTATCCTTCAATAAGTATATACTTGTTTTCATAGCAGCTTAATTTGTATCAATCACTTGGAGCACCTTCTGTTCAAATACCTGTTTGCTGGTAAGATCTGTTCTTATTTAACTAGAATTGGAGAAATACCCTTTTTGTCTTTACTCCCATGAGTGTTCAATGCTGGGAATAGAAATGTGTAGATTGATCAAGCTCAAAAGGTTAGGGTGGTATTAATATAATAATATATAATATATAATATATAAATATCTGCCACTGATATCACATAGCTAACCTTTGCGCTTTATTTCAAGCAGAAAAATGTGGGACAAGGAGGTGTTATGGATTTGTTCTTTAAATACTTCTGTAAGAGTTCCCAGACACTCTTCTTTGGTTGTGAAGATGAGTGCACCTGATTTCTAACTTCATCAGTTTTAAGAAGTGAAACAAGGATGTGGGGGTTTTACTTTCTGTGAATGAGGTCGGAACTCTCCTTTGTCATTGTTATTTGGGAAAGGGAACTAAGGAAAATTTTTGGCATTTCAGGTATGTTCTACAAAAGGATTTTAGTAATTGAAGGATTCAGTTCAAAGCTAACTGGCTGAAGAAGGGGGTTTCCAGATAGGGAAAAAAAAAAAAGTTTTAAAAGTGCTTTTTTAGCTAAGAAGGAAATTTTGAAGAGTTTTTCCTTATAAAAACTGGGCACAAAGTTCTAAAAGGGTTCTACTTTTGTGGTTTTATATTTGTGGGTTGTTTGTTTTTTTTGGTTTTCTCTTCAAATCCTCTTTTCTCTTTCTTGTGCTCCTTTTCTTCATAGGTGTACTAATGCAAAAGCAATCCTGTTTCTGTCCTGTTGTGTTAGGGATGAATTATTTCTGACCAAGATGAAACAAAACTTGGTTTATAAGCAAAATGAAAAAAATACTTCCCCCAAGTGTAGCATTTTAAATTTCTTTCACGTCAGTATTTTTCCTTAGTATAGGTTTGTTGGTTGTTTTTTTTCCCATCAGCAAAATAATGTGCATGCATTACATGCAGCCCTAACCAGTTTGCTCTGCTTTCGTGCTAAAGTAGTAATGCCATAAAGATTTAAAGAAATACTCTACTGCAAATCTAAGACATTTGTTAGTCTCAATGATGGCTTAATTTTTAGTATTCCATGGTGGTTTATATCTTGATATTTCTTATGACCTACAATTAAAATGACTTCAGTGAAGTCTCAACCTATATCCAGTGTGGCTGAGTGTGGTTGACTGTCTCAAGGGAAAGAATTGCTTGCTAAATCAATTTGTTCTTTTCTCAAAACAGATTAAATGTGTTTTACCAGTTTAAATTAAAAAATAAATAACCACAAATGACCTAACTGCTACACTTAAAATTAAAAGCACATTCTGCCCACTCTGAGGGGCAGCATTTGGGTGCCAACTTTGCACTGATAGTATTCCACCCGAGATAATGGTTAAAAACAAGCATGTCTAATCCTGTCTCACTGCTCTGTTAGTCTTGTTTGAGCATTAAGTTGATGGCACACCACTTGGGTGGGTGCTGGCTGCTGGATGTGGCAATAATCTCTTTTGCAGAACCTGAGCTGTGCTGCTGCCCTGCCTCCTCCTGCTGGGTAGCTCACGCACCGCTGCCTTTCCAGGCGAGCCTTCTCGCAGCCCTCCTTCAGCAGGGCAAGCTGCAGAACTCGCTTGTGACTCACCTGCACCAGCAGTCCATGCTTCAAGGATGATTTCTTAGGCTCCTCCTGCCTGCAGTTTAGTTTTGTATCCAGCATGCAGTGCAAGTACAGGGAACCGGCAGCACCTGGTGCTGCGTGAAGCTGCAGAGAATATGCAGGCAGCTGTACATAGAGAGTCTGCAGCACCGGTGGTGCCAGGAGCAGCCTTTGTTCCTTCAAACCACTTCCATGGCCATGCTCGAGCGGTTTATTGTTTGAGGCTGTGTAAGTACAATAGGGTATAAGGGAAAGGGAAGGGCATTTTTTTCTAAAGTAGAACAAAATAAACTATGGAAATTGGTGGCAATGGCCTCTAATAATGGGATTTTACAAGAGATGTCCAACCTCTAGAACAATGGCTCAGTGTAAGCCAAGGTTAATAGTGCTGATTGTCTTCCGCCTGTGAGCCAGCAGCTCAGCTTTCCCTTAGCAGCACAGGCAGCCCAATGTGCCACTGCCTGCTGCATGCTGGGTTGGCACTACTATTGGGATGGGCGCTTGTAAAGCCAGGATTGTGCTGGGCACCTGGACTGGATTTCCTGTACCTTGCCATAGGAGCAGCCTAGCTGGGCAGGCAGCAGCAGGCACAGCATGTCTTCCTCTCTGCTCTTTGGCAGCAGGGGACGTGGGGACCTGCCGTGGTGCTGAGCTGTTGGCCTCAGGTGTACCGGGGCTGTTCTGAGCTCACCTGCAGCGTGGGAAAGGGAACCGGCTTGGGAAAGCTATTCTTGCAACAACGGGATGGTGGTGGAGTAAGCTGGGAAAGGCAAAGGGTTTTTTTCGTTTGCTGTTGTAAACTGAAGGTCATGATATTGTTTAGTGCTGCCATTAGGTCTTACGTGCGGAGAGTGACACAGCTCTGAAACTCCCTGTGCCTCAAAGTGAGGAAATAAAAGCTTGTGGCTGCCTACATCTGAGAAGAGAAGCGCTCGAGTAGTCTTTTATTTTTCAAATAATGCCTAGTACAACTTTGATTTTAGTTTAAAATGAATCATTTAACAGAAATAAAAGATACATTTAAGCAACAAACTAGTGAGCAAGAAAATAAACAGGAAAAGATCATCAGAGAAGTGGCTACTGAGTGAATGAACCTTTTGCTCTTGTGAGAATTAGGAAAAAAAGCAAGCAAAAGCTGAAGCTTTCGTTGCTATTCTACTCTACTCCAGTAGCACTCTACCTAGTAGGGTGCTGGAAAAGCCTGCCTGCAGGAACAGGGTGATGTGTGCAACAGCACGAACTTGGCTGTGTCACAGCCTGGGCAGCGTTAACCACAGCAAGCCTGTGGCCTGCCCTGCAGGATGTCCATATATGATTTCCTAAGGAGATCAAGCCTAGAGGTGTAGACAAAGTTGGCAGTTGTTAGAGGGACTACAGCTTATGACTGACATCCCAACATTCCCTCCCCACAGGGTTATTTCATCCCATCTCTAATCTCCTTCCTCACTCCATCCCTGCCCTGTAGAGGAACACACCAACCTTGGCAGGGCAAAGTGCTCTGTGCTTACATTTCTGCAATGCTCTGAACCTAGTCTCTTTCTTGCCCTTTTTCTCCAAGGAAACACCTACTTAGCCTTGCATGCTTTAGCAGCACTTTATGCTTCTCTTTGATACAAAATTAAGAGACTGGAGGGCAGAAGACCATCAGCCATATTGCAGTGTTGAATTTGAGTTGCTTCAGAATTTACAAAAGAAACGCCCAAGTTTATAAAAACTCCTGAGCTGATCGAGGGCTGTGCTAACTGATGAGGACAGCATATCATATTTAAACACTGTCTAGAAAGTTGCATATTTTGCAGCAGAAGTATTCTTGCTGTTGTAGAAAATGCAGCACGCTGTGCTGTTCACTTCTGACCCACTTGCAGCCTCAGGGTGCATAAGAGCTGGAATTGCACTGTAAAGTTCACTGCTGTTTTGCAGGGTTTCTGAGTTGAACATGCTGCAATTGAATGAGAATAATACTAAAACTTGGAAATAACTTATGAAAATAGGAAAAAAAACTCCAAGTACACCTGCCTCATGCATTTCCATAGTAAGATTGCACTTAATTACCCATCTTGACAGTATTTTTGTTTTCCAAGAATTTCTGCATGTGTTTTGTTTGCTATCTCTTCATTTTTATTTGGGTACACAGAGGTCAAGTAGCTTTTTGTGTATGGAAACTGAAGGTTTTACTCTTGATCACCCTTAGAATTGTGGTCCCTTGCTGGTAGCTGAGCCCTGCACAGGCTGAGTGCTGAGGTAGATAGTGCATCCCTGGGGCCCTCTGGCTTTCTCCATAGACAGGACTGAGGAGGAGACAGGTTTTGGAAAGATATTTGTGGCGTCCCCTCTTCGAATCTTTGGGGCACACATTATCAGCTCTACAGCTTTAGTGATTTCACTTTGGGAGCCTGGAAATAGCACCTTTAAAACAAAAAGCAAACAACAATAAAATAAAAACAGAAGATCCCTGAAAGCTGTGGTTTTTATGTAACTTTTGATAGCTATCTGTTTGAAAAACTCCTGTTACTGCAGGAGGCATGATCAAATCAGCAGAGCTGGCATCCCTGCTGTGCTGCCTCTCCCTCCTATTCCTGGCCTCAGCAGCCCATGCTGCCCATGCTGCTTGTCTCTTTTGCTGTATTGATTTTTACACTGTAATCTACTCAGAGCAAGGGTTTTGTCCATTATGCATTTGTAACACACCACACATGCATTACTACAGAAATAATCTAATACAAAGTGCCTGGGATTTCAAACATTCAGTGTTTCATAGCCAAAATTTGGCCAAGAAAAAATCCTTCTGTTTTTGTGCTCCCTCTGCTGGATCTGTACACGCAGGAATTATTGGCTGTCCCTAGAGCCGTGGGCTTCCCTCTTCTCTTCCAGAACCCTCACCCAACAGTTTTGCTACCTGGCACCGGCAGATGCTTGCACAAAGGTTCTTCCCTGAGCATACTCACGTGGCTGCGTCACAGGACATAGACTAGGCATCAGTCAGAAAGGGGAGAACCGTGCTGTGAGGCTGTGGTTTTGGGCCAGGAAAGGTTGTGATATTGGTTTTAGGGTGCTTTCGGTGGGCTGCTATTCCGCCGCTCATTCATTCTCATAGTCGCCTTCCTCAAAACTGTGCCAGTGTCACTGGTTTGGGGATTTTCCCAGAAATAGGATGAGAGAGCTGATTGGGCTTTAAAAAAAACTGTTCTGTTGTGGAGTCTGAATCTGATTCTGAGCAAGTCCTTGCCTGGTGTGGTGGCAGGGCTTGGCCCAGCCCAGCCCCTGAGCAGGTTGTGAGGCGAAAGCATGGAGCAGATGCTGGTGAGGACTGTGCCAGGATCCTTGGAAGAAGTTTGGACCTGATTTGCAGAAGGAGTGGGTGGTCTGTAATGTGAATTCACTGAAATGTTAATGGGATTGCCCTTTTCAGAGGTGCTTTATAAAATAGAGTAGGAGTTGTGGTGCCAGTTTTACAGATGGACGAACTAAAACACAAAGGAGTGGAGTGAAGCATTGGCTCCCTATTTCACAGCAGTGTGGTTTGAGCTGGTTTAAGCAGACTCTGTTTGACCCTCTGCCATCACGGCTGATCACTCCTACCCTCGTGCCTGTTCCCTGTGTTGCGTTGGCACAGCTGTTTATGAGACACATGCTGGAGGAAATGAGCTCCTCGTCCAGCTAGCCATGCAGCTGCACAAATGCAGGCTTGGGAGTGCGCGCCCAGGAGGTAGAATTGTGAGGCAGAGCTGAAGCTGCCAAGTAAATGCTACAGCCTGGTGTCTGAGACCTGTCCCATAGCGCCAGCAGAGGATGGAATCTGGCTGCTGGGATAGGCAGAACAGAAGTTTGTCCTTTGAAGGGGGCGAACTTAGAAGTTAGATTAAATAACTAATTTTGACTTAATTAAGAACTTGGTCTGTATTAGCAGAGAACGTCACGTTAACACATATTAAACCTGAATCCTTTAGTGTGTTTCCCCCAACTTGTGTAATCAGAACAAAAGCACTAGGGAAAATTCTGGATGAGAATAAATGTGTTCCAGGGGAAAACATTCACAGTTCAGTGAGGCCTTAAAAGCCAATCATTCACTCAGGGTGTCTGTCAATATGTAACTTTCCTAAAATTGCCGTTTGTTGTGGGACAAGAAGAACAGCAAAGTTCCCAGCTGAAGCAGATTGTCTGTTGGCAGCATTATATATACCAGGGATGGAATGATTGTTTCAAGCATGTTATTCAGATGTTTTTATTCTTTGTATGATATCAGTGAGCAGAGTAAATAAGATTGTATAACAAATACTAAATGCATGTAATGAGTTGCTTGAAAAACTTGAAGATTTTCTACTTTTTCTGTGGGGCTCATGTGTGGCTTTTGTATCACATCAGATGCTAACAAGGTGGCTGCTTCCACAGCTGGTCATTTTGGGGTTCTAAACTGACCCAAGATGCACATTATTTTCTTTCATCAGCCTTGCTTTTTCCTCTTGGATGAAATACTATTTTGCATGGAAGTTGCTTGGAATTTTGTCAAAAGAGAAGCAAAATGTTCTCGTTCTGTTCCTTTCTTCAATATGTGCTGAGTTTTAGAGTCTTAGCAGCATACGCTTGCAAAGACACCTTGTCTGACTGCTGAAACAGCATGTAACAAAATACACAGTGCCCGTAAACATTCTGCTGTCTTCCTTTACAGTATTTCTTTATAATTAAAAAGCATTTCCTAGAAGTCGTAGTGCTGTGCCAATGTAATCCATAAACTCACTTTGTTTTTCTACAGACAGGATGGTGTTTTTGTGGTATTTTGGCATATCCGTTTAAGCAGAGTTTGGGGGGTGTTTATTTTTTTAAATGGCACTTAACTCATAACAGACAGTGAGTTCCTGTATTAAGAGAATAAAGAGACTTCAGCACGATCTTTGGGTGAAAAAAATGGCCATTTGGCTTGGTAGAATTTTACTACCTCTTCCTCCTCTTATTTTTATGGACCATGAAGCCTGTAAGACTTGAAATGATGGAGTGAACCTGCAGAGTTTGGGGTAGCTGGAACTCTGGGCCGAGTCTCAGCTCTGGTGCCCCAGGGTTGTTTCTGGGCCTCCCAAATGCTCTCCATTTGTCTCAGGTCTGCTCAGTGAGCTTTTTCATATGCTACCACGTCACTCAGGAGAATGCAAGTATGATGTGTCTGTGCTTGTATTGCAGGAAAATGGATCTTGTTATGTGAGGGCACTGAGGAAACGGGCCCCAGATACCGAGAGGAAGAAAGACCGGTGGGGAATATTCAGGTAGGAAGGCTTTATGGACCAGCAGATGGTTGAAAGTACTTGTGGGTCTTTGGCCTTTTTCCATATGATGCATCATTCCTTATGTCTTAATGGCTGATCTGGTTGCTATCAAAGTTTATTTGTTTTTTTAAGAATCAGTCCTGTTTGGTCAATTGATCGCAACAGTGAAACACTGCAAGCAAAGCCCTCAGCATAAACATTCCTCGGGCTATCCCTGGTACAGCTATTGATTGTGATACTGAATACAAACAAATTACTCCTTGCATGAGCCATTCGAGCTATAAAACACAGCAATAATATGTTCTACTTGCTGCCAATAAATGTGCATTTATAATAAACAGAGGAGAAATCCCTGAGTAGAAACGAACAGTAGTTTCAATAGTGTGTTCAATATCTTATGTCCAGCTGTTGCACAGTGTGAAAAAGCAGATAGTGGATGCTCCATAGCTTTTTGTTTGTTTGTTTGTTTGTTTTTAAGATATTTTAAGTATTTTGTAAGCCAGGAGTCTTGTCTTTGCTTTATTTCCAGCAAATAAAGGTTGAGGGTTTCTCAAGTACTTGGTGCATGTATTAATTGTTTTGGGAACCAGCTGCCTTTCCTTCCACTGTCATGTGGCTCATCTCCACATTTACTCTTAATCGCATCCCTGTGGCATTTCCTTGCGTGGCAAATGCCATTAAAGTAACTTTCACATATTTGTGGTTGTTTTGAAAGCAACTGAAATGGGGGGGGAGGAGTCACTACCCTTGTGACCACCATCACCACCAAGGGTGCCTGGTTGATAACTGCATCCGTTTCTAAAAGGATAAAGCTAATGATCATCAGAGCATAGATTTTTTTTTTTTTAATCTGCTGTACCATGCTCTTATTATCCTCCTCCTCTTTTCCTCTCATCCGTATTTTCAGCACTGTGCTTTGATGAGCTACAGACAGTTGACCGAAGGCATTTCTTGATGAACATTTCTGTCTGCTCTCAGCCTTGAAAATCTCAACCTTTTCAAGAGCTGCATGGGAGAAAAATGTGTAAGACTAATATTTATAGGCTGAAAGAGAGGGGAGAGGAAGAATAAAGTGTAAAACTTGCTTCCAGCAGAAATGCCATCTCTCTTTTACCTCTGATAATTAGGAGTGTTTCTGACATGGCTACTAAAGCAAGTTAGTGATGTGTGCTTGCCATTTGCTGTGCTTTTGTACTGCAGAATTGTTTTCATTTTTGTACAGCACTGCTTTGTTCTATTTTGTTTTAAGACAAAACAGATTTCAGCTGATACCCAACTATTACATTATGATTCATCCTTACTCCTACATCTTAAATGGGTACTTCCAAGTACTTAAATTATGTAAAAATGGAAGGTTGTTATTCAAGCTCACATTTTAAGTATTTTTTGGTAACATTCAGTACAGCTCATATGCATAAATCCTTTCATCAATAGCTCTAACTAAAATCGTAATGGAAGATTAGAAGAGGGAGAGTTTTTAACTGTGCTGTATTTTTCACTAGGCAAATATCTTGGCTGTACTGAGAAATACAGGAGCACTGATTGTAATTGTAACAGGAGATTTAGATGACATTGCAAATGTTTTTAGTGGTTCCTTTAAGAGTGTACTGTATTTTATACCTGGTGAATATAAGTTTAAATCTTTTACTATAAAAATAACACAAGCAGTCATAGAAATGCAGCAAATCATTAAAAGAAAAAAAAAAAAAAGGAAAGGAAAGAAAAGAAAAAACACACTTTTTAAACAGGGTGCTTGAAAATCTACTGAAGATTTCCCTGCACTTGAGGATTTAAAAAGTAAAAATAAAACTCACTGTTCTGTTCCATGAAGATACTTGGGATTGAAGTTCCTTGCTGTGCCTTGGGGTCACATGGTGCACTGCTGTAGAGCTGGAATGTTTGCCATGGTATTTCCGGAGGCTTCATAAACACGCAGAAGGAACAGGGTTTTTAGGAGGATTTTTTTTCTAATTCTTTTTTTCCCCTTTTTTATTTTGATTATCAGCCTAAATGAGTTGTGGTTTAGATGTGAGATTTTTAGGATTTCAGAAATTTTTATGTGACCATTTTAATAATTCCCTTCGTTAATTTCCTATTAAATAATAACTAATTTCTACAGGAATATGTTAAGATACCTGGTGCCCCCCCCCCCCTTTTTTTTTTTTTTTTAACTAATTGCTGCATTTATTTCTTCCTTAGCATAATTCCTGGCAACTAAAATATTAAGCCTAACTCTGCTATTTAGATAGTCTTAATGGTTTACTTTTGGCATGTGTCACTGTGAGTGGCATTCTGTAATCTGACTTGATAGCTGTCAGCTTGCAAACTGGAGTAATGCAAACAAAAGATGATCACTCAAATGAGGTTACAGTGAAGAGCCATTTCCTAAGTCCTGCTGCTGCACTGTAGAATCCCCAAGTCAAATTAGAAAAGCAGTGAATTAGTTCTGGTTCCTGGGATGTGAGGGTTAAGATTATGCAAACCTATTCTTTCTAATTGTAGGAATAGCACAGGCTCCTTTTGAGACTTTGCAAACACAGCTCAAGCCGGAATGGATTGTGAAAAGCTCTGTAGTAGCCTGTAATATTATGGGTATGTCAAGTCTCATAGGCAAAGTGTGCTGAAGTAGACCCTGCGGTATTTCCTGCACCCCTGAGCTGGAAGAGATGGACCTTCCTTCTCCTGCCTTCCCCCTTCCAGATGAACTGAACTGCTTCTGGAACAAAGGCAGTGAATAGATCTGTTCTAAATACAACCCTGCAAAAGTGGGGAGGAAGGGAGGCTGAATGGAGCATTTTTAGCTTAACCAACTAAATTCCCTGCACAAAGCCGTAATAAGGGAGGAGTAGGGGAGAGGGCAATGTGAGGGAGTTGATAAAAAGTGGCCAGAGGCAGGAGCTGCTTCTTGCAGCTGTGCCACTGAGAAAAATGGTCACAGCAGTGTGGCTGGGTGTTGTGCGTGCCACTTTGGTGCATCAGTAGTGGACAGTTTGTATCAGTGCGGGTTTGTTGCTGAGTTGGGTAAGTAATTGTATCAGATTGCACACAGATTATCACAGAGCTTTCCCTTAAACTAGGTCTCAGTAAGATTTTTTTTTTTTTTTTTTTTTTTTCCAAATTCCACCCCGAATTTGTGTAGTAACAAGCAGCCTGCATAGGTCAGGAATGGAGGAAGAGCCTGGGTTCTGCATGGCAACAGGCCTTCCTTGCCCCTTCCTCCTCTCCTCTACCAAACGTTTTGCAGCCAATCTTTAGTGTGCCTGAATTATTTAATGATGTTATCATGGTGTGGAACTGTGGCATTATTTTTCTTACTAGAATAAGATTTGTGTTCTGTTTGGGTAAAATGTGCCATGGCTGGTTGCCACCGGTGCCATACTGTCTGACTCCTGTTGCTATCTCTGCATATATGTGGGGGCAGTAGGGAAGCAACACACAAATGTTGTCAACAGCAGTAAGAAAAAAAAAAAAAGTGAATTGAATAAGTGGAAAGGGGTTTGGGTAGGAAGAAGAAACAATAAGGAAAGATGCACTAGGAAATAAGGCCGGTGGTGTGAGGATGAGAAATTCCTCCCTTCCCCGCTAAGCAACAGTTTTGTTGATTAACAAATGTAAGAAAAGATGGACATTCTCCCTTCTGAAAAGTGGGAGAACTGATTGATAACTTGGGAAGTACTCTGTGCTGTAAGGGTTGGCACATTGTGTGCAACAGTCACCCTCTGGGCTGCTGATGTGGAATTGCTTCTGTGTGCACTTCTGCTCTAATCTCAAAGGCTGGGCTGAGGCCTTGGCATCTGAGGGCAGCAGCTGAGCCCTTCAGATCACCTCTGCTTTCCCAGTGCTCCTGGGAAAGGCACCCATGCCTCCTGTCATGTCTGTAGTGGGGAAGGGAGTGCACTTCTTCCTTTAGCAAATACTGCTAGAACGAAACGATTTGAACACTGTAACATAAGAACCATCAATGACATGGTCATTGGCCAAGTCCTCTGCATTGATGTAGTCGTGGAGGCCATACCAGTTGTTCTAATGAGTGAGAGGGAGTGGCATGGAGCTAAGCACCCTGAAGGTATGGGATCCATCTTTGTGAGGTAAAATGCACTGTTTCAACAGATGACATCGCTTATGAATTTTAGAGGACTTGTATATGTCTTCCTTAAAAGAAAGCTGTGATTCAAAGGCACACTGTGTTTAAGCACTTTCTGCTTGTATATGCTTTTTTCCAAATGAACAAGCAGAAATGAGGAGAAATGTCCCAAAAATCTCATTTAGTGTAACAGAGCAAAATGCTGCTACCTTTCTGCTTTCTTCCCTATATTGTCCCCAGTGCTGTGCTTGTCAGTGAAACCCTACTCTACCTTAGCAAACCTCAGGTAAAAAAGAGGCACAAGTACACCTCATGGCTTAACAGAAACAGCGTACAACAGCTTCACTTTTTTGAAGATGTCCAGTGTTTTATTTTGTTCCTTAGTGCATCTCACTGATTTGTAAGTTCAGTGCTCTTATAAGAAGCGTAACATTTTTTTCCAGATAATTATGCAATGATGATGTATATATGTCTTAATAATGCTTTTTTCCTCACCGTTTGGCTTTCCCTCTTGCACCGAGGATTTCTCAAGTTTTTACAAGGAAACTTTGTTCAGGCGGGTCAAAGGGAATCAGGATTGAAACTTATGCTCAAAAAGCACTACATTCTTAATCGCCTTTGACAGTGGTTGGGAAAGATGTCACTTCATTGTAGTGAAAAGCAACCAAAATAAATTATACTTTTATAAAGAGTTCTCTGTCTGGATGAATTTATACTGACAGAACAGCATTGGTTAAAAATAACAGAACCTTCACAAGCACATTGCAATTTATCCTGCTTTTTCTCTATTCAAACAATAAGCAATGTACACAGACAGTGTAGATGAACCATTTTGTCTGAGGTACTTCTTTAGGCAGAGGGCTTCTGATTTCTTTTCATTATTATTTTTAATGGATTACATTGCTTTGAAGGAAGACTAAATAAAATCAGTATTCATATATTCTGTTTATCATGTGACTGTACTGGCAACTGCTGTATCCTGTACTAAAACTACTTTATGATGATATAGACAAGATTCTTATGGCCTTAGAAAGGATGCTAGCTTGCATTCCTTTGTAAAGAAATATTTCCGAAAGAAATAGTGTGTGGCTCGAATATTTATTTTTGTTCAATACAAAAATATTTATAGCTAACTGGCAGTGATACCACTTCTTTGCCTGCTGTTTTAATCTTGTTCATCTCCTCAGTGTGTTCTTCCAGCTCCTGGAAATACATTCTTCTGGAGTGTTCTAGAACCGCTGTATTGCAGTCAAAAATCTGCATCTTTTCAGTAAAAGCAGGAAGGGGATGGGGGTTAATTTCACTTATATAGCTTACGTGTATGTTTGTTTTATGCATTACATGTATACGTGTATGCAGTAGTTGTGACTCATTTCAGAACTGAGTCTGTTACAGTTGGAGATTATGTATTTTATTTATATATATAAATGACTGAGAAATTTTAAATAAGGTAAATTGATCTACAGTGGTAATTCTGTTGGGAGTTTTAAAATATGTTTGATATTGAAAAGTATTTAAATTCATCTGTCTAATCTTACTGAAGCTAGTACAACCGTTTTTTCACACTTTTTATTAAGCCTTGATGTTTCTGATAATATAGCTTTCTTTTAGAGGCCTTCAAGTGGGAATAGAGAAATATATTTCCTCCTCAAGACAAAAGAACAATGTGGCTGTAATCTTAGCTCTCAGTTTTTCTTTTGTCTGTAGCTAAGTCCATCTCTTAACCTGGTATGATTAATCCTGCTTGATTTGTTAATGTTTTTAGAAGTTTATGAAAGGATGGGGAAAAGGAAGGAAAAGAATACTTTCAAGCATTATCAGCGATTCTCTTGAATCGTGGAGATAGGTATGACTGAAGTCTATGTATCGGGATGAATGAGTACCATGTGAAATGCTAGCAGATGTGTAGCCCATCCTGAATATTGGGTCAATATATTTAAACTGCTGCACTCAGCTGAAAATGTATCGTTTGTGCTAAAGATCAAACATAGGCTTTTCAAAGACAAGATTTTGAGCTAGCAGACCATGGAAAAAACCTCCATGTAGATTAAGATCTCACAAGTGAGAATGAACCTAACTCAGCTTCAGAATGTAAATAAGCTGAAGAGCCTACTTGCAGCTCCACATGGGGTCACTTCTCACTCATGTTACCTGTCCTACAGCAGAAAGCTTAAGCAAGTGAAAACTAAAAATACTGCTTTGCAAATAAACTGAGAAGAAGAAAACAGACATGAACAACACCTTTCTTAGATACTGAGTGTTTTCCACAGCAGCAGTCTGGTAGCAGAGAGTTAATCAATATAATTGCATGTTGAATAAGAAGGTATTTCCTTTTGTTGCCTTTAAATGCGGCACTTCTCTAACGGAATTTCCTCTTGTTTATGTGCTCTCGTGCTGGGTGGGCAGAATCTCACCAGCTAACTCCTGTCAGCTGGTTTCTGTTTAGTGCTTTTTTTTTTTCTTCCCTTTCGCTGATGATTTTCATTGCTGCCCTTTGGTTTTTGTCTCATTTTGCTCTGAAATCATAACTTTCTCTTATAAACTAGTGCCAGTTGCTACCACTAGCTTATCGCTGTTCCTTTAGTTAAAATGTGATATCAGAAGGAGTCAATTTTCTCAGGTCTCAGTTAGATGACAGGTGTCTCCCTCTCTATACACTTTCCTCCTTTGGACTCCCAGACATCCACCAAATGGAGTGTATTCTTCTTTCTTTGGAGATGCTTGTCCAGATATAGGGTCCACTTAGCATATATTACATGATAATTTTTTTTTGCAGTTATTCCCTGGACCTGATGGGTGATGAGCTGGAGGTGGAATGCTCTTGATTCCCATTACCACTTTGCAGTCTTAATCTCCCTTCCCCTTGGCATTTCTGGTGCCTGCCTACTGTCCCTCTAACAGTTACACGACGCTTTTTTTCTCCTGCTGCCTCTGACATTCCCACCTGGAGATCTCCACTTCCTCCATCTGCTTTCAGCCCTTGTAGGCCTCAGAAACATTTATCCCATTAGTTTGCATTCAGAGTATCTTGCAGTTTGTAGAAGGAAATAAATAGACCTTGCAGTGCAGTGGTGTACTTGAAGAGAGCATGTACCTACACCATGTCTTGTCAGCAGATGTAAGCTTGGTCTGCTCATCTTCAGCTGGCCACATGCTGTATGGAGCCAAACCAGAAGCCCACATCCATCGTTAGCATTGTGTTGAGCTTGAGCTAATAAGCTCGGTCTCTTGGCAGGATGTGTTAGATCAGGCTTACTGCTGTGCTAATTGTGCTTACACAGCTTCCAGTTTGGAGCTGGCTCATTTACAGCTGGCTTGGATGGTGGCCAAGGAAGCTCGCCTCTGCCTGCAATATGCCATGTAGACATGCACAGATCCAGCACTTGAAAGTGTCTATCAATAGCAGGAAATTATATTTGAAGGGAGGAGAAAATCTTTGGTCTGGGTACATGCGTAAACAAGGGCAGTATTAATGAATGAGGAAGTAAGCAACAGTTTTAATAAGGAAAAGGATTAATTATTCCAAATGTAGAGTTAAAACCACAAGTTGTACTCGGCCCCTATGTTTGGCCCCATCTTGTTTCTCATTTGCCACTTTTACAATACTTCTTGGGAACACTTCCCAGGCTTAAGGCATTTGGCTGCAGGAGTGAACAGCCTGATGCTCTAGCTGGGAGAGACAAACTAGTCTAACCACAAGGCTAGAAATGGGCCAAGTTTGAGCGATGAGAGATGATCTTCCTTTGCATTTAGTCAACCCTTTGTTTTTGTCTACCTGTTGCCTACTTCATATGTTAGCAAAAGAATTTGTACTTCGGTTATAATGAGGAGTCAAGGATCTGTTCATCCTAGCATTGAAGTGCTACAGTTACCAAAATGTATAAAATACTCAGTAGTAACGGGAATTGTGTAGTTAAAAATAAATAAATAAATAAATAAAAATTAAAAAAAAAAAAACAGAGCTGTAAAAAGGCAACATTTGTTTATTTAAGTTTGGGAAACCAGCGCTCAGCACGGCTTAACAGCCACATCCTTGGCTGGCATAGATTGGTTTCATCAGTTACCAACAGCTGTGCTGTGTACTTTAGCAGAATGTGACCCCTCAAATACTGTCCTCTGCCTGTGGAGCAGTGTAGCAGTGGAGGGGAACGTGTGAGTGCATACGCACGTACACCTAGGGAAAACTGGACTTGCCTCTGCCTTTATTGTGAAATAATAGAATTGCTCTTCAGCACATTGCTGTGAGCCACTCTAAGTATTTGAGCCCATTTTTCTCAAATTATTTTCTTGATCACAATTGGCCATGCACCAATGCATTAATTTACTTGGCAGTTTAGAGGCCCACTTCTCCATTTAAGCAACCCTGAGAAGACAGTACCAGCCTTTTACTTCTGGAATTGCTGTTATTAGAACAAGTAGGGGAACATATCTCTGCAAAGACAGAGTTAAATAATGATTTAGCTCCCAGGATTAATTTGAAATTTCAGCAGCATTAAGTAATATTTTAGTGGCAGCATAATCCTGAAGTAACTCTGCAGGATGCTGCCAGTGGAAGTGTACTACAGTATTTAAGTGACACTGGAACACCACGGTATTATATTCAGGTCATTAGGGGATGTTTTTCAGGATTTAAGTTATCTGGCAAAATGTCAAGGTCGATTCATATTATCTGTGTTTCTTTGTATCTCCAAGTATCTATAAATTGGGTTGTTTTTTGTTTGTTGGTTGGTTGTTTTTTTTTTTTTTTTTTTTTAATTACTCCTAACTCTGTAGTGTTTCTTCTCTGTCTTAGTCTGCATCCCTTGTGCACCACTTTGCACCATCAACAATACTGAGAGAGTAACTGAAGGTAAAAGGAATAATGGATGTGGATGGCTCAGCTGGTTGGTAGTGTAAGTGGAGGAAATATTGTACTTGATTTTTTTCTTTGATAGGTAAGCATAATACTGAGTGTTTGGCTCTTGTGAATGGTGTCAGCAGGTGTCCAGAATGGCGAAAAATGCTGAGATCAAAGGCGAATGTTTTCCAGAGCAGATCCCTAATGCTGACCTTTGAAAAAGGCAGGGCTACTCTACTGCAATTGAATGCACCAAGGGAGATGGACACTTGTCTCCCTTTGTGCCCTAGAAACTCTGTCTAAAATCGTGTGTGTTGGCTCATCATAACTGTTTTGTTACTTCTCTTGGAATGTACTCATCATTCAGACAGATAAAGTTGACTTCAGTCAGAGAAAGATTAGGCTGTGAAAAGCATGGGTTCTCGGCAGCTTATTGCTGTCTCTAGAAGAAGTTCCTGCCATTCAGATCTACCAACTAGATAGCTCAGATGATTATTCCATGAACCATTAGAATCAAACTGAGCTAAGTTAGTTTAAACATGTAAATAGTAGTTTTGGATCATTGCTTCTGCGAGGACCAGATAATCATCACAGAAGAAGCCCAGCTGGCTGGTAAGAAGTAAATTTTTCCACGTGACTCTTCCTTGTCTTTCCTTTGCCAAGTTTTAACTAGAGTTTTTGGAATAATGATGCTTGGAACAAATTAAAATAATAGTAACAATAAAAAAGGTTCAGTTAAGGCAAGTGAAGATGAAGTGATACCTAACTTCTAATGGTGAAAAATGGCAGTGGTGAGTTGCTGTTTGGTTAGGTGTTGATACTTTTCAACCAGCAGAGTCACAACCATGTGAATAGGGTGTATGGCTGTGTTTTTTCTGTGCTCACAATGCTTGGGGGAAAAATAAAGCAGCAACACTTTGCTTACATGAACAGTTTGTTTTCTTCTAGCCTAGAGTATTGGCCAAGTGCCTCCATGGTAATTCCTGTTTTCTTCTTGCTGCACTCCTTGTGATGGGAATTTCTTAGAAACATCCCAAGGGCAAGAGGTGTGTTTGGCTGCTGCATGCCAGTGCTCTAAAGCAGTGCTGAAGGTACTGGAATTGATTTTACAGATCTTTCCAAAAATAGCCTTAACTACATTGTTACAGATTCTTGCAAGGCCCATTTGTAGATGAACAGTGGTCCTGCACCAGGAGAAATTGCCTTGCTTGGCTGATCTGCTGTCAAAGGAGGTTGTGTAGGCAGATCAGTAGGTTAAGCACAGTTCTGGACAACAGGTTCGTGAACAGATTCCAAAAGAAGCATATGTTTTGTGGAAGCTGGGGAGTAGAAGGGAAATAAAGCACAGATAATGGCTGGGCTTGCAAGCACTCCTTGTTTGTCATCCTGGGAGGCAGAATCCCAAGCTAGGTGGATCACTGGATTAACCCAGCATGGCGTGTCTGTGATTCCCACGGCATTCAGGTTTATAACAATGCTTAAATTATTATTCATGCTGTATTTTAAGTTACATCAAGAAGAGTAGCAGAAGCAGAGGGTAGGTGGTCTTCATTCTTGTACTTTTTTTTTTTTTAACTTAATTAAACAGTAAACTTTTATTATTTGGGGAATTTTAAACAAGCTTCTTATCAAAGGATGATGTTTCAGGTAAAAATTTGTGGACAGCTATCTTTCAGCTTTGTTATTGCTTTGGTTGCCATTAGTTTTTCATTTAAGATGTACAGCAAGAAGTCAGTTCCATTCCACTATTTCTGGTAGCAAATTAAAGGCACTTGAATTTCAGTTTGGAAAAATGGCCATAAACAAAGAACTCTCCAAAGATTGGGTTTCTGCCAATCTGTGCAGTTACTAATTACTCCTATGAGCTGTCATTTTAAAGTAAAAATAGAAAATGTAAAATATTGATTACATATGCAACTACAAGAAACATACATTTGTGTACTAGCTCTTTAGAACCATGTAGAAAAAATAAATTGAAATCACATTTTACCTTATAATTTGGCAGAAAAAGTTATACCGTTGCTGTTGAGGAAATGTGTATGAACACGAGACTTGTGTTTTGTGGAGTAAGTTTTATTCCATCTGTATTGTTAAATGAAGTTAACACCAGAAATCTTCTGAGACTTTTTTTTTGCACATAGGAGACATGTGCATGTTATGATGGTGCAGCAGTGAGCAATACACTGAAGTTCAGACTGGGAAAGATCTTTGCTGTTCCACCAAATGCACACTCTAAACCAGGTGAAACCATTTGCTGAAGGCCCTATGAACAGTGGCATGTATTTCATGTTACTATGCCATTTGAATTGAATTGTCAATATTTTTGCTAATGCTGCAACACCTTTTTCTTTGCACTTATGTTTAGGTAATTCAGAATCTGCCTTTCTCAACCAAAATAATCTCGCTGATTTAGTAGTACATAGTAAAACCCTGTTTTCTGTTTGTTTGGAACCAGATGATCTTTAAGGACCACTCCAACCTAAGCCATTCTATGATTCTTCCCATGGCATTGCATCTACTGTGAGTTGTTGTTTTGAACCATTGCCAACTATAGTCTTCAGTCAGAAGCTCGTCAAACCGATCTCTGCCACTGTCTTCTTAAAACAAGTGGTCTGGGAGCTATAAAGACAATATAATTTTTTGTGTAATCCACATATCTTCTAAGATGGTATGTATATATGTTTTGTGTAATTACATAATAAAGTAGTCATCTAGTAAATGATTGTTCTCCTTAGTAGGGAGCCTCAATAATATATCAGGCATAAATAGAACTTTCTTTTTTTAAATAGCTATTGTCAAATGGCTTTAAGTATTAGTAGTGTTTATCTCAAAGTGAACTGATTTCAAGTTCATTTTCTCCTTCTTTATAGAATGATTCTTCTTCACTGAGAATGAACTTCAATGGTGAATTGAAGATATTATAGAAATGGGGTTGGTTGTGTAGTTTCATTTTAATGCTTAGTCCCTGCCTTAACAGTATCTTGCAAGGCTGTAAATGTTAGTCTCAAATTACCCCCTTATTAAAGAGCTTGAGTAACCAATATCTACACTGGTTCCTAACTGGATGGCATTATGCACAAACTTGCCCATTTTGTTTGGATTTCTGAAAACAGATTAGTGGATTGGAATCAGTTTTGATATTAGTCAATAATATGCAACATACAGCATTTAGAGAATTGCCTTTGCCTTCTGTAGCTGGTAAATTCATTTCTTTGCATATAAATACATGCAGAGCCAAGTTTGCAATTGATTTTTTTTTTGGCCACACACACACAAAGCACATTATCATGTTGAAGCTTCAAGCTAAATATGCAAGCCCAGGTGTCATGTTTCTAATGCCTTTTGCATGAAATGTGAAATAATTGCTCAAGTGTAAGTACGTATATTTGTGGAAGGCAAAGTACAGACACGCTCTCTGATTTCAAAAGTCTTAGGAAAATGCATGTGATGAGGCCACGCGATCTTCAAAACAAACTTTTTGTGCTCTTAAATTTTTAAGTTTTCCATCTTTTAAAATGAGTGGATGATAGAATATTTTAAATACATCTATATGTGTTTATATTTAGTAGGAGTAAAATTACTTACACAGAGCTAACTTACTACTACTAGCATCTGCTGAATTCATTTTCGTGAAATGTTTCTTTTACGTTTCTGGGCTGTGGAGCAGTGGCCACCTACCGAGATGGAAAGAAACATTCAGGTGTAGCATTCGATTAAATAAGTGAAGTAAGCGAATTGTGGATAAGTAAAAGTAAACGGCCAGGAGATAATGGAGGGGAAAGCAAAAAACGCTCCTATGCAAAGAGCAGCAGAGGCCACCTCTTTAAGACGGTGCCAAACCCCTAGAAGGATCAAAGGCTTTATTCCTGTTGGAAATACTGAAAGAAGGTCGAGTTCAAAAGTGGCACTGGGTCAAAAAGGAAGGAGGAGTAGGCTATGGTTCAATCACTGAGACAAGTAACTCCAGATAATGTTTAAGTGTCTGAGATGTCATCAAGAGGGCTGCTGCCTAGGAATAGACCTGCCTAGCTTGTATAGAGCTAGAGCCACATTAAATCAATACCTGAAATAGGCTGCTCCAGGTGCAGGTTATCATTATACCCTATTTACTGGTCTTTATTGATCCTCTGCTTCCATGTATATAACACTGGGTCTTTTGAGGCCACGTGCCTTGGTTGTCTTGTGGCAATAAGTCAAGATGTTCTATAAATCCTTCCTAATGAATTATGGGGGGGGGGAAAAAAAGATACTCTTCCTTAAATGGTTAAGACTTCTATGAGGACAGTAAAGGCTCTTACGTAGTTTAACCCTGGAACTTGTGTAATATAAACTGTGTCCTCAAACAAAGCTGTAAATTGGCATGAATGCTGAATATTCACCATAGTCCGTGTTGCCACTGTATCACCTTGAAGTCATGGATGAATGTTTTTGTTGTGCATGGATGCAAGTGATGCCTAGTCCAAACATTTAGAAAACTGAAGTTAAAGCAAGTTTTTGTAAGCGATAAAGTTGTTCTGAGGAAAACTTTTTTTCTTTCAGTATATGATTGCATTGGTATCACTGCAAATTTTTACACTGTTCCTTTGAACTTTACCAGTTCCATTTCTCAAGAATAAAGACTGAGTAAAAGCCTGCGTAAATTGCAAGAAATGCATATCCTTGAGGTAAATGTCAGTGTGACAGCTCTTGGGACTATATGTTATGAAAGGATTTTTTCTAAGAACATGAGTAGCTAGAAGACATCTGTTTCCAGCTGTGTCTTGCTGTTTTTTAGAAACACTGGTGAGAGTAAAAGGGTAATTTGGTTTCTGTGCTATTACTTTTGGCTCCTTCAACCCTGCCTGCCAGAAAGAGTGCTAGTGAGGTAGCAACTCTAGTTGGAAGCCATAACTAGCAGCATACCCCAGGGGTCAGTGCGGGATGTCTTACTCATTTACATCATCCTTGATGATCAGGATGATGGGACAAGTTTGCTGAGGATACAGCACTAAGTAGTTGATATGCCAAAGACTTTTGTTGTCATTTAGAGGGATCTGAACAAACTGGGGAACTTTAGTAAAGGGAAAAGTAAAGTCCTGCACCTGCCTCAGACTGTACTGGGGCCACCTAACTGCAAAACAGCTTGGAGGTCCAGGAGTTCTAAGCTGACACCAACTTGAACATATGCCAGCAGTGAATCCTTGCCCCTGTTACTATTTATTGCTTCTACAAATTGCTACTGATATCTTGAGTTGCACTAGCAGTGTTGCTGGCAAGCTGAGGGAGATGATTCTTCCTTTCTGCTCTGCTGCTGAGGTCACACCTGCAGTGCAGGGTCCCCAGTGCAAGAGAGAGAAGATAGTAGAGAGTCCAGCAAAAAGCTGTGAAAACATCAAAGGGTCTGGAGCACCTCTTCCATGAGGAAAGGCTGAGAGTTGAAACTTCTTATTCTGGAGTAGGGATGGCTCAGAGGAACATTACCACCGTCTAGCAATACTTGAAGGGAGAGTGCAAAGAAAATTGAGCCCGGCTCTTTTCAGTGGTGGCCATTGATAGGACAAGAGGTAATAAACATAAATTGAAATACAAGATGTGCCATCTGAACACGAGAAAACACTTTCCATTCGAAGGCGACTGAGCACTGTCACAGTTGCTAGTGGAGTATCCGGAGTCTCCTCATTGCAGATCTCCAAAAACCACCTGGATGTGGGCCTGGGCATGATGCCTCGGGTCTGTGCTGGAGCTAGGACTGGGCGGGTGGACCTAGCGGGCCCTGCCACACTCAGCATTGCTGTGATTCTCTAATTGTGGCCATGCTTTCAGTGAGGTGGGTCCTCACACACACACCAGGACCCCAGCATTCATTTCTACATTGTACATACATAGGTTTTAGTGAACTTGGACCTGGTAATTTCAAAAATTACTGCAGAATGAATTCTGAAGGAAATTGCATAATGAGTACTGTGAGACCAATACTTTTGCTTTAAGATAATGTATTCCTGCAGGTAGAACAGCCAGGAGAAAAAAAAAAATGGGCCTCGGTGGTAAGCTGTGAGTTGGTAGCTGTGGAATGGCTTACTATTGTTGGGAGTCCTTTCCTATAAGTATCAAAAATGAAAATGGTGGTGGACCTAATCTCAAACATATGTAGAAGTGTTTTGATTAGATAGTCTCTGGATTTAGAAATAGATGAGACCTAATATGCTAACGAGGAAGGATTTATTCTTTTTTTTTTTTTTTTTTTAGCTTCATAGCAACTTGAGTCTCTGATAATCTCAGCAAGAGATACTTACAGTTAGATTGATGAGGAAGTGTCTTCTACAGGCATCTCAGTATTTTAGCTGTAGTTTTTCAAAAAATTGTGAGGCGTAATGCTATCAAATGAGATACAAGAATCTGAAAACCCCCACTCAATAAGCTGATACGTTCTTCAGGAAATTGATGATATATCCAAAGCTGTTTCTCCAGATAGCAATCACTGGCATAGCTTCCCAAAATGAATGTGAAATCCAAACACTGACAGACGCCTGTGTCTGCTTATAGGGTGCTGGTTTTGTGTACAGACTTCTGGGCTTATCTTGAAAGGGATTCTGACACACAACAAAACCCATGAAAACAGTTTCAGCCAGCAGTACTTTCTTGTGACCTTACACATTCCTTGGTTTGTGTTTGAGATTAATTCAAAGAGGATTTGATGTTTTCTTTTTATTTCTTCTTTTTTTTTTTTTCTTTTTTTAATGACCAAACATACTGGATAAAAGCAGGTCCTGCAGTTAAAAGATAAGACGTATTTAAACTCAGACATATTCTCCCATATTGAATGAAAATTATGAATGCATGTCTTTATTAAGTCTTTGTGTACAGGGCATAGAAGGCAACATCTTTAAAGGTTGTTTTGTTTACTTATATATTTATTGTCTATTTGGAATAGCTGAATATTTTCTCACATTGATCTACCTTTCAGTTAATCTGGAAGTTTTTGTTTGCTCTCAGAACTGTATGAATGAAATAGCATCTGCTGGACAAACTAATGCCTTGCATTAAAGTTACTTGATAGGAGAACGAAGATACACACAACAAAACATCCAGGGTATGTGATAGATTGTAACCTCTTACAAGTAAGTGTTCCCAGGTTACTTCTGCTAAACTAAAAGCTACTCCTAAAGAGCACTATTCTGTGTTAGGGGAGGAACCATAATGGTGTTTGTGTGGGCTGGGAGAGTCCCCTTGCGTGGGGTGAGTCCAGGTCAGAGCTGTTGAGCCTGGGGACCCAACAGGAAGCATGGAAGTTTGGGCTCTGAGAGTTAGGTGGGTGATGTTTGGTCGGGTAGCGTGTTTGTGTTTTACAGTCCTGCTGTGGTGACCTTAAATACGGTGAGTAGCAAAAATGGGCAATCCTTGCCTGGGCAGAGTCACTGCTTAAATGACCAAATACATAAATGAGCTGAATTTTCACTAAGTGGCTTTTTCACAGACTGCTGTAATTCCAGCTTGTTCCACTTTCCCACCTACACAATAAGTGATCTTTAGTGTTTGCACATGGATGTTCTGGAGTCATCAATTATTTATCTTCATGACTGCGTGTGTGTGAGAAGGGATTTGGTTATCCTGGTTTTACAGGAGGCAGGCAGAGCATGATCTGCCATGCAGGATGCGTCTGTTGCCTTGCACTGCTCCGCAGAATGTTATACAGCTCTGCAAAAGCTACGAGAAAGGGAGATTGTCTCTGTTTTGCTTTGTCCTTAGAGGACTGAAGAGCAAAATACTGCAGTCATCTGACTGGAAAGAACATTGCCTTTGCTTACTTTTTGTGTAATCTCTGAGTCCTTATCAAAAAATGGTTGCTGTTTCAAAGTGTCATACTGGTATAAGAGATTTGTGTCTACTGAAGGAAGCCCGAACCAGCTCAGCTGCTGTTCCTTTGAAGGCAAGGTGCAATATGGTGTTTGCTTAGCCTTGGTAATGCCTTCCCCTCCCCAACTTCTTTGTCCCTCCTCTCCCCTTCCCCCACCTCCCCAATTATTTTCCAGAGCCCTTGGATTGCTGCTTCTGGGGCAGCAGCAGCAGCTGCTCGTGCTGTCCTGTAATTCTTCCATCGTGGTCACAGGGGACTGGGAGGGAAAAGGCTGTCTGTCTCAGCAGCAGTCCACCAGCTGCTGCTACAATGTATAATGCACAAATTTGCAAAATATAGCTTTTAATTTTGCTTTGCAGTCAGAATGAAAAACTAGAACACACCAGCACTGCCATCACTGATTGATTAATACAAATCTATGTTCTTGCTTCTTGGTTCAGACTCAGACCAAAATCCTGGAAGTGGCTAAAAATAAAAGGTAAGAATCCTGACAGACTTGCAAACTCATGGAGTAATTAATGATACAGTTTTGTGTGTTTATGCTTGAGAATACGCTGCTGAAAAAATCTGTTGAGTAACAGAAAACATTCAGCTACACTGGAGTATAAATTATGCTTATGGTCCTCTTACCTTCTGAAGTATGCAGATAAGCAGGGTTTCTTTGTTCAAGTGTCAGTGAATGAGGGAGTTCCACAGACTGTAGCATAAATAGTTTTTCTGAAATCTGTATTGAAATATATTTTTGTTTTGAGGCTTTCTTTCAAGGGATCAGAAAGAGGAGAAAGGATGAAAGGAGAGCAGGGAGCATAGTTATTGCTCTTTGTCTCCTGGCCGTGAGGTTAGGGCATCGACAGGGCTGCTTGTTCTCTGCCCAGTCATGCACTGAGAGTAAGGAAAAAGCACATAGAAAAGGTAAACAGTCCCCACACTACCATTGTAAATAGGTTTGTAACATCTTTAATGTGTGCTTATGAATGACCAGTCTTTTTGTGGAACCATTTGAGAACAACTAGCCAAAACATGGCCTGAATTTGTTACAAAACTTAATATGCACGGAGTAGTTTGACTAAATTCAGCTCTTCTGAGTTATACACTATAAAACACTATTCATCCATAAAAATAATCCATGTGGTGGTGACACACGTTGTTGGCTGAAGAAAGACTGCAGCATGTATAGCTCAGTGAACTAATTTTACCACAAGTCAGTTTTGCAGCTAATGTCCCTGGAGACCCTGTTGACTGCTTTGTTTTTCTCTAAATGCTCTGAGATCCTTTGTCATGGAAGTGTATGGGAACTGCAGAGCATGGAAGCTGGCACAGGAATCTTTACACACCGTGTTGTTATGGGGAATGTGGGACAATCTTGTCCAGGCTTGCTGTTGGCAGAGCTGGTAGCAGCTGACTGTCCACTTCTCTCAGCTGGTTTCTTCTGGAGCTAGGATCTTAGAGCAGCCAGCTGCTGTGCTGCAGTGCTAGCTGGAGGCTGTCCAAAGGGACTGGGAATGGGGTTGGTGGTGGACTGCCTCCCTTCGGCACGCAGGACACGATGAACACAAATGCTGAGCAATCGCTTGCTTTGTTTTGACTGTGTCCACATTTTAACTATTCTGCTGAACATCTGTGAGTGCAAGTTGTACATTTTGTTTCTAATTTTGTTTGGACCTAAGGTCCAAACAAAAGTTTTAAATGCAAATTTGCCTGGATTTAGTTACAAGGGGATCTGTACCTTACCTTTGTGGATCAAGCTAAATCTATCAGTAATGACATAGTTTGGTCTTTTACACATCCTCCAAACACCCATCGTCATTTTTGTAGTTTCAATGTGATGTTAATGTCAAAAATCTGAAGTAAAAGGAAACTCTCATCTCACAAGATTTGTTACTCCCAATAAATACATAGTACAGACATGTACTGGCAGATCTAAACTAAACCTAGATCTGTCTTTGGGACTCCAAAGGAAAAAAAATAATAATAAAAGAAAGCACAGTGTGTACATGTGTGTGCTGATTATCTTAAATCTGCTGAAATTCTCTAGCATATGAAAAACACAGCCCCAAGTGTACATGCCTTCCAGGTCCAGGGCAAATAGATTTATTATACAGTGACCCATTATAAAGGCACCTGGGAGAGAAGAGAAAGGAAGAGGGGTGTTTTGCCTGAAGTTCTTCCTGATTTTAAAATAAACAAGGTATGCTCTAATTTTTATATAAAAGTAATATTCAATGGTCTCATTTAGTTGGGAAGAGAGGTCAAATCAAGCAAAGTGCTGATGCTTTGTTTAGCTCAAATGGAGAGTGTGCTGCCCGCGCACTTGCGGAGACAGGACAGAAAAACAAAAACAACAACAAAACCACCAGCCAAATGAGAGACTGTACTGTGTTTAAAAATGTTCTCAGCAGAATACTTGAAAACACTGCTTTAGCTCAGCTTTGTAATATTTCACATGGCTAGTTTTTCAAAGTACTAGAAATTAACTACTGAAAACAATCCAAGCTTTAGATACTAAGGGAAGACTGCTAGAATACATTTTAAAACTTCAGTGGTAGCAAACCAAGATGGATCTTGCTAACTTTCTTATGACCATATGGCAACAAAAGCCTCCAAGACTCACAGTGAAGATGCTAAGAAGGCGAGCTTTCTTTTTCCAATATGTGTTTTCATTTGTCTTCCTCTGGCAATAAAGGAATCTACCTTCTGCCAGTGTTTCCTGAGCTATGCAGTGAATTCTTTTGAAGATTATTGAATTGGCATTTTCTTGACTTTTCCTTTCTTTTAAAACTAATATCTTTAACATCTGACCAGTCAAACTCCCAGACACGGCTATTTCCATGCAGTAGTAGTTATCTTAGCACTACAAACAAGACCCTCACTAGATACTGATTCTTACCATGCAAGCTGTTTTCCATCTATTCTATAAGGAATGATTTTTAATGAAGAGAACAGCATTAAATTCTCAATGACAACCAGCCTTTACTTATTTCTTTCCCTGTGGGGATTTGATCAATCTCTGCAGCTTCCTGTTTAGACACTGTGTGCAGGGAATACCACTTTGGGGGCATAGCTAGTCTGTGAATAATTGAAGGAGTGGTTTTTGAGGGAATACTTTGAACTCTCCCAGCAGCTACTGTCTGACTATGCATCTCCTGTGTAACTCTCTTTACATCAAAGTTAGAAGTGGCCTTTACTACCTTTCATTTCTATGAAACCTTGTGCAGCAGGACTGTAATCTGTTGATCTGTTCTGGTGATGAGAATAATGTATTTTAAGAAAAGAAGTGCGAGGAAAAAGAATAATAGGAAATAATTTCAGAAGAGGGGACTAAAAGCACGTTGCAGCCTTCGTGACAGAATATGATATCTGTTCAATGGGAAGTCGATTCCTTAATTCCACAGCCAGAAAAGACCTTAGGGTGGCGAGGCCCTGACACAGCTGCCTGAAGTTATGGGTGCCACATCCCTGAAGAGGCTCAAAGCCAAGCTGGATGGGGCCCCGAATTCCTGGTCTGCTGGATGGCAGCCAGCCCATAGCAGGGAGTTGGAACCAGGTGGGCCTTAAGTCCCCTTCCAATCCAAACTAGTCTGTGATCCTGTGATTTCTATGATCAGACCAGTTAAAAATGTATTTTGTCCAAGATCTTGCCTTTACAGGGAGGGATAGAGAAAGAGGTAGAAAAAAACAAATGTTCTACTCTTGCTAAACGTGTCACTTGGGATAGCATCACTTCTGTTTGTCCTGAGTAAACACAAAGGCAGATCAAGGGCCAGAGGATAATCTTTCACTCTAAATTGTTTTCCTCTAATATCCGAGGCTGCACAGTGTAAAATCAGGAGTGGAGAAGGCTTTCCTCAGTCTTTCACTTTGCCTGCTGATACAAGCATGATTTCATTATACAAACATTTGCTCCATTAATTGTGATTATTCCTAATCCTGCATTTTGCTTAATGGCAAAACATTTCACTGGAGGAAAAAAAATCAGATTAAAGTAAAGACATTCAGACAGTAAAGGCTACTAATTGAATCTGGAAAGGATACTCCCATGATATAAAGTCAAAATTGCAAAAGTTATTACTGAGATAACTGGAGGAGTGATACCTGAAAAACCTTAGATGTTTTCGTAATAGTTTAATGCCACATTGAGGCCTTGCAGTTCTTCTTCTGTGGAGGCTGGTGGTACTTCCACCAAGGCCAAACCATGATGCGGGGAAGTTTATGTAACCTTCCTGCCCTGACCCACGTAGAGCAGAGCTCTCCTGCAGCTCCTCTCCCTGCTACAGAACCTGAGCAAAGCGGTGGGCTGGGTGCAGAAAGGCGTGAACGTGGGCGCTTCTTGGGGGAAGTCAGCAACCTGCAGTGCTGTGTCTGACGAGTGGTGAGACAGTGCTTCATAGGTGAGTCTTGAGGGTGTAGCATTTGCTAAAGCTTTCGAAAGAGAACGTTATTTTAAAAGAGAAAAGCCCTCAATTTCTTCTCAGTCATTCATGTTATATCAAGGAGTTCGAGCCTACGTAGTTCTGGGTTATTTTCAGTTTCTTGATGTAACACAGTTCATGGTGCAGCATGTAGGTTACATATGTCATTAAAGAACTCCTGTGAAATGCAGGTTCATGGGGTTGAAACGGCTCTCTGACATCAGCTGATTTCTGTTCTGCGCCACCCCCTGCCCTGGGTCCATTAGGCCTACGTCAGATTAGCTCGGTGACTCTTATCAGGCCTCTTTTTTCTGTTACCCTCTGATAAATTTGTACGACTTGGAGTGAACTCCAAGCATAACTTTATGCCTGCTGGGGACAGGAGCTGCATTTGCTGAAGCTCTGTGCTGGTGAATAGAACCCCACTGTGCTCTATATAGGAAAGTGTGTGGGTGGCAATTTACATGGTAAACAAAGGCAGGAAGGGAAGGCAGATAGTTAGGCTTATGTTTCTTAATGCCTTCGATCTCCTTAAAACATTGCTGTTGAGAATTAGCAGTGAGAAATATCACAAAAGGGAGATTGCTGTAGATTTTGCTCTTTTTAAGTATTGATTTTTGATTAAAAAGAATTTTTAATACATGCTTATTGTGAAATTTAATTTATGATGTGAAATTAAATTTAGGAATATCAATTATCTTGATCTCGTGGTAAGAGCAAATAAAGTCTGTACCTGCATCTGTTTCCTTTAGAGATAAATAGGAAGCTTTTATTTCAGCAGCAAAAAGGGCTCATAGACGAACAGTGGACATGAGATCCCCCCCCTCCTGCCGCCTTAAATAGGTCCTTTGCTTGTTTGTCATCAGAGATGGAGGGAAGCAACATGAATTAGATGGCAGGGGACTAGAAATAGTGTCAGGAAGTATTGACATCCTTATTTGTGCTGTGTATCTACTATGTGACCTTGGACAAGTCTCTTCACCTATGCCATATCCTGTTATTAGATTATAAATCTCTGCTGGGAGAATGCATGTTGCGGTTTGCTTTTGTGTCTGGCAAGGGGTCTATAGATGTTATTGTAAAACAAGTAATAGAAAAAAGGGCAGCAGTTTTTTCTGGAATGCTGGCCTATAATGGAGATAGTGTTTTCTGCTTCAACCCGGCTGTCCAACACTGATGTCCAGCTCAGCTGCAGAAACATCCTTTGCTCTGTTGTCTTCCTAGTTGCAATGCTGGCAGGAGAAAAAAACTTAAATTTTTAAGCATAAATGTTGTGAGTGACTGTGTAGCCTTTGAAAAGGGTTAGACATGTTTTCCATACAAGATATGGTTATTTGCAATGTTTTCTTCTCCATTAAAGGAGGATTTTTCCATGGGACTGATGTGTGAGTTGTGTGTTTCATCACTGGTGACCATGTGCTTCCGCAGGGGGGAGCTGCCATTTAGCAGCAGCCGGGGAGGGGACCTATCCCACACACATCCTTCCAGTTGTTTTTTGGGGGAAGGATGACTTTTACTTTTTGACTTCTAAAACATTTTGAAAACTGGAATTATTTTTTGAGATTTTTGCTACCAAGGTACTAATGGAGAAGGAGAGAAGTAAGATTTCCATGTGGTAGTCATTTAATTCTAGGACTTAAATCTGTAATTTCAAAATAATATTTCAATTCAAAGTAATTTAAAGATTATTTTTAATGGTTTTATAATGTCAGAAAGGGTAAATATGTCAGTCTAATCTTTGTGTCTGCGTAGAGCCAGGAGTCTCTCTACCAATAATATTTCTATCATGCTGTTTAATTTGTTGAAGCTTCTTTTAAAGGATGTCATGTGATGCAGCAATTAAAAAAGTAAAAATTAAGATAGTGGAGACATGATATGAATACAGCATGATGGTCATGTGATTCATATTGCTTTGGATAATATTCATATGCTTTCCCTATTTGCTTCTTGGGCATGACTTTGCTAATAGCAGTGGGAGTATTGACTAAGACCTTTCCTGATGATTACACCCTAAATATAATTAAATACAAAGGTGGTGTTAGCAAAGTGCTAATTGGCTTACTAATAAACTTTTGATTTTTTGCTTTTTGAGAGCCACTGAATTAGCTATTGGTGCAGCAGTTCTCTGAAAGCAGAGGTGCAGCATAGAGCCAGCAGTCCGGCGGGCCGTCAGGATTGTGGGGTGATGGCTGGGAGCAAGGCATGGGCACAGAGCTGCTCAGCTCTGGGACCTCAGGGAGGCACCCCGCAACTCCCACCAAGTGAGAGAGGCATAAGAACATGCGCTGTCATGTCTTTTCTTTTTGGATGGTAGCAGGTGTGGTATTTTTGGGTTACATTCTTGTGAAATTGCTTGTTGGCTTCCAGCACTGTGGTAACGCAGCAGTCTGAGTAGCATTTGCCCCCTGCAAAGCAGCAGCTGCTGACCTGCTCTGAACAACAATCTGGCATACTAACATATACCAAAAAGCACTGCTATTGCCATAGTTTTTATAGTGCTGTCTACCTGTGATACCGTATGCGTGGTGCCTTGAGCTGAGGATGGACACAGTGTGGGAGCATGCTTCAGCCAGGCCCAGAAATTATTTCAATGAAGTAGATGCAGACAGTTTAGAAAAAAAATATTGCAAGTCATTGGTAACAAATGCCCTTTTTTTTTTTTCTTTTTTTTTCTTTCTTTCTTTCTTTCTTCCCAAATAACCTATTTTTGCTGGAATTTTTTTCTTCATGAAATAAAGTTTTTGAGGTATTGCTGGTTTGTTGCATGGTCAGATAAATTTAGCTTATCACTTCATTTCTCAAATAAGATGGATCTACAGCTGAGTCCTGGTGTAGGAACATACATCCGCTGAGATGGTGATACAGTAAAATTTTTTTGCCTTGGTAGATGTTACATCAAACATGATTTTAAACCTCTTTGTTGTATCACTTAGAGTTTTTGAAACCTTTGACTTTATCCTGTAAATGCTTTCAAGAGCTGATTTTTATCAAAGTTTCATTTTATAAATCTTTTTCAGTATTGGGAAGATGATATATCCTTGTGTAAAACCAGCTTCTTGCTGAAATCAATGAGCAGCATGGCCCAGTTGCATGCAGGGCAGTACTATTGTGGCAGGGTTATCAGGAGGTGAAGGGTACAGATCAGCTATTGGCTCCAATAACTCCTCTGAGGAAAATATGGAATAAAAGATACCTCTTTTTCTAATGAGATAACATAGGGGATGACTGTTGATGGATTCTGACCTCTGCTGTAAGAGGTGCAAGTGCAAGGAAATCTTGAGATCCTAGAAAGAATAGGTTTAGAGGCTCCTGTTTGGGTTGCAATGGGAAGAGTTCTTCTGCAAAGAACATTCATAATGCTTGTCCTGGGTTACAGCTGTGTTTCCTACTGTAGAAAGCAACGCTTTTTCACATGCCTCTTGACTGCTAGGTTTCTTTCGAAGAAGAGAATTAACGCAGAAAAGGCTATTCTTGAAATATTTGTGACCATTTCTAGACCAAAGAGATGCTGGTAAGCATGGCTGTCTCTGGAAGCCAGCCCCAGCCCCCAGGAGTTCTGCGGTTTGTAAAAATGCTCATGACAATTAACGATGCCTGAAAAAACAGAAGGATGTATTGGGTTTTGAGCAAGGAAAACTTACCATGAAATCTGCATTGTAACATTTTAAAGCATTCTGAGAACTGAAGAATGATTTTGGTTTCTTCCATCCAAGTGTTTTCCCCCATCTGTTTCTGTTCCCAATAAATCTGCAACATTGAAATTGCGGAAATGATTTAGGAGGACGAGACCTGTAATACTCTTAAATATGAAAGCTAGATTTGTTCTAGCAGAATTCTGAACAGAATTCTAGTCTCTCTCTTTATTTGAAGAAGCGTCTCTTTAACATTTAACCCCATTAGTGCCTCAGCATGCTAAGAGATGATGGTAGCATGTTTAAAATATTCTGTATATCCTTGGTTATAAATGTTGTCATCCTGTGTTCATAATACAGCATGTAGTGAGTTTAGAGGCTTGAAAATTCTTTATTCATGTAATTGAGAAATGTAGGAGAATTCAGATTTTTCAGCTAACATAGATCTTCCATCTCAGATGAAATCCAAAGTCTTTCAGATTTCCTATGAACAAAAAAAAGTTCTAGAAAAAATTGGTCAGAAACTGTTGCTTCTTAAATAAAACAGCATGCTGTTATCCTGTGGTTTCTCAACACCTTTGCCTACAACACAGTTCATTAACACAAATATTAATGCACCTGCATTGATGCTTGAGCTCTCCAGAGCTGCTGTGGCTGTGTTCTCCTGTCCCAAGCCCTGGTTTTTCTTAGCCATTGCCTCAAGAACACGTCTTGATACTTACAGTTATCGAGCCTGTGAAGCTCTCAGTATCTATGGCAGGGAGCTTTGAGGTTTCAGAATATTTCAGATTCAGCCAGTGTTTTCTGAGGGGACTTCATTTCATCAGGAAAGCTTGTTCTAATCAGTAATCCTGAATGCTGATCCAAAAATGAGCTGCATGCAAGCAGAGACCTGCCTGTGTGGAATTTTCTTCAAGTATCTTCAGAAGATTAGAGGTAACACTGCTAGGTTTAGGTTCCCTTAAGACTTTAACCATTCTAGAAATGCCAGCTTGGTGTGGCACTGCCTGGATGTGAAGGTCCTGCAGATCCCAGCAGCTCAAGGGGAAGTGGGAGCTCCTCGAAGGTTGTCCCTTACCACGCTTTTCCCCTCCTGTGTTTCAAAAGCTATTTGGCAAGCTTGTTTGCTTTGGCAAAACTTGCAATTGATGAGCAATTTTAAAGAAAGTTATTAACTATTAACGTATTAAAATGGATGTTCCATCTGTTATGTTGTGTTTTACAGCGTAATTTATTAACATTTAAGCACAAACAATTGGGATGCAGTATACTTTGGCAAACAAGCTTCTTCTGCTTCTTGCATTTGAAAACAAACAAAACCCTAAAGCCCAAAGAATGCTGGTGTATCTTCTATTTTGTTCTGTTAGCATTTACTCCAGTTTTAAGGCAGAGAATACATTGCAGATTTTGAAAGTGCTGACACAATGCTCAGTGATAGTGTTTGCAAGTTCTTGTCCTCTGCTTTACCTACAATTAAGAAAAGTGAAACATTCTTAGATCTTCATGATAACAAAGAAATCAGTATGCTCTGTTTTTATAAATAACTAAACTTTGTATGTTTAAATAACAGTGCCTAAGGGATAGAGATTAAAAGTTGTGAGATTTCTGAGCTGTAACAATACCTACTCCTTTGTGAATGTTAAGACTAGAGTTTAGAAAAGCACATGAACGTGTGTTTAACTTAAGTCTTGATCTTATTTTGCAGATTATTTAATGTAAGCTTAATTATATATGTTAGTGCAGTCCTGACTCAGAGCTGTAATGTCAATCAATATTTTTCCTTAATATCCAAAGGTAATAGTCCAGGAGGAAATGATGTTGGCTCAGTATGGGCTCCGTCACTCTCCTACATGGCTTTTTGGAAATCATGGGCCGTTTCTGCAACTTAGCATTCGTCCTCAAGACAGAAGTAAAACTATTTCTGTCCTGTTAGTTGGCAATCTTGAAAATGAACTTGAAGTCTGTGAAAATTATATCAGCAGCAGGTAGACAGATCTTTTAAATGTCTTACCATTATTGAAAACTGATCTCAACATTACTGCAATAAAAGTTAGGGGTTTTTTTATGCCAAATCAGGTTGTAGTTGCCTTTGAAACATCCAGAAAGCTGCTTCCCATGATCCCAGCTATGACACTTTTGTTTGAAATTATGCTATTTTGTCCAATTGGAAGAGACGCGATAGTGCAGGTTCTGCAGGCTGGTGCTGCACACATTTTCTCTTCTAACAGAAGGTATTTCCTACCAGTTGGTGCATTTTCAATCACAAGGTTTGTTGCACTCTCTTTAAAAATTAAAAAACTAAGGGATATTCAAGTTAGAAAAGCTGCAATTTGTGATAGTAATCACACTGGGCAGCATCCCAGGGGTGCCGCTTTACCATTACAAACAGCCACTGACTTAAATAGGATTTAAATGAAAACTTTTGTGAGGATGTAGTGAAAATTCAGTAACTGCACTGAAAGTTACCTTTTTGTTACTTTCAGCTCCTGAAATGTTAGAGCTCCTTTTCTAGAGGGTGCTTTATACATTTGACAATCACAACTCCTAAGAATATTTTCTTTCCCACTGTCCCTGCAATTTTGTCTTAAAATCTAGCTGAGAATTGTTTTGTTCCTCAGCTTGTCCAAGCCCCCTCCCCAACTAGAGAGAGAGCAGTTGCAGATGCTCTCTCTATTAAGATAAGCTTCCTCATTTAGCCTTGGAGATTAAAAACTCCAACACTGATTGCCCTCCGTAAACTTTCTTGAAAATCTTGTTGTTCAGGATGGAGGAGGGATGGGAACAAATGCACTGTGGAGGGTAGCAGGGGAGATAACTGCTTCAGTGTCTGGTGAGAAATACGTTTCTCCAAATACTCCACAAAGCTTTAGATCCTTACAAGCTTCCTCCGTGGTGCCTTTGTTCTTTGTACAGCTCACTTGCAAACCTGGCATGTAGAACTGTTTTATTCAAACTTTACTGAAAGACAAGATGTACCTTAGAATTAGAAATATGATGGGCTGTCAGCCTCTTCCCCAAATTCCATCAGATCTTGATAGTTTTTAGTAAATCAACTGACAGCTTATTAACCAGAGGGTACAACAGGAGCTTCATTCTGGTGTAAAGTTTCAAATCGTGTTGTTCTAACAGGTATGCATTTTATCTTCACTTCTTCTTTGGGAATGAGAAATGAATGAGAAAAGCGGTCCCTGGCCTGCTCAGGAGTGGCAGGTCTGCTGCTACAGCCCTATGCAGAATGTCCCACTCCTGCCCAACTGCTGTGGCTCCTTGAGGGAGTCCTCCCTCTCTCTGGGGACAGGCATCAACATCCCCAGTAGTTGTGTAGGCAGCGCCAGGGAGCTCCTCCTCACTGGGACCCACAGGGCTGCTCGATGGAGCAGGATGTGAAGTGTCACTGCCCTGCAGGGAGGCTGTCTGGTGGCTCTCTGCTTCATGCTCCAAGGGCAGCGAGATGACACGCAACAGAGAGCCATCTGCCCACACTGAGAATTGGATGATGCTCATAAGCCCTCCTGCAAAGTAGGCAGGTGACTTTCCTTCTTGTCCATGGGAAGATGCAGTGGAGGCAGAATGTGTGCTTGCAGGGAACCAACCAGGTGTCAGGACTCCCGCTGTGGCAATGGAACACAATGTCTCCTCTTTGGCTGTGTCCTTCACATGCAGCGGGCTGGGAAGGTGGAGATGAAGAGCTGCTCTCTTGCTGTGCACTGCTGTGATATGTGCTGTGCGCTACATGAGGGAGAGGCACATGCAATGGCTGCCTTGGGACAGGCAGCAGCCATGTCCCTGTCCCTCAGGAAGCCCTCCAAACCCCACAGCTGACCCATCTCATGCTTCTTGCCAGCACAGGGTCAGGCTGCAGCTGTGGCCTGGGAAGCTCCCTGATCCCCAGCTCCTACCCCACAGTGACCCCTGGAACATGTCCCTGTACCACTCCCCTCTGCTGCCTTGAGCTTGGTGAGGCTGGGGAATAGGCCCTGAGAACAGCTCCCTGAGCCCCCACAGTATGACCCAAGAAAGCCTTGCTAGGTCTCCAAGCCTCACAAACAAGCTTGGCCAGAGACCAGGTACAGGCTCGGCTGGGCCAGGCTCTGCTGTGCCCCAGTATATATGGTGGGGGGCCATGAAGTCACAGTCCATTGGTTGGTAAAAGCCCGTGTATTTAGAATGGATATTTGGAAGAAATTCTTTCCTTTATGGATGGTGAGACACTGGAAGAGGTTGCCCAGGGGAGCTGTGGATGCCCCATCTCTGTAAGTGTTAAAGGCCAAGTTGGACGGGGCACTGAGCAGCCTATCCTAGTGGAAGGTGTCCTCACCCATGGCAAGGTGATTGGAAGTAGTTGATCTCTAAGGTTCTTTCAAAGTCAAATGACTTTGTGAATTTATGAATATTAATGAAGAACTATGTCAAAAGGTAATCTAACCTCCAGAAATACTCAGAAAAATTCCATAATTACTTATTTAAGGGTTAAGTGAAAACTTCCAATATTAAAGAAGCTTAATGCTTTTTTGTTAAGTTTTATGATTTCTGATAGACACACAGTAATAGTAGCAAGAAAAAAAAAGATCTCTGAGTTCAGTTAATTAAGCTTACAGGTTCTTAAGTGTTTATTTGAAGGAAACTAGATGACTGGCAATGAAGAGTCTCTATCATTCTGCTTCTTCCACTACCAAACCTGTTCCACTCACTAGAATATTATTGCATTGAAAGCTAATTTTAAAAAATGTAAGTACAGTGATCTTTTAAAGAGGTATAAATATTTTCTGTTTCTACAGCTAGCAAAGTACCGTGCTGAAGGACAAGCACAGAGACACCAAACTTCCTAGGTCTCATTCAAATAGAGGTGGGGTGGGTCAGGGAGAACCTGAAGCTGTGAGTTGGAATGCCATGCCTTCCTGGCAATTGGGTTCTCTGCTTTAATTTGCAGCAGGCTGTTCAGAATACATTAGTTTCCTTAAAGTTGCCATGCTGGAAAATAATTAGAACTGACCTCAGAAAAACAATAGTGAATCAAATTAGTGATTTTTTTCTTTATTTTTCAAGGCAGCTGTCTTCTTGTGCAGTTGTTGGCAAAGCAGCTGAATGTTAAGCAGATTACTTCTGGGCTGGGAGTCACAACTGCTGGGAGTCTTTGGGTGCTCAGATGGAAGGTTTTTGCTGTGGAGCACGAGTGAAAAATTTGAGTGAAGAAACAAGAATGGTTTGCCACAGTCAGATGGTATGGAATTTGTAGATTTTCTAAGAATCAAAATACTTATTCTCAATAGAAACAGTTGTTGAGTTGCATGCCGAGCTGTTAGCTTGCTGATGTCCATATGACTACTCTTGCAATTAGCTGTTCTGGCCTAAGCAGAGCTCTCTTCCCCTGTCCTCTCCCTCTTTGGAAATTTATTCCAGCATGTGGAGGCACCAATAGAGTTTCTGAGCCTGAACTTAGGCTTGACTGCATCTGTCAATAGTGATATTCTTTGCTATTACTTCCTTGGGAGGTCACTATTTAAGTCCCACTCACTTCAAGAAATTAATTCAGTGCATATGGATTTCTTCAAGAACTTTCATAACACTGAAGTGAAATGCAAAATCTTACTAACTTCACTTCCTAAGAAATGCAATGTTGTTTTTTCCTAATATATTTCTGAATATTTTATTTTAAAGGGTCATTTCTCCAGTTAGAGCTTTTGACTGCATTCCATCCATCCTTTCATATCAGTTGTACCCAAGCTCATGGATTTCTTAAGAGAAGGCAAGAAATTCAGCTTATTCAATTTATTATGTGAGTTTCATGAGAACTTACACAGATACTAAATTATAATGTAAATTTTTAATTATATTTGTAATGTAAGTTGAGGGTAGAGGGTAGATGGAATGGACAAATGGGGAGCACAAGAGAACACACAGTAATCATGTGTGCTAAGAAAAATTACTACAAATTTAAAATATTCCACAAACAGACCAGTGAAAACTAGAAATGCCCGTATAACTTATTTCTTTTAATCAGAGGGCAGTTTACTATGTAGGTGAGCAAATAAGTCACCAGCATTTGGTCAATCCTATTAATTGGAAGAGGGCTGAAATGATATTTTTCCTTCCAAAATATTATGTAAACATCTTTCTGTTTTGAGAATAATTGTGGCTATTAGAGTAAGGAAATAATGACTACACTTTGTACTATGGCAATAGTAATATATATGAGAAAAATTAGTATTGATTCCGATGCACTAATCAATGTCAAGGTTTGAATATAGCATATATATAATAATTTCTTTTTTTTTTCATCCTATTCCTTTTTTCATCTTATCTTTTCAACGTTTATGTATCTTTTTCCAGCATATTTGGTGAATGACATGATAGCAAGGAAAATGACCTGCATGATAGCACACGTGAAAGAATAAAAAACAATAGTGAACCTCTTGATCACATGGTTCTGGGAAATGTAATCCTATTCCCTTTAGTGTTAGGAGTGTCAGTTAGTCGTAGCCAATGGATACGGTGTTTTCCATCTCTGTGCTCATGTTCCTGTTAAGCACTTTCAGAAGGGATTCTGATCCCAGGACCTCAAAAGTTTGCTTCCAGTATTTTTAGCAGAAAAGATTTCACCCCTAATAAAATGAGGCACAGAGAAATTAGGCCACTTGCCTAAGGGCACACAGTGAATCAGGGCCACAAACTGGTACTGAGCTCATGTTTGGTAACTAACTTCCTTTTGACATTGCAATCTGAAAACATTTCCTTAATTTTACCTTCAGAAAATTAAAATGCAAGAACTGCTTTATGTACATAAAGCAGTTATACAGGGATCACAAACAGTGAATGCTATCAGGCTGGCTTTCTTGGTGGCAAAAGTGGGGACAGTCTACCATTCTTGCTGGCAAAACTTTTTTAGCAGTAATTTTCTGTAACACAATCTGGACATCCATGTAGTAGTTTGGCTGACAAGTGTTCCAAGCGCTGCTGAAACTTTTAGCTCTTTTCCTTTATTCCTTAAAACCTGTCAGTGTTAGGCATTTTCAAGCATTTGTAGACTTTCACTAGCCCATGTTTTCTGCTGCTCATGAGAATACACAGCAATGAAGATGAAGAGCAAGCTGTTTGAAAGCATTGCAGAATTTGAAAAGGAATCTACTTCATTATTTTCCATGAACAATGTTTGTGTATACCATGGAAAAATAATGAAATATATATTAAAATCACAAAAACATACAAGTCATACTGGATACTACTGAATTGGCAAAAAGAGAGCGTTAATCTGAATGTTGGCAATTGATGTCTTTGTTTTCATTCTTATCCAGGTATCTGGAGACACATAGATATGGTTCAGACAGCTCTTAACCAGAGAGAGTAGCTGTTATGTTTCACAAAAAAACAACAAAACACCAAACCACTTCATTTAATTCTACACCGGAAAATATTAAATATTAGTACTGGTCTTAATAAATGTCCTTAATAGAACTGTCAACCAGGGGAATTTCAAATAAAAAAACACTTCTCTTCATTCCATACTGACAGCAGAAGTTTGCAGTGGTTTGGAATTTGTCGGTAAATATCAATAGGGGACATTTTTCAGAAATCTGAAGTAGAAAGCAAGCTTCTGTCAGAGTTGGCTGAGATGTTTTGGAGTAGAAAAGAGATTTCTTGAATTATTTTTTCTTCTGCTGTTGGATCTCAATTTACACTTTTCTTGTGCTGTCTTCCAGATCTTGAACGGTGTTTTTATACAACACACAGCAAATTAAGGCGAGTGCATGTTGTTCACTTATATAGATATCAATCTGTAAAAATCACATTCATGTGAGTCTTGAAATAAGATCTAAGAGCTCCAAATGAAGTACAAAAGGGTTAAGGTAAGCTTCTTCTGCAAACCCAGCCACCATGGGGAGCCTACTTACCATAGCTTTATTATACTCATTGAAATCTTTACTCCAATTTTTTACAAAGACAAAGGATAGTATTCTTAGTACAAGATAACTTTTATGGCATTTCATAACTAGGCTAAATAGTTTACATTGCCAAGTAGAAGAGTATCTTACTGTACTAGGATCGCTAAGGTTTCCCATTCATATCAGCCAGCTTTTCGCCATTATTTCAGACCTCCATGTCACTCCCACGAGAGATTCCATATTCAATAGACTGTGATAAAAGCAATTTCACTGAAATAATTATTTGGAAAATAATGTAATTGTTTTGGCATCTGAATCACTGAGTATGTAAGAGTTAGACTTTAAATACTCACCTATGACTTTAAGATTTGCAAACCATTGCCCACCTCCAAGGAGTTGGCATTACAGACCTAACTTGGAAAGCTGTGTCCGAGAAGTTTAAATTTCTTAATTTCATGTAGTAGGAACTTGGCACCCTGACATATTTACCTTTTTTTTTTTTTCTTTTTTTTTTCTCCTTTTCTTTAGAAATTCTTCTGAATGTAAAAATTGATCTTTTTCTCGCTTTGGTCATGTGGAGGGGAATATTTCCTGCACATGTACTGAAGTACAGCTATCGGCTGCTTGTTTTAGTCAACACATGCTGCTTCTGATAGATTTTGGTTATGCTAAAAAGATAAGTGATGCAACAGTTAGAGAAACATATAGCTTTCCTTTGAATTAGTCTTTTGTAACATAAGTAAATTATCCAGAAGGCACTCAAGCACAACACTTTGATAATACAGGTGTTTAAATGGTAATAGCTATTGGAATTGGAATGGGAGTGAAACAATAAAGTCATTAGGGTGTTACAACATGAAATTAAGCTATCGCTATTACTGAGCAATATTATTATCCTAAAGTCTGCAACTTACGGAGCAAATGAAAACAGTGTAATACCCGTCTAACAGTCGTTTACATTAGGATTTAGTTTAGCCATGATGTTTGCTAGTGTTGTAATATTCCTTATTAGATAGCACTTGTGAGCTGGTGTTGTGATACAGAAAGAGCAGCATAAAGCTGCTGAGCGTCCACCTGAGTAAATTCCATTCCTTACCAAAAATTATCTGTTGCTTAACGTCCTCACCGCAGTGGTGGCTCTCACATTATGGTTTGCAAAAATGTAGAATATTAAGAACTTTGTGCTTAATCTTTGAAGTAATTATTACTTGAAGAAGGTGTATATTCTGCTAATTTGTGTATAAATATATATAACTTTGAAGAAAATTCTTCTGGTTTGGTCTAAAATCTCAGCTTCTGATTTGCTGAAAGAACTCTTTCAGTTAACTGCGATACTCAAGGCAACTACCTATGACCTGGTGGTAGTTTGCTAGCTCTTATACAAACCTAGGTGACAAAAGAAAAGATAATTCAAAAAATATAAATAATTTTTGATTTTCCATGTATGTGCAATGCTTTAGTGCAGATCAGAAAACTTGAACAACTTCTTTGAGACAGATCCTAAGCTGATACTTATTCACAGTGTCATAGAAGCAGATGGATCTAGGAAAATAAGCATCATCACCTGATACATTACTTCCTTTTGTTTTTGCAAATAGGATTTTTTTTCAGTTTCACTATCACTCATTTAAGAAATTCCTAGCACATCTTTATGAGGAGCTCATTGCTGCTTTTCTCTTGAGCAGCTCTCTTTTGCTTTGTGTTTCTGCCTCTGCTGCCCAGGACTTAGTCTTACTCTTCTTCAGCTCTGAGTTTCTGCCTGCTCACCCCATGTTGCTGATGCCCTGTGCACCCAGCGCAGGGCTGTGGCAATGTGTGGTGAGTGGGGCAGCCCTAATGCAGCATTGCTGCTGGGCAGGGCACAGGCTTGTGAAGTAAGAGGGGTGAAAAGACTTAGGAATCTGAAGTATCTCAAAGAGCAGCAGCCCTGCTGTGCCCATCTTCCAGAGAGTCTCCTTGCTGTGCAGGGCATAAGCTCATAAGCCCTGCAGATCCCACTGGCATTTGCTCTCCTTTTCTTGCCTGCTGCTGGAGCAGCATGGGGAGCTCTCTATCCCCCAGCCCTCTGCTCATCTCGACTCATCAGCTGCACTGGAGCAGCCCTACACACCATGTGTGTGTGTTAGTGGGGGTTTCTCTGCAGTCAAACTGACCTCCTTAGCCAAGGGCTGCAGCTGTGCATATGCTGCACGGCTGGGTGTGCAGATGCTGCTCCAAAGCTCCCTTTTCTCTCTTCTAGCTTGCATGCAAAGACTGAGATGGCTGAACCGTGGCAAATAATCCCTTGATACGAAAGGGATTACTCACATTTGCAACCAGGCCCCTGCAGCATGCTGCGACAGTGCGCTGAGTTGTGCCGAGCGTGGGGACGCCGGCACAGAACAAATGCTGACAAGTGGTGCCGGCGTGCAGCGCAGGTTCACTGCCAGATCTGTTTGGAATTGCCTTTGTTTATGAGGGAGCAGTGCTTAGTGCTGCTGTCTTGTCTGTGAGGATTAGCTGGGACTTTGTGGTTCCAGGAAAAACAGCTAGCTTTTCCTTCTGGATTTTATCCTTTGTTGTTGCGTGCTCTGCTGTCAGTGTTTTTGGGCTCTGCTATGGCTCTGCCTTGCTCACCGCTGCTGCTACGTTGGCTTCCCTCCAGAGGAAAGAGAAGGAAAAAAATGAAATGTGTTGTGAATAGTTTGTGTGACCTGAATGTGATCGTGAAGTTTACTTTAATGTTTCAAAAGCTCTGTGCAGTGTAATACCATTTGCCTGTACAGTTATTCTGCGGTACAGTTATTTGTGTGGATCTTAAAATTAAAAAGCTGCTCATGTTTTTGTAACTTGTAGGAGATACAAGAGTTTTCTATACAAATGAATGCTATTTCTTAAAAATACTGTAAGAAACTCGCATTACTGGATTTAAGCAAGCCTACCCTTTCACTGGTCTGACACTACAAAATGGGTTTGTCTGTCACTTTACCCAGGGAATCATAGCCTTGAATCTTGAGTTAGCTGGCAGCAGCCAAAATGCTACATCTCAAGGTCTGAAGTGACAATGAATGTACATTCAAATACTCTGGGGTTGTCTTGATTTATATTGCTGTCTTTCTTGCATAAATGATGGCTGGCTTGGGGGATTCTGACAATAACTGAGATCACTGAAATAGCCAGCCTTCAGAACAGGAGGCTGGGGTTTTTTTTTGAAATGAGAAGAAAGCATGTGTGCGTATGTGAGTGGATGTATAACATATTTGTAGTCATCCCTTAAAATTCAGTCTTTGTCTCTTCTTGGAGCCCAGTCAGGTTTGGTGACTATATGCTTTTGATCTAGGCCAAAAAAAAAAAAGTTTGAAATAAAGATGAGGAGAGAAAGGGGTGAGATGAGAGGTGGAGGGAGGGACGAGAAAAGGCACACCAGCTAGTGCAGCTGCAGGTTTTAAGCTTCGTAGGAGCAGAAACAAGGCTGTAGGCTGTCAGCGCAAGTGAAGAGCTAGAAAAGATCTGACAGACATAAACATGACTGCTTTCTCCAGCGATAGAAGTGCGAAGGAACAAACACAGATCTTGACGTGCATCCTACTCCTTCTGAGATAGTGTTATAAAATGTATATGTAGTCACCAATTTTTATAAACCATCAAAGCCCAGCTCTCTTAAATAAGAGAAATATTATTTGGCTCCACCTGCATTAACCTTATGCTTGGGAGATAATTAGAAATCTCAGGCATCTTACTGTGTATATCTGTGGAAGATATTATGCTTTTTTCTCAGAAATTAAGCAACTGGATGACACAGCTACTCAAAATCCAGTGGTTATTTATGCGTTCCAGTGAATGTACACAGTTTCACAACTTGCTTTTATATAAAGATTGAAATCACTGGGAACATCCAGGATTTCTTGACTTAATGATCTTCAATCCTTCTGTGTGCAAAGAAAGCTGCCTGAGGTAGAAAAGCACAGGCTCTGTATCCTTACTCCTGCTTGGTGTTTTTCGGTTCTTTTTTGTTGTTGTTGTTTGGTTATTTTTTTGCCATTCAAAAAAAAAACAAAACATAAATGTTATCCTAAAAAAAAAAAAAAAAATTACTTCTAAAACCACACGCTTCCAAGGAGGGAAACGAGAAGGTTGATTAAATGAAGGACGTGATCTGAAAACATGGTGTTTCCTGTTTGAAGAGTTTTAAAACGTTGGACTTCATTTGAGTCTGGAAAACTGGCTTTCCCTTCAGGAAGTGTTTGCTCCCTGCTGCTCTGCAAAAACAGTGGAAAAGAGAAACCTTTTCAAGTCACTGTTTCCACTGCAAATAGGAGAACTTATAAAGGCTAGTTTCCATTTTCCCCTTTGTTGTTATTACTGTGGATCTCAAATCCCTGTTTTCTTTTTCTGAGTGGAGCCCACATGGGAACCAGATAAAAAGTTAGAAAGGGCTTGTTGGGTTAGCAGGGGAGAAGGGAGGAGAAAGAGATAGAGAGGAATGGCTGTGCTGCAGGCATCAAAGGAGTTGTAGGTGTCTTCTGGAAATGAGTCTGTAAGCTTGTCTTTAAAATGCACCATTCAGTAGCAGGCTTTGGTAGCGTCAGTGATTGCAGTGCAAGCCCCAATGAACAGAATGCACAGCCTTTGCTTGCTCGTCCCTCACTGTGAGCAGGGCCCTTTCTGCTTCCTCTCTCATGACACATGCTTGGTTACACTCATTGCTAACAAAACTGAGGCAGATAGAAAAACTTACAGTGTACTCATGAAAAATAAATTCTCTGTGCGTTGGAAGAGTTCTCTCTTCAATAACCCTGTTCCTTTTGGGGATTGCTGTCTACAGGCAGCTCCAACTTGCGGTCTCCCTGCAGAGGGACCACTGCACGGCAAGTCTGGTCAGAGCTGAGAGGATGGAGGAGCACAGAAAAAACAGCTGTGCTGGTAATGCTGCTTGTCAGCAGCCCTGAAACTCATGTTAAAAACAGCACTTCCCAATGTGCCTTAACTGTATGTGCAAAATCCCCCCACTGCCTCAGGAAGGGGAGAGAGAGGGAGATGCTCAGAGCTGTCTTATTAGCAGCTTGATAGTGTCCAAAGCGCTGCTTCACTACGAAAAGTATGAGCAAAACATTTATTCCTGAATTAATCTCAGTGGAGAAGGCTTTAAAGAGTAAAGAAATGCAGTCCCACTGTTGATTAATTTGCCCACTGCTGTAATTATGGTGAAATATCAGTGCAACTTTTTCTTCCCTCTCTTAGTCGCACGTTGTGGTTTTACTGGTACTACAGAAACCCTGATTATATTACCCTGGCATTCTCAGGGACTGTTAAGCAGGAGTCTTCTCTCTTTTTCTCTAAAACTCATCTAAATGGAAAACACATTGTCTTCATTATATGCCAGTGTTGAATGAACAGAGTTGCCATAGCAACAGCCATCTGAGGCCTTGCTGATTTCAGGCCAGTGAATGGGGTAGACAAACAAAGTACCTTCAAAACCAGAAGGGAACAATTGCTATTCATTCAAGCCAGGTTTTAAGATCAGCAAATGTCTTTAGCAAAAGAAATGCAGATAAGAAAGTATCAGACCTGGCTGTAGAATAATAACAGAAAATTATCATAATCTTAAACTTTTATGCCCGGTGGTATAGCATTAAAGATTATTCTTAAGGTAAAGATTTTCAAGCGCTTGAAGGACCAAACCACAGTTTGCCTACAAACTGATGTAAGCAGGGGCAGTGGCTGCACGCAGCCTTTGTGAGCCCAGCAGCAAGGCCCCAGGCATTCAGAGCAGTGCTGGTGGGCAGCGTAGGGGCCCAACCAGTGCCCCAACCATGGTCGCCAAGTGCCTGTGCCAGAGCCAGGCGCTGTGAAGCAGGGAAAAGCATCTTGTGTGTCCCAAGTGCCTGATCTGTGCTCCTGGGCCTCTGCAGGCTGCTGAGCAGCCCCTAGAGTTAGTCAGGAGCCCCCCAAGATTGATTGTTTCACTATTTTGATGCTCTTGAAGAAGTTTTATGTATGAAATGGTTGACATATTCAACATAAAACTTGCTTAGACTGAATATATATTCACATAAAATGCCAAGAAACTGGCTGTGAAATGATTGTCTTGAATTAGGGATGAGACAGGTGTATGTGTGTTTGTCTGCTCTGTCTGTATTTTCTTCCTCCTTAGTCCTACACAAAATTTTAAATAATGATTTTAAGACAGAAGTGCTGTTTCTGATCTCAGTGTTGTCTAATGTGTGGAAACGTTAAGAGGCAGAAGCAAGGAACTGAGCAGAGCGGACCGAGCGGCACGCTGCGGCACTCCTTGTGAAAGCGGCAGTGCGGTGAGGGGGCTCTGCTGGGCCCCACGTGGATTTGACAAAAGCTGTCACGTGTGCAGGTTGCATAGCAAATGAGCAGCATGGCCAGCGCCACAGTGGGATAAAAGAGCAGGAGCTAGGTTCAGAATGAGTTAGATAATATGGGAGGCTGGGTCATCTTTTCACTTAGTGACCGCTCCAGATGGGAGGTTATCCCAAGAGCTCAGCTGATCACAGGGTCCCTCTGGGACATACTGTGTCAATTCTGCTACTTACTGGTTTTTCAATGTTGACTAGCTCAAGAAAAAGAAAGTAATAACAATAAATAAGATGCACAAGTTGCTGCTGTCTAGCTGAATTAGTCTGTTCAGTAATGCAAACTGCTTGCTGTGCCAGCTGGGGAGTTGGAGTCAAGGTGCCCTTGTGAGACAGATCAGCCCCCTTGCTAATAATAGAGAAATCGTTAGCTAGGAAGCTTGTCTCAAAGACAGAATCTGTCAAATTTCAACTCTTTTCCCTACCATATTTTTATACTCTGTATATGTGAAGGAAGGGTTATAACAATTAGCGATCAGTTACAAATGTCAAGGAAAGTCCTGACAGTGATGTAAGACTGGCAGTATGTATCACTCATAATACCATGGAGTTTCCGGCTGTTCACAAAGACATTTTCTGTGTTTAAGTTATTCTTGAAAAACATGAATAGTGTAACAGAGTGAATTTGCCAGAAGTATACTGGATATATATATATATTTTTTTTTCCAGGATGGGGAGAAATACTTTGAGTACAAGAATATGGTTCATATAGAATTGATATTAATCGAACTGAGGAAACACTCAGAGAATAATGCTGAAAATACTATTAAATGAAATGCAGTTCACCTGACCTTGAATGACAACTAACTTTCTAGTTGGTTATGAATAGACAGGAAATACAAGATCTGACTCCCAGCAACAAAGTTGTTAGAAGAATGAAGAGAAATTAAGGATCAAAGTACTGAGGTTTAGAAGACATGTAAATCAGAGCATGGGGGGAATATAAAGTAAGGACTAGTATGAATCAAAGATCTAGCCTCTCTTCATAACACAGAAACAAAGATTTGCTTAATATGAAAGGCAGAAGGCGACAACATCTAACACAAATGATGAATAACAGAGAACACGAGGATTGCAAACCAAGATGGTAGTCAGGTTCAGAAAAATCACAAGTTTATTTTTGTATATATTTTATATATGCATATATATATGCAAATCTAAGCTTCCACGTGAGTTCCATTAATTGTCTTCCTCTTAATGAAACATTAAAATTAACAAATTTGTATCTACACTGTAGATAGCAAAAATTTCTCAACTCTGTAATAGAGCTTAGTGCAGAATTGTCAGCTATGGCCTTCTATAGTGTTGTTCTGAAGGTACAGTGCTGAAATACCTTGTTTCTGCTTTTGTTTGTGAAGGCAAGCATTTTTATTTTCTTGTTGCATATGATGATGATATTATTCTATGAAAACACGTGCTGAGACTGTGGATCCCCTTTTGTTTTACTTTATGCTGTGGAAGGTGATTCATGGCCATCTGTGGAGGCATTGCAGACAGAACAAGATTTGGTTTGTCTTCACAGTATTATCAATTACAAGTCTGATGAATGTTATTCCTCATGGGAAGTTTACGGAACGGATAGTAGGCAGTTGGGACATGTATTTCCAGGTGTGTTTTCTGAGAAATCTGGATAGATTCGATGTAAAGAAGATATTCCTGTCTTTATTTTACTTAGTCCTGTGGTTATCTGTGTGTTTCTCACCTACTTCCAAGGAATTAACAGTAATTTTGAAAAAGCTGGTTTTAAATATGTGTGTGTTACTAACAGGTTCTAGCTGCAAGATATGTGTTTGAGCCCACAAAAGTTGGCACATATAGGATTCTGATTCAGTCTGTTGTTGGAACCAGGATTAGATATTATTCAGCCACTTCCAGAATAACTTTTCTGGGTGTCCTTGGCCTCCCAGTACCTAAAGGGAGCCCAGCAAGAAAGCTGGAGGGAGACTCTTTACCTGGATCTGTAGTAATCGGAGAAGCGGTAATGCTTTTAAACTAAAAGAGAGTAGATTTATATTAAATTTGTGCATACTGGGAGACATTATTTGTTTAACGAAGGGTAGGTGAAAGACACAAGCCAGCTGTGGACTACACTATGCTGTTGCATATGATATGATTGAAAACTGGAAACATGGTTCCTCAGTAGTAGTACAGGACCTGCCTCTTCCAAAGCTTTCCTCACCCTCTGTCTGTACAGATAACCATCAGGGCTCAGAGTATGGTTCTTGTGCCTTCAGTAGTTGAAGCTTTCTGCTTGTGTTTCTGGTGTTAGTACATCATTGTGCTTAGGCCTCATCTAATACAGAAGGAGAGTGCAAAGAAACAGTACTTTAGATTGGGCAGCTGAGTAAGATGGTTGATCTGTGCCTCAGAAGAAGTCATTAGGTACAAACTTCATTTTTAAATGTGATGTATTGGATAGATGTGGAATTTGTAATTCAGAAGCTTCACTGAAAAATTACTTGACAAGATAAAACCTCTGAAACTCTTGAATAGTCTGCTTTTTTGTACTTTAACAGGAAATTACTGTTTCTAGATTTTAGAATGTTAAATGCTTTGGGTTAACAAGCAGTAAGAGAAGTAAAAATAATAGTTAACTTTGAGCAGTTCTCAACGTTAGATGCTTCTTCTCCTTTTACTAAATATAACCTGGAGGATGAAGGCTGTGGGGTACTATTATTTTTATCAGAGCATGCTAAGTATGTCCTTAAGTGTATGTGCTAAGAGGCACAGCAAGTGAAACAATCCAAAATGTAGCAATAAGATCACTTTTATTTCCTTATTGCAATGCTATCCTGCCTCTTTTGATTGCCTTACTGCTTCAGTGGGTTCCATGTTAGGTTTCAGTGCGCTCAGTTCCAAGCATACTCAGGAGGAGTGCACCAAAAGCAGCTCTTTCTGAAGAAAGCTGGTCCTGACAAAGCATTATCAACATTGTCTGGTTGAAACAGAAAACAGTTGTTTCCATCTCTTCAGAACAGCCAGCTTTGTCTGAACCCAGCAACATGCAATAGGAAGGAATAACCTGGATTGTTAAAACCACCTTTCTGCAGAACTAAGCAACCACATCATGACTCAACTTACAGACATTGGAGATTTTATTTCATTGATAACCTCTGGATATGCCTTTTTGTGTAGAGCATAGGAGGCTTCAGAAAGCTTATGGCCAAGTGGATTTGGACAATCTTGAAAACCAGACTGTTTCTATTCCCTGAGGGATCATATGGATAAACAAGAGGAAAAAAAAGGTGTTTCTCCAGAGTTATATCTTTTTGTATATCTGTTCAATTACAGTGAATGTAAATAATTAGGAGTTAGTAAGACACTAGGCATGTGGATTGTATTGTGGAAAATGAAGGGTGAAGGAATGGGAATTCCTTTCTAATGAAAAGCAAGCTTTTCAGTAAGAGAAAGCAAAAGTATGTGATGGTAAAATAGGAAGCCATGGCTTGGACATAGTTGATGTTCCAACTGTTGACCTATTAATTATCTGGACAAGCAATGAATAGAAAAAATGTTCATTTTCTTGAAATGACCCATTTCATCTTGGAGACTATCAAAATGTTGCCTATTGCTGCTACTTCTGCCTTCTTTGGAATGTAATTAATAACCAGAGTGTTGTCCCCGTTCTCGAGGTCTGGTCCGCCGGGGGCTAGCGATCTCCCCTCGCTAGTACCATAACAGCACTGATACCAATATGATGATGCTACAAATGGTGTTTATTATGACTAAACAGCGACTTAAATATCCTACGAGCTTCGTCTATGCCCCTTAAGCACGCATAATGACTTACATAGCAGAGCAGGGGAGGTCCTATCCCGTCACATCCCAACTCCTCGTTAACGCCTACTACAACACCAGAGATAAAAGCTACTTGTCTAAAATAATTTTCAAATTTACTGAGACCTCTTCTGGCTTAGTGTTTTGACCTATACCATCACCTCCCTGATGCACTTTTATACATATGCATGCTATGAAGGAAATTTTTACCCAAGAATTACGTTACCGCCTTCAAGTGTGATGAAAAAAACAGTAGGAGTGAAATTTGTTTTCTTTCTATTTAAGAAGATATAGCTTACTCGCCTCATGGATGGGTGTGTATCAGGTGGAGGTGAGAATTATATAAGCTGCGACTTTGTGAAGAAGCTAACAAAAAAATCAGTTCCTACATCATCTTATTGCTTTTTTTTTTTTTCTTTAAATCAACTTTGTGAATAGGACTTTTTGTTTGGCTTTTTTGTTTAAATATTCATATGAAATAATATCCATATTTATGATTTATGGCAAGCATCCAAAAGCATGCTCCATGCTCCAAGTAAGATAGCAGTGAGAAACACTGGGAGTTGCAGGGTAGAAGAGAGCATTCTCATGTTTCCCAAAGTGGTGTTGCAAGCTGTTGTTGTATACTCTGACAAGGAGAAATATCTGATTTGCGTAAAGCACAGCTTCATGATAGTTGTAATAGGGGAATTGTTGGGCAAGTCTGAGTAAGCTCTTCTGCTTTGAAAGAACCTCATATTCACGTTAATGTTCCCAAAGAGGCGTATGCATACACATGCATTAAAGTGCATAGAGCCCAGTTTAACTCTGTTGGCAGGAAGGAGAACCAAGTTACTATCTGTCTAGAATTCTTCAAAGCTGATGCTTCCAGCTATCTTCTTTAGGCATCTGATATCTTCCTGCTAAGCTGTTGACTCCAGCACAACACTTTGAGAATCAAAACAAAGTAATTATCTCATTTCAGTGCCCAAATAAAATAAATAAATAAATAAATAATGTAGTGGAAAGAAAAATATTTTGGACTATGTCTGTGAAGTCTTAACATTTTGTAATACTGCAAGAAATACAAGTGGACAGTTCCTTCAACTTTTCAAGTATGCACGAAGGAATTAAAAGCTAAGAATATCAACATGGAAGATTTAGCTAAGACAGCCCTACCAACTTTATCTGCAAATGCCAAATTCTGAGAGGAAAATTAAGAGAAGAGGAAAAGAAAAAAAGAAAAGAAATGAAAAATATTACTTTTCCTTTATGATAGTATCATTAAAAACCTGTGCACTGTTCCAGCTTTTACTCTCAACGTTGAAGAGCACAGGTGCATCATTGACTTTTTGTGGCCCCTGCTTGAAGGCCACTGGCACTGTGAGTAACAGCCATGGTGTGGCTGTGGCCGTGCCTGCTCTGTCCTCTCCTCTGCTGTTCCAGCTGGTTGAACCAAACACCTCTGACTGCGAAGGAGGAGGGAGGCTGCTGGTATTTAGCAGTGCAGTTGGATAAGCCCCAGATGTGCATGCACTGCTGTGCACCTCCTGCTGATGCTAAGAAAATGGGAACCTGGCTAATAGCTAAATTTAAATCAAATTGGAAATCTTTTTATTAAATTTTGTTTCCATTTAAAAATTAATTTGTTTCAATGATAGGCGTGTGACTGCAGACTGAAATGCTCTTTATCTAGATAGCAAGCACACAGCTGCCTTGACCCTTATCTAGAGGGACTCTTAATCTATTAATTCAGTTTTTATGCCTATTCAGTTGTTGACCTCTCTGACTCAAGTTCCAGTTAGTGACACTCGTGATGGTTGTTTCTGTCTTGGAGACACCTGCCCATTAACAAAGGGACTGAGCCAAACAACCTTTCTCTTCTCATCTAGGTCACTAAGCAGGCAGATGGTGACAACATTTGGTCACCACTGATTGGGCTTGCATTTGAACTCTCGACCTAAAAAGGTGAAGGCCACTGTATCCTATTAAGAATATAAGCCATCAAATTTAGGTTTAGTTGTGATACCTCACCTAGGATGTATGTAAAGTCAAACACTTTACAAATATGCAAAGGAAAACATTTTTCCTTTGTTCTTTCTTTTGTTGAGTATTATAATTAATATTGATAATTCTTCATGCTAGCATCATCTTGCTTATACGAGTGTCTTATGTTAACAAAAACTATTAATGAAAATACACTCCAGGATCCTGTCTTAGGAACAATTTTGAATTTTCCTTTTGTGGAACACAGCTGCACACACACGCACACACTGTTTTATGGACTCTTCATACTCTTGCTGTCTTAGTAGAAGAGGAAAGCTTTACTATTTTTATTTCCATAATTACTGAGCCACTTCCTGAGTGATGATTTTTACTATTAAGCAGCCAACTCTGAGACTGGATTCTCTGTGTGCTCTCTGACTTGCCCAGCTACAGTGCAATAGGACAACTTCAGCAGTGTTTTCTTATCTTTTAAATTTAGTGTGCTAAGCATCAGGTACTCTGACGCTATTTTCACTGTCTGTGTTCTTTAATACATAATTTGCTCTATCCCTTTCGTGTTCTTCGAATTCCTCATATTTTTGAAGACCCAGAAGACTGTTTTTCCAATTCTTGAAAATCTCAGGTTAACGAAAAAAAAGTTACTAGTCCATGTCTTCTACAGTAAGGATATGTTTCTATTTAGATTTAACTATCAAATATGGATATGCAGGTTATTTAACCTACAAAGAACTGGCAGCATGAGCTGTCAAAAAAAGGCCCATAATAAGTTACAGAACATACCCTGAGGCTTATGCTGCAAGCACTGCTACCAAACACTGCAAGGTTCACAATTGCTTTAAGTTTGTAACTGATGGATCAGCAGTTTTATTTCTGTCTGCAACAACAGGACATGGGATTTCTCAATCTACCTATCTGATCATGCATGCCGCATTTATCTGCTTAGGTGGTGTCTGGATCTGCTCATTTAGTTATCATTTCCAGGTTTAGTAGTTTCAGTCTTATAAATATGGACAACAGAATAAGTAGGTTGAAAGATGAGAGGTGAGCATTTAAAAGCACATAATAAGAGGGCAAATACTGTTATATGAGTTTGTTTGATGTCTGTGTATTAAGCTTTTTCTCATGTTAACTAATGGTGTGCCTGAACCGAGGCGTTGCCACTACTGAGCAAGTAGCCCCTGCATGGGTTCTGTGCCGTGTACGTGACGTGCTGGCTGCAGCTGCTGCTGCACAAACCCCGCAGCCTGCTCTCACCAACCCATACTACATGGTGCATCCTGAGGACCACGTGCGCCAACTGTATTCCCAGCAGAGCAGACCACCTATGAAGCCGAAAAGATGCTAGCTAGCTGCTGTGCCAGCAATACATGTGCTCTGCACAGTCTCACTAGAGGGCACTCCTGGTTTTAACATTAAAGGACTCTCTGATGATCTTTGTTGTCCATGCTGGAGTTGGGGCACACTTACTGGGGGCCCTGAGACCCCCCAGGAGCGAGGAGACCAGTGGGCCTTGAGAAGAGACCTGTTGCACCAAGGAGGGAAGTCTTAAGAGATGCTTTCATGGGAGGAAGAGAGTTGAACCTTGAGAGACTGCCACTGTAAGTGTAAGTTCTGTTCTGGTGGGCTTGGATAAAGTACTTCATGATTCATTGTGCTTCCAAAAAATTGAGATCTGACTGGGGTTACAAACTCTATATATCCCTAGATGTCTATAAGGGAAGTGGTGAGGAATTCTTTGCTGACGACTCATACCACATGCTGTCTGAGCGGTTACGCTGCACTGAGCAAGGACTTGGCCTTCCCACTTCCTTCCCAGTGGTTGCACTCAGCTGAGTGACCACAGCAGTAAGCCAGAGTTGTTGTTAATGGGCAGAAATAATGTCGGCTGAGGAGTTGAGTGTAAAGCAAGAACCAAGCTGCTGAATTCTGAAAGGAGCAGACCCAGCTTTGCACTTGTCTTAAGGTTGTGACCAAGGAGTAACAGTGGGTTTTGAATGCTGTTCATGGATATATGACTGTTGGGAGCAAATATTGAGATTTCAGACTTGCTAGGAACTGCTAAACAATGAAGCCTTTTTTGTTTAATAACATGGCTCACCCAGATGTCAATAATTAGGCAAAACAGTGCATCATCTTGATTGCCCAGTGGTTGGTAATCAGTACAGAGCTGCAGACTGCTTTGTAACCAGCAGTTGGTGTATGACAGGCTGCCTCTGCGCAGTCTGTGAGCCGCTGAGCAGAAAGCAGGAGGCCGGCCAGGCAGCCATCCGGCAGCAAATTAGGGGCAAAGGCATTGTGCTCGGAGAGGTGAGCAGAGGTGGCGGCCTGTCTGTTCCCGGGAATTCATTACATGCCTGCGTGTCCCTGGAAGGGTGATAAGGAAGATGCGTGGGAGAGATTTGCAATTCTGTTTTCTTTCAAAGTTGTAAATCAGCAGCACTCTCCTATTAAGGCTATACCAGGGCCAAGAGGAATGTGCTAATGGTCTTGCCCAGTGAAATGTTCTTTGTGTGCTCTTTAAAAATTTGCACTAGAATAAACTCTCTGATAAGGACAGAGAGCCTAAGTAATGTCAGACTCCTGTAATTTTTTTAATAATTAAAGGTTCTGGACTTGTAGGCTTGTTTTCTTTCAGGCTATTCATCTAACTGAGCTTTTGTAATTTGGCTTTGTGTTTGCCTAAGTGATATGTGTTTAATTTAAAGAGAACCCAAGTATCAAATATATCACATAGGTACATTTATGTTACCCGTGCGATTGGATCAGTTGAGCAGTTCGTAATATTTGTGTTTAACACCCCAGGAAAGAATGTTATCCCTATTCTGCTGCTACTAAACGAGTATGTAGGAAGACTGCTAAGGGTTGCCCAGACTTACAAGAGAGAAATGGTGGAGTTGAATGCAGCAACTCAGGTCCCTTGGCTCCAAATTAATAAACTCCTTCTGGTTAGTTATGTATGAAAACTACGTTTGTGTGCACGTTTGTATGTGAGTGTAGAGAGAGGTTACATAAATCCTTGGATATATTGCGTAAAATATGTGTCTTACAAAACTCAAGCCGTGTAAAGATTTCCTCACCATGCTTATTTTTAGTTATTCTTGGAAATGAGTACTCACATTTTACTAAGGAGAAAGTAGAATTAACAATAACGTTTACCTAGAGTTTACAGTATGTGGGTCTTGTATTAAAAAAGCTACATTACTTTTTTTTTTTTATAATGAGTAATCAAGGAATATCAGGAAGTTAAGGACACTTTTTTGTTGTTTTTTTCATATGATTTTAATTTGGGTAGGATTAAAAGTAATGTGCTTTATACCATTAACATACATTTTACAAAAGTGCCAAGGAAATAAAGTTTTGTTTTAAAAAATGATGTACTGTAAAGAGTCTGTCTTCTTCCAAGTCAGTGAAGACTCTGGTTTGTTAGGAGCTGATCTAGGCTTGCTCTGTAATCAATGGACAGAAATAGGTATCTCCAGAGAACAATTTGTCCCACCTGTTTTTGACGTCTGTCGTAGCAAGGACAAATTGCTCGCTGGAAGTACATTTCTACGCTACTGAAGGAACATGGATGATTAGCTGGATGAAAGCCCCTCTGTTGGATAGCCTTTTTAGGTCCTTTTGCTATGGCAGGAGAAAAATCACTAACCAAACCAATAATTTCTTCCATGGTTTAGTGTTTATGGTGTTGTTTTTTTCTGTGCAGAAATCTGAACCTAACAGGATGTATCAAAAAAACTCTGTTAAAATGAAATTAATTCTCATAGTATATTTAAAAAGCTTTACTTAAAATATGTGTTTTATACCACCATACAGAAATGGAAGGTTAGTGCTTTCTACTCTGGACAAAATTGCCAAGGAGAATTTGAGATTTGGATTTTATTTTATTTTTAATTGTTGTAGATTTTGGATGTATCCTCATATGTTTTTAATAGGTGCTTTGGGATTCTATAAAATGATAAAATAAATAGAGATCTATTCCACAACATTACATGGATGAGATACCTGTTCCAAAATAGAAGCAGCCAAAGATGATAGTAAATCCGTATGATCTACAACTTAGTCCCTCTAGACTTAAATTAATTACACAGCTCAACAAACCCTACCCTTACATAGGAAGGTAAATGTCTTCTTGCTGTTTCTGAAGGAGGAGCAAATGCTTTCATTTTTCTTAGCTGTTGCAGTACATGTATATAACTTTAGAAGTAAAACCACTTTTTGCGCTGATTTGTCTCATTGTTTCCTTTTTTTAGTAGAGCCTGAAATTAATTTTTAACTACATTTCTCAATGTAAAATCCATGACTATGATGCTCAAGGAAAGAGAACTGTTTATTTTTAGCTGTGTCCATGGAGTTTGTAAAGGTTTTTGCGTACACTTCCAGTTTGGTTTTGGGAAAAAAAAAACCCGAAACAAAATACTGGTGCACGTCCATTCTCTTTAATTGCAATTCTAAAAGGTTTTAAGTAACATGCTCAAATCTTGCATCATCATATATGGTGCTCAAACTGCACTAGCATGAAGCAGTACACCATTTGGGTATTTTTAAATTTTCAGTTGTACCATATCATTAATTCAATTTTTCCCTGGAACTTTAATTACTCAGTGTGCATTACATTTATATTTTAAGGTCCATAATGTTTTATCAACAAAGCTTTAAGACTGTAAGGAGTGAAATGCTTTTAGTAGTCTGACTGTCATAATTCTCACACCAAATACATATTCTCTGTTTTTCCCAAATTACTTTCACAACCCGAGGCAATTTGAGGAGTACTACAAACTCATGGCTTTTTGATGCAGTCTCTGTCCTGATATAAGATTGTGCAGTCAAAGCATGGTTAACAACTCTACTCAAGACTTGTCTTCATTTTGCAGTTACCAATATTAAAGTAGCCTTTTATAGGATAGCTCTGAATACGGAACCAGCATACACTGACATAATGCAGACTCTTTGCATAGTAAAATTTCTATCTGTAATTTTAAGGGTTTTTTTTTTTTTTTTTAATTGTGTTTTTTTATTGTGTGTTTTTATGGTGTTGACTTTAGGAACTGTTGACTGCTAAATGCCACACAAAGAGCATAATTTTGCATCACAGTGATAGCTCATGGAAAGGAAAACAAAAAGAAGACCAGAACTTGTGAATAACCGGACTTGAAAAATTGTCAGTTCTGATGAAGAACAGTAAATGTTGGAATTACTTTGTGAGGGGGAGCTTGAAAGCTGAAAAGCAATTTTTCATGACTAAGATCACCTTTGTAAAAATTAGGTTTTGTATTTCTATTGATCAGAGTATGCTGGATGGTTCCAGGGATAATTAAACATGGGACAGGGAGACAGCTTTATGGTATTGTGTCTAGTTCATTTTTCACCAAAAATCATTATCTTAAATATTTACATTTGTGTTCAATACTTCTGTTGGGAAACATAGATCTGCAGTAACAGACTTATTTTGAGACCTGTGCAAACAGGAATTGCATGCACGTTCCTGTAAATTTTTGGACAGAAACCAGTAGTAAATTATCCAGTTATGGGTGCTTTATGCAAAGTAATTAAGAATCATAAAAGCCTGTAGCCGATGTCTTTGCTTGTGGCTTGTTTTACTAGGTGGCTTCTTGTTTAGGCTTTCAGGTTGGAAAATCTTTAAGGAACCCAGTTTCAGAAAGCAGAGAACACCTGCCTTTTGAGAAAGGGCCGTGTCAAAGAAGTATCAGATCGGGATACTTGAAATGAGTCAGTGTTTCTGGTATTTGGCCTGGTCCGAGGAACAGTAGAATGCATACTTGGTTTTATAAAAAATATTTTAACCTGTTACAGTTTATACTACCCTTTTAAGCAAGAAAAATTTATGGATAATTGTTAGAACCACGCTCAGCATTTTTGTAGGCACTCTTAAGTGCAGACAATGTTTTCTGGTTAATATTTTGAATATTTGATGTGAAAATGTAAATTACTGAAATACTCTGCATCAGGTCTTCCATTTAGCGTTTTCCTTTCGCACTGCGGAGTAAACTAATGAATTACAGCATGATTACATAGCACATAATTAACTTAGTAATTAATATGCAACTGCCACTTAAACTAAAGTACTGCTTATAAAGATGTACGGCAACAGTAAATCACAGGTCAGAAGTAGCACTTTGGAATTTCCAAAAGAATGAGAGTAAATGCAGAATCACTTACAGCAGCAGAGTAAGTTAATTAAAAAACAGATTAATTGTGAATGTCCTGTTTAATTTTAAATACCTTTGCTATTTCTTTTCCCTAAAGAAAGAACAAACTTAAAGCCTAACTCATTCATTCTTTTCTTAGATGACATATTTAAAACTGAGCAGTTGTTTAGCTTTAAACTGTCCTGGTTGTGGTTTGGAATTTGTTAGTATTCCTTCCTTGCTTTGCTCCGTATAAGGGTAAAATAAAAACAATTTCTTTTCATTTTGCATTAATTTCAGCCTTCTGCCATAGTCCTTTTTCCCATATCAAGTCAGTGAAACAAAGTGAGCCAACCTGACTCTGTCCTTTGCCCTGCTGGTTTGCTTTGGAAGTCTCTGCACGCCAAGTATTGCTGGCTGTTTCATGGAGCTCAAGTGTGGCCTTAGAGACCTGATACAGACCATGCCTCATCAACTAAAGTTTTGGATGCTATGGTACCAAACACAGAGTGTCAAAGGTTTTTTTCAAGTGATGGTACAGTTGTTGCTTGGAAAACTGAATAAGAAATGATGGATTTGATTCCTATCTTCAGATTTCTTCAGGTGGCATTCATAGGAGGCATTTTATGTACTGGCTGACATGAAGGTCACTCTTCTCTGTACTGTAGAAGTAGAAATCTAGAAAACACTTACTGGGGAGATCGATAGCCAGAGACCACAAAAATGGGTGGATCTTTCTGGCCATCTGATGATGAAGGAATATAGGAATTAGACTTTGCAAGTGTATCAGAAGCTGCTGTGTGTTATTTGGAGCTTAGCATAGTACCCTTGGCTTGTTTGACCTATTGGTGGGTGTATCCAGAAGAAATTAAGCAGGATATCACAGAATCATAGAGGTTGGAAGGGACCTCTGGAGATAATCTAGTCCAAAGATTTGGAGAAAAAAAATTAGTACTCCAGGAAAATTTGTTTTTTATTTGCTTACTTTGTTTTTCTCCGTTTGTCAGCTACTCAACAGGCTAATCACTAAGAAAACTGGTGGGTAAAAGTGAGTATCCTGAGTTACTCTATAAGAAAAAGAAAACCTGGAAGTAGAGAGTAGTTAGCTCTACAAAATGGGGTCTAAGCAAATGGACATTGCAGAGAATTTTGTCATTTGAGTTTCATGTATCATTTACTGGGTCAATATATGAGTGAGAAACAGCTCTGTTTTGTAATCATCTGGCTTTGCTGGCTCAGAAGGGAAATGAGGCTGTATGGGAGGTGTCTCAAAATGATGTTTAGTGTGTTCTTGGACATTCTGTTCTGGGCAATGTGAGCAGATGTTTCTTCACTAATCTCAAATGTCACATTTCATGCATAAGCTCCAGGGGATAATACTGGGATTCCCTGAAAGTATCCCCAGAGCTTAGCTGAACACTCTGTCTAAGGGAGGAGTCCCACCTAACAACTTACAGAATGCTCTCAGGCCTACCAAAGGCCTTCTCTCCAGTGCAGATCCAAATAAGGCCAGGGGAGATGTGGCAAAAGCAACAAGTGGTGAAGTAGCAGAACTTTGGGGTGGTATGTAAAAATTGTGTGGCCTGGAAAAGATGTAAGGATCACAATATAAGTAAAAATGTTAGATAGTATTAGTTAAAAATGAAGAGTCATCAACATCTAGTAGACAGTTGCATAATGACAGTTGAGTTGTAGTGGTTGGAAAAAGTGCAAATAGTTTTAAATATCAAAAAGGAATTTTCTGTCTGTCAAATGGTCATCTTTCTGTTTTAAATATCTGTGTGACTGTTCAGAATACCTTTTGTTTAAAAATAAAATGAAAATTCACTGCTGTGTAAACGTAGAGAAGCTTGTGTAAGATGCTTTCATAAATTGGGTAACTGTAGAGGAATAACCAGATATGTTTTTAACATGTTAATGTTTTTCATCTCACATGTAGAAATAATATGTTGGGGTCAGATGGAAAAAAAAGATGGAAAAAACTAATATTTCCTTCCACCTCTGTTAGAACAGGTTCCTGTCTAAACAGGAGTTAAAGGCAGGAGTTTTGCTGCTGTTCACTTCTATCCAGGCAGATTTTTTTCTGCTGAGGTTATAATATATGTTAACATTATGCTGACATGGACAGCTCTAGCCAATAGGTTAAAATTGTTAGGTAGTTTGTCTTTTTGACAGATCTCGTCTCCATGTCTAGCAGTTTATGTGACCTTCCGACTTTGATATTTTGCTTGCCAGTGAGAGGCTCTCTCCCTTCTGCACCCCATCTTTGCACTGCTTGAAGGGCTGAGCTGGCCATGCTAAGGGTGCTGTTGTGCTCAGTGCAGGATCACTTGGTCAGTTACCTAGTGGGTTTTGTTAAACTAATGTTTTGAGCTAATTTCAACATTCAATCTCTCACAAGTAGGGACGTGGCAATATCATATGAAATGGATCAAATTGCTCATTATTTTCTCTTTGTAGTTTAGTGTATTCTATTCATACCTTGAGTGATTCAGAAAAATCTAGGTCAAATGTAGGCACATTCTGAATGTAGATGTATGAAATTGCAGAACAAAATCCCTGTTTCCGAAACAAATCTGCTAACTATCACTTGTGCAAACTTCTCTCCTGTGTACTGTAACACGTAGGGTTTGTTGTTCAACCTTGCAAGAAAGTGTTTACATGCCTTCATATATATATATAGATCCTTTCTCCCATAGTCTGCCGTGTCTGCGCATGTGTGCATATGGATGTATTCGTGTGTGTTAATTTAATCAAGGGCTTATAAATAGCAACTTGGTTGGTTTTCACGATGTAAGTCGCTCACTCAAAAAATCTTACACTGGCAATTTATTTTCATGGGCTGGCCACAGAGCTTCCCAGAATTCTGCTGCTGAGACCAGGCAGCGGTTTCCTTTGGTTAGCTGTGTAAGGCATCGTAGTCAGTGTGATGGCCGTTAGTTCTTAGCTCCAGAACAGGTGGGATATATTAAAAGCACTTGCATTTTGATATTGGAGTTTAAAGAAACTTAGGTTACAGTTAATATAAACTAATCCTTTCCGTATACAGAAAATAAGAGAAAGGGAAAGAAGACTGTGTTCTAAGAGGTCTGCCCTGATACAATTGGTCTGAATAGATGGCAACAGTTAACTAACCTGTGGTCTTTAATGGTGCTTGAGAGACTTGAAAATAAACGAGAAAGGTATCAAATTTGTATTAATTATTTATAGAGAATAAATATCTATTCCTAACATCAGCTAGGAAAAATAGTATGACAATGTAAATTGACGTTTTTAAGATTTTCATCTTGTGATATCCAAGGAAGAACAGATTAGGTTTTAGGGCACTGCCTGGTCCTTAAGCCAAAGGTTCAAAATTGCCTATGCTGTCACCTTGGGCAACTCACCCGGTGACCTTGCCGTAGGGAGCCTGAAGTGCTTCCCATGTTAGAAGAGATGGGACATCCTCAGCTGTAGTTTGCCTCCCCTGACAGAAGGCATTTGAGTGGGGGATCTTCCCACTTTTACCTTTTCAGAAAAACGATGATTTTGTTGCTCAGCTTTACAAAGCGGCTGTGGAGGTTACAGATGCTGAACAGCAGCTGTAGGTTTATAGGAATTGACAGTGAAAATAAGTCACAGCATCGCTAGATGATGACATGCGTCCTCCTAAATTTTTTCAGGTCTGCTGAAGGCAGTAAAAAATTCTATGTGCAAACCAGATCCCTTCTCTTAAAAAATAAAATGGAAAAAAAGGTGCTAAAATGCAGCCACTCAAGGATGGCAAAAATCAAGAGCAAAGAATAAGGGAGAAGTTGAGTGGAAGGAGTTTACCTCTGTGATTGTTTAGAAACTGTCACAGCAACAAGTCTCCCCTAGAGCTCATCAGGGAGAAAACATGGTGTGTCAGCGTGCATTCAGAGTACAGACCCAGCCATACTGCACCTTGCAGAGAGGAGCTCATGTTCTTCTCATGGAAACAACGCACTCGTTCACATGGAGCTGTTGCACTCAGCCTGCTGAAGGCTCTGTTGTCAGCACTGCCAGCTCTGCGCCTGTCCTCAGTGCATCATGTTTGATCAGAATGAAAGCAGCTCCAGAGTACGTCTGATCAGGCCAGGTTCAGAAAAATATGAAGGCTACAAAGTTGACCTGGAGTGCGTAGTTTTGCCCCGGGAACCGAGAATAAAAGTGTGTAGCTTTTTTAGGTCTGCTGCACTGTACTGGAATAAGCATTTAAACAAAAAATAAGGAAAGAAGGATATGAGTAGCAGGCAAGAAAATGCCATCTGGCCTTAAATTACTTTAATCTAGATGTCATCTGGGTGTATAATGTAAGTTTATCAGGTTAATTTAATTCTATATCTGGAAGTCTGGCTGTATATTAGAATTTCCAGGAAGAATAATATGTATTAGCTGTTTTCTCCTTACCTCACAGTAATACATACATTACAGATTTCATTTTATCATTTCTCATTGTTTACGTTAAGTTATCCCGTTGTAGCCCTGGTTTGAATTGTGATTTGTGTGTCAGGCACTGTATGTGCATTTGGTGGGGATAACATCTACCCCGAGGAGCTCTTGGTGTACTTGGGAAGCCAAAGGAGCTGAGGAAGTGAAGTGTTGGGTGGCTGATAGTTGGGACGAGAGCTCGGAGCTTGGTTCACAGGGCTGGCTTTGCCCTGCAGGTATGGGAAAAAGCTTCTGGGCAGATACCTTGTAATAATGATGTGGTATAAAAGCACAAGACAGTCTAGGTATCTTAATTTGTGGGCCGCACTGTAAATAATTCATTAGGAATCGCATTTCTGTTTACATTGTCTGTAAAAGAAGGGAAGTCTTCATGCTTTGCTTCATTCAAGATGACTGTTGCTGGCAAGGACTCTGAGGCTCGCTGCCCAGCTGGTCACATTGGCATTGCCATGGCCTGTGCCCCCCTTTCCTCAGCAGGGTACCCTTTGATCCCTAGCCTTTGCCTTCGCCAGGTTTTTCATTCAAAACCAGTTTGGCATTTATACAGTTGCCACAGTGAAACACTTGAAAGGATTTTGAAATACTTTCTCAGTGCCTGTGTTGTGTTCCACCAAATGCCATTTTGGATTTGCTCACCTGAGGGAGAGACCTAAGGGAGGGAGAGATAACAGAGATTTGTGCTTCCAGAAGAATTGCTACTGACGTCAGTTCCTGATCATCCCAAAAGGTGTGTGGATGGTTGATGATGTCTTTTAGCATGGAATTCATCACAGTTTTGAAAACTGGTTTCTTAGTGAAGATTCTTGATGGAGTGAAACTTACTGTTTGGTACGTGTAAAATTCTCCTTGTCTATTAAGTAGGTATGTGACATTGGCACTCGTTACAGACCAAATTCTAGACATAAGGGTCATCCCAAGTGATAAGAAAGTGAGAAAGCATTGGGGCAGTATGGGCAATCGCTGGTGTTTTAGCAAAAGTCTTTCCTGAGGGCAGCAGGCTTAGTTCCATGAAGCTCCTGCAGTGCTTCGTGCTCTGGGCACATAGGAGAATTTCAGTTGTACTGGAATTATGGGCACTTATAAGATAAGCAATAATGGCATTGTAGATAATAAAATAGAAGGCATGTTTGCAGCTTTGACTTCGTTGGAGTGAAGGTGCTGCAGTTGGAACTACTTTTTAAATTACAGTGTTTTCAAAATGAACTGAGATGTCAATAGTATGTCTGGACTTCCTCATAAAATTCCAGTATATGCATTATATGCACTAGAAACCTTTTCCATGAGGGATACACAATCATTTGGTTCCCATGTCCAATCTGGAGCATTTTACTCAGACTATCAGCAAGGTTTCTTTATCATTTAGGAATTGCTAGGCACTTGAAATACTGGACATTTATCTGTAGGGCAATTCAGTGAAACCAAATACCTTGGTTTTTAGTTTGTTTCCTACGGACTCTACAGGATTCTTATGGATTGGTTCTCAGGTGTCTCAGCTGTCTAAAAATGAGGAAGATAAAATAGTACAAAAACTAGTTTTGTTGTGTCTAGATGTCTGATATCTTTAATTAAAAATAATTTTTAATAAAAGCCCATCTCTCCTTTGCACTAATTTGCCATAATTTGAAATAAATAGATCCCAGAAGCAGTGCAAAATATTAGAATTCTGCTGTGGGTGAATACTCTGTTTCTCTGGCTACAGAAATTCACAGCCATCTAATTTCTACCTTTTTTCTTCAGCTATATTTAGCCCTTATGGGTTTTGCTGGTCCTCCTGGAATTTATCTTGCTTCCATTCTGGGAAGTTGGGTAAATCTTTACTTAAATTTCATCAGAAGAGAATGGGGATAATGGTAGATCTCAAAGTTATTAGAGCCCACGTCCCATGGCAGCAGTTCGGTTGCTCTGTTCTCTAGAGACTTTGTTAATTGAAGTAATGCTTTCTTCTTCCTCCTCTCCCTGAGTGATTTTCTCCAAGAGCGGTGCATTCCCTGGTGACATAACAGAAATTACTGGTCTTGGGAGCAGTTCTTCAGTTCTTATAGGACTGAAGAAAAGGAGAGTAAATCTTACATTTATAGACTATAAAGAGAAAATAACAACTACTTTAAATGATTATATGCCTTCTTCATGATGCTAATCTCGCTGAGAAAAAAAAAAAAAAGGAGTTTAAATTTATCCTCATTCATGTTTTTGGTACATGGGGTCGTGGGCATGGGGACTGTTACATTGTTTTTGGAGCCATCAAGTAATGGGGACTACTACTCCAGAGGATGCAGTATCACAGGAAGAAATTGGCAATTTCCTTCAAATGCTGCAGTTCAACTTCCAAAACATGCATAGTTTCATCAGATAAGGAAGAGGGCATTCGGTGTCAGAATGCAAATTCTTCTCATTTCTAATTCACAGCAGACTTGAGATGTTTCTTGCTAGGAGCCTTTCTTTAGGGTGACCCAAGAGGCTTCGGCCCCCATTTGTTGCAGGGGGATGTTATGGGAGGACTGGAAACACAAAATAACTACTTCTCTTTCTGATAGTTTGTTGTTAACTTGTTATAAATATTTCTGCTTGTGCCATTCCCCTCTGTCCTCTTTTCCTCTTCCTAAGGTCATATGTGTACAGATCTGGCTGTTAACCACTTCCTCTGGACCTTCAGTAAATATGTATTAGTTTGTCTTCTGTAGCTCCTCTTTTAGGTTTGAAACAAGTAACTTGAACAAATAAGTCCAAACCATCTGGCTTCCTTTTGCAGCTGATTAACGTCTGGCAAGACGAGGGAAAAGTTTGCAGTTCATATGCGTTCTTTTTAGACAGCTCTGTGTGCTCAGCCCTGAAAATGCATGTAAGTCAGATCATGCTCGCTATACTTCATGCCTATGGTAGCATTCTGTAAGCAAACACAAAGAATTTTCAATGAACACCTCAGGTCTTACAACGAAATCTCTGAGAGAAGCATGCTTTCTTTAGGTAAATAAATGCACGTCATGTATCAGAATGCAAAGGTGTTTCAGTTCTTATGTTCACTTTGTTTCCTCTGTACTAAGCCCAAAAGGTGAGGAAGAGATGCAAGATTCTCAATTTAGGAGTTTGCATTTTCTCAATGAGGTGTTCGTTTGTTTGTTTGTTTCTAGCATTTTAGTGATCAGTGTTATAAAATGACACAGCAAGCTTTTAGGGGAGGGCTCGTTTGCTTATGGCTGTCCCAATGGGGATCAGGATTGCTTACCTGCAAGCACCAGCCCGTTTAATAAAGCACCACAGCAAGAGGCTGCTGCTGTTGAGCTGTCAGTGTTTGCTCTCACAGGTCTGTGGAGTGAACAGAGCCTCTGAGAGCAGCACCAGGCTCCCCAGGAGCACACTTCCCTGCACTTCTGCCTTTAATTTTGTGTCATTACCTCTTGCTGTTATAAGCTGTCCTTTTCCCTCTCTGCTCTCCCTAAAGATAACAAGATGACAGAGCTGAGGGCACGAGGAGCTGGGTGGAATGCAGTGCAGGGAACCAACCTTGTAATAGAAGCGTGTAGCAGGGCAATTACGCTGGCCTGTGTGCAGTGCAGCTGCTCCTCTGGCCCTGGGGAACCCTCTCATTTCAGCCAGCAGGAGACAGTCCCTGGTGCTGGCCATACAGGGACACTGTCCTCATGCTTCAGGCCTGGTGCTGGCCATGCGAGGGGCAGTCCCCATCCCTCAGGCCTGATGTTGTCTGTGGAGGGGTATGGTCCCGGTGCCTCAGGCCTGGAGCTGGCTGTGCTCCACTCATCCAGGCTCGAGGAAGCATTCTCCAAAGGAGAGATGCAGTGTTAGTATGGCCCTGCAGTCCCTTTCTCGGAGGTTATTTTTTATTTTCATTTCTTGAAGCTCAGGTTATACTGCAGCACTCAGTGTGCTCCCAGCCAGCCCTGCTACCTTTGCTGTTGTAATCAGGCTGCAGATGTGCTTCATGATGGAACAACTCCTGCGCACGCCGCTCCTCCCAGAGGAGGCCAGCAGGCCTGCTTATGCAAGCTGTCAGGCTGCCTTTTTTTTCAACAGCATGTGTGGGTTTGCTTTGTGTGCATCCGGCTGGCTGTTCGTGCCCGCATAGAATAGGCTCTATACAGAAAAACGCTCCCAAGCAGAGGGCTATGGAAAAGTGTCCTCAGCACCAGCCGTGCTGCCAGCCCAGCCGGCTCCAGCCCCCACAAATGAGCGCAGCCCCTCCTGCTCGCTGGCCAGCCACTGGCAACCTGCACAGGCAGGCGCATGGACGCGCCTTCCCTCGCTCAGTCAAAGATGATAGAAAGTCTTCTGGGGATTATTGCACATTTGTAGAGCAACAATGGAAAGCAGCACAGCACAAATCGCTATTCTGCCTCACCCAGCGTAACAAATGGTGCTTTGTCTCACATCTGGCCCGTCTTAATAGCTCAAAGCCAGTAGCAGTAGCTATTTAGCAGCTTATAGTAAATAAAGCTTTATTAAAACCACTTCCTTTTTCAAGTGTTTAATGATTAAAATGGCCTTTCACCTGACATTTTATGCTCTCTCTCTTTTTTTTTCCTTTTTTTTTTTCTTTCCTGCGAGCACTATATCTAGCAGGGGAAATAAAACAGTTGCCATGGACAAATATTAAACTTTTTTGCAGTTTGAGTCATTAAAGGAAATGAATATTTAGGAACCTTTTTGCAAATTATTCTATTGAAAAGCAGGCTTAAATCGGAGACCATTTGCTGCAGCGTGTGGGTACATGGATGTGGTTCTGTGCAGAGCTGCATAGCACCTTTATAATTTGAGGTCTGTCTCTTCCAGTTTTCTTGCTAGGAGAGAGTACCATCTGGAATGGTGCAGAATTAATGCAGTTATGCGTAATTGATAGTGTTAAACTATGTCTGTTCTGATAGCTCAAGAAACAACTTCTAAAAAACTATCTAATGTTTAAAAAAAAAAAAAAAAAAACAGAATTTAGCAAGCCAGGTGGAATCAGCGGCTGTTGTCTCAGCTCCTTACATCTACGGGCGAGCAGCACGCCCCAAGCGCAGGGACGTGTCTCAAACGCGTCGTGGGAGGCAGCAGACGGGGCCGCGACGCCGTCCCAATGGGCGGGCGGGCGGGCGGGCAGGCAGGCTGGCGGCGCCGCAGCCTTGCAGCGCCCCCTGCTGGCGCGGAGGGGACGCTGCCGCCTCGGCGCCCCGGCCTCGCTGTCCCTCGCCTTCCCGGATTAATTAGCCAGCGCCGTCCTCTGCTGCCCTCGCTCTAGCTTGCCTTGTTGCTTGATCAAAGTCGCTTATTAGATAAAAATCGTCTGCCCTCTGTTACGACCCTCAGCGTACTGGAGACATAGAGGAAATTATTAGTTTTAGCTGATTGAATCAACAGTATGAGCCAACTTGCATTCTGGGGTGGGATGGGCCTGGATGAGAGGAAAAGAAGATATTTTAAAACTGCTGTGGTTCATTTCCTCCTTAGGGAACAATTTAATGCTCTCCTTACTCTCTTTCCTACTCAATTTATGACTTTTTTTTCTTTCTTTTTTTTTTTTCTCTTTTTCCATTGAGTAGTTCCAAATGGCTGCAAAGAAGATCCTTGTAGTGCCTTGCCAATTTACCTGACCCTTGTAGAAGTGGGAGCCTAGCACCTCAGTTATTTGTGCGCACCAGGGTGGCTGGCTGCTGCCCGTCTCTTACAGCAGCAGCTCTTCCTGCTCAGCACAGCAGCTGTGGGAGCTCTGCTGTTACCCCTCTAAAGGAAGAAAACCAGGAGAATGTGTTTGTTTCCTTTTGCCTTTCCTTTTTGTTGTTACACTAGTATTTTAACAGAATTAGTTTTGGAACCATTTTTTCAGTTTTTTAGTGATCACATTATTTGTTCGTCTCTTTGTTTCCAAGTCTAAAAAAAATAGTATGTGATGTCCTGAAGAGGTTCAAATCAGCTGTTGTTCAATGACATATGCTTTTATGTAGCCTAATGGCATATGATTTATTAACTAGTAGATGCACTAGCACGTTCTTGGCATTCCAAGTGGCTTGTCTGATGACCTCAGAATGGTTTAATGGGGGAAAGGATTTGCTAAAATTATTTACTAAAATATCCCCTGATTTGTCAAGAAGTCGCTCAGGTCAGAGGCAGATGCCCGTGATCAGGCATGGCAGGGCTGCATCACCTGCACCGCCTTCACCTTCAGCTGGACAGGAGCGACAAGTTCTCCGGGAGCTTTCCTGCACTGCTGTGTCAGTCCTGGGGCGGGAAATGGGGAAGGAGGTGGGAGACAGACAGCAGCTTCACTGCTGTTTGCTTCCAGCTGTCCCTCTGAGCAAGGCTTATCCAAACCCAGAACTAAAATCATACTTACTTTCAAATTGTAGTGTTTTCTGAAATGTCAGCATTTTGAAACAGTGAAGAAATGCCTGTTTGGTTGGTTTTTTTTTTAAGACTGGCAGAGAATACGTTCTGCTGAATTGTTCTTCACAAATGTGTTACCTGAAGTCCAATTTCTGGTAGAGTATTTGCAAACATGTTGCTTAAATTTTTAGCCAACATAGTGTAGCAGAAGCTTTCTTCTGCGATTTCATTATTTTTTAATATAGAAGAGTATACTGTAGGAATGGTTTAACAAAAAGGATTCCATACACTTAGGGTTAAAAAAAAAAAAGTCTAACAGGTCGATACATCTGTTCCTTTAAAAAAAAACACATTCTCCATTTTTGAGACATCATAAATATGTAAATGAGGGCTCTTTAATTACTGCCTAGGGCTATAAACTCGCATGCTAGAGGGGAGGGAAGAAGGAAGGCAAAGAACAATTCACATATTTTTTTTCCATCTTTTTTAAGAGCAAGAGAGATTGGGTCTTTACCTCAGAAAAGACAGCGGAAGAATGGGGCTTTTTATTGCTGAACAACCAGAAGGTGCTGGGAACACTTCTTTTTTGTTGATCCTCTTGGATGGAGCTAGCATATAAAGCAGCAGCATACAACCTCTCTGGCTAATGTGTGCATGGAACAGAGGGGATTTGTTATGAAGCACCCTGTGCAATTCCCTTCTCTGTGCTGTTCTGTCAGAGCCCTTAATCCTGATCTGCAACATCCCCTGCTGTCCCCTGAGCCACTTGCTGTGCCTGAATCTTAGTGTGGTTTCCAGCACCGATGCCCCAGAGGTGAGCATGAGAGCCGGCAAGGTCACTTCACCCATGACCTGATAAGCGCTCAGCACTTAGCGGGGTGCAAGGCTGCCCTTCTGCTGTCCCACCAGCCTTTCTGTATCTTAAGCATCATTATTCTCCAGTAAGATGATCTTGCTGCCACTTTCAAAACAGTATGAGATTGACAGAAAAGACATTTTTGATACTTCAGGATGTGAATGTGCCCCTGGGGATCTGGGCTGGTGTACGGCAGTATCACTGCAGTAGGTGTAGCTACTGGAATGTAGTGCTGCTAATATTTTTTCCAGGCAGTACAGGCTCATGTCAAAACACTTACTCTGCTTTAGTAAAACTTAAGATCTATACAATAATTTTCACTTCCCTTGTTTAATCTTTTAATTCTTACTGAGGTCTATGAAAGAATAATTTCCAGAAAATAATGGTTTCCTGATAATGAGTTCTACTCTTATTATAGCAGAAATGACTTAGGCCCAGTATGTTCACTGAAATTTTTTTCTGATTTGATGCCCTTTTGATGTATTTGATGGAGAGGTAAGGATAAGTCTGGGGGACACAAGGCAGGACCTTCTGAGTATGGAGTAAGCATTTGTGTCATTGTACGAGGTGAGCCCTCCTACAGTTTTGGTCATTAGGTTTGTGAAAGAACTATTCCCTGACCATGGTCATGGAGAAAAGGAGGGCTTCTCTTTACAAGAAAAGAAATGAACCGAGCTGGCAAATGTTGTGAGCTGGAGGCTGTGAAGGGATAGTGGCTGTCTGCCAGCATGGGGCAGGGGAGGGCTGGTTGTGCCAGAGAGCAGTGAGAAGTGTGCGTAGGGGTTGAAGTGAGAATACTCTTAACTACCAAGGAAAGGGTGAGTCAGAGCATGCTTTTCAGTGCAAGCCACTGTGTTGAAAGCAGAGCTGATCGGTTTGCAGAAGACATGGTATGACCTGTAGGAGCGCAGGGGCTGCCTCCCAGCCCTGCCCCTGGGCATCCCTGTGGATGCCGCACAAAGCAGTTCAACAGTTCTGCCCTGTCCTTCTGCAGACAAGCTTTGGGAGACCTCTGCGTGTGGGAGATGTGACAATTTGGACAAATACAACAATAAGCTGCGGCTCAGGTAGCTGATAGCAAGCTTCTCTTTTGCTTACAGTTAACTGCAAGGCACACAATTCACGTAATAGTGTATATGCAGTCCATAAATCAACATGCAGGATTTTGAAGGCATGAGTGGCCGTACACAAAGGCGATTTCTGTTTGAGATCACTCTGCCATTTTCCAGCCCTGAAGTATATTGTCAGCAACACCAGAGGCAGCTCCTGATGTGATTTGCCCTGAGTCTGAGTACTGCTGCGTCTGGCTTTACTTGGAAACCGCTCTTTCTTGCAGTCTAGAGTATGGATGCATATCAGTTGATTGGAAAAGATGTTCTATTCAACTTAGCTCTTGGTTTCCCTGTGTAACTGCGTGGCAGTGAGGAGTTTGTATTGGTGATGCCAATAAAATACAAATCCCGTGACAACCAGAAATATGATATTTTACCTGGTGGCTTGTTAAGCGCAGACATCCTAATGTCTTTATTGTAAAGAAAAAAAATCCTGCGTTTTGCATTTCTTCAAATATTTCAACAGGAGACTTATGCACATGTATACTTTTTTGTTTTCAACATGGTCTCCATCTTTCTCGATGGTCAGTTAAAATGCAGATGATGTGTCCTGGCTTGTAAGATGGATCACTGCTGAAGTGGTGTCATGTCTGGGCTAACTTATCTCTTGATAAATACCTCTGCTGTCCACTGAGAGATTAAACTGTGGCTGCTGAGGTTTGTTTGGGGTTCTTACAAGCAGATAAGACTGCCTTACTTTTTTACATTCACATTTTCTAAAGAACTTTTGGATGGTGTTTGCTATCGAGAAGGTGGCAGTGGCGTAGTCAAGCAATTAAACCTGTATGTGAAACTGGCTTTACCATTTCATGAGTATTTTAATTTATTGACAGGAGTGCTCTTGTCTCTGGAGTGGGGAGATGAGGAGCTTGAGCTGCTGTTGTAAGACCTCATTGAGCTGTCTAGCAGAAAAGATTTCTTTCCCTGAGCCTAATCCGGCAGGAGCCCCAGAGGGATGTTATCAACGAGGCACAGCGGTGTGGGGTGTGAGTTCCAGGCATTGTGGACCGTCTGGCTGTTACAGGCCTGTGCTTGGGGTCTGTGGGGTGGGAAAGCCATAGTCCTGAGCTGGGTGCAGGCAGTGCCAGGCTGTGCCAGGTGCTTTCTGGGGAGATTGTGGGAGTGATAAGTAGCCAGCTCCTCCAGCAGGGTAGGTACCTGGGAAATTTGCTGCCTCTTCTCTTTTTGGAGAACTCTGCCCTGGCCAATCCTCTGAATACCAAAACTACTGGGTGCTTCGGCGAGGTTCCTGAACTAGCCCAGCCCCTTGCTTCTGCTAGCGTAAAGTTGTATACAAGTACAGCATTTGGTTGTGAACTTCTGAATCTGTGCTGGCTGCCCATTCTTGAGCGCATGCATGCAGCTTCTTAGCCTGTGCAACTCTGTGCAAAGACTGGTTTTGTGTTCTAGTGTGCAATATTTATGGTTTCATTTCCATTTTAGATGCCATGAAAGTGATTGAAGCAGGCAACTTTATATATGTATGTGTAAAGCATCTCTCTGCTCCTCACTGGGAAGTGAGTTCTAGAAAAAAAGCACTTAAATCTGCTCAGCTTATTAAGTGCAGGCTGGAGTCCCATGCGATTCTGCTTAAAACATAAATAAATGGGAGTTACAGTGCAGAGTGCTGGGTAGTATGAATTACGGGTAGAAACTGGCGATTAGTTGTTGGCTCCTGTCTGTGTGATCTGCTGTTGTGCCGCTACAGATGAAGACAGATTAAGGCCAGAGAGGGGAGGAATGGCAAGGAGGCTCCATCGTGCTCACCTGCCTCTTTGTGTCTGATACTCCTTGTCTGAGCTGCAGCGGGATTTTAGCCATCCTTGCTTTGCAAGGCCAGGGCTCACTGCAGGCCAGGCCAAATGAGAGGAGAGGTGCTTGGCATGCCCTGCTCTGCTTTCCTGCCCACCCCAGCTCCAGGCTCATGGATATTTCTGGCATGTGAACGTGCAGGGTGATGGAACATGCAGCTCAGGAGTATTTCCAAATACAGAGAGCACTGGTGTGCATTGTTCTGTACCAGCACTTCACTGGCATGGCAAGCACAGCAGGGTGCTCAGGGGACCAAAGATACTTATAGCATGTTGTTGCTCATCTGGTGATTTTCTACAGTTGTAGCAACTATTAAGGTGCTACAGCTACAGAGAAATTGTCTCCTAACTTGACTCTGAGCTTTCATTTCCGTTTTCTAGATTATTTCTTTTAAAGTCTTAGAGAAGCCTTAGTTTGCCTCAGGTTGTACAGCTTTAGACTGAAGAATGGAGGACGTGTTCAGTCAGAAGCAGCAAGTATTTTGTTCTTATTCTGGTATCAGGAGAGCCTAGTTCTCTCAGAAGTGGGAGCTGCTCAGATCCTCGGTGGAAAACCAGCCCTAGAGATGTGGGGCTGTGCACCTGGAGCCGTTAGTCCCCCAGAGAGGCCTGAATCATGAATCCCAGTCCTTTGTCTGCCACTGTCACAACCTTTTCAAGGGCTTGTTAAATTGGTCTGCCGTTTTTAATATCGCAGGACATCCAAAGCATACCTTTTGCTTTTATTTTCAGTACAGAACTCCAGAGCCTACACATTATTTCAGCCAAAAAGCCAAGTATTTTGTTACTTTTGGCCACATAATATTCTGCTGTATCCTGTCCATTTAATATTCATGGGTGATGTTTTCTCCTAGAGGAAAATTAGGAATCATTCCTATGCCTTTGGCCTTGCAAAACCCAAACTGTCATTATTGTTGTGTTTATTATTACTACTGTTATTTTCATCTTGCAACATGATCAGGTGTTCTTACAAGCAGCTCTGCCTCATTGCTGAAGTGTTGTTCTCAGCAGTGTCCCCTGGGAGTACAAATCTCTGGCATATAGATCTCACAATCACACCTGTTGTAGAAGGGGTAGAAGTGTATGGACTGTGCTCAGCGATCTTTGTCTTTTTTTGTCTTGCAGATTGAGGGATTTTAATGGCTTTCAGGTAGAAGCCAAGTGGAGACAATCAAAATGAACTCTATGGACAGGCACATACAGCAGACCAATGACCGGCTGCAGTGCATAAAACAGGTAAGCTAAGGTGAACATGGTTACTGTTAGAGCATTGCGTGTTGTATGGCAGGTTCTGATGAGCATTATGGTTACCTGATGCGTGATGAATACCATGGCCTTTTGTGAGGAGGAGAGTGGGAGTGAGACATTGTAAAACGACTGCAGAGAAGAGTATCTGCTGATGGTATCTAAACCTCAAAAGCCAAACTTTCCGTTTCACCTTTCTGAAGAGCCATCGGTCTGGAGATTCACTAAATTAGTGAAATGATGTTCACAGCCTGTTTTCCCCTGTCGTCTGAGCAGTTTTCTCTGGCTGACTATTTGGTAATAATTTTGGCCACAACAGATTTAGATGCTAGTCCATCCTGCTATCTCTGTTCTATATTTGTGTTAACCAAGAGCTTTGGGACGTATATTTATTCTTGAGGGAGCACAACACTTTGCTATTCATAGATTTCTTTGTGTGGTGAATGCAAGAACCTTAAATCAAAAGAATTGTCAAAAGATAGGCATGGGGATGATACTGCATCAGTCTAGATCTCTAAACTTTTTATCTGTTTCCATTCTCTTACCTTCAGCAGTCTCCATTACGATTAGTTATGTTTGCCCATATATTTGTAGAGGTTTATGTTATCTGGAATACATTTTAATGCAAATAACAAAAGAAATGTGTTTACTTGCAAGTCTAACCATGTAGATGCTTTGGCAGGATATGAGAAAAAGAGCAGAGTTTGAACAAATCATTTTCTCTCCGTGTTTTCTTTATATGAGAGGATTTTGGAATAAGTCGAACAATGCTAGTTTGTATGGCAGGGAGCAGAAATAGGAAACTGTCCCTGCAGAATTGCTGGTCATAGTCCATCCTTGGCCTGAGTCTGTGGTGGCTGTTTTTTTTAAATCTCTTTCATTACTCTGTGGTGAAACTTAATGCATCTCATGGCTATTTGAAGGCCTGAGGGAAATGAATTTTGGGATTTCATCCCAGTTCCTTATGAACTATCTGGTTCAGAAAAAGCATGCCCTTGGCTGTCACAAATTGGTGTCCTTTTTGGCCATCCTAGCCCAGCGGATGAAGAATGAAATGACTTACAGAACTGTTCAACCTTCCAGCTGTATGAACAAGCCTTCAGATCAAGTGGAGACAAATGGAGAATGCTACTCAGTTCTGGCTTCTAGAGCTCCCAGTTTTTGTACATAGAGAATTTCTGTTATTTTAATACAATGAAAGACTCTCAAATTACTTTTTCTTTTTACAGTATTAAAGAGGTAATTTTTACTGTGTAATGGATGCTTAGTCAATCTAAGCTTCTAACTTCATTTATACCACGCTGGTTTACACAGGCAGATGAAGGCGGAGAGAAAGGGAATAAGGTCAGACTTTCCACTGTTGGTGGAACATTCTTGATTTGGTTTGATCCTGTCTGGAAGAAAGCTTAGAGACTTCTGTTGGACAGGGCATGGTTGCATAGTTGCTCTGTTCTGCCAGACAGCAAGAGATGCCTAGCAAGGAGTTTCCTGCCTGGGAGTGGTTGCAACTCTAAGGTCTCCATTTCCTATAAAGCGCTGAATCAGTGAATATGAGTGTTCTTATTTTCAACTTGTGACAAAAAATAGTTAAGCAAGTCAGTGACTTACCACCAAAAATATAGAGCATAATCTTTTTTGTGAAAGTTACAATACTTGAGGTTTAGTCTGAGAGGAATGACTGCTTTTTGGTTTGTCCTTGAATTTAGCATAGAGACTTCTTTTTCATAGTTCCAAAATCTTGGGAAGGGAGAGAGAGAAACTGACTCAGACTAGCTTTTCAGAGGAGACTCTTCTGTCACACAGCCATAAGTTTCCAGCTCTGAGACGTTTTACCTTGTTATTTGAGACAGGCCATTAGTTGGCACAATTAGCTTAGTACCACGGCAGGGCATTGCCAGATCACCCATGGAGAACCAAGCCACTCACTGTTACATGCAGCACCTTACATGATCATGTCAATGTACTCTCACCAATTTTTGGGGATTAGCAGCGAGATCAGACAGAAATCTGCCTGTTTTTTCCCCAGTCTTTCACTCTTTCTTCCCAGCCTGTGAACAAAAAGGCAGTGCTGCTCTCCTGAACAGACGTGTGCTTGTAGGCCGGTTAGCACAGGAGCAGCTACACTTGGGGCAGAAGCCGCCCGCCCTTGGCACCCAGCACCCACCCATCCGATCGCCCTGCTGGCAGCCAGGCGCACGTGGTCAGCTTCACACAGCTTGCCCAGTTGAGACACCTATAAATGGCTCTCCCAGTGCCTGGGCAGGCAGATCAGGTTGCAGCACAAGCTGCTGGCTTCCAGCTCTGGCTCGTGAGACGCCCACAGTGTCCTTGCTGACTTCTGTTTTAGGATCAAGGTTGTGTTTTACTTTTATCTTTTTTTAGCGTTTTCCAGCTACAAAAACCAAAACTTGTATATGATCAGCTAGTTAGGAAGTGAAGGGCGTGTGTGTGTTAAGAACTGTTTCAGAAGAGATGAAAGGGCAAACTGAAGAGGTGGCTGTGTGTTTACACTTAAAAACCAGACTTCTGTGGAAGGCTGGAACAGCATGTGTGGTCTCTTTGTAGCTGATTCCCTCACTATTTGTAAGTGTATGTGCTTTAAAATCAGACACTTTTTTTAATGTTCTGTGGAAAAAGCCAAAGTAACAGTCTTCTCCTAACACATGCAATTAGTTTGTCATGACACTGTGGACTCTTAAGGATATGCTGAAGGAGACTGATCTTCAGAGTGTGGGCTTCTTATCTGGAATTTTTTGTCCACGCAAACAAAACTGTGAAAGGCTTTGTGTTCAGCAGAGGCCCAAGGGCTGCCCTGCGCTGAAAGCCTGCTTGCTGGCCAGCAGTGCTGGCTTTGGAGATCCACTGCAGCTGCCATTGCAGGGCAGGAGTGCAGGGCTGAACCTCAAGACCTCACAGAGCCCAGGACTCAGGAAGGCTCCAGAACTGACTCATTTTCCTTACAACTGCATAGCAGCCCAACAGTGCAGCTTTATCCAGACAGTTTTTGTTATTTTCTTTTTGTAACATGAGCAAATACCAGGCAAAATCAGTAGGCTGCAATCCCACTCATGTCCATCCTCACACTGATGGGGCCAACTTTCAGAGGTTCAGGGTGTTTTACATCTAGGGACTTCTAGATTTGTTGCCTCTGCTTGCTGGCGGTCAGTTTGGAAGGTTTCTACACATCTCCTGGAAATTCTTGAAAAGAGAAAGATAAGGAAAATCTCTGTGTAAGTAGAAAGGAAGCCACCCTTTTCAGAATAGGTGTGTGAGATCTCCCTGCTGCACGAAGGGCAGCTATCAAGGCGGGTACTCAAGCTGTGCTGAAGTTCTAGTAATGGGTTAGTGGGAAGTATGGGCAAGTTCTCTGGTGTCAGAAGTGTTTGTGTTGAGAACAGAGAAGGCTGTTTCTGCCACATGTGTCACATTACATCAGGGCACATTGAGCAATATATCCTCAGATGATGCTGGATCACTCAATGAACCAGGCGTAATTGGAGGCACACATCACAGTGCTGGTTTCTAGAAAGAGATTAGCATTTCTCCCCTCCCTTCTTCCCTCCCTCCCTCAGGAAGGCTTGTTGAATTGCTGCAATTGCTGTGCTTTATAATGCCTCCTGAGCTGTTCAGAGAGAGACTCTAAAAGTTGTAATTGCTGTGTGTTTGCGTTGATCTTTTCTTTCTCAGTCTGGAAACAAACAGTCCCATTTCTTTTATCATTCAGCAACTTGGTGTTTGGTAGCTCACTTGCAATTCAGAAGAAAATAGAATTCTCTTTATTTTTACATAGCTGTTAGCATTTAAGCCCTGAGATGTTCAAACTAATCCTTCTGCTTTTCAAAATTATTGCTGCAGATTCATGTAAATGCTCAGCAGTCCTAAACGTGTCATTTTTAATATATTCTGGATGGGCTAATATGGGCAGATATGAAATTATAGCTGAAAAGGTTTTAATAAAGCTTCGTGAAAATTTCATTCTTCATGAATTTTGAAGATTAGAAGTCTTCCTATGAAGGGTGCATTTATTTAGAATGCATATTTTTCTGGTTAAAATCCCCATCAAATGTTACCATTTTTTTAAGCAGCTAAACATGAAATAACATACAGTGGGAAACCTGATGGTAAAAAAAAAAAAGCACCTTTTTTTTTTTAATAAAAAAATTTAGAAGAATGTATTCAAGGGACATAGCGTTTTTGGCTTGTTGACTGAACAGTCCATCAATAACATCTTGGAATATTTTTTCCTTCCCTGAGAGCCATAGCTGCATATTCTTCGTCTGCTTTCTTGCTCAGTCTGTTGGAATATTCTTCTGCTAGAGTTAAGTATATTTAGGAAAAACTGACAGCAGACCAGCTTTCCTGGCTCCTCCAGTCCACTTACAGACCTGTCAATCAGCATTCTTGCCTTGTCAGATCCTGCATCCCAGTAGGCGACTGCTCTGGCACAGACAGCGGAGCCACAAGGGAATGAGCAAAGAGAGGAGTGCTAGAAGCACTTCTGGTGGGGGAAGCACTGTCCTGAAGCTTGCAGCATTTGGATACCTTGTTTGTCTGGTGAGATGGCTGAGTACAAGAAATTTCAGAGGATTGAATATAACCCACCATCTACGCTAGGCTTGAAGTTGATGCCGGCACAGTTCTCCCCTTCCCAGTCCTCTTTCTTTTTTTACTGCAGCTCTGTCCTCAAGGATTGAGGCATTAGTATTATTAACTTTTTTCAAAGAGAAAATATACATTTTAAACTTCCAATTAAAACGTCTAGTAGAATAGTATTTAGATTAATTTTATTTTTTCTTCCTCTGCAATTAACTAATCGAGTCCAATGCTTAAAATTGTCTATTGGTGAATAAGGATGAACAGTTGAAAATTCTAGAAATCTGTAAGCTAGTTCATGGTGTCACCTTGGTGTCAGATGAGCATAGGAAATTCTTTTTGTCAGCAGCTGGGTCGAACTCTGCAGTGAATACGTGACCTAGCTGGCAACACGTCTCCAGCATCTGTCGTACCATTTCTGGCTCTTCGTGTGTGCGTGCTTGCTGCTTCATTTCCCTTAGTTACGTGTGTTGGTGCAATGGCAAATCCCTAGCAGGTACAGCTTGTACAGCATTTGCACTTAAGGGGCCATTGTACTTGTTTGCAAAAGCAGAAAGTGTTTTTAAAAAAATTGTTTGAAGTGGTAATGTTACTGTTAACACCAGGAGCCTTCAGCTGCACAGACCTTTACTGTCATCTGCTGAAAGAAAACACTTCCCTCGTGTTAATAGCTCCTTATTGCTTCTGTGCTGTATAGAAGAGGAACCAGTACTGGTGTGCATCAGCAGGTCACGGAACATGTGCTGGGGGCAGTTCTGCCAGCCCATGCAGAAGGGAGGGAAGGGCAGGCTGGTGTTTAGAGAACTAGCAGGCTGGTGCTGTAGAAAAGCCTGTGAACTAGAAACCATGTCCAAGTATGCTGTTTCATATTTACCTCTTATTACCTAATTTGTTATTGTGCTTTGGATGGAGCCTGATGCATACCAGTGGAGCATGTCCTGCATGCTGATGAGAATTCAGTGATTTTTCCGTCCTTTTTGTACTTCAGATCAATGCCAATGTACAAACTGCAAATGTTCATGAGTTTGCTGGTATGGGAGTAGATGTCCTTTTTGCTGTTGCCCACACTGTATCCCGTTGACAGAATGCAGTGCATGAAGTGCACAGCAACTGCTATTGCGCTACAGTGAAAAGTTTCCTAGTGAAGGAATCAGATCTCTTCACTCAGCTGGCAGACCTGCGTTAGCCAGCAGGAGTTGGATGATGTGGCATTAGTGGACTTGGATTTTTGTAGCTCATTAATTCTCCTGGGCTTTGCAAAAATTCCCGTACTACTCTAAAGCTCTTACCTAGTAAAGATGAATCTAAGTTTCAAAATGATTCATCCTGAGAAAAAGAATATGCTTATTAGTCTCATCGTTCTACATGATTAGGAGAATGAGGGAGACCTTTGGAATACCTTGGAATTATGTTATTTCCATAGCGTTCTTTGCAAGGCAGATCAGGGTGAGGGAAACGTCCAGAAAAGCACGATCAGATATTTGTATAGCAAACCTCAGCAGAAGGAAACATTTCATCCTTACCTGACTCTCCTCCATGGATTTTTGTCCTCTCACACTGAATTTGTGCTGTTAATATCTAACTGCTGAAGAGGATTATGCAGAACCTATGTTCCATTCCCACAGATGCATATAGTACAGAAATTGATAAAAAATAGCAGATTCTTCAAATAACCTGGAAGAGGAATCACTGCTTTTGGTGATTCTGGCTGGTAGGGCCCATGAAAATAGATCAAGTGAATTAACATCTTCCACAGTGCCATCAGTTCATGCAGTAGTCATTTTTAATAGTCACCTTGAGATTTTATCTCTGTATAGATTAAGAGATTAAAATAATAAAGATTAAGTCTGTTGATTAAAAGTGCTGTAAAAAGCACAACCAGTGAGTAAGTAAATTACTTAAATGACAAAAAAAAATTTGGAAGGCAAAGTACATCAAAGGTACTGCCATTTCACTGGGTCTACTGAAGACTATTGCTTTTATTTCAAGATAAGTGTATTTGCTCTCCTGAAATTTAGAAAATGAAGAATTTTTTTTAAATTTTAAAATGAGTTGATTCAATGCATAAATCAGGTGATTTTGAGTTTTTTTTTTTTCTCTCTCTTTTTTTTCCCTTTCACCTTCAACTCATTTTCTACCCTCGTTTTCATTTTTGCTTCTCAAAGGCTGTACTACTGACAACAGCTTTCTACTCAAGGGTTGTTGTCATGCTTCATTGATGTCTTTAAAACATCTTGATATGGACCAAACTGCATGAAGAAACCACTAATCCTAACTTTTTGAAATGGTGGGGAATGTGCCTCAAATTATTAAGTGTTTGTAGCGCAGATTTTTTTATTTTTTTATTTTTTATGTAGAATTTTCATTTTCCCTGCATCCTTCACTTAGCCTTCTACTTAAAGACACTGTGATGCTGATTTTTTTTTTTAAAGAATGCAGGCAAACACCTTGAAGACAAGTATATTTTCATAAATAATATTTATTAACAATTTGAGTAAATATTTTAATAGTGCTATAGCATTTGAAAGGAAAAAAACATACTTGGAGGAAAAATAACTTATTAATACATAGAAGTATTTAGGGCTCAAACTGCTTGCTGAAAGGCATGAAGACATCAAGGAAGAAAACTGTATTGTTGTGTTGTCTATTGAAACAATGAAGAAATATAAAGAAGCATCACCATCATTGCTGTCGTCACACATGGAGACATGTTGCACTAGCGTGTTATGAAGGGAAATACTAATGGAAAATGGCTTGTTTTGGTTACAAGAAGTGAGTGAACGGGTTAGTCAAATGGATTTCATAGTTAAAATGAGCTAAAATTGCAAATTTAAAGGTAGAGTGGAGCATTATGTCACTGAGCATGGCCTAAGAGAAAGAACAAACATTTGTTCCTTTGTTTCTTGACTTTTTTCATAAAGGCACTTTGTGAGTTACTAAGGAGCTCTCTGATTCTTCTGAGTCGTTCACAAAACAACTGTTCTCAGGGCTCTCAGCAGGCCAGGTGCTGGTTGCATGAAGGATACAGAGTCTGGACTGGGTACTGCTGTTCCTGTGAACAGGAAGATGACTGGCCACTTGCATGCCCAATGTCCATCAGTCAGATCTGAATCACTATAATTTCCTTATGGTCTAGGCAGGATGTGGTAGAGCAGCAGCTGGAGGCTCTATGGACGTTTAATTTGTTGCATGTTCATTTGTGTAACACAAAGTTGTAAATGTACTGCAATTGAGTAGCTATTAAAGATACAGAGTAAGGATGGCAAATTAATTCTGATTGTCACAGCCAGGGGACAATTCTTGTTTTAGCCCTCCTGCGTGTGGTAAGGATCAGAACACTGCATTCATCTCTGACTTTCTGTGAAACTAGCAGACACATCATGATTGCTGTATTGTCACTTTCCTCTTGCAGCCTGTGCATGTGTGTGCAGTCCTCCTTACAGATCTCGCAGTACCTGAGACTAAGGCTGTTCAGTCAGCCAGCATTCATCTTTTCTGAAACCAACACTGGTTTGTAAACACATTTTATATGACATGTCAACCTGCTTTAGCAAGGGGTTTGGACTCAATGATCTTTAGAGGTCCCTTCCAACCCCAGCAATTGTGTGATTCAGTGATTCCCTGTGTGTGAGCCATCTGCAGAAATGCATTAGTACTTTTGTTCTGTTACTGCTTACAGTAAATGAACACCTTGCCTTTTTGCAGTTCAGTTATGCTCATGCTTTCTTTCTGTTCCTTTTCTTGTTTAGTGATTATTCGTATCCTCAACTCCCCCACTATTTTTGTGTACTTAAAACATCTGATAAAAAGGTGCTGGGCTTTGCTGAGCGTTTACTGTTTTCTTTCTCCTTGAAAAAGAGGCTTTAGTGGACAAGTGGGGCAGAGGTGATTCCCTTTCACTCTGGTTTTATAAGAAGCTGTGGACTAACATGGTTTTAATCTCCTACTCAGTGTATCTAGTGCCTCTCAAAATGTGAGCTTAATAAAATATTTATAAAGCCTCCAATGGAATAAACCATGTAAGTGCAAGATAATTCTATTCATTAGGGATCTCTCAACCTCACAAACACTAAATTTGGGGGGGAGGGGGAGATTATCTGAATACAAAATGCACAGCTTGAGCCTTTTAATTTTTTTTATAAATAAAACAATCTTTGATATTGAAGGGGACTGTAGAGAATTGAACTACATATAACCATGTTCAGATAAACAAAAAATGCACTCCCCAAAGAAAGAAAATATCTCAGTACTCCCCTCTACCCTCTCAAAAAAAGAAAAGACCATTGGTTTTGAATCTTCACAGCAGACTCATTTTTAATATACTGAGTACAGCAGCTCACATAGATGGCCTTTCTATAATCACATTACTTGACTATGAAAAAATAGAGAAGCCACCTCTGAGTTATGGCATTTTCCACTTCTAAAGCTCCTCCCTGGTTAATGTCCCATGTTTCTGTGACACCCCTTGAGCTCAGTTGCAGCCAGTGGAGTTGCAGCTCGTGGAGCCCACTGAGGCTTTTCAGTAATGACGATGGGATCAGTGTATTACAGCGAGTAAGCGCTGCTGATTTGCAGGCCATGTACTGCTTGTGTGTGGTGCTGATGAGCTATCAAATTAAGGTCTATGAGAAGCATACTTGTGTGCTGAGTAATGCCTGAAAAACTGCCTTGTCTCCCCAGGGTTACTCTGTATCAAAGCACCAGGAATCCTGTTTACATTCTTGAGATAGGCGATTGGTTTTTCTTTCGGGGCTGAACTCCCTTTGCCAAACATGCAGGACCACAGTAAATCTGCTCCCGTGTTACTCCAGTTGAAGGACACGTAATCGTTGTCTCTTTGCTCTTTCCCTGTCCCTTTCTTTCCTACAGCCATTTCCCCACTTCCATTCAGTGCAGCAAGTCCAGATGAATGTTAAGCTAAACAAAAAGTAGTGTGAACTGCCTGGTCAAATGTGCCAAAGCACCAGGACACCAAGTGCTGTTTCTCAGTGTACAGAGCTGGTGCACACCAGAGGTACAAAAGTCACACTGGTACCCAGGAAGCAGAGATCAGCTCCTTCCTCAGACAGTGTCAGTTGGTTTAGTCCCTAAGGAACTACTCTTTTCATAGTTTTGATCAACCTATGTTTTATACATAAAACTTGACAAGGTTTACATTTTGCTTTGCTTTTAAATCCTTAGGTTTTACAATTATGTGAGAATTTTACATTGTGGAGGAAAGCTTGAAAACCTGCACACTAACAGCTAAAAATAGCAAATGCATCATGTGAACTTCAGAGCTGTGTACATGCATTTCAGATGTCATGAGCCCTGTGCAAAACTCACAGCGTGCTGAGTATCTAGCACATAATACAGAGGAGATGGATTAGATGCTGGCTTCTGTATGACCCGTAATTCGAGATGTGTAATGCAGTGCAAGACAAATTTTGCAGAACTTATAGATGAACCTGTTATGCTAACTAGGAATGACTTGGCTGAAGTCTAAAGAAAAAAAACAGAGTAAATATCTAAACACAAAGCTTCATCGTTTTCTTTTGGTATATCTCTTTGTATGCATTGTGCATTAGGGAGAATGGCGAGGAATATTAATAGCAAAAACATATTTCTCTGGGCAGAAAGAATCAAAAGTGCTGTTATTTCAAAAAGAGGGGAGGGGCTTCATTAGGCAGGAGGAATATTTGTGCTGTGAGCTGAACTCTGTCCTCCTCCAATACTGAGGACATAGCTCCACCTTGGGGAGAAGCTTTGTGGTGCGGACAGCCCAGAAGATGGGCTGCAGGCAGGGTTGCTGATCCCTCCCACCTCACCTCGTCCCGCTGCCACCTTTGGGTCCGTTTGGGCAGCCTTGTGGGCAGGTGATATTTCTGCCCTACGTGGAACAGTAATTCTTAGAACAAAGAGCAAGCCTGCACAGTTTAGGGAAAGAAGGTCTTGGGGCAGCCTGTCCTGAGAGTCTGCGTGTCAAAGAGGCGCATCCTTATTTTCAGGTCCACCTCAGTCAAACACCAGTAGAAGGTGGTGCATTGTGTGCTGTGCTATTCCTGCTTCTACCTCCTGTGCTGCTCTGGTCAGGGCAGCTGGACAGCCCGTCTGGCTCGCAGCACCATGCCACACACAGTGTGTGGGTCTTGCTGCTGGGCCCAGGCTGGCTCTACTCAAGGAGCAGCAGCCGCAGCCTTCTGCCCCACCAAGGAGCAGCTGCCACCTGGTATTGATTTTCCTGATTTGCTAAGCAGAGGTTTTGCCAGAAGTGCAACGTGAGCAGACACTGCGTAATAATGGGTTAATTTCAGAGGGAAGAAAAAGCTGCCGACAGGCAAGCTGGGTTTTCTTTTTTCTACACAGTCAAAAGCTCTGTCTGCTGCTGGTGTGTTCTATCGCTAATGTGAAATTCCCAGCCTCGTTGATTAGTGAAGCTAGACAGTAGACAGGGTCCAAGTGGCTAACCATGTGAGAAATGCAGTGACTGTAGGCTACTGTTAATTAACCTAGAATCTAGCAACATGGCATCGTGTCTGTGTGATAAGTTATATTATCTTCAGCAGCTCAATTAAATCAAGGAGTGAGACACAGAGCAGACGTAACTCAGCAAAATAAACAGACAACTTGAGTCAGCCTTCATAATTTGGTGCGACATCACGTAAATAAATGCAATAACTTGTTTAGCATAGTTAAGCAGTTTGCTGCTCAAAAACTTATTTGCATGACATCTCATTTTGAATAGGTTAAGTTGTGGCAAATTAGGACTTTGTCTTCAGTTTGATGTACTCCAAAGAAGGGGGAGAAAAAAATCCTCCACCAGAAATATGCAGTTTATAAATTCTACATTTGTTTTCTATAGCAACTACTTGGAACATATGGATTCCATGTTCAAATGATTCTTTTTCCATACTGTCATGAGATAGCTTCAGCCCTGTGTAATTGGTTTTAATTTTGGCTGTGACGCTTCCATTTCTTCTTAGACTGTTCTCCCTAACATACACAAGTGTATACCTGGGTTGCAATCTTTTATATTTAGAGGGGATAAGGCTGTTGTTCTTGCTGTATTTCAGTGTGGATGTTTGATTTCTGTCTCTAAAATTATGTGGAGTCTTTGGTTGCAGGAAGTGGGCTGCACCCACTTTGGTGTGGGTGTGAAGACTGAAAGTACTCAATTGTGCTGTAGTATCTAATTTGAAAAAGATGCGTTCTTTATTACATGTGCCTATTTCACACATCTGTGCTATGAAGCATATAGTTTGAGGCTCATTGCTGAGTTTTATTGCTTATCGGGAGTTTTTAGATACCTTCTAATAGGGAGGGAGTAACAATTTCCAGAAATGGCTGTATTTTGTATTGTTTGCACCAAAAATTGCCACATATCAGCTGCTCCACATAACTCCCCATGTGAATGTCATTTTCTTCCTGCTGGTGACCACATAACAGCAAATCATGAAACAGACGCACAGATGTTTACTGTGAAAAAGAGTAAACTTATGTCCTACTGTACCTGCATTGTCTGCTTGTATGTCTCTGTTGATATACAAGGATGATCTGTTCTTTATTTAAATAAAATGTTTAAGCCACACATGGGCATGTGCAGCAGGTCTTCCCCAGAATCCAGCTCAGATGCCAGCTCCGTTCTGGAAAGGAGATTCGCTGGTACAGTTCTTTCTTGTGGAACACAGGGAAGAGGACAGCGGGCTCCTTTGCTGTTTTCTCCATTCCTCACATGAACCTACTAATTAAAATGCTGCAAAGAACATGAGGTTCCTTCTAAGACCAAAAATAAATGACTCGAAGAGACTGTCTTTTTAGAGCACCACCTGGTGATCTCTGCAGTAATGAGCCATTCACATGCATCAGGTATCTCTGTGATCTCTGTTCGGTCCAGGATTAGAAAATATTAGTCTTTTGGAATCAGAAATGATTAGTCTGAACATTTTATTAGGTTTTGCAATAATGGAAATTGTCGTGTTTCACTAAAAACTGTCTAAGATGCAGATGATACTGCAGCCAGTCTGGTAAATAATCGATTCATTGACTTCATTGTCTTCTTTCATCTCCACTTCAGATTCTGTTCACACACTCTACTTGTTGCTAGCACTGTAGCTTGCAAGTGTGGTGGTGTTGCAGGTCCCATCTTTCATTATTACACTCTTGATTAGCAGCTTTGAAGACATACCAAGGTGTGTCGTAGAAACATCTGGTTCATTGTCGCTTTTTTTCTAAACCATCCATTAGTGATTTTTTTCCTTGTTTACATGAAGCACAGTTTCAAACTAGACTCCAGGCTCACGCCTTGCTTTTGTCAAGATGCTGCCAATAATTGCAGTTGAAGAGGATAGAGCCGTGCATGGAAGTGCTTCACAGCAAAGCTGATGGGTGGGTCTGGCAAAAGCCTTGTTTTGTACTTCTCTTCTAGGATCAAGAGCTAAGAAAATCTCTTTAATTTCTTGCTCCGTGAATATAGCAGATGTAATAATATCCTTCTCAGGCAGCCTTTTTGTTGTGAGGGCATGAATGACATTAGTGCTTTTTGCCCTGGGTGCAGCATTTAAGCTGTCAATAAATAATAAAAAAAAAAGATGGTAGACATTTGGAATATTTTCTTACATAACTCACCCGCCTTTGTGCTTTGATTCAGGCAGGATTTTTCTTCGCTTTCCATGCTTCCCCTCAAAAAGTAACCTTGCCCTTTGTAATCTGAAAAAGAGAAATCTGAGGAAAAATGTAATTTAAAACATTAGGGAAATCAGAAAACTGTAAGAAATATGCCACAGAAGGAACTTTGTTTAACTGATAGGACGTCCCTGCGGGATCAGCTTTTCAGTCATAGAAGCTACAGAAGTATACTCCTCAGAATGTGAAACCACTGGTCTTTCACCTTCTTCTTCTTGTGGCTTATCTGGGGCTTTTTAGCCTTTAGTTGAATTAATAGAATTGTTTGTCTTTTCCGGCTGGTTTCTAAACTAATTTCAGTTGAGCAGAAGCATTTGAGAAGTCATAGTTTCAGCATACCTTCTGTATGTAGGAGGTGGGCTAGGGTTCTTCAGTACTCGGTCCTGATGCAGTGAGGACACATGATGGGAAGTTAAAGGACAAGTAGCTCAGTCACATAATTGAGGCCTTTCCTTCCAGAGAGAAGTGCAAAATTAGTGCAGTTTGGACTTCTGCTTTGCAAAAGGGATACTACTTTTCTGTGATGCTAAGAGAAATCAGCATTATGGGATACTGAGCTGAAAATAAGGCTTTTGGCTGAGATCCCTCTCTGCTTTTCACTTGTTAGCCTAAACCTGTACAAAATTATTCGGGATTGATCTTTCATGTTTGTTTCAGATGTGTAGCTTGCAAACAGTAACAGTGGTGAAAATAACAATATCTCACTCAAGTTTAGCACTTTTCTCCTGCAGATCTTGATACATTTCACAAAGAGCGGCGGATTATTAAAGGTAGTTTCAAGTACAAAGTTGGGAATTTCTCCATGAAATGTTTCTGAGTGGTAGGGGTGGTTGTTTTTTGTTTGTTTTGATTTGTTTCTTTTCCCATAATGAAATAGCTCAGTTTCTTCTGTGGTACGTGCCCTATCAGTGCAGCATGTGTTCAGTGAAATGCAATTTGTTCACCAGCTTACACGCATTTCTTGCCTCCTGGAAACAGTATGTTTGACTGTAGCAGAGCTTACACATGATTTTGTAGAGAGGTTTGAACCAGCTTCTGTTTGCCCTGCAGATGGAATACTGAAGGAGCAGTGTATACTGAGGGATTTGCTGTCAGGCAGTCAGTTCTTGGCAGGTCTAAATGAAACCTTCAGAAATGATCCTTTTCCCTTCTGCTTACACGATGCATATGTCAAGCTGCTGACCTTATTCATGGGGCGCTTTTCTTCATAGAAAGACTTAAGATATGGTTTCTTACACTTATTTGCTTGGACTATTCTCTTTTGTGTATAAACAGAATAGTTTGACTCCTCCAACAACAAGATAATGAGCTGGCAAGAAAAAGTTGCTCTGTTGTATAGCCTAGGTGAAGCTCTCAGGTGAGGTGGTAGTAGGAGCTGTAGTCCGTATTTGCAGAGCAGAGCAGAAGATCACATGCACAGTGCCTGTCTGCTGTTTCAAATTCTGCTGATATTTAAAAATCCATGCCCTGCATGTCAGTCATCTCTTGTTAAAACAAGGCCTCTGACCAAGAGCCTTCTTAGAAGAAGGATTCCAGTAATGTGATTCAAAAGCTCACAGACTAAGAAGTCCTTAAAATCTGGCATAGAAGTGATTTTTTCCTCTATTGATGGTAGAGTTAATATATATGCAGCTTCTCAGGCACCAGGGGAAAAGAGGAAAAAAACTAGGTTGTGAATATTATCATTAATCCAGATGCTTAGAAGTGAGCATGTTTTCCCAAATTATGTACTGATTCAAAAATAAGGATGTATTTTTAAAATGATACCTTTGGGTTTTGTACCTTCAGGTTAAAATTATCATCATTTTCATGTTTTTCTCAGCTATTTCAAGAATTATAAACCTACTATTTAAAAAGATGCTCCCAATTCCTACATATGCTCTTTTCTTTTTGTTTCTTTGAAAGACTTATGCAATATTATTCACATAAATTGAATTCCTTCTTTCCTGTGCCCTCCTTCTGCCTCTGCTAAAATGCTAGAATACTTTAACAGTATAGCACTTTGAAGGATGATATTGTCAGTTATGATATCAGGTAAGCTTACTATATGTCTCAAAAAAAAAAAAAAAAGAGATACAGTGTGTTCAGTACAAAAGCAGAGATGAGTGCAACAGTTAAAAATTGCATTTCTCATGCAGATTTTAAAACAAAACCTTTACCTTTATTTTCTCTCAAAATTATGTCAGATTCTTCAGTAAGATTCCATTCTAAGATTTCTACACACTTCCAGTGCTTTCACATTTTCAATTTTATCAGCATTGCAGCCACACCTCAGTCAAGAACAATTCTTCCTATTTTTGTCATCTCAAAGTTGTTCCTCCCAATTGCTCCCTGTGACGTGTCATGATAAACAGAAAGCAAAATTCATAGAAGGGATCAGTGTATTGTGTCAGTTTGGCTCTGTCACTGGTATTTCCTGAGACTGCTGGCAGGCAAAGATGAAACTCAGTATTGGAAGGCATGGCTGCACTGCCATGTCCCAGCAACTGAGCATGAGCCTAAGATTAGGATTTTGAATGTAGAACTGAAATTTCACTGAATTTAGATTCGGACAGTTTTAGTGCCCAAGTAGAATTCATTACAGTTTGCAGATGTGAGAGGTAATGTTCTGGGGGTACAAGTATGGATGACCTCTGGAATTCCAGCTATAGCTTCTCTCTGACTTACAAATTCATATTAGAAAATTAGAAAGTCTGTGATAGTAATGAGAATTAATTAAAGTAGGATCGTCTGTATTTGCTATACAATTTTTGGTTTCACTTCCAAAATGTATACTATTCCTAGTTTCCAAACTTTGCATTAACATGGTGTGGAAAACAGCATGTCAGCCTTTGTGTATGTTATTTACTGTGTTTCTTCATTTTCCTTTGTCAGCACTTACAGAACCCTGCGAACTTCCATAATGCAGCTACGGAGCTCCTGGACTGGTGTGGTGACCCCAGAGCCTTTCAGAGACCATTTGAGCAGAGCCTGATGGGTTGTTTGACGGTATGTCCAGTCCGCATGTGGTGGCAATTCTGATCCCTTGGTTTATAACACGTGTTGTGGCCAAGGGAACCTGGCTTTCTGAGTCTGAATTTTGTGTCTTTCATCATTTTATGTTTAACACACAAAGGCAGATCCTTACAACTGTTTATTTGAGTCTGTTGCATCACAGGTAGCAAGATTTAGTAGCAAGAAGTTAATTAGATGATAAAATGAGGAAAAAAAAATAATAAGTAGTACATACTAGGTTACTTTACATGTACGTACAGTATTTATTTTCATGGTTTGAAATTACCAACTGAGATATCTCCCTGTGGAGTTAACAGACTTCACAGGCATTTATTTTCCTTGCCTCAGCCTTTGGTGTTTTGAAGGTCCACTTATATTCAACCTCAAGCATGCAGAATCTCCAGCTGAACAATGTTTCTGCGTGTTTGGTTTGTTGCATGTATGGATTGCAGGTCTGATCCTAGCGTAATAATAATTACAACAATTTTATTGACTTTGTTGTTTTTCCTTCTATTCATTTCTTATTAAGACTGCTGTTGTTCCTAAAGCAACTTGATTATAATGCATTGAAAACATATTTCATTGTGTGCTCAACAGCATTTTTTGTTTTCAGTGCTTTATTTCTCATGCATCCAGCAGCAGGTTCCACTCAAAATTATTATGTTTTGTCAAGGCTTTAGAGGAATTGAACTCTGTCTGCAGTAGGAGTGTTCTAAAGCTTCACCGTGATTTGCAGAACAAGCCGATACAAATAGTTAGGAAGGAGACAGAAACTATAAAATGATTAATGTAGAGATCATCTTTGTACTTGCTGTGAGGGAGTGAAAGCACATGGATTATTCTCACGCAGTATGCAATTGATGTGTAAAAAAAGACACTGAGACTTAGATTTAGTTGCAGAAATCCAAATGTTAAGGAATGGCTCCATCTTAGTGTGCTCAAGTGTATAGCATCCTTCAGATTCCTATGTTGAAAAGTTGGAATAAATCCAATGATATAAGAAGGTGTGGATTTTATTTATACTTTTTTAAAACTTAGCTAGTATTTTGAGGTTAGCATTCAAGAAAGGAGACACAACTCAAGTATGTGTAGACAACCTATACACTATTTCTCTGCAGATTTCTGCTAGAATGCTGTTAATCTGACATGCAACTTCCTTGCTGTTTAAATCTTTTCTTTCTACATATGCAGACTTGCACCTCTCCAAGTGCAAGGTCAAAATAAGGTCTGACCGCTAGTGATTCACTGTCCTTACAGAGCACAAGAGAGAAATGGAAATGTTATATTTCTAACTATAGAATAATAATACATAGTACAATATAATAACAATAATATATCTCTGTATTTAATATGCATATTAGAACTTAAGTCTGTTTCCAGGGAAATTATTCAGAAAGTTGAAAATGAGTGAAATACTAGAATGTTATGAGTAAATTTAATATTAACTTGCTTAATGATGTATTCTGTATTATTGAGCCATTTTTTTTTGTAGTGCTGACAAAGTTTATCAATGTTTTGCTTTGGAAGATTATGCTAAAAGAAAAGAAAAATGAAAAAACCCAACAGTATGAAGGAGTATTCAACCTAGAACAGGATTATTGTCTTACTTTGCCAGTATTTACAATGACCTTCAAAAATATCTTCCCTTAAAACTCCTATGCTTTTTAAAGCAAGTAGTCTCTACCATCATTATAACATTTGAGTTTTGTGGATTCCCAAGGGCAAGTGCATTTATTCCTGAAATTCTGCAAAAGATAAAGATGTTTGCTTATAAGGCTCCTCCTCTTTATTGTACAGAAGGATTTTTTTCTCTTATGACACTATTCTGTTAGCTCTCTGATGAGAGAAAAAGCACTATACTAAACTGCTCTTGGATCCATCAAAGGATATGAGAACATAATATCCTACTAGTGGATAATGCAGTATGTACTAATGCATATTGAAATGTATTAATGTCATGGCTGCAGAAGGGCAAGCTCTTTCAGGAATGAACAAATCATCCATTCACACACATCAAAGTTTAAACGTATCCAGGTGTAAAGCCAGAGCGCCAAAACACATCTGTTGTATTATGAGTAGAGAATTTAATGGTAGCTCTGCAAGTGTAAGAGATTATTTGCTTCTTTTGAGTCTATTTAATATTTTTGCAAAAATTAACTTAGTTGAATTTATCTTATTAATTTTTTTTTAAAAAGCACTCCAAATCATTGTGCTTTAATGTAATGATTGGTTCTTAAATTAATTCTGTTATTCCTGTGCATCATCTTTCTGTGTTCACTCTTGGTAATATCTGATTCACTTTATAACAACAGTGTGTTTTTATTCCTGGTGCCAATCTAACCTGAAATGATACAGAAAAAAAAGGTCTTAGAAATATTCTGAGTGGACATCACCGGCAAAACTTCCAACTTTACTTGTGGAATCGCTTCTTTTGATGATAATATATAAAATAGCTTGCTAATGAAGGTTTCCTGTTCTTAACTTGCAATGCAAGCATTTATGGAAATCAGATTAGCTGAACAGAGAGCTTATGTTGAGCAGTAAATAATTGACTTTTATGTATCAGCAGTACTTTGATATGACTGGAATTAAAATTGCTGCTATAGGCTCCAATGATGATCTATGTAATGTAACAGGTGTGGGTTTCCTATCTCAAAAGCAAACTTGGGAATTGGTACAACAGCTGAGAATTTATCAGATAGACAGATGTGTGTGAGTGTGTATGATTGTATTTGCATCACTGTTATGTCCTAAGAATCTGATTGACACTTATTCTAAAGTTTACCTTTTTATGTTTGGCCATAACAGAAAGTTAAGTCACTGAAATGAGCAGGTAATAGAAGTTCATAAAAAACTCCGAACATTTAAACAAATAAATAAAATGTTAAGGATGAAGGGATCAGCTTTGAATGTGCTTTCTTTCTTGGAAGTTACAGGCTGCAGAAAGATTCCCTTTAACAGCTCTGATGGAGCACATGTAAACAAATTATGCTCTTTCTCAGAGACAGTGAACTCCTTTCTAACTTGCCAAGGACAGCTAGGTGTTAGTTTTCTACAGTGGTTATTTTGAAGACAGATAGAATTGTCTGTTGACAAAAAATGAATAAAAATTGAAATCATTAATTCTGTAACTTATTGAAATTGTAATGGATATGATTTTTGGTATGTGACTTTAACTCTTGGACAGTAGTAGAAGGAGCTGTAAAATAGCCTCCACTTTCCACAGAGCAAATGTAGCTATATTTTTATTATAATTGAAAGAGTTTCTGATTCTAGAGTTTGTAGTTAATGAAGATTTCTGGAATGAGATATTGTGATAAGACTAATATTATTGATAACTTTAGGATTATTGATGTTTGAAAACCTGTATTTGGCATTACGTTACTTCTGTCTGACAGAAGTAACTTACGTTCCCATATAGCAATTAAAAAACAACTATAGCTTGGCTGGACAAAGTTGTCTCACTCTTTGCTCCTTTTTTCTCAGATCCACTCTAGTCTCTTCTGACGGGTCTGCTCTTGCCAAACAGTTGAACTCGTAAATGATCTCATGAGGACATGGTTATCTTTAATGTTTGTGCTGCAGCAAAAATGGAAACCAGAGGACAGCTGAGAGCAAAATGGACAGATTTAAAGACTTGTCTGATGCTGTTTTCAGCAAGGACAATAAAGGCACTTCTTTAGCCTCTCATCATTCTTGAGAGTTACAACACACAAGAGTTCATCATTTTTAGGACTCTTCAGCAGTGTGCCTGAAAACAAAATACTGGAGAGAGAAGCACAGCTGTGTGCAGTTGCTCTGTGAAACTGTACCTACAGGGTTAGTCAAATTAAATCCTGACACCAGAATGGTTTTGGACAGTAGAATGAATTTAGGTAAACAGGATGTGCTTACCTGAGTTAGCTGTTGGCCTGAGCACTGAGTATCAGAGAGCTTTTCTTGTGAAAAATGACCACCCTGGTTGGGACGTAAGACCTCTTCTTATCTGAAAGTTGACTCTTCCTACCCAGTTTGACCACAAAAAGCTATGCTGAGATATTCATTAAAAATGTATTTATTTTCTCCACTGTCTTACTGCTCTACATTTCCTCTCTGAATGTTGGGTCTATCTCAGTCATCAAATGTGAGAAATTCATGCATATTTCCTTAAGTGTTTCATCTCTAAGTTGAAAGAAAAAAAACACTCAAAGCTGCAGTCCTAGTTGTACTCAATCCAAAGATCATGGATTTCATTTGAATCTTTTGTATTGCTCATGACTTTTACTAGATCTCAGTACTTCTTAGGAGAATTGCTGAAATAACAGGCATCTGTGTTTAACCTTTGGAAGTATCTGTGATAGGCTCATTTTTAGTGATTGTGATACACTGTACAATAACCTTTTGATCTGTATTTCTCCTTGGAAAATTGAGGAATTTAAATTGTTTAGCTTTTTCAGTCATTTTTTAAAACTAAATGCTTATGTCAGTTCATGATACAGAAATCTACTACAGTTCACCCAATGCAAAATTAAACCTACTTGATTTTAAAAAGTAGGACAAAAGCCATATCTTTGAATTATGTCAAGTTTCCACAACAGGATGCCTCAAACAGCAAAACCAACAAAGTCATGCTAACGTGTTCACAAAGTATCTACTCCTACTTTGTCTTCACACCTGGCTAGATTCATTCTGCTTAATGCAGAAAAGCATATAATCACAGTCAGCATGGGACATCAAAAATCACTTTTCATAACCATTTAAGATCTGAATCCGAGTAATTGCAATTGGGAGGGTTAGCTCAGCACGGTCTATACCCAGAAAACACCAGGATGCAGCTGCCCATTAGAGACCTAGAAGTGTTGCTTTTTGTCTTTGCATTCAAGACTTCCAGAACAAGAAGTTAATGTGGAAGGAATTCTTCTTCCATTGTCCACTCTCCATGCATTTGTGAAGCGCATGTTTTAATCTGTTTTCAACACACAGCACCTTGGGGCTCTGTACAAGCTGTACTGACGGAGTACAGCCAGCAGGCACGGAACAGTCCTCTCTAGAGCAGCTCATAATGCTAGCAAATAACTCGGTGTTACTGGCTGTCATATGACCTTAAGATATTCTAAAGCCCCTTTTTTTTTTTTTTAATTTGATTTTGTTTGCCATGCTATTTTACAGCTTTGAAGCTTTTGTTTGAAATGCGCTGCTGTTCAAATTAAAATGCTTTTGATATCCCTATATTACTTTCTTCAGGTGATGACTATGTTTCATCTATATCATTGCTCAAAACCTGTCAAGACTCAGGTGACAACAGTATTGCAGATTAGCTGGCTTTATTAAAGCATTTTTCTCCTCTGGGAGAAAATTTTGGTTAGAGTTGGTTGAGTGTGGGGACCTTTTCTTCTGTTTTTATGCTTGTTAGAGACATGCAGAGGAGAGGAGGAGGAGGAGGAAAGGAGGAAGTATCCTTGTTTTGAATGGTGTGTTTCAGGAAGTGACAAAGAATTAGATAGCAAGTATAGTATTTTATTTTATTTCATTTTGAAAATACAGTCCTTATCCACTGACTGGGACTGGAAATATATTTAAGAGAACACTAGTTTGAACAGACACTTTTACATTTGCAGAACCTGTCTAGCATCTGTTTTCAAGCATCAAAAGCCAAAAACTAGCTAATGATGTGTAACTTCTACTCACCTGCTTTGATTGTCTGTATTGTTGAGGCAGCTCTTCTGCAATTAGAATGTAAGAGTCTCATCAGACCAAGACTTCAGATCACAAAGATATCTTCCTCCCTTTCCCTTTTTTCTACTTGAAGCAGATCGCCATTCATGTTGCAAAATTCTTCAATTTGCTTCCTGTTTATCTGATCTCTGTGTGTTACCAAGGGAGAAAAATTACCATCTACATTGCAGAATTCTAATTACAAAATTTCTGCTGTAGTCTTCAAACTGCATTCAGATAATTTCAAGTATGCACAAGTGGCTGAACACAGAGCTGTCTGAACTAGCAATCAGCTGGCATTTTTAGTTTTGAGCAGCCAGCAAATTGAATTGGAAAAATTCATTCTGATGCCAGCAGGGGGGGGTGCTCTTGACTGCTGCTAGTTAAGAGATTCTTTGAAAGTGCAACATAATGGGAAGGGAGTTTTGTAATAAGCAGCCATATAGCCCTCTTGATTAACAGGCCTGTTAGGTTAAGAGGTACGTTGTTCCAGTACTTTGTGGTGTGATGACAAGAAGGGCAGGGAGGAGAGCTTGCTGGGGTGTAGATCCTTAGTACTGCAGAAAGGAAAAAAAAAAAAAAAAAAAAAAGCAGTTAAATTCAGCAGAGAAAAAGAAGTTGGTAGCTGAATTTCTCAGCTTTTCTCATTATTAAAACTTAACTCTCAAAATTTTGCCCTCATTGTCAATGACCCTGTCATCTGGATCTCTGCAGAGCTGTGTCACAGGTGGTGAATTTGAAATCTCAGTTATGAATGCAGTATTGTCCAGATTAAAGATTTGAAAGGCTTTTGGAAATCAGATTTTTGTGCTGGCAGTTACTATTAAAATTATGCTTTTTTGCAAATAAGTATGTATTAGTTTTAGTATCAGTACTGTATCTCAGTTAAAATAAAAGCTGGATGTTTCCAGTGTGTGTAGGAAAAATATTAGGAAACAAGTTTGTAGAATACCATAGAGGAATACTAAGTATTGAACCGCTGGCTGGCCAAGCAGTTTCCTCTTTATCATTATGGTGTCATTGACAAATACCTTTTTTTTTTTTTTTTTTTTTGTGCTCTACTTTTCCACTGAATTTCATGGCATGTGTGCTTAGGCCAAGTAAGATACACGCTCACAGAACTGCAGAATGAAATCATGTTTGAACACACAGCCTGTGTGTTATCTGAATCTTTGCCTTTGTGCTGAATTTGAAATTTGCGGTTAGAGAAAGCCCAAGTATGTTAGCAAGTGGTATCAGATCACTTAACCGTAACGTTGATAATTGATACCATGTTGATTCAATCCCACCTGATCAACATTCATACTCAAGTATGATCTAAATCATGGCAGATTTCACACTTGGGAGTGTTGCTTGTGTGGGGTCCAGGCAAGGTGGCATGACACCAGCTGGCAACAGGTATCCACATTGCTGAGATTAAGTTTAGGATGGATGGATCTAAGAGAGCTTAAAATCCTATCATTTTCCCTAATCTTAAATGTTTGATAGATAGTGAGTAGTCTGCTGTAAAAACTCCAACCTCCAGACTCCAGGGAGAGATGGGTACTTTGTTCTAGTGCCTGAACCTCGAAAGTTTTCCTAGTATTTATCCTCAGTCACTTGTACACTGGGTGGATGAATTCTGGTTGCACGTGAATCTGATGGATTCATGGTGATGTTCTGCATAACTCACATAATACTGATTTTGTGCACATATGTGAAAATTGATTATTTGAAGCCAATCCCCTTATCTGCTGCTCTTTTCTCTTGGATTAAAATGAAACTACTGATACATTCTTCGGAGATTCATTTTCAATATTTTATTCTTGTTGTTGATGTCTGAATTCATTTCTTCAGTATTTCTGCCTCACCAGTTATGCCTAATTTTCTGTTTGGGTGTCCGATTTTTCTATGCATCTATAATAGTTCATACATATTTTAATTTTTGAAACATTTCTGTAGTTTTTCAAGGTTATTTTGAACTCATCATGGTCTTAAGTGTTTGCAGACTCCTCTGCATGTTATCATGTAGAAGTTTTGCAAGTTAACTTTTTTCATTGTCTGTGTCAAAATAGAACACATAGAAATGGCCTGTATCTAGGACATGCTGTGATCTGGCAGAGGAATATTAGTAAATAGTTTATAAGTAAGTTTATAAGTTTTTATAATTTTAAAAGTTTTATAAGTAAGTTTATACTAATGTCATCTAAGCTCTGCTCATCTGTTGTAACGATGCCATATTGAGCAGTGTCAAAAGGCCTATTTGAGATAAGATAGATGTACGACTTTCCTTACATTTACAAGGCCAGTTAACTCATCAAAGAAGAAAACTGCACTATGCTGATGGATTCGGGGTGATGTTTTGTATTGCACACATAATACTGATTTAGTAATTTATTTTGTTATCAGACTAACTGTAATTTCTAAGATTCACCTTTTCACCATCTTACAAACAGAGATTTGGTGTGCTTCCAAAGCCTCTGCCTTGAATGAATTCCTGGCAATAATCACAAGCAGTTACCAGGTTTGCCCATGCTAGTTCCTTTGAGGCACTCTGAGATACATTTCATTAGGGTCTGCTGGTTTTAATATATTAAATTTACCAACAGTCTTCTAGTTGATTCTTTGTGTTTTCTGGACCATATTCATGCAATACATTTATTGTCTTGCTTCTGAGAATCCCAATGTTTATTTAAAGAGATAGGAAGTCCCTGATATACAAGTTCATAGGAGGAAAGCCTCCCCAGTATCCAGTGAGCAGTATAAGAAATGATGCAGTGCCTCTGCAGCTGTGAGCAGCCTGCAGCCCTTGTTGGAGGGCACACAAACCACTCTGTTCAACTTTCAGTTTAAAATAAAAGTCTTTGGCTGCTACTATTGAGAGAAGGATGTTAAATACAGTCAATTAAAAAATTTTGTGAGCCTACAAAGACACTGGACATAAAGTTGATCTGCTGTATCCATGTAGGCAGGACAGTGGCTGAGGAGCAGTGTGTAGCATCCAAAGACCGCGGAGCAGTGGGACATGGCATGCCCTCCTGAGCACTGCCAGAGCTGTTTGTTTCACACAGCTTCTTCCAGCCTTAGAGGAGTGGGAAGAAGAAAAACTTGGGTGGAAAATAACTCTTGGCAAAATGGAAATTTTATTAAAAATGTTTGTTTTCCACTAAGTAGTTGAGCATTTTGCTTTTGCTCTCTGAGGGGAGGAAGATTTTCTGTCCTCTCTTTCAATGGAAAACCTATCAAATTTAGATTATTTTTTTAACAAAAGTGAATTTTAATTTGTTTTCCTTTATGTTTTTGATGAAAAACTTAAGCAAAGAGTGACACTTGACTGGCTGGCTTCACTAGACTCACAAATTTGGGTTGTTCTTCCTCTCACTTGCTCTCCTGCCTGCTGCGCTTGTGGGAGAGGCACAGCCTGGCCCATGCCACGTTGAGCTTGCACAAGATGGTGCCCAGTCCAAGGGCCAGCACTGTGAGCTCTGCTTTCTATCAGCCACAGCAGGGTACAGAGCAGGATTTTCTCTGACTGTTAGAGGAAATTCAGAGAAGGAAATTGCTGCCAAATGAGAGTGTAACAGAGTAGACCTTGGCCAGCTCTTTCTTTCAAGTCTCTTTTGTGAAAACATTGCAATCATAAATAGTCGTGGGTTCAGGAGTTTATGATTTCTGTATTTCCTGAATTATTTTAAGAGACCTGATTTCCATAATTAGCATAATGTCAGTGCAGAATACTGACTAGACCTGTGGCTAGTGTGTCTCAGTATTTATAACTGCACTTCTTAAAATTAACTAAGCATAGAATTTATCTTTTGAATAGAATTCTGGGCTCCATAAAAAGAGGAGTGGTCAGCAGGGACAGGAAGGCGATTGTCCCCCTCTACTCTGCTCTTGTGAGGCCCCATCTGAAGTACTGCATCCAAGTGTGGAGCCCCCAGTACAAAAAAGATGGAGCTGTTGGAGAGGGTCCAGAGGAGAGCCACGAAGATGATCAGGGAACTGGAGCACCTCCCCTATGAGGACAGGCTGAGGGAGCTGGGCTTGTTCAGCCTGGAGAAAAGAAGGCTGCGAGGTGACCTCATTGCAGCCTTTCAGTACCTAAATGGAGCCTACAAACAGGAGGGGAATCAACTCTTTGAAAGGGTTGATAACTGCAGGACAAGGGGAAATGGTTTTAAGTTGAGGAGGGGAAGTTTAGGTTGGATGTCAGGGGGAAGTTCTTTACAGAGAGAGTGATGAGGTGCTGGAACAGGCTGCCCAGAGAGGTTGTGGATGCCCCGTCCCTGAAGGTGTTCAAGGCCAGGTTGGATGTGGACCTGGGCAGCCTGGTCTAGTATTAAATGTGGAGGTTGGTGGCCCTGCCTGTGGCAGGGGGTTGGAGATTCATGATCTTTGAGGTCCCTTTCAACCCTGTGATTCTGTGATAGAAGCACGTGATGCAGGTTTCTTTAGTTATTGCGTGCTTGCTGATGAACAGCCGTATCTGCCTTCATTCCTGGCCAGCTTCAAAATGAGTAGTTTGATGATAACGTGCTTTTTCAAGAAAGAAAATGGGAGGGCCCTTTCTTTGTGATCAGGTGGCGAATGGTGCCTGAAGGAAATTAAATAACATTTACGCATTAATGGCACATTGTCCTCAGGAACTTTTAACAAGGCTTTCATTAATTTAAATGAATTTTTCTGTTTCCTACCGATCCCTTCTCTAGCATGTACCTGTCAGTGAGCTGTGGTAACACTGGGATTCAGAAAGGGAATACTTAAGTGTGGAAGTGTCCCCTGGAACTCATAGCAACCCATCATTTTTTTCCTCCTCTTGTTGATCTTTAATGAAATACAAAATATCTAGTTGTTATCTTATTGTTTTTTTACATATATTTTGTTTGTTCTAATTTTTATCTTGATGCAAGTTCAAACCCAGCCTCATAATGAGAATATTAAGAAATGTTGTATGTAAAGGATTAAAGTTTGATCTACCAAGTTAGATGTTTTTTGATTTATCGAAAATATTTGCAGCTTTCCTCCCAAATTATTTTCTCTTTCCTGTAGTCAACTTAGTCAGTTTTAACTGTAAAGAGAAACAAGAGCTAAAATACAGATATGATTGTGTATTTCTGGTAGTAGTGCTGTGTAGGTACTGATAATTCCAAATTCTCTTTTAACTCCCCTGAAGCCCCCACTACTCAGATTTGAGGCTGGGAAGGTAGAAGAAATTAGGGAAGCATCACTCCTGCTTAGTAAATTCAGATGAATTTATAATTTCTAAATTAGTAGGAAAAGCAACAACAAAAATCTACCCAGGAATAATATCTATGATAATTCTTTCTTGAGAAAGAAATCTGATTCTTTACTGTTAACTGGGGAAAGTGGATACTGGAAAAGAAATTCCAAATAATAAACTTCATGTTATAGTGTTCAGAATGTAGGCCAGAAAGGTGAATTCATTTATAATCTCTAGGTAGTCATATATCTTGATTCCTTACTCTGTTCTGTGTCGTTGCATCTTTGGGGAGTCAGTGTTGGACACGGGTTATTGCACTGTCACTGATTTAGAAAGAATTTTTCAAATGGAGATCGGTGGGAAAAGGATATTTTGTTGTATTCTAAGCTATTTAGGATTGGAACTTTCTTTTACTTCACTCAGGGACATGGTGTTTTGTTTCTTGTGGAGTTCTTTGACCACTGTTTCAATTTAAAGTTTTGAAAGAACACGTTAAGAATAATCAGTTTTCTCTATGCCGGACTCCGAGTCTGAAGTCATCCTGTGCAACTCAAAGGCAATTAAAAGCTCTGTTGTGTATAACTGTAGCATAGTTTGCCAGAACGACCACAGTATCGTGTTTATACTGTGCAGATTTTTATGAGGATACATTCTTGGCTGATAGTTGAGTTGCTGGCCTGGAGAAACTGTTGACTACTTTCCATCCTTAACCCTGGTCTGTCATTTGCCTAGTTTGGCTAGTCCTACAAGAAATTTAGATTCCTTCTAGTTAAGCTCCTTTTTACTAGGAGAAATTAAAAAGGGAAAAGAAAAAAAAAAAAAAAGAAGCACCAAGCCCTTCTTCCTATATTTAATGTGTCTGGCAAATAGGCACAGGCCTATTTATTCTAAAAGCAATAGTAAATGTGTTTTGCAATACTGTATTGTTGAAATGCAGCAACTGTGACACTGATCAGAGTAGAGGAGGAGGGCATTTTAACCTAAAGGACATGTGCAGTGCTCTTAAGAACAGGGCCAGGAACTGTGACTCAGGGACAGAGATGTAGGAGATTGCTAATCTTCAATTCTCAATTACAGTGAAGTGTATTCTGTATTATCTTCTCATATGGTCTTTTTTTAATTTATTTTTTTTTCTGGAAAATCTTTATCCCTCCAACTTTAAATGATCTATGAGGCTTTTCTTCTGGCATGTGTTTAAATAACAAGATCACCAGAAGAGATCCATGTGTTCACTTTGCTGTGCTTGCAGTGTTAACTACAGACTTATATCATATTTGTACTGTGGATATTGAAACAGCAGATTCAGTTGTCAAACATTACTGCTGATAAGCAGGTTAATGCAACTTTGAAAGAGGCTCGAGTAACCCCTAATGAAGCTTTCTTTATTTCCCTCTGCAGGTGGTTAGTCGAGTGGCAGCTCAGCAAGGATTTGACTTGGATCTTGGATACAGGCTACTGGCAGTATGTGCAGCCAACAGGGACAAATTCACTCCAAAATCAGCGGGTAGGAAATGTCTTTTTTGGTATATCAATGATTTTTGAATGATCACACTCAGAATAACTACTGCTTACTACTGAATTGGTTCTTTAAAAATAAAAGATAACTAAGTATACCGTGGCAGCAGTGCTGCAGATCTTAGAATTTTAATAGTGTGCTCTTCTGAAGACAAATGACTAAGGCAGCATGCATGTTTCCCAAGTAGTGCTGTTTGTTGTCCTGTTTGACTTTATAGATGAAGCGTTACTTTCAGAAACACTGATGTTCAGTAATCTCAGGGAGGGAATGAGCGCTCTCAGACCCCTCCATCTTGATAAACCATTGATTTTATGTCATATGTCAACCTCTCTACATCTTTCACGTTCAATCTGTAGTTTCAGACACTGCTGTTGCCAGGCTTTCATTTCCGGACTGCATGTGTCTGTGCAAAGAAGTAGCACAGTTTCTTGTAGATCTACTCATTTGTTTTTGAAGTTTCAGGCAAGAAGAGGTGGGGATGACATAATGATAATATCAAGTTGTTATTTTTTTCTGGCATTTTTTGTAAATAATCTGTTTTGGGGCTCTGATGAAGTAACAATATTTGATTATGACGTATCACTATTGCTCTTCTGTATAGTAAAAGCATAAAATGCACTTCAAGATCTTTCTGCTTCTCACATTGTGTTGTATTTATCTGGAGCATTCAATTCTGATTTTCTTTTTTTTAGCTGATGCATACACATGATGTAATGTGTACTGGCTTGAAAAACAGGCAGATAAATGCTCTGTTCCAGAGCGTAGATAACTTTTCTGGTTAGAAACTGATACACAGTCGCAGTGTTAGAACATCAGAAAAGATTACCTTTTTCCAAAACAGTAAGGTGCAGTAAACTAATTAGGTATTAGTAGCATTTATTTTCATGTTCAGTTTTTATCAACCCCGAACTTCTTTCTCTCATAACTGTCCTTCAGTCCTTAGAGCTCTAAGGAGTTCCTCACGAAACAGTGAGGACATTTCATATCATAGCCTGTTAATTGAACTCTCTGATTAATCCTTTGTATGGGAATGGATTATTAATTTTACTAAATGTCCAATGAACTGTCTAATTTTCTTTCAGGAAAACTTTGTGGAAGATAAAACATTTAGTTAATCAGGCACAATCTCCTTTTTTCTGAATTCATAGCAAGCTTCTCCAGCTGTTAGCTGTCACTTTTCTGTGGGTTTTTTTAAGGCTTGTGTGAGGATTTCATGCTAGGAGTGCATTAACCGAGACTTTTGATTCCTGGTAAAAGTATTCGTACTCTCTCTCAACAGTTCTTCCTGAGGTGTGTCTCTATCGATGTGTTAGTGGAGGTGAAGTTGCCAATCTTGGGGATTTTTTCATGTTATAGTCCTTTCTCTTTCTAACAGGCTTCAGAGGATAGTCTTGAAAGCCACTGTCAGTCGTAGAAAAACCCAGCTTCTGCGTTTCATTTCCACAAATAGTTATTTTTCTGGAGTATCCTTTTCCATTCCCCCACGCTCACTACCCCAGCAATCCATACAGATTTCATTCTTTCCATTGTTAATTGATGCAACACAGAGAAAGCTGATAATGAAGTCATGAGCTCTTCTCCCAGTGTAGTCTAAAAAAACTGCTTTTCAGTTTTTTTGTTTTTTTTTTTCTTCCTACTTCCCAGACACATACATAACTAATATATTACCAGTGATCTTAAGTAGTTGGTTTCACAACTACTTTAGTTTTACCATGTATTTAGTTGTTTCATCTGTTGTTCCTAGGATTTCAGCATGCCCAACCACATTGCATTTTTATTGCTCTTTTTGTCTGTATTAAGTATTCATAACTTGGAGCATGCTGTAATATATTTTGTGAAATATCAAATACAGTCCCTACTCTTAATGGTGTTAAGCTCATATATGACCTGCAAGAGCAACAACACTGAATGGGCTGCTTGAAAGACTGACAGGTGAGGATTACAGATATGAAATTGTTTCAAACTATCCCAATTTTTCTTCTTCAATATTTGAACATATTTTCTGATTCCTGAAGTAACAGTGGCTCTGCTCCATCATTCAGTTATTGTAAAAATGTTGAGATCGTCTCTTGCTTATTGTTGTTGTTATGTTGGTTTTTTTTTTAATAGTGAACATCATTGAAAGTGGCATTTTATGATTTGCTTAAGTTGATAAGGATTCTTGCATGCTGTTTTGAGTAACTCATTCTTTTTCCTTTTAAGTCTATTGAAAGACACTTTCAACACTTTTTCGTCACTTTCTGACAGAAGTTTCCTAATTGGCATTATCTTTAATGAAAAAGAATTTGTTTTTCCCTTCCATTGGGCTGAAAGGAAATTTACAGTGGCTTGAATTTGTTCCTCCACGTAGGAATTTAATGCTCCCAAAGAGATAGCTCTAAATATATTTTTAATCCATAGTGTGTAATTTCTGATACTCTGAAATATGAAAAGAAAAAACTTCTCAACTTAAACCAAATTAAACCCTTTGGGGGTCACTCGCTATTAGTGCCTCTGTGTAAACTAGTATGAGGCTTATTGATTGATGTCATGCAGGTCAGGACACCTCAAGTGGCCTTGCATTGGTGGCTCTCAGGCTCTGCAACTCTGCTCAGTGAAATTGGTGGATCTCCCCAGGCTGAAACTGGCAGAAAAGTGTTTGCTGATATGGCTCGCTTTTTGTTTGGCTGGCTCTCCGCAGGGCCCAGCTGAGAGTTAGGATACCCATGGTGGTGTCCAGCCGTATCTGTTGGAAGATCTGGAGCCTGGAGTCAGAGAGTGTGACACCTGGCTTCACAGCTGGCTTGGAAATACACACCTCTGGTTAATGCAGTCAGCCCCACACTGTTTCATGCCACTTGGTTTAAAAACTTTCAGTGATAGGTGTCTACTAACCTGTCTCACATAAGCTAAGAGTCTAGGAAATGATTCCACAAGCTGCGAATGGCAGGGAAGGAGTGGGAAGATGGACAGCTGGAGCCAGGCCAGGCAAAAGCTTTCTCAGGTGGCACAACCTCAGCCAGAGGAGCCCACAGGAACGGACCAAGAGCTGTCAGCTCCTTAGCAGTTCCTAAATTCAGTATTGCTAAGACAGTGTTTGATGTTGTGCTTTGTCTGTCTTGTTTTACTTGGCCGTTGAGGTAGTTCACAATTAGCTAATAAGAATTGTTTTGGAATATGCCTTGAGGGGACACCCGTGTGGCATGAAAAATATTGAAAAGTTGTCGTGCACTTTTAAATAGTAATGATGGTTTACCGACTGTTCCTTTTGTCTCTGCTTTCTGGTGTTTGTACCTGAAATGAAGTGGTGCCTCCTTTTATTCTTCCAGCCCATGCTGCTGCATCTGGGCTGCTGTATCAGCAGGAGGTCAGATACAGCGTTTCCCACCCTGAAGACAAATGACAAAGTCTTTAAAAATATATGTCTCTCTTTTGGTGACAGCTGCTCTCCAAATCTTCCGAGGCAAATTCCTTTGCCTTGTTGTGACACCTATAGGGAATGGCACAGCAGGTTAGCTGCATGCTCATTTACTTTCAAACTGCAGCAACCTCAGTCGCTTTTAGTATGCGAGTGCAGGGGTGTTTGCGTATTCCTTTCTTTCTACCTTATGTCTGAATTCTGCTTTCAGAACGGTGCCTGCTTGGACATCTGAACTTTTTCTGAGCGTATTACCTGCTGCTTTTATTTTATTTGGTAGCTTTACTTTAAGCCCATTATTTAAGTAAAACAGAATATAATGATCAATGTTTGTTCCAAAAAAATGTGAGAGGGAATCATTTTCTGTGATTTTTTGTTTTTTAATACTTTATTGAGCTACTGAACTTCTTCATTGCTCTTATAGCTACTTTTGCTTTTGTCAGGAGGCCAAGCTGAGGCCAGGCAAGGGGGTGACAGGATGAGATCATACAGGGTGCTTTGTCAGAAAAGGGCAGTATTCAGTATCTCTGAAAAAGAGAGACAGAGAGAAAGAAGCCTGAGGGCAGAGTTGTGCAGAAAAGGTACTTTTGCAATCACTGAGAAGTTACAGCAAACAAATGCTCTGATAGCTTGGATGAGCAGCTAAGTATTACATGCTTGATACAGAGATATCAACCCCTTTTTGATAATGGCTTGTTTTCAGTCCCTTAGGCTCTGCTTGGTGTGCTTTTGATTTTACATTTGTAGAGCAGTACTGGTTAATATTCTTACTTGTATGTGAAGCATAAACTTTAAGCTTCATATACATACACGTAAATTTCACCAAAAATTGATGGTATTTGAAGATTTTACATTAAGCTTTTTTTATTTGTTTATTTATTTATTTAGCTTTTATCACTGTAATGTAACTGTAAAGTAATAGGGCTGTTCTTAGTCCATACGATACCAAAGCTATGAGTAAAATGGACCCTGAGTTAACAAAGATATTTGCTGTAAGAGTATTAGCAGGTGGTGATATTAAAACATCAGTGGACAAGATAGTGAGACCTAAGCTATGTCCTGATTAGAGTATGTTTTAATGTCTTGTTTCAAAATAATAGTATAGATTAGGCAAAGTATATTTTGGCATATCATTAAATCAAACTTATAGACATGAGAGAAAAAGGAAAAAAGATTGAGTGTTCAATACAAATGTGGAAAATGTAGAAAGTAAGGAGTATGTCTAGAGCATGAGTGACCATAAAGCTAGGTGAACATTTTGCCTAAGTTTCCAATAATGCTCATATTTCCTGTGGAAGGAAGGCAGCTAAAACGATTAGAAGTATGGAATGGAAATTACTGCACCCAGTGCTGATGGCATCCCTTCAGCTTTCAGAAACCAAATGATCGACTTGCCCACATTTGGAAAGAAATAGCATATGAAATGTCAGTCTTATGCCTCATACCAAAGATTGTCAGCAAATCAAATCAGAGTAGTCTCGTTCAATTGGAGAAGAAATGTGAATACTCTTGTTGCATTTAGGAAAGTGTATATGGTGTATATAAAAGGAATATGTAGGCAGCTGTGTGAGAACAGAGTAGAGCAACTGTGCTTGGGTTGCTCATGGAATTAAAGCTGAGCAGAGTTATGAGTTGAATGTAAATAATAACAAAGTAAATGCTTAGGACAAGGTGAGTTGTGAAGCTACAGGATGGTGCTGCCACAAAAGCATATGGGGTTAGATTCGCATATAGATAGAATAAAATATGGAAATGAGAAGCAATTATGGCAGTTGGATTTGGAAAAGTCTTACAGAATACAGAGCCTGAAATGGAAGATGAAACTGCTTTTTAAAAGATAAAATTCAATAAACTTATGAAAAGGACTTTATAATGTGGTTCTTAATGTGATTGGAAGCTGGGTTTAAACCTTTCTTATTTGTGAATTCCTTAATTCTGTTTACATTTCTGTGCAACTGTCTGATCCAGTGGGCCTTAGCATTAGTGTCCTAAAACTGTCCACTTGACACACTTCATTAAAATAAAGGCGGCACTTTCTTTTAGCTGTTACCTCTTGAAACTGCTTTTGATGCAGAAACTGACTACCTTTCAGCTGATCTGTAGGTTCACTTCCCAGCTCTTAGCATGAATTCTTACTGTGTGCCCTTGACAGCTTTACTTTCTGTTTTATATTTTTATAGGTTTGAAGCAAGGATAATAATACGCCTTCCATCTACTTTTATTTGTCTGGTTTAATTAAAGTCAATATTATACAGGGCAGAAAATACCTTTTTCCCTGTAGGTGTGTAGTGGAGCCATGGTTACACCTGGGCAATTACACTTTATTATCACATAAATAAATAATTCTGTTCTGAAACATGCATTGGCAAACCATGTATTGTGACTAAAACTGTCTTTCCTAAAGATTTATAGTGTATATATCTGACTTGCACAAGTTGGCACCTCTCCTTGACCAAAATGAAGTCCAGTTAGTATTGCTTGGTGGCAAGTGGCATTCTCTGTAGTTTGTGACAGCCTCATTTGCACTGACTGCAGAAAAGGAGATCCCAAGGAAGACCCATTATACCCAGCAGGTTTGTCTCACCCTTGAGTTTGATCAGATCAACACAGATCTCTGCCAGAACTGCAGTTTGGAAAATTCTATCTTGTATCTTGAGCCTCTGTCTGATTGGCTTAGCATGCAGTAAACCTCTCAGGAGCCAGGTAGCAAGCGTTTCAGAGTGAAGCATCTAAGAGCATGCAGAAAGAGAAATGCTGTCCCCACTAAACCTTAAACTCAGCTATTCTTGTTTACCTTTCCTCTGGGGTGTCTGCTGCTGATGTGTTTGGTCTCCATTCCACAGAAGAAGAAACATGGGGCAGTTTTTCCTTATTAGTTGGTTGCCAGTTCTTCTTTAATGTGAGATTTAGGGCTTTGTGACATACCTGTGTAGATAGGTATCATTTTGCTGCAATGACAATTCTGTTCGTTGTTGGTATTTGCTGTTCTGCACGCTTGTTTATAAAGCAGGTTGCATGACAGAGCTGCTGCTGCTTTTTTTCTGTCTAGGCGAAATATCAGGTGCTTTATCTGGCCTGTTGTTTTTGACATTTGACAGGTCCTTGTTACCATGGTACCAATTTTGACTTTTTTGAGAGATGTGGCAGTAAAACTCTGTCACTAGGTTGGAATGTTTTTTTGTGCTAATGCCTTTGCTGTTGCACTTAGGAAAATTGCAGGGGCTCAGCTATAGCAACAAGATAGCTCTATTGTTTTCTTATTCCATGCCTTAGATTTTCATGAGACTTGTAAGTCTCCCTGAACACTCACAGTACTGCAGATTTAAAGTGTACAGCGAATTAGCTTGTTGTGTGGTTCCAGAGCTCTGTCTTTTACAAGTGAGCACAACACGCTTTATTTGGACTGGAACTGGCATTCTCTAAAGAAAATGTATGTTGATTTCTATCACTTTTTTCTGTCTTCTTCTAAAGAGACCCTATATGTGTTTAGAAACTGAAAATTTGGTGATAGAAACAGGTTAGAGCTTAGTCTCAGTGTGAATTTTGATCTTTCATTTTTTGCTGTTTGGAGTAATGTATCTGTTTCTCTGAACACAAGGCAAGTCATGAAGAAAGAAAGAAGGCAGCTGTGAAAAAACATATATTCATAGGAAAGAAGAAAGCAAACTCTTCAAAATAGCATTTGCCCTTTATAAAGTTACCTTTTCTCAGCTTACAGCATGCCACCCTGAACGTGTTCCTTTTTCATCTGCAGTGCATCCAAATGTACCTCCCTGCCGAGGCTTTTGTCAGCCTGTGTGTCTTGAAGGCATTCAAAGTTCAAAAGCAGTCCAGCTATGAGAACAGTAATATAGCCAATGGTAACCTATAGTAACTTCCATGGGTACCGGTAGCTTTTTGCTGCTGGTGGGCTGGATGACCAAAAACTTGAACTTTGTGAACAGATCAGATCATCAAGTTCCAGGACAGCCAATTCAATCCTTAAATGCAGACAGCCTCTTAAGAAAAATTCTTACTCCTAATTCTCCAGAGAGGACACAGTTATTGTGAAACACTCTGGTTAATAGACAAGATTTTGTATGTCATGTGTCTCCTTGTACAGAAAAATTTCCGTACTGAGAAGCCTCACTGAGTAACTGTTTTAGTATTTCATCCATTTTAATGCACAGATTCAAATACACCTATTAAAGTGTGCTGACAGCAAGGTACTTAAATAAGTGCTCTGTGATAAAATATGTTCATTTAAGTATCAGTTTAAGAATAATCAACAAATCATCAGGATTCATCATTTTAGCTTGTTCTAATTTGTATTAGTCTTTGTGCCTATTCTGAGAGGGAATTCAAGGAGAAAGACCACAGAATAAAAGGAAGGGGATTTGAGAAGTGCTATTAAGTAATATATTACCAAAACAAACACAGTATTGTTCCATACAGTGAGAGTTATTTTTCTGAGCAGTGCAACAGAGGTTAGAATGTTCATGTTTGATAATGCTTATGGATCATTTCCATGTTATGGATTCCTTTTGTCTCAACTTACTTCATTTTCTAATAACTCACATAAAGAACACTATCAAGCTGAGTTTCCTCTACAGATTTTCCAGATGCTGAGGTAATTACTCTTTTTATTTTTTTGAATGTCTGACAAAAACTGCAAGGGTATTTGTTTCTCATTGTGAACTTTCAATATCCTAATAAATCCATGCTTTCCTTACTAATTCTTGACACATCTGTATATGCTAAATCACGTTTTGTGGCAATTATCAGTAACTCCTGTCTTGAGGAATAAATGGAAGAAAGAAGATTTCACTCAGAAATTGTAATGAAGTTTAGTAGCTTAACAATAATAAAACCCAAATGAAGCTAGAAACTTAGTTGTTTTGAATCTCGTTTCTGTGACTTAAACCAGGCTTTCATGAAAGTACAAGAAACAAAGCTGTGATAATGAATGTGCTTCTGGACCTATAAGATGCCTCCACTGACACAGATATTGTGGAGGTTCATAGCATTTCCTTATGTAGCAAAAGGAAAAAGATTATTAAGTGATAAGATGCCTGGACATTGTGCAGTCTCAGTGAATGTCTTTTTGACTGCTATTTGTCTGCATAGTATTTCTGCTGTACCTATGCTTTGTTGTTGTGAATATGCATTTCTTTTATGCAGTTACAAAAAAAAAAAGTTTTTTCTTTTCTGTATGCTTGAATTTAGAGGTTCACTCTCAGGCTTTTTATCTCTCAGTAAAACTTAAGGTACTAGTATTTCATGTAGGAATTTAGCTCCTATGGAAAATGCGATCAACCTAATGATTAAATGCAACCCCTTTTGATGTAATCCTTATTTCTTGGAGAAATATCTACATTTAAAGTGTACTGGGGTTACTAACTTTAGTAGGCAGAACAAGCTACAGATTTTTAAAAATTCCCTGCCTGCATCTGTTGTTGTTTCCCAACCCCCCATGTAGGCCTGAGTAGATTTGAACCTGCGCTTGCTCACACTAATCCTCAGTTTTGGGTGTTCACAGTCTGGTTTAAAATGTGCATCTTCTAAAGCAAGCTTTCACAAAAAGCATACATTTAAATGTTTGTAAAGGCAAATTTTACTGACTTGGCTTTGAACTCAATAATAGAAGGATGAACAGGGGCTGCTCCCGAGGAGATAAATTGAAAAAAGAACGTCTGTGTACAAAGAAGGGTATTTGTTTCATGTGTGATAGTCTCCCCTATGATTGTCTGGTCAGACCCAAATGACATTCATCTTGCTTACTCTGGTAGATATTGTCTTTCCATCATAAGAAAAAAAAAAAACATAAATGAAATTATTTAGTGTATTTACTACAGAAGCAATTTCAATTAAGACAAAGAACCAGAGAGACCTCTAGGTTCTCAGTGTGAAAAATGACTCACTGCTGGTCTGAAATGAGATTGGGAGATGTAAATTGTTAGAAATTTATTACAGTTGCTGCCTCCCACTGGGAATGTTGGAGTGGTCGTAGTGGTCCTTGAGAAGCCAGATATTGCAAAAAGCAGAAAGAGATTTTGCCTGAGAAGTCTACTAGCATGGCAGCCAAATGAGTTTGTTTGAAATAATTAGCAATAACTACAATAACTGTGACTAGACCTGCAATCAATGAAGTGTTGGAGTTATCACTGCTGTGCTGTCTTGAGAGCTGAAGTAAAAATTCGGAGTAGATTTTTGTTAGAACCGAAATTATATGAACTTCCTGTCTCTGGTTTCTGATGATATCTGTTGTGCCTTGCCAGACAGTAAATTGATTTTAAATTTTAATTAATTTATCGGGTTTCTAAGATGAGTATCATTGCACGTATGTTGGAGAAAGGCTGGATTGTCTTTTGTAGTTCAGCCACATTGAGAACTGAAGAAAGAAGTGTTCTTCCAAAAACAGAGCTGATTCTTTTTCCTTCAGCGTGTGGAAAAATGGGTAGGTAAAGGCAGATTTTTTGAGGGTTTCAAATTCAGTGTGCATTTGTTTCCAGCCAAATATTGGCCCCAGCTTGCAGTGCTAGAGGAAGAGGACAGGCTGCGGAGCCTAAGCAGTGGTAGTGCAGCATGATAGCTGCAAGCTGTAAGCGCTCCTGCCCTGCACTGCCCTTCCTTACACCCAAACTGCAGTGCGAGCAAGATCAGCTCCCACACAAAATTACTCCATGTCTCTAGAGGAAGAGAAAGTCATGGTGTGAAATAAGAATAATAGCTGAGAGCAAAGTCCTTAAGACTGTGACACACAGCTGGTGAATCATCAAACTGCTTCTGGAGCCTCAATGGGATCCTTTGGTTATTGATTAAACAATAACTCTGACACATGCCAAAATTGAAACTTAGTTCAAACTGAGTGGATTTATTTCTAATCTAAGAACTCAAAGCATGTGTCTGGGCAAAGAAATCAGCAAGATGCAGTTCAACAGCCAATTTTCCTGTACAGTCCTTTAAACAAGACCCAGACTCTGAAGGGCAACAGAGTGGCTTTTAGCATCTCTTGAGAACAACTACTCATGCACAGGCATTTCAGCTTTCTCTTTGTCTGTCATATACAGAGTAGGACACATTGAGGGTGATGTTAGAAAAAACAGAGGGGAAATCCTAAGACTTGGCACAGTCCTCTTTACTTCAGCCAGCACTCCAGACTGCCTAACTTCTGCAGCTGGAAGTTAGGTTCTGTGTTCCTCATTTCTACGTGATCTGATAGAATTCACATCTTGGCACATGAGCAACAAACATATGCTTTGCTTCAGTGTATTTATTACAGAAGAGTAGTGGAAGAGTCACTATATCAAACTCTGGGGAGAGTTGTGTTTTCAAATTGAGGTAGGATGGGTAGTATATTGACCCTAAAATTTAATTAATCTTAAACATGTCAATCAGATTATCTTAAACTGTAGTCTCTAAAAAGGTATTACCAATACATGACTGACTGACTGTGTGATACAGATTGTTCTGGAGAGAAAATTTTTTTGTAAGAAAATGAAACTGTGTATCTATTATATGTTTCTATCCTGAAGAAAATATTATTTGGACACTGATTTGAAACTTGGAATGGCTTGGTATTTATTGTATATGTAGTCCCATGGAAGCAAACCAGTTATTCTTTCTACAGGTGCCATTTAGTCTACAGAGAAGAAAAAAATCTCTGCAGGATCATTGTTCCATTGTCATACTTATTTGCATAGGTCCTGTTTTTTATCTGCCTTTCATCTCTTTGTCCAAAACTCTTTACTTATCCTGAGGTCAATAAAGCTATAAAGGTCGCAGAGAGATTTTGAAAATACAAAGCTATGCTTGAGAAAGCTTGTGAATGCAAAAATAGATGTCCTTTGTAGCAGAGTTGAAGTTGCTAAAATTACTTTTTAAGTTTCCATGTCTAGAAGCATTATTTCTTATTGATGCCCTTTCTGAAACCTCTAAGTCTCCCTTTCTCTGGAGAGAAAGCCTCGGCTGTTGGCTGCACAGGCAGGTGAGAAATTGTAGACTTTGCATTTTCAGTGCGTACAGACTGAACATCATCAGTCCCGCACATCAAAGAGTGACCATTCTTCGACATTCAGTGACAGCTGCTTATAAGTTTACAGTTTTTAAAGCAAAAAGAGTAGCAGTGACAAGTTGAAATAGGTCTGCTCCTTTTTCTAATGCAGCAAAAGTATACAGTGTGAAGAAGGGAGAGGTTGCAACATAGGGCAGAGGGAAAGGACAGTGTACACCTGCTCTACCTGCAAAGTTGGTGAGTTCTAGGTGAGCGAATTAGTGTAGGAGAGTCCGAAATAAAAAGAGAGGATAACGTTATGAAATTTACGACGAAAACCCAGATGTCCCAGGGAAACCTAATCTTTTGGTAACGCAAAATCCAAGGTAGTGGGAATGAGATGATGTTTTATGTACTGTGCAGGTAATAATGTGGTTCAAATAATACTTCCACAACTAAAATAACTAGCTAAATGAATTTTTCTTACATCTCTTCCAAACCAGTATGTCAACTTATCTTTAAAAACTGAATGGCTTTAGAAGAATTGTATTAGTTCTGTTACTTACAGCAAATTGCTTTAATAATCCAACCCATATGTTCTCATTCTGTTCTTTTGTTTCAAAACACGCTCTTGAAATACATGGCAATTTGTTTTCTTGATAGTAATCAGCTGTCTCTCCAGTGTAAGTTGATTCTGAACCTATTAAAACTTATGTTTTAATGTTCTTTTTAAAGCAAAACTTAGGTATGTGCCAACAGTTCTTGAGTAAATGAAGGACTAGCCATCTCTCTGCACATACACAATCACAAGTGAGGTTTCTGAAAAATCACAAAATCCATGATAATTCTGATTATTTTTCAAAGTATTTTTTTACCAGTACAGTTAATGCAAACTGCACCGCAGAACCATTGCAGCACTGCTTGCTTGGCACAGCTGAGGCACCTGACAGTTGCTCCATTAGCAGTGCACTACCATGCAGCGCAGACATCCCACTGTGCATTGCAGTATCTTAGTGCAGAGGATATGGAAACCCTGCAGTGAGCTTTGTAGATTAGGATTGTGATAGACAGCATAGAGTCTTAACAAAGAAGTACTCTTCTGGGTTCCTTATTTATTTTAAGGAACTTTCTCTGTACTTTTTCCCATAGAGCTTTACTGTGTAGAAGTACAAGTAGCCAGAAGTAAATGCGCCTTTTTCTTTGTTTTCCTCTTCCCCCTACACTGCTATACCCTTCCAAATCCACCTTTTATTGTAGCAGCCTACAGTTAATGGCTGTCACATATTCCAAGTTTTAGAAGACCGTAAACAGAGAATAGGCTGAAGTATCTGAGTTAAAAGGCTTGTTCGAGATGTTATCTGTGTGCTGAGTATAATTGCATGGGAATATTAAAATAAATCAGATTTTCCTGTGGAAGTGCTAAACAGAGAAGCTTGGTGGGACTTTGGGCTTTGATCTTGCTCTCTACCTTGGTGTGCATGTCTTTCCACCTCTGGGTACTTGAACTGTTATTTTTGTTTTCTGGATGAGTGGTGTTCATGTTATTATGTTCTTCATATTGCTTTCTTTAATTTTTTTATTTTTTAAATTTAGCGCTTTATTGCTTTGTGTGTGGTTTTTTTTAACATGACTTTAAAATATCTGATATTGGAATGTAAAAGCCATCACTGAAATGAACAAACAACATGACAGCAGTCTCCTGCATAGTGCAAGAACTGAAAACAGTGGAAAAAGATTCTATAGAAAATAAATTTCTCTGTGAATTATCCCCTTTTTATAAATTTTCAGCTGTAGTATGTGGAGCACAATGTTTTGCTCTTCATTTCCATAAAGGGAAAAAGGTATTCTGTCTTTTCCAGAAGGTGCTTGACTTTTGAAAATAAAGATTCGACCACCCAGTTTACAATGAGTGAAATAATTCTCCTCTCTCATCATTCTTTGATCATGAAGTTGTCCTTATTCTGGCAGGCATTTAGGCCTGTGCTTGTCTTTCGAGACTTTCTTAGCCTCTTGGCATGTTGTAAGTAAAGATGAGTTGTTTAAGTGCATTCCTGAATCAGAACCTTAATGCTAATCCTTCAGTCACTGCAAAGAATAAATGAGGGGCAAAGACAAAAGACCAAATTAAAATCAACGAGATTCTATTCAGATGAGCTCTGCTTCAGCAAGCACATATCTAATTATAAGCACACAAGTAGGCTTGCTGACGTCAAAGTTAATTAAACTGCTTAAATTTAGGCACATGCTTAAATTCTTTGCTGAATCAGTATTTTTAACAAACAAGTAATAGGCCAGCATGTTATGGTCAGAAGCATGACTTCTGTGGATAGGATGGAGTTTAGAGTCTCCCTTTCCTCCACCTCTTCTTCTTAGGCCTTGCTGCCGGGATTTTAAGTGGCAATGGCAAAGGCATGTTTCAGTATGTTAACAATATATTTAATATGATTGTTGGGTCTATATGACAGAATTGTGCCCAATGCACTAAACTTTCCAGATTTTTTTTTTCCTTATGAATTCCCTTGCTGGTCAAAGCCAAATTACAATCTTTTCATAACAAAATCAAGAAGGAAGAAAGCATGCAGAGAGAAGTACTGCATGAAAAATGCCTATCGTACATAAAAAGCTCTTATTCCCTCAGTTTTTTATGTTTTTTATTTATGGTGTCATAAATAAATAACCCATTATTTGCTGGCCTTGAATCATTAAGACCCTAATAAGAATTAGGAATACTAAGGATAACGTGATATATCTTGCACAGAAATGCACATATGGGAATTTCAGCAATGTTTCGTAAGTGAGCTGGTGCTGGTTGTCAGCTTTTAACTATGCTCCCTGCCTAAATAACATAATAAAGTTGTCCTGGTGTACTAGCAAGGGATTAATCAGAGAGGTACACGGCAAAAGATCAGATTTCTTCCACTTGGTAAAATTCATGCCATGGGGACCTAGGGGCTGCAAAGGAAGTTAATAAAGTTATCAACAGCGATTAGTTCAAAAAGGAAATCCAGGTAAGAGAACTAAATCTATTTAGACTTGTGTTTTAAAACCTACTCAACATTTTGTTCATATGTATGTTATCTTCCAATCACTGTTTCATGGTAATTAGCTGAATCTACTGCTTAAAATTAATCATCTTCCTTTGGATATTAGAGAAAGACATGCGTTCATTCATGTATTTGTATCTTTTCTGATCTCAAAAAAAAAAAAAAAGAAAAAACCCACAAAATAAATTACCTCCCCTCCTGATGACTTCTACATCGGTTTCATCAACAGTGATTAAAAGCTGCTTGTTTTTGGAAAAATGCTCCCTTACCTTTGCAGTTTGACTTGATGAACAGTAGGCAACTGTGTAGTCAGTACTTGCCCACATCAGATAATTTATTTTCTGCCATTTAGTGCAAATATAACTACAAGTTATATTTGTCTCAAGTAATGTGAGTTGTGCAAGAGACTTTTAAGTCAAATCAGAGCTTCAGTTTGACTTGGTTACTTTTGCCTAGATAAGGTGAGCAGTTGCTTGAAGAGGGAACAAGTCAGTTCTCCAATTGGAGAGCTGAGCTACTGCCAGTAGTGAAGCACAAGTTTTCCTGTTGGGTATCTTCCACTTGATCCTCCTCTCTACAACAGCAGTTTACCATCATGCAAGCAACTTCTTTATGAATATACTGTAAGTTGTCTTTTTGCTAGACATCATTTTAACCATCTGATATGTATGTATGTGCAGGGTATGAAGTGCTCTTGCTGTTTACTAAATTTCTGATAAAAAGGCTAATCACAGTGTTCTTATTAGAGAAGCTAAAGCTGAGCATCTTCAGAAAACATTGCTTTCTGACCTTTAAAGCTGTTACCTCCAAGGCAAAGTGAAGCAAGATATTTGCCTCACTTTTGACTGTGACATTAGTGTCCTTGAAATAGATCACTAAAATCCCTTTCTGGTTCAGATTGGCACCCTCTATGGGTATATAATATTCACTTGGGTCCTGATTTTCAGAGGTTTTAAGTAGCTGGATATGTCAGAAAATTGGGAATATAAGGTGAAAAAAAATAAAGAGGAAGAAAAGTTACTCACTACATTTTCATTTCCTGTAGTTGAGAAAATGTTTCCTGTGGAAGTCTTTGGCTTAAGCTGCATATGCTGAGATCAGAGATGATTAATCCACTTCAGCAGTGGAAAGTGGCTGCACAAATTTATATAAACTAAGGGATCTTTTCTATCTCCTTGATTTACATGGTTAAGAATTATTATGTTCTTAGCTAAAGGCACACTGGTTTAGTTTGCACCAAGACAAATGCCATGGCTTGATAACACACTTACTGTGAGTATTTTAAAGATATAAAAAATTACTAATACTTTTATTCCTCAGATGGTTTTTATACTTTATATAAACTATTGATTTTATTTATTAATTTGCATGTACTTTATCTGTATATAAAAACCAAGCATTTTGATCAATACATTCTGATAGTTTTGATGACTATAAAAGGCACTAAATCTGAACTTACACCAGACTGGATGAAAAATGTTAATGAAAATGAAAAATGTAATAATACATTTTATTTATTTTCTAACCAAGCCTGTTATATTCTTCAAAAGCCATGTAAGTAAATCTCCCTGTTATATTTAACCAAATTCATGCTAAACCTAACGTAGTTAAGTGCATCCATTGATATCTTTATTAAATCAACATGTGGGAGTTACTGATCATGGCAATACAAACAATCTTTGCAGCAGAAGAAACTTTTTCAGTGGGGCATTCAGCTTAAGTAACCTGACATGGTTAGCGAGATAGGTTGGAGATCAAGTTCCCTCTCACTAAATCTGTTCAGCTACCTACATCATAGATAACAGGTGACAGCATTTGAGGTCCTGATCGTCCTTCAATGTTTTCAAGAACACTCCATCTTTTGATGTTGGAAAAGACATATTTCCCTTCAGTGCACTGGGAGAGAACTGACATGCCATTTCAGCTTCGAGCAGCACAAAGAACTGTGTCAGATCCCTTTAGAAGTGTTAAGAAGACACAGTGGGAAGCAGAACCAGTAAAAGTACAGTTCCTCAGGGAAGGTGTAGGTAGTATAGAAGCATAGTCGTTCACATAGCTCAGACAGGTAAACAAAAGTGGTCGTGTTGATCTGCCAGTCACCTGCGTAGAGAACACCTCTATTTGAAGATATATACAAATTAACAGTGGGACTAACCTTTCCTGCTTGTTGTCATCTGAGACTACTGTCTGCTTTTCTCTCAAGAATGGAGAGAAAGGAGAAGTTACTGTCTTCTAGCAACAATAGGTTCATAAATTCAAACCCACCTACTGCTTTTACCTTAGTGTTCTTTTAGAGCTGTTAGAGAGCCACGGGTAGTCTGTTACTTTTCAGCTGAAAAAAATCCCACACATTCTTCAGATAAATAAGCAATTTCCCACAGTAAATAGCAATGGGAACTTTTAGATTCTTCCACTGGAAAGAATGATACTAATTGTTCTGCCACTTCCCCACATCCCCCTTTTTCAGGTCAGTGTGGCACATTCCAATTCATGTTTGCTTCAAGGCACAGGAGGAATCCCTCGTGGAGAGGGAGGGCTGTTTTATCATGCTCAGATGCGCAAACAGTAAGCCTTTTGCTTCTTCAAATATCCCAGTTTAACAGTAGTTGTGAGGATTCTGGATTCCCCACACACTGCAAAAATGCAGCATTCTTTGTTTTTCCACTACAAATGAACTGAAACCCATAATCTCTAAGCAGAAGTGATTAAAATAGTGTGGAACAGATGGTTTAAAAGCTGGTAAAAATTGAATCTTCTGCTATCTTGTTTCTTGAAACAACCACATTAGTTCCTTAGTCAACTTTGAGTGGGCCACCATAACTCATTGGAGAAGGTGCAAAGCACTTGCTTGCTTCCTTTTTTTAAATCTTCTTTTAATTAAAATATTAAAATATAATAATAAATAAAAAAGATCTACATGTGCTTTAGTTGAGATACAACATCATTTGCGTGCATGGAAATGTTCTGCAGGCCTTTTAACAGTATTACCCGTTTTTTGGAAATTTTGCTACTTACACTTGGGTTTTGTTCTCTGTAGGAGAAGACAAGTTCTAGCTTATAGAATTTAGAGAATAAATATACCACACTACTTCTAAATATGTGATGTTTGTGCTCAGGATATGCGAGCTTGGTACAAAGGCATTGATTTGTATAGAGAAGTTTCTAGGTTGTATCACGGTCCAGAAACCTCTCATTAGGAGTGATTTCCCTCCTGTTCCAGAGGAACAAATGGTTTGCATGAAAGGTGTAAGACAAGGAGTTTTACAAATAATATGAAATCTTATCTTCCTCAAAGCGTCTTCTTATTTGTTATAGGTTGCAAATTCTGAAAAGTTATTTTGATATTTCTGAGTAACAACAGTTCATTAGTGATACACTATTTTTTCTACTTATCAGTTCTTTGCTTTCAGTGACTAGATCAGAAAGTTTGGCTTTCTCTTTAGGAACATTTCAGAGATGTACGTAGGTTGCTCAGAAATTAATGCCTCCTATTTATTTCTGTGGAAATTACGACAGGTACAAAGAGCAAGCTTTCAGCTACAAAACTTTGTTTATCAACATCACCACCACCATTAGCTATGCATTTTCACTGGTGAAAAACAAGAGCCTGTGTGCTGTGCTTATAATGATCTGCATGGCCGTCAGGAACACATCGCTGTAGTCACTGCTGAAATGCATCACCCACTACCCACCACTGTGCTCACATCCACTGTTTGGTCTCCAGAAATGTTCAACAAGTGTCGATGAATGTCAATGAGTGCCATTTTTTCCTGTGTGTAATTCAATTCCACACCTTTGCTTCATAAGCACTTTCATGTTTGACACCATTTTGTCAAACTGCTCCTCTGCTGCCACCTGTCACATGGCAACAAAAAGTAATGGAGTAGTGATGGGAAGGTTTGATCTTTACTGCCATTCCACCAACATCCACCTCTGATGTTATGGGCCAACTTCATAAAATAGGAGGCATTACTTTCAGAGCAGCCATATTTTATGGACTTAAAAAGGATTTATTGGTCAGTTTGGATTTTTGTGATACTTGTGATTTTCCCTTTGTTGTACAAATTTTGCATGACCTGAGCATTTATAGTTTCAATGACTTGATCCTAATTAAATTTAACATTTTTGAACAATAATGTTCCTAGTGAAATAACATTTACTTTCCATTTGATAATGGAAAAAAGTCCCATTCAGGCTGGGAGATGAAAAATTGCCTGTGTGTATAACATGCTAAAGGAAGACAGCTAAACAAAACTGCATTTGTAATTTTTTTATTTAAATGTTTACAATTTTGATACGGTTCAACATTGTAAATTAGAATTCAAAAATTGCAATATCTCATTTCTGCTGCTGCTGATTTCCTAAAGCAAAGCAATTTTGAAAAATACAAGTCTGACCAAATGATCTACAGAACTGATAGCTTCATCGCCATCTCCCCCACCCTCATATCAACTGATCTTTTAGGCCACCTCTTCTTTCTTCTCCCACTGCGGTTATGCAAGCCAAAGAAGAACAACTGAATATCTCATTTATTTATTTTTAATCTAGGCTCTAAAGAACTTGGTTTCTGAAAGTTGTAACTAGAAATGAGGAGACAGCCTTGTTATTAGTGTTGGATTCTAGAGAGGCTTTCCTCTGGTTCTTCTTCGTGGAAGATTTTGGGTGTTTTACACACTACAGCTGTATTTACTAAATTTATTGCAGTACATTTGAGACCTGCTAGGACTGACTAAGGTTTCAGCTTCTAAATATTTACTTTCTTTCCAGAAGGGATTGAGGGCTTGATACCAAATTGTTTTTAATTCCCTACTTGTTTCCTTTGAGGGATGCAGTGCTGCTTGTTGGTCAAACTGTGGATGCTCAGTTTAATGGACTTAGTATTTCCTAAGGCAGAGGAAGGCAAATGGTGGGGAAAACAAGGATTTTGAAGGTTCACTATTGAAACTTCTGGTTTTCTATGTTTTTTTTTTTGTTGTTGTTGTTTAATTCTCCAGAATACGCAGTCTAGGAAGTTACATAATTGCATACACATTTAATTTCCTCAAGGCTCTTTGTGGTCTTCAGCCAACTTCTCAGATGTTGGCTACAGATGTTTTAAAATCACTTCCTCCCAATTAAACATCTGCTCTGAAGTGACAAAGTGTAAGACCGCATATGTCTGAAAGACCAATATATGCACAAACAGGTTTTGTTAGTAGATAGAAACTTTTTCCCTTGCCTCGGCTTTTAATGCACAGACGGTGAGAAATTGCTCTGCTTATTGAACTCCATGGGGGAGACAGAGTGGTGGTTTTAAGTATGCATTTTAAAACATGCTGCTTCTTGTTGATCTTCTGTGAAGACCTTTTGGATGTCTCTTACCGAGGATGCCACTTGCTGAACTATTTAACAATTATTTGCTGTCACAACTGCAGTCTTCAGTGATCAAAAGTAGGAATAAGATGATCTGATGACTTTACTATTTAGTTGGAGAGAATATGAAACTACTCCACATTTTCTAAAATTTGGTAGCGTGTGACTGTCATACCAAATGAGGATTGACATGGCCGATCACCTGCTTTGATTATTCATCCCTTATGGAAATGAATGTATGCAAGAGTAAACTGACTGAATAAATAATACTAATGGTTCTGCATTTGGGAGCTGAAAAATAGCGTAAGTGGTAGAAATATATTTTTACTGAACGTTGATGGGTTTAGGTATAGATTAAAGGAAAATTGTTCCTGAAGAAGTCAAGGAAAAACCTTAATGTTATTCTGTGGGAGTGAAACCAACAAAAATCTCACTGTGGTGAAGAAAAACCTTTGCAGATAGAAATGCAGCAGTTTTGCACTCAGTTCATCTGCTGGCAAATTAACTTGAATTAAAGTGTGTATGAGGGGAATGCATTTGTGTATGTTGCTGAAGTACTGAGATGGTATCAGGTGATAACACTGTATAGTGTGTTATTTTTTTTGTCATGTCTCAATCTGTGGAAGTGGGAATGGGCTACAAAAGCATGATGGCCCATCACTTGCTATGTTGTTTTTTGGAGGGAAAAAACAAAAAACAAATGAGGAACATTCCAAATTACAGGTAAGGGATAGTATCTCAGAGATGAGGCTTTCTCATTAAGAGCTTGTTATGTATTTTATGATGGACATCAAGTGAAATGGTTGAAATAGTGAAGTGATTTCACAAGTAGTGTTTCTCAAGTAGAACCCCTAAGCATGAAATTCTGTAGAACTGCGGACAGTTTCAACACGAGCAAAAGTTTGGCTAGCTATTTGAAAACCTGATTGAGAAGATTTGCAACTTGAAGAATTGAACAAATATAACTAGGTGATAACTATTTTAAGTCCCTTTACTTCTTGATCAAAAACAGTTTCAGAGAGACTGAAATCTTGATCTTTGCTGATCTTTGACCAGTGCATTCATTTTGTGTAAACTGCTAAGCACCTACTGATGGTAATGAGATAACCCAGTGAAACAGAGAGATAGCAAAATGCCACTTAACCTGGAACTCCTGTGGTGTAGTCACACCCTTGATTGTAGTGATATATCTTTTTAAAGGGAAAGATTATATTACTTCTGTCCTTAAATATATGATGTTTGCTTTTTAAACAAATAATTAAAAATTTTGTTTCTAGTGTAGTCTGTTCATTAGATAGCTTAATATTGTTACAGCAAGTACTGGCAGTGCATTTCTGAGAATGTAACCTCATCTGCCTTGGATATTGATAAAGAAAGTGCAGAACTTTCCGAAGGATCTAGTCTATGTTTTCCTGGTGACCCAGTGCAGTGTTGCTCAGTTGTGGTGCTGATGTAACTCACTTGTGCTTGCAAAGATGCCGCAAGAGATCGAGGCCAATTGTGTTAAAAAACTCAGTGTACAGTTTGAAGGTCCTTTCCTTGAGTAACTAGAAATAGATGGGAAAAACAAAGACGAAAGGGAGATAGGGCCTAGAGACGATGTGGGGGAAGCTGAAGCATATATTAACTCTGATTTAAAATGTCAGAAGACTTGGGAGTTGCTGTCTCCAGTCTCCCCGCTGCCTTACTCACACAGTCGTTTTCTGCTACTGCCATCTAGGAGAGAAAGGATAAAGAACTTACTGTGTTTGAGGGACTTCCTCCTGGGTTCAACATCTTTTCTTTAGAAGTGATGAACCTCCTGTTGAAATGAAAAGTCTTAAACTCAATTATGAATACTTTTGGACTAGTTTTAATTTACCATTGTGAGTCTCTGTCTGAAAGCAGTCAGAAACCTAATCTAACATGACAGCTCAGTTCAAGGATCGTGTTTTTATGAGAACTGGTTCAGAGTAATATGTTAGTGACAGTAGAACAGAAAGATTTGTCTGTTTCACTATCAAGGTTACATATAAGAGAGTTATTGGGGGATACAAAGAAACTGAGTGGCCTCTTATTAGCCAGGGTAGGGGAGCCAGACGTCCCATGGGGATTGAGTGCCTGCATCCATGCCCAGCACTTCACACTGGAGCAAGGTGACCTCCTCACCTACCTCCTGCTAGACACATCCACAGCCCATCTGGCTTTTTTGAGTTTATTCCCTGAAGTGAGGGTAGCAGGCAAATGGTGGATTTGCTGTTATGCACTAACGTAATCAACTGTATTCATGTGTTGAATCCCTCTCAATCTGGACTTAAATTGTGACACAGTAACTTCTCTGTTCACTGTCTTTGTAAATGCAGTCAGTTGTATTGGAGGTTGCACGCTCCTTTTGTTCATAAACGTGGGCAAAAGTACCTTCTTTTTTATAATATATTTATTTCTTTACAAATACAGAATGGAAGCATGCCAGGTTACTTGGGAGGATTTGGTGTAGTTTTCAGGGATCCCGCATATAGCTGTGCCCCCAAAGCTCACCTGGAAGCCTATTGTTCCCCATACTACTGCCTTCCATCTATGCCCTCCTGGCTGTAGTTGTAGCCCCTCTCCTTCAAAGGATATCACTTGCTATCCTGGCACTTAAATTCACAAGTTAAAAGAATGTGGATTTTCCTTCAAATTTGCAGTCTATGCATAACTTGTTTGCTTGCTTGAATTGCAGTTGAATGATAAAGTCGTTCTTAGTCATGTGTACCATAACACAGAAGCATTGTTTTCCCACATTTTTTATCTTTGCATGCTCCAGCCTGGAGAATGATTACCATCAAAGTACATATAGCAGTTCTTTAATCTGATGTAATTATTTAGAGAATGTTTTAATGTTTTTGACAAAGTCTGTTGTCTTAGTCAATTCTTTGTCTGAAAGTAACATAAATATTTTATAAGAATAACATAAATTATGTTCCACATTTTAGAAGATTAGTAGATTATTACTTGCCTTCCTGTGGCATTCTGTAGAGATTCACATCCATTTTTTTACTTACTGAATGTCCATGAATCATTCTTGTTTTTATATGAGCCACGTCCAAGAGTAAGAGTTTAGTAGTATTTTTAAAGCTAACATTTAACAAATAGTTCTGTTACCGTGCTATTCTGATTTTCCTTGGGTCTCTGGGAAGTAATGTAAGTCCACTGATTGGTCATAAGAATATTCACTACATTGATCTCTACTTCACCCTACCTGGTGTCTCTCTGTGATGATGGTGATATTTAAAAGATGAAAAATATGTTCATTTGACTATTGCTTTTTTTTCTTTTGTCATCATAAATTGTTTGGGTTTGTATGCTTACTTACACAGTATAGAAACAATTTGTATATGCTTTCTGCTTCTATTGTTAAGTAACCTGAAGTTTAAGGGCATTTCATTTTACTTCTGACCAATCTTTTACTTTGTTTTGGAAACCATATTTTAAGATTAATTAGATTGCAACAGAAAAACTGTGTGTGTGTGTGTTTTATTTTGTTAATGCTGAGGCTGATTGAGAGAGCTAAGGGTTACGTGGGTGAATTGGGTTAGAAATCTCATCCCAGAGGCCAACAAAAGAATTAAGCAAGAGTCACTCTCCACCTTACTAATTTTTTTTTATAAGAAAAATTTTTTTTATTTTTTTTATTTTTTTTCATAGAGAAGTTGCTACCAAAAATTAAGAAAATCTGAAGTAAATCCTTGTTTCTTTCATGGTGAATGCAGAAAAAGTTCTCTGTCTGTGTGGAAAAAGAAAATTGTGCTGCAGACCTAGAATAGTTTGTTCATAGCGCACCAGCAGTGGGTTTGCAGTCAGAAGTCTGTGTGACATGGATAAGGAGCACCAAAGTGATACAGTAAAGGTTATTGATAAGCTGGGATTTCTCTTCCATCTACCTTTTTCCACAGAAGGAAATGATGTAAAGCTCTGTTTTTCTCCCCGTTTGTCTCCCCTTTACTTCCAGGAGCATGAGAAGACTTCCAAAAACATTGGAAGACACACTAGTCTTCTAAATTTGCTGAAGTACTCATTCTTTTAAATGATGAAACTGCTGAGTAATGGTATCGAAAGGTACTCATTAACTTTTCTGTTCCAATTTTACAAAGCTGATTTCCATTCCTCACCCCAACTTCTCCAATTCTGAAGTAGCAGTTTGACAGATCCTTCTGATTTTAATCCGATCAGAGTTGGAAGATTTTTGTTCCCTGAAGTGCACTACTTCAGCAAGGAAGAGAGCTGCCATTAGATCCCAGAAAGCAATGGCAGATGAGTGCAGAGTGCTAGAATATAAAATCTAATTTTGACTGAACTATAAATTCTACAATTAAAGACTTTCACCCACAGGAATGTCTTCAAAATAAGTAATGGTGATAGTAAGAGAGAGGTAATTTGGAGAGGCCATCCTGTGCATGAGACAATAGAAATGGTTTTGAAGAAATCTGTGGTGATATGGGATCTTTGTCTTTCCTTTTGAGAGAACATGCCTGCTGGGAGTGTATTATCTCTGATCCCACAGCACAGAAACTACTTCTTAAGCATGGGGCAGATTATTTTTCCTGTTAAAGAGAAGTTCTGTAAATATAGGTCTTATGTTATTTCTACTTTACAGTTATGAAAGCATATTACATCTTTTTACAAAAGATTTGGACGTGAGTAATTTTAAAGACTGCATGGTGTTTTCCAGATACCAGTCCTCCAGGCTAAGATAAGTGGTCTGCTGAGTAACACACTACATCATATTAAGCCTTATTTAAATAACCTGCTGGCACTTTTTAATGTCGATGATAAAGGTGCACTAGTCAGTGAATCATTTGGAGGGAGGGTTGACACCAACTGGTGAAAAGTTTATAGCTGTAGTGATGAAGGCCATGATTCTCAAAGCAGGTGGTGGGCGTACAACTAGAAATGTGTTAAAGGTGCTTAACTTGTAGTTGCAGGAAATTGAGCATCTTAGAAAATAAGACCCAATTATGTTTGCTCAAGTTGGGGTATCCAATTTTTTTTTTTAAGAGTCTTAGCCAAATTATACTTAAGTCTCTGTATATGTGAACTCTCATTTCAGCTTTTATACTTAAAGATGAGATGCTACAGTATGCATTTTCTAAGTACTTTAAGAAAGTACAAACTATTAAGAGACTAAAAATACAGTTGTCTGATTAAGCTTCCAAAAAATACATTCAGCTCTAATGTTCACTTACCAGTTTTGTACCAATATGAAACAAAAAGCAAAGACATTTTCAATTTAAGGGAATGTGCAAAATTCTTCTGGTTTTGCTTTGAATGCTTCACTAGAAGTATGTGCTCATCCAACTTCCCATGCTAAAACTTTTGTCTTCAACTGTTCTCTAACGTTTCAATGGTAGACAATTAGCCTGTCAAAGTAATGTGTTACATATATATACTGGGCAGAAAGAGTGTTGATAAAAAGAAGGCAGTTCCCATCATTCACAGTGGTAAACACAGAGGGTTCCTGACTTGATCAAGCTGTTTGAAAGTATCTTTTATGGACAAGATTCTTTTTTTGGTGCTTGTACCTCATCAAGGCGTTATTTTTGAGTGAAACTCAAAGGAGAGACATGAGAAATAGTGTTAAATACTGATGGATAGTTTCCAAGTTATGGAGTAATGTATACTTTCATAGCTACACTATTGATGCGTGTTTTAGCAGAATGTAAATTATTTAACAGATGGGCAAAGTTATTAAAATTTTTGACTGGTGAACTTTAGTATTTTTCTATATAGAGATATATAAAATGTGTTTAGGGGAGGAGGGACTATAATAATCATGTGCTGTTTTATGAATGTAGAAATTCACTACATTAAAGAGAAAATCTTCTTAGGTCTTTGTTCAATTCCTGTGTCTGACTGTACCTTATGTTAGGTTTCCTGTATCTGTCCACAGCATATTTTTAATCGCTTCAGGGTGATGTTTTTGGGTTTTTTCACATTTTCTTTTGGAGGTTATTCAAAACTCCGAACAGTCTTAATTTTAAAATCTTTCTCTTATAGTTCTTTTGCACATTTGGGAATACCTAAATCTCTTGTTATTCTAAGCCTGACTAGATCAAGCCTGCAAATATTGGCCAAGATGATTAGCATTGAAATTTCTTTGCTAGTCTTCCACAATTTCTATTTTGACCTTCTTTCTGAAGCAAAGGTGGAAATTGTACATTCCATTTACCACAAGTCCTTATCAGTACTCATAATACACTTTTTTTCAATTCAGGGAAAACATTGATAATATTTTAGCTTCTAATTTTATTTCTTGCTTTAAGTTAAGTTATTAGAAACTTCACAATAGCAAATATTTGTTGGAAATACGCCATTTACACAGCACTGAGAATGAAGGAATACTTTTGATTATATTTAATTTCCTAGAGAGAAAAAAAAACAACTAACGATAGTGTGAGGTTCTGAAAAGTCTTTTTAATTTTGCATTTTTAGAAAAAGGAGCAGTTCTACCATAACAACCGATGATTCTTCTCAATTGAAAAATATAAACCTATGTGAAGAAAGGTTTTGAAAAAGGAGGAAAGTAGTTTGTCAGTGATACAGCACTATGCAGCAGACCCTGAGGCTGTGATAACAAACCTAGGTCTGGATTTAAAAATGGGTTAATCAACAGTGAGGATTCCAAGCTAGTTATCCCTGTCAAAAAGAAGAGTTTGTAGTCCCTGATGTGATGTTCTGAGAACAATCCTGTTTGACTTTTCAGAGTAGCAAGGTACAGGATAGCTGTGCTGCATGAGGTTGTATCAACAGCTCATGCCTCTTCAGAGAAGATTTTATTCTGAAGTGTCCTTTTGCTCTTAGTCTCAAAGTAAACTAGATCTGTGTTAGAAATCCTCTAGTAAAATGAAACATTTGTATACATTCCAGAAGTCCTCTTTTTAGTAAGGTCATGTAATCCTGTGATTGTAAACCTAATTTCAATGGGGAACCAATCTAAGCAACATAAGGCATAGACTCATGTCAGTATGAGCTGTGCCTGCTCTGGCAGGAGTGCCAGTATAGCTTTCCCTTGTGATTGTACTGCTAGATGTTTCTCATTGCAGATTAGGTCTCTTAAGATTTTCAGCCACTTTCAGAGAAATGCATGTACTGCTTTAAAGAGAAAGGTGCAGAATTAAGATGGTAAAAATAAAAGGCTGAAATGCACGCGTTTGCTTTTGGTAAGAATGTGCTGGATATTTATTGGCAGTCTCAAACTGAGGGATACTTTTGTAATATGGGGCAATATTATCTTTTGACAACTTAGCTACTTTGACCTACAAGCTCTGGTGCTTTAAAATGAATCACAGTTTAAGAAGGATTAACAGCTCTTTATGAATCCTTCTATATCTATATATAGGTGGATATGGTTATGTTCAGTGCATGTCCTTCTGCGTTGTTTTGATCTATTGTATTTTCATGATTTTATTTGAGAAGACATGATTTTGCAATGTACAGGAGGGATGCCTCCTAAATCTAAGTAACAGTTGGTGAAGGGTTAAAGATATGAGGTCCTATTAACGTAGGGAAATGCTGACACAGGTTCTTTGGTTCTTTTTCTGACAGAACACCCATCTTTAATTTGCTTTTCTCTTTACCCATATAACATTGTACAACTGTCCTTGAAAACAGCTCTTGCAGCATGAGCATAGCCAGTGGAGTCAATTTAGCAAAGGTTGCTGTCTGTGTCCTAGTGGTGCAGGCAGACAGCCTGGAGCTATGAGTTATAATCAGCTAAACAGGTATGTGAGTAAGTACTAAAGATAGAAGCCTGTGTTAATTGCTGTTTTTAATCTTGTTCTCATAAATTATTACTGAATCCTTTCCTCCAGCAACATGTCAATCAAAGTTTTTTCTCAGATTCTAAGTAATCTACCGGATTTTAGAACATTTTTAGTTTTGAGAAGATCTTTTCTGTTGTTTAAACATGTGCATATTCTCTGAGGGTATTTTTGTTGAATTTACTTTAAAGCTCTGTTCCACTGCTGACATGATGGAAGGAAACATGCTGAAAAACAGTGGGGCATAAAGTATTCGGAGCTAACTGTGACTGGACTTGGCCAGTTTCTGAAAGCAAAACCTGAGACTGAGCTGTTGTTTCTCTTAAAATGATTGCTTACCAAAATGTTTTCTTGAAACATCAGAGCACAACCACTTTCTTTTCAGATCATTTCATTTCTTCTGCAATCACTGTATATCTGATTATCAAAACAGACAAAGCAATAAAGATCTCACTAGTTCCATCTTGCTTCTGCTAACGCAGTAATCCTCTGCAGTAAGTGGGAAAAAATTAAAGAATGCTCTTAAGAGATCAATTAGAGTTTGGGAAGAGAGTGATAGTGACTACATTTGATCTTCACCAACAACATTTTGCCTTATTAGGCTACTTTGCAAGCCAAAATGCTCTTTATCTCACAGCCCTCTAAAAATAACTGCACGGCTTTCTGGCAGATTGATATAAAAACTGTATGATGACGATACATGGATTTGTTTAATACAAAGCTAGACGCGTGAACTGGACTCCAAATGAGGAATGACTTTGTATTCCTGAGTGGAAGCTTTCCAAGACAGTGATGCATTGCCACCAATTTGTAACTTTTCTTGTAGTCTGTAACTTTGGTTTTTAACCTATTTATTTATTTATATGTCCTCTCATGTCTTGGCCGTGACACCACTAAAACGCTATATGCAGATTTGGCGACTTCCAAGATACTGAGAAAGTGGTATGTAATGTTTGTTTGTTTAGTTCTTCTGAATTAAAAGAAATACGCTGCATCTCAACTTTCTCATTCGAGTGCTCTCAGAGTTCACTTGTTGCATAGAGAAAGTGTCTTCTCCTTAACCTTTCCTATGCAGAGGTTAAAGTACTGTGGCTAAGCAAAGATGTCACTTCTTTGTACATCTTTCCGTATTCCATTTATGTTCCATTCAGGGTGTTGTGTTGCATACTTCTTCACTAGTGATACCTCCCATATTTTAGCAGGTTGTTTTTAGAAGGAGAAAACAAAAAATAAAAAAAAAGAACTTGAAATACATAGCTTATGTTTCTTCTCAAACCCATTTTCCCTCAGTCTTCCAAGCTTGCTGCTCTGGTAGTTCGCTGCTTTCTCTCTGAAACTGGACGAGATTGCTGTCTCCAGAGCTGCCTCCTTATCCCCTTTAAACAGTTTAGTGGGGAGAGAGGAGGCTTAGCTGTAATTAACACACAGCTTGCCAGGGATGGGGGGATTCAGTTATGAATAGCTACAAGTTCAAAAATAATAATAATGATCTGACTCCAAATATAACCTTGTGCATCACAAAAAGCAGCAGAAGAATGCATTTTATTAAAGTGCATAGAAGGACTTTGTTAGAAAAAGTGGTAAGCTAATTCTCACTGCATTGAAAGTCTTGTGTCATGGATATCTAAGTTTTCAATTCTTTGCAGAAATCATGAAATCCATGGTTTGAATCTTTGGTTTGAAAATCCAAAGATTTAGTTGACCCTGTTTTCCTCCAAAGTGATCGCAGGTTAAAAAAAAGACTAAACAGTATGAAGGAAATAGAGCAGTTTACAAGACATTTTGTAAAAATCAATTTAATCCAAGTTAGTGAAAAAAAAAACATGGAACAGTGTTTTATAAATCCACTTGATTGTACTGCAGGGGACCAAAATTAGATTTAGTATGGAAGGGTTTTCAGTGGATATCTATTTCTCTCTAATTTGGAGAGCTAGAACAGAGGTTGGAACTAGATGATCTCTAAGGTCTCTTCTAACTCCAGCTCTCTAGTTCTGTGATCTGCTAGAAGACAAGTTATGAACTCTAGCCCAAGAGCTGAAAGAGGTGTTAGAAATGAGGTTGAGCACCAAAACACTGTGTTAGAAATGAGGTTGAGCACCAAAGCACTGAGTATTTTTACTGTGTTCCATTCTACCCACTAATTTGAATGGAGCTGTCTAAAAATTAAGACATCTCTGAAGCGTTGGCTTCTGTATCACTAAAACAATAAGACTGCCATAGTTTTAAAGCAGACTTAAAACATTTATTACCATTTGTAGCAAAAAAAGATGTACTGAAAGAAGGGAAGAACAGCATAGGTTGGATAGTATTTGGTCTTCTTTTAGAATTGGCTTGCAGACAGGTAGGTCTGGGCCAGGGCAGCTGCAGTAGTTCCACTGTGTTGCTGGAGACAATCTAAAATGATACCATCATTTTCTCTTTTTGTAAAACATCTCTTCTGACTGTCATACTGTATCAGAGATGTGATTTTTTGTTGTGTACTGTCTCTCATTCTTTAGTTCAACAAGGTTTGTTTACTTTTGTTTTTCAGTTAGCTTTAAAAGTATAGCTGTGAAGAGAACCAAAGATACAAACAGGGTGAATGTGTCTTTATTTTGTAATCCTGGGATGTTGTGTTTCTTTCCATATTACATTGTAATTGTGTAGATTTTTTTCTTTTCCTGCACATGGTAAGGGCATTTAATCAAGAAATGGAAGGAAGGAAGGAAGGAAATAGAGATTAGAAAGTTGCAGCATTGCGTATTATCAGATGGTTTTAAGATAGACTTCTTTTTCAAGGATTATGGCAATTGACAAAGATTTTTTTTTTTGCATTGCATTGCTTACTGGTCTGTCTTAAGCCTTTGTATAGATTTGAAGGAAAGATTTTTCTTAAAGGGATAACAGGGACATGAGGACTTCTGTGGTTTGGCGCTGCAAAAGGGGGCTATGCATGAAAGACACCTGATGGAGAGTCAAAAGATTTTATTTTTTTTTAAATACATCGTTGCTTTCTGACTGGGATGCAGCCCTGTGATTTATAACACAGGGCTTCAACTGACTCAGCCTACTGTGAAATATTAGGAAAAATCACTGATCCATGTATTCTGTGTATTTCAACTATGTAACTCTAAGCCTTCTAAAGAGTTTTTCAAATCCTTTGAATCAATAGTAAAATATATACATATCCAGGGAACTAATTCTTGGGCAAATAACCTGCTCTAGACAAACGTTGTAAGGAACTACCCTGCTGTGTTCAGCAATGCAGTAAAACTCTGATGAATAAAGATTGGTCCCCAAGATAAACCTTACAATTTTTGGCCATAGAAAATCTGCATTGCTAAAAGGTTATATTATGACTCAGTTGGCAATAACTAGTATTACAACAACAACTCAAAGAGAATTTCCTTTCTCTTTATGTTTTTTCTCTGAAAAACTTTTTGACCGTCTCCTCTGCACAACTCTTAATGAAATTACAGTAGAACATGATAAACTAAATTGTATAGTGCATGTGATACTGAAGCATGCAAATTGGGAATTTGATCTCTGCTCCTTTGCAGCTTTTCCTTTTTTTCCTCTTGGTAGTCTGTTACTTCAATACAGGTGTTTGTGTATTTGGTTCATATTTTTCAATTTCACTCAAGAAGGGCAAGGAAAGAGAGAGACATGAATTACGCCCAAAGGCTACCTCACCTGACCTATCTGCTGATGATCATTGTGCATTTTTTGCTGGGCAAAGACTCTCAAACACATAAATCTGTCACATTGTTTTCTTGTTGACAGTAAAAATAGATGTTTTTTGGGTACGCTAATCTGTTACACTATCACAACTTAAAAGTGACTTCTGACTTTCTGAAAAAACATCCTTGGTACAAAGATGTCTTGGTGTGGAGAGCAGGCAGTACCAAGAGCTGATGGTGATTTTACTGTGTGTGTGCTAAATGGTAACAGGCATATTTAGGACTTGGGATCAGTGATATGCTAGGCATTGACCACATACATAAAGATGAAAACACTGCCTAGTATTTGCAGTGAAATTGGACTGCTTGGATAATCTGTTAGCTTCTCTCCTTTAGCAGGGGGGGGCAAACAGATGTTTTCCGTTCTCCCCCCTGTAGGACTGAATGGTGAATGGTGCCTGAACTCCTGTCCTACCCTCCTGTCTGACTGAGCACCTCATTGAAGTCTCAGCACAGTGGGCTGCCCAGGGCCAGGCACAGCCCCAAGCAGCAGCATCTGTTTGGCCTCAGGAGCAGCACAAAGCACGACCAAAGAGTTTTTGGTCTCCACCTCAGCATTATAAAGGTGCTTCCTGGACATGGACCTGCTTCTCACAGTAGTAGATGTCTTCAGTGAGTCTTGCTCATAGTTATCTCTATCTGAGATAACTTTCCCTGTGATGTAGTTTGACTTACTACTGTCACTGGGGCTTAAACATAGTAATCTGTAAAAATGATTGGGAATTTACCCTAGAGAAAAAACTGTTATGATTAATTTCTACAAATGATAAACCACTCCTTCTTCAAAATACTGTATGCTATGAAGTGTGATTTAATCCATTTAACTACAGAGCCTGATGCTTCTGACAACTATGACTCAAATGTCATCACAGAAAGTGATATTTCAAGTGGCAGGGTGGGATTAGAAACCTGCTGAAGATTTGTCAAAGGAGAAGTAAGTACATAATTTTTAGATAAGTGATTTGTCTACTCTAAACCACTTCCGCTGGAAAGACAGGCAGCTTGAAAGAGAAACCTACAGTGTTACACTATAAAGTGCATTTAATTGCAGAGAGGAAGAAAACAATCCTTTTACTTATGGTGACAGAGGAAAAAAAAAAAAACAAAAAACAAAAAAACTAGAAACACTGTATAGTGGGGAATATGAACTTTATATATATATATATATACACAGTACAATGATTTTTTACCTCAGAAAATGAAATTTCATTGACTTTTGGATGAGGAAAGAGACAGTCTTTATATTGAGGACCTCCCAGTTACCTGATACATTGCTGTTTGTGTTTTTTGACATATCAACATCGTAATGGCAGTGAGAAAACTGTAAATGCAGGGAAACTTGAAACAAGCACAAGAATGTATCTAAAATTTACTAGAGTTGCAGTCAGTAATTCTATTCCCAGCCACAAAGTCTGAACTCAGTGCAGTTCTTTTGTGTAGGTCATTTGGTGTTTCTTTGGGTTCATCAACATGTACCTCTTAGTGCTTTTCCAGTCCTGAATAATGTTCTCTAAAACTCATGCTATTTATCTGTTCTGCGTACCTACCTGTATAATTTGTCTCCCTACAGCATCTGTCCACTCTGAAAGTCAATAGAAATAGTTTGTGAGGTTCTGTACTTTTGTTGTGTGACCCAAACTCAAATTTGGTCAGCTGTGATTGAAATTTTGATTTACTTGAGGGTTCATTCTGACAGCCCTATGGGTCTGTCTTTGTCTCTGAGGATGTGGCTGAAGTCTTTCCCATGCTATATGGACCCTCTGCTATAGGTAAAGGTGCTCCAGCCCAATGGTGCACTGGTTACACCTGCAGCAGCCATATTGTGTAAGAAGTCTTCCTTTGGCCACAGTTGTGCAGCCCTGAGATTGCAGAAGTGTCACCAAGAGCCTATTTGCAGCACTGCTCATTCTGATGACCGAGGAGCAGAAGTGATAACAGCCTGACCTGGAGCAGCTGTTTCAAGACTGGGAGCTGGGAGAAAGCACACATCCCTCATACTTTTTTGAAGTAGGTTCCTGGGAAAAAAAAAAAAAAAAAAAAAAAAGCACTGTGAAATGTGACAATGCTTTTTTTGTGGAATCACTTTTCTGAGAAGAACTGCTCTTTGATATCTGTGATAGTTTGCTGTTCCGATCTGTCATGTTGCAGACTCTTTCTGCAAAGGTGTTTATAAAGCATCGTTAAGTGATTGTAAACACAGCAGAGAAAGCTGAGGCCATTTTTTAACCAAAAGAAATTTTGCAGGATTGCCAGTATTTTTTTGTTTGTTTGTTTTTTCTATAGATCCTCTTGTTTTGTTGCTTTGCCTTTGATTGTCTCCTTGCTAGGCTGTGGACAGACCAGGACATGGGGCAGGCTGTGGGGAGCTGTGTTGTGGGCAGGCTGGACCACTGCATGGGCAGGCTGTGCAGCACGGGCTCAGACTGCCTTTCTGAAGTGAGCAGCAGGGGAGGAAGTGGCTGCACACCACAAGGGCTGGCAGGAAAAGGCTGATGCTGGGCTGGCCGCTGCTCCAACTGCTAGTTCTCCCTCTGGGGAAGAGAAAAAATGGTCATATCTGCTTTCTGTTTGTGTGTTGTTGTTGTTGTTTCTTTGATACTGTCAGATGCTTTGCGCCAAAGGTTTTCTTGAAATCAGCTACACTGTAGCACAAGTTGAAAGAAATGTGATGCTTATTTAAAAATTGATGTAATTCTAAACTCGGGGAGGTACATGGGAAAGGTGACTGGTGGTGGGAGGAACCAGGGACAGCCAGAGCTGTAGGTCTGGGCTTCAGACGTAAACAAAATCACTAAAACAAAGCAACCAAGCAATCAAACCAAGGATCTCCTGTATCCTACTAACTCGCATTGGTGAACTACTGCTCTCGTTGCTGCCTGCCTCAATTTCCATGTCTGCAGGGGGGGAGGATGATTGCTCCTCTTCCAAGCAAGAGCAAGATGTTGAGCAGCTGGCTAACACCTGGGCAGTTAGCACTACTGCAGTTGGGGATGCTATCAGCAATAAACACAACTTTGTCACCCCTCTCTCAACTCCTCCAGGTAGATGTATGGCTAGATACAGTCACCCCATACAGGTGCAGCCACTCCAAACAGGTACAGCCCCTCAAAGGTACAGCCACTCCATGCAGGTGCAGCCCCACATAGGTTTCCTAGCTGAGCGCTGCCTTGCCAGGTGCCACCAGAACTGCTCCACTGCAGCAGCGGCTCTGGCCGCTAATTAGCGTGCCTAGTTTGATGGATTTAGTCAACAGCATTCAGCAAACAGGGGAGGGGGGAAGCAAGTGTGTAAGATTTTCCAAATCTAAAGACTTTTCAGCCTCAGTGACCTTAATGGTTTGTTATACAGACTTGGACAAGTGTTGCTTCCAATTAATTGATCAAGGGGATTTATTTTCGTATTTTGGCTGAGTGCCAGAGGCAGAGGCTTTGTCCTGGCGTTTTAAGCACCACCCCTCCTTGCAAGTTTGAAATGTGAGCTGCCTGCTTTTTTTTTTTTTTTTTTTTTTTTCTTTTTTTTCTCCCTCCTCTCTCTGTTTCTCTCTCTCTCTCCCTCTCCCTTCTGGCAAAGTGGCTGTGGTTGCATGTGTGTGTGTGTGCGCGCGCGTGTCTATGTGTGCGTGCGCGTGTATGAGTATGAGAGGAGGAGGGAGAGGTGTAATGGGAAGGCAAGAGATGGATCACTAGAGGCAGAAAAGAAAACCATCAATATCAGTAACATGCAGCTGAGGTGAGATTTTCTTAGCGTTTGATTTTTCTTAAAACCCTTTCAGAAGATTTAAAGCAGCCTTTTTCCATGCCGTCTGCCAAAGATGTACTCCTAAGCAATGTCATATGGATGCTTACATGTATATTGCTGTTTTAGGTCTGTTCGCGTATGTGTGAAGTTTTAAAGCTTAACCTGATTCTCTTTATTGTCTCTAGAGGGTTGTAGCTCGAGCACAAATAGCCTGTTGGCAAGTACGGTATGAGCCCATTAGCAAGACTCCATCTGTGATTGGTTTTGCCTGGAAACCGGGAGACAAGCAATGAATAATTGATGTGTGTTGTGCAGTAGCTGGACAGGCAAAGAGAGAGAGAGGGAGAAACAGAGCAGGGTGCCCTCAGAGGGGGGAGAGAGAACAAGCTTGAAAATAGCTACTGGCTGCCTTGTGCCGAGATTAAGGCAACCCCGGCTGCCTTTGTTCTGCACTGGCTGGTTCCTGCCTAGAAGTGCTTTCAGACATATGTGGCCTTTTTCTGCAGCAGAAGAGAGGCAGGAAAAAGCAGAGGAGGGGGAACAGAGAAGGACTAGTTTTCTGAATGAAAGATAACTTGTGGGTAAGTTGGTTTCTTGGGGGGCGGGTGTGTGTGTGTGTGTGGTGTGTGTGTGTGTGTGTGCGCGCGCCAGCCTGCCTGAGTGTGTGTGTGTGCGTGTGGCAGCGCGGGTGATTGTGGGTAAGGCAGTGCTGCATGTTGTCAGAAGGAAACAGCAGCACCAGGGGATGAAAGGCAGCTTCAGGAGGAAACTGGGACAGATTTGCATACAGTTACTGCTCATTGTGTGTGCCCCTATGAGGCTCGGGGATGTGTGAAGGAAATGCACATCTGGCTCATTTAACTGGCATTTATGATATTCTTATTTTAGAAGGTAAAATGTGTAATTTTTTTTGGCATGAGAATCTTTATTTTACCTACAGTCATAAAGACAAAATGCAACAGCACTCATCATTGGCGTTTTTTTCAACTTTAGCCTGCATGGTGCTGTCAGAACGTGACGTGCTGTTCTGCGAACGGCAGCGACAGCGGTGCTGCCACCATTTCATTTTCACTGTCTTGTGAAGACCTTGTCATGCATAACTCACAAACACTGTGTGTCTGTCGCAACTGCGTTCAAAGACGGCTCCCAAGAAGTGTGCGTGTCAGCGGTAGTCTCGGTATTTGAGATGACAAGTTTCTTGCCCCTTGTGTTTACCAGTAATGTCTTTTTTAATTTATTTGCCTGTGTGAAAGCTAAAGAGATTATTGTATTTGCATGTGGTCTTAGGAGTTTTCAGAAAGTTTAAAACTCACGATGCCAGAGTGGAATCTTAGACTGCTAAGTGATGCAGAGGGTGGTGGGTTATTTTTTTGTTTGAGTTCATGAATTAAAGCGAGCAGCTGAATAAGATGGCGTAGATTAAGGTACAGCAAAAATTAAACTCAACAGATTTAGCCAGCTTCAGCATTTGGAACTCTGCTGTTTGTACTCAGCAAGTATCAGCAGCATGGCTTGTTGGGGGAAAATTTGCTGTTCTGCTTACTGGCTCTCTCATCGGTAAAACTGCAGTACAAAGTGAAATAGACTTTGTCTAAGACAGCATCAGCATTCAGTGTCACTGAAGTCACTGTCAGAATTTGTCATTAAAACTTGCATGGAGTTCATAAACTACCTTGACTATGTTCAGGTGAGCCCTTGCTAAGATCTGGCTGAAAATCCCATAGTATCTGTTGACTTTGGATCAAATAAACACTCCATCCAGACAGAGGTGACTGGCTGAGCTGGCCAACTTGAATCCTTGTTTTGGGCAACCCATCTTGGCTCAGGAAACAGCAGATGATGATGACTGTTGTGCAGATCTGCAGATCTTGAAGAGAGAGAAGTTACTGTGGAGATGGTTTCTTTTAAGAAGCCTCAGTAGGGCTGTGCTAACCAGGTGACTAGGCTGAGACGACTTAAGAGAAACAGTTGGCATGGCCCAAACACTGCCTGGAAATGGAAATACGTAAAATTAAGGCCCAGTTAAAATTGCTCTAAGTTACCTGTGATTTCCTTAAGTTTTTCCTTGAGTTAGAACATTATTGCAGCTATGTTGGTAAATAAAGTAGTTATCAGTGGCTAACTAGAATGCAGAAAAGTAGAAGCTCTTCTCAGCTGCGCAAACATGTTTCCTCTGCGTTCTTACCTGTCAGCTTAGCAGAATCTTGTTCCTCTTTTTGCTTACTATTTAAATGAAAATGGCAGTTAAACTAGAGTAGAACATAAGAATAAAAGTTTGTTTTAAGTAAACTTCCATCAGAAGAGCTCAATCAGTGACAGATCAGCTTGATTCTAAGCTAGGATGAGACTATTACCAAAGGCTCAGTTTGGAAATTAGGATGGAATTTTTGATTAAAAAAAAAAAAAAAAGTACCTTACTCCTTTCTAGAGAACCCCTCAGAAAATCTTTGGGGAAATATATCTGCAAATACAGTGATGTTTCACAAGGAAGCTTCCTGAATGGGCAAGTACAGTTTTGTAGTAGCAATTGAAAATATTGATCATATGAGTGGTTTAAAACTTAGTCTTAAGAATCTAACTTTGCTTAGATTTGTGGTAGAATGGGTATAAATGTCAAATCTCTGTGTGTTGGGGTCTCAGCAAACCTGACAGTAATATTGCTGTGTTCATACTTCAAAGAAATCCTTATTTGTGTTGCTTGTGCAGATGTTTAGTCCTGGAGCACTTGTGCTGGATGTGCCGTTGGCACCCAAGAAAGGAGAATCCCCTGCAAAACAGAAATGCTGTTGGTTACAAATAAAAAAATACAAGTGTTCAAACTAACAATGAGAAAATTATTAATAGCGGGTACTTTGGGCTTATTTAATAAAATAATTTATTGTAGTAACGGGTGCAGTTTTAATTACAGTGTGATAGTTTAGAGAGAAGGGTCTAGCAAGGTAAGCTTTCTGTTGTCATAAAGGTTAGTATAGCCATTAGACTAACAGTCACTGAATCCAGCTCGGCTCCCAGCCCACGCCCCCAGAACGCCAGCAATTACTGGATGTGTAACTCAGCCAAGTGAGTCGTGTTTTTCTATGTCCCCAGCTAAGCTTATGACACAGAAGTTCCCATGCTAGCTTCAGCTGTCACTGGGGCTGTGATGATGCAAGGCTGCTTGGCTGCTGTTGTCATACTTCCTCCTATTCAAGGGTATTAGTGATCAACAGTGGCAAGAAATCTTAGTAGTGGACGGCCAACAGGAAACTGTCACTCTATGGGATTTTACAATTGTAATGTCTCTTTTCTCTCATGGGAAAAGAAGACAGAGCATTATGTTTAACACCAAAAGAGTAAAAGCTAGCTAGGAAAATCAAAACAACAAAAACCTGATCATGTGGAACACTGCTAAAATGAAGTGATGTTCCGGAGATCTCAGTGAAGAAGCTCTCTGCTTTTGTTCCTCTCAACTTAAGAGGAGAGCCTGCCACAGAAAATAACTTCCTCTGAGGCTTTGCAGAGCACAGAGGAAGTCACTGTCACAGGCCCCCACGAGACCACCTGTTGGCAGGCAACAGCAAGGCTTCCCTCAGTGCTGCTCAGCTATCGCCAATGGCAGAGCAGTTCAGAGGGGTTCAGACTGGAGCTGGGGGACATGATCTGGGTACCAGAAGGGAGTAGAGCCATGCAGATGGCTGAGCAAGCTGAGTGGATAGTCTGTACCTTGAGTACCTTGCAGGGCACAGCACATAATGCAGCACAGACATATCCTCAATGTTTAAAAAGTAGTGCTGCAACAAGCTTCCCTGCTGCCAGTCCTCTGAATTTGCTAGGTGGCTTGGCTGGTGTTGCTTTTTCAGAATAGATGAGGAAGGGCTTTGATGAAACACTAGCAATCAATACAGTGAAACATTTATTTTACGGTAGTGTGAAGTTACTGGTTGGTTGTTTCTAGTGACCAAAACAAGAAGTTCCTTATAAAAATAGAGAAAAGTTAATGCATTGGAAAAGTACATTGAGTTAATATCTCTTGATTCTCCTAACAGCAGGATTCAGGGACAGAAATTCCACCTGGTATACCTGCTTACAAAATGCTTTAGCAGAAGGGTGTTTAGGTGTATAAAATATTAGTTCAGCGAGTAACTTGCTAGTTTTGCGTGAATTTACTAGAAAGCTCAGCACTCCACCCCTCCCCTTCCACTACGTTCTCCTAGGCACAAGATGTACTTTTAGAGAAACAGGGTTATTCTCCAAAACAGTGTCACAAGGATAAATCTTAAGACACACTAGGTTAGTGCCAAGCTTAACGGGGGGAAGAAAATGGAGATGATCTCTGCCATCTGCCTGATGGTTGCCCCTCTCTGCAGGCCAGGAAAGCATCTGTGGGTCTGGCTGAAAGGCAGGCTGGAAGGCCTCTGAGGACAAATAATTGCTCCCAAATCATCTTGCTCAGAACAATTTGAAATGCCCCCAAAAAACATAATGGAAATGTAAAAGGTTGAGCTGGCCTTCAAAATACAATGTATGTTTCAATAATTATCAGAAGTTACACAAATGCAAAATAAAACAAAGCAGTAATAGCTTTTAAGGCATGGAGAAGAGTGTGTATCCATTCATCATAAATGAGAGAGCAGCCAGCCAGTCTGGCATGTACGTAGGCTGTTTCACTGACAATTCAGTATAGAGACAAGAGAAGCTCAGAATGAACACAGACCAATTATTTTCTGCTTTTTTAATTGGAAGTTTCCTTAAGGATTTTCTCCGTAAGATCAAGCCAAGACATAGAATGAGTGACCTTGGGACAGTAATCACTAAAGCAGTGTGGAAGGCTGCCACTCAACCTACCCTTAATAGGTATCTAGTTGTTGACTTGGATCGTTCTCAAGTCTCCTGCATCCTCTGGAATGTCACTGGTCTTATTCTGAGTTTGTTGGGGCTCATTCTGTTGATACTAATCCAATGCAACCAGTGCCAGTTTCATCTATCCCAGAAAAAAAGTTAATTTTGTTCTCAGTTGTCTTTATTGGTACCAATAAGATGTTCAGACACCCAGCTAAGCTCCTAACTCTTGTTCTTTATTGTAACTGAAGTACAGCTCGCATCAGTTTGATGAAGAACCTTTTATGTTCGTTTATCAACTTCTAATTCCACTAACTGAATTTGCTTGTTAACAGTTGGTGTCTTCTGTACCTCCTGAGTTCCTCTTAAATCCCTTCGGTTTCAGAGGAGAGGCAAACTGGACTCTTGCTGTGTTAAAATCCTGGAAGCAGACAAAAACACACAATTATTGGTAAATGCAAGCTTGTTAGAATTATATTTGAGTATAACGTTGTAATACCTGGATTCAATAGATGGGTTCTTTTTTTTTTTTTTTTTTTTTAATGCTTGTTATTAAAAAATACTTGGACTGGATTTTTAAAATCTGACCTATCTTGGTTATAAATGAAGGTGATGTAGAGAGACTTAGTGGAAGCAACAACTTGGAACGCTCGTAAAAATCACTCCTATACATGTTCTTGGGGTATCTTTTCTTACTCAAGTCCAGAAGGATAACAAAGATTGCTCATAGAAGGTTGCCATATGCCTGTTTTGAACGCACAGCTCTGCTCATTACTAACCTCTTCTTTGCTTTAGTGGTTTAATACATTCAACAGTTTATTAACAAGAAATTGTATTGCTAGGTAGTAGGAAAAGAAAAAAAAATCCTGTTCTGCATAAACTCTTGTTTATCTATATTCTGTTAACATCTAAGAAGGATGTTAACAGTACTGTTACTTCTACTGTCTTATGTACTGACACTGTTTAAGAAAGTTGAGTATTTCAAGCATTGCCCTAACATGGAGGCTTTTGGAGGAGCCTGTCATGATTTACTTATGCATACAGATTGCAGTGGCTTATGTAGCCTTGATCCTGCTTGATCTGCCAGCAGTATTTGCTTCTATTGATCACAGGCTGTTATTTGACTGCCTTGAGCAGCTTGTAGGTCTCCGTGGTTCTCTTAGCGAGGTCTGCTACTGATACTTCTCAACATTCTCATTTTGTTGCTGTCGATTGATTTAACTCCAGCCTTGCTGCTCAGACAGCAGATGTGACAGAAGTTGTATCATACCCTTTGTTGTTTTTTGATATGTTTGGTAATACCTTAGTGAACTCTGCAGCTGTAACTGGGGCTCCATCCAAGTTTGGCTGTTGGCTCTGATTCATAATGCACGATTGGCAGTGTACATAGCTGTCATGTTTGGTTGTAAGTGTGTAAAAGTTCCTCCCATCCTAGGTACAATAACATCTATTGGTGATTTCCTAATGGCATATTTTTGGAACTAAGCGTCAACTCTTCATGTTTGTACTTACCTTTGCATTCATCTGCACTCACTGCTTTTCCAGTAATAGGGCAAATGAGAGGTTAGAAACTTCTCAACCGCGTTGTCTTCCTTAAGGTGGACAGGCATTGTGAGATTGTCCTATTAAATGGCTATGAATGCTTTCTAACTATTCCTCAGGGTGAAAATACTGTAGTTTTTTAGTTGACTGATTTACTTGAAAAGTCCCCTAAGATGACTATCCAAAGTAATTTGTGGATGCCAAGAAATACGTGCTGTTAGAGAGAAATCAGATTGAAATGAAGTTAAAAACAGAAATAGTCATGTACACTTTCATATGGCCTTAGTCCATTAGGAATCAGAGATCTTAATCATTTTCATAAATGACTTTATTGGTCTTGTGTATACCTCTTAGCTCTTAGAAAAATAGAAATATTTAAGTATTTATCCTAATATGAGGATGACCTTTTCAACATGCAGTTAAGCTTCTGTCTGTTATTCGTGGTTCTTCATATCATTTTCAAAAAGAAAGGGCCCTGCAGAGTATGTTTGATCAAAGAGATGAGTTATCCAGTGGATGGATTTTTAAAGCAATATTTGAGATGAAGAATTATGGGGACTTGAAAAAATAAGTATAATATACCATGACCAACTGTTTTCACCGTTTGATATAGACACTTTTAGATTTAGCAAGACTGGGATGCTGGCTGTGTGAATCACCTGATGTTCAGGAAGCTCCATTGTCTTTCTATCTACAGAAAATATCAGAGAGAGATTTATTCTCTCATCAAGAGAGTTTTGGACTTGGAAAATTACTTGATCCTTATTACATGATAACCTAAATCTTGGATTTTGTATTTTGCAGTAAGCAGCACAGAAGACACCATTTATAATTTCAGCTAAGAGTTGATTATAAGAGATAAGATAAATGAAGTTTTTAAGTCCCATCTTCAGTGTTGACTTAAAATGGTTCACTTGAAGCATTCACAAATTATGTTGCAGAGTCAAAGGTGTCCTTTGTGTTAAATGCCTGTAATCTAAAATGTTATAGGGAGCTAAATGATTTATTGATGTCTTTTTCTGAGGCATTTACCTGCACCTGTAGCCAGCCCATTCCATTTATTTTGGCTCACTGACAAATTAGCAAGCTATTTGTATGTCAGATTTGGTCAGTAGTCAACTCCCTCCCCCCTTAGATATTGAACAGCTTTTAATGCAATTGTTTGCAATGGTAGCAGGTTGTTAACCAGATAGATGTCACTCAGAGGAGTTCAATTTTTATTTAAAAAACAACAACAGCAACAACAAAAACTCATAATTTATTAGTGAATCCTCATAGTGCTATACAAAAGAGAGTAGGCCAAAGAGATACAAGCTTTTTCCATATACACAGGCTATAAGTTCTGTAAACAACTTTTGTGTTACACCTTCCTTTCTGTTGATTGGAATGTGAAATATTAGTTTTTATGCTCTCTGGCTAAGGCCATTGTTGTTGTAACTAGACACCATGAAGAACAGGGCACTCAAAATTGCATTTCCAAGTTTGAACTGCTACATCAATGTGTTGCGTAAATACTTGCATTCCTGAAGCGTGCGTGGCCACCTGCAGTTATTCTCAAATAAGTTTGGGGGGGGATTTAGGACAAAATTGTGATCTTGATAATTTGTTTTAACTGTTGGCTCACACTGCCATCACTGTGAGCACGTGAGTGTAATTCTCCAAGTCCAAATGCTGTAGCTGATGATGGGACCATTGCTTGATGTCTGTGCCCCCTGCTGGGACGTGTGTAGGTCCAAATGCACTGCCTCTCTTGAGCCTGCTGGCAGAAGACCTCTAAAATCTACTGTATAGATAGATCTGCTGAACCTGCCCAAATTATTTAATCCAGTCTTACACTTTATAAATAACAAATTGACTTTGGTAAATAAAGACAGTTTTCATGGCACGTGAATGCGCCCAGTTCTGGCCATCCTGCATGCCTGATTCTTCTGGAATTTCCAGTGACTGCTGCTGGTGAAAGACCCAACTACTTTTTTCTCCTCTGAAGCAGCCCCGTGTTTGCTAGTTAATGCTGCTGCCATTGTACCACTTGAAATGCTTTATGGCCTTACATCTACTTAACCTTTAATGTTTTCTGTCAACATCTATCATGACCTGGTGGCCTGTAGTTAGTAAAATGTGCCCTTGCAGGCTGCCAGATACTGTAATAGAATTAGGCCTTTAAAATTATCAGACCTGTCAGAGGGGCTTATAATCCTGTAAGAGCTTTAAGTGGTTTCTTACCTCCACTTGAACACGCATTTGACCTGGTTGAAGTGTTCTTTCTTGCTTGTTTTGCTTTTACTTCCTAGTAATGCTTTAGAAACTGCAAAAACTAATTGATTTTTTCAACATACGTGTAAGAAAAATGTGGTATCTCCTTGGTTCCATCTCAGCTGTCTTTTCTGGCTTTTTTTTTTCTCTCTTGCACATGTAGTGCTCTCATTAAGCTCTGCAGCTATTTCAGTGGGAACTTGCTCCCTTAAGCAAGCAGTCAGGACATGTCACTATATGCATTTGTCAGTCAGTGGGCACCATGCAATGACATGAGCTGAAAGGGAATGTCAGTCTTCTTTGTGAAGGCTTTGCAGTCAGTTCAGTGCTCACAGAAGGTGCTGCTCTGACAGCCTTGGAAACTGCAGAGCAAGGTCTGCAAGGATGGTAACACTGTGCAGGTGCATGATTTTACCACTTCTGCAGCTTGTCCTGAGCAACTGAAGATAGCACTAGAGATTGTGCTTTCTTTTGTTGGTCAGTTCTCAGATGGAATGCTGAAAGGTGTTGTAGTACCTCCATTGTATCCCTGTGACTATAACACAGTGCCCTGTGGTCATTAACACCATCAGAGATTCTGTAATTTTCATTACTCGAGGGAAATTACACATGTTATAGCCAAAAGAAACTGAAAAGTGCCGGAGAAGCAATTTGACCAATTTTGTAGTGGAGTTTGGCAAGTCCCCTTATCTAGCCTGTGTGCTGAGTCCCTGCTCAGGGCAGTCTCTGGTTTCTGTGAGGCTGCTGCATCTGATCTGTTCACTTTCAATTATTGCAAGTTGTTAATACTGCTTTATTTGCTTAAAAGGTAATTCAACTTTGGCTTCTGAAATAGTGCTGACTGAGTCTTTAAACATCATCAGGGTGACTTAAGGTAAGGGAAGAGAAGAAAGCTGATGAAATGCTGCTGTTGAAAGTATTTAGTTTGAGACCTTACACGTAACTGATAGAGGGAAATGCACTGCAGCTATTTCATTTACAAGGAAAAGACCTATTACAGAGATTTTTACACCTCTGTTGTTCTCCTATAGCACAATCAAGCAATGTAAGAGCAAAATAAAATGTGGTCTCGGCTATTTCCATGAAAAGAAGTAATCCCACCTCTTGCAGGTTGGGTTGTTTGAGGTAACATTAATTGGGAGGGATGCTGGAACAAATTGGCATCTGAGCAAGAGAACACATAGACAAATTGCCATCTTGCAGAAAGAGTAACTCCTGTGACGATTTTGACAGCTTCCAAAAGCAGTTACACTCAATACTAAATACTGAGATAGAATGCTGCAAAATCCTAAACCTTTAAAAGTTATAGGTGTGTTTCCCTTTGATTTGGTATACAAATCCCAAGAATATCCCAAGGCCTAGGATATTCTCCTGGCAAGAAGCAGGAATGGAAAGAGATAAGAGTGTGAAATCAGTCATTGGCAGCCCTGGAGATTGTCACAAGATGGACTGCCCCTTGTGAACCAAGAGCTCGAGTATATTGATGGGTAATATTTTTACTTCCTGACAATCTAGTGAATGATCTCATCAGCTGTTGCTAGCAGATGCAAAAGTGATGAGCTTGTGTAGCAAGCCAGACATTACACTGTTTTCTGTGCTTGTCTTGGGAACGAGTGACAGACATGTCATTGACAGTTTTCTTTTTGAATAAAATTGTCCTCAGTATTTTGGAAGGGTTCGAAGTGGAGCAGAATTAATGGCTTGGTTGAGAGAGAGGGCTCTGCTCAAGCAGCAGTACCCCATTGGGGAAAGCTTAAGATGTTTTCTTGCTCCAAGGAAACAGTGTTTTGAAGGCTGTATTGCGGTGTTAAGAGGAAGTACCTCAACTGTTACCATTTCTACTATCATGGCAAAAATATGAAAGAAACTTGAAAAAATAGGGAACAATGGACATCTCTTTCCAATATCTCACTGTTGTATGTCTATTCAGATCACAGAGTACTCAGATACTCTTTAACAAGTTTTTATTTTTCTGTGAGGAAAGAATAGTTTCTGCAATCAGACAAACAGCTTTCCACAGTGCCAGATTGATCAGTCCTGATTCGCTGCTGTGTTCTTAGTGTCAAGTGACATAAAGCTGATGCAGATCATTGGAAAATGGGACCTCTGTCAGTGCTTAGATTGTTTCATCCTCTGTGTTGATTCCCAGTTGTAATGGCTTCTGTTACTGGTATGTTTTAATCTGAGCTTTCTACTTCTCAGTTACAAATGTCTCTCCTGTAGCTAGAGCACATGTGCCCAACCCATATGAACACTCGCCTACGTAATCCCAATTAACAGGGTGATGGGTACTTTACTTGAAATATGCATTTGGTTTTCCAGCCATTTAATCAATTTGAGGTGTCAGAATGGCCCAAAGCGAATTGAAATGAGAGAAGAAATAATTCTAATCATGGAGTAATACTGCATGCAAGTTGAACAGTCTCTGATCTTAGTGTTGTCCCAAATAGCCTGTGTATTTCCTCTGCAGCTTCATTCTGCCTACTTTCAATGCTGTTTAGCATAGGATGGCACTTTTCCCTAACACTCACTTCTTGCTTCTATGCCTGCATTTGTACAGTAGCCTGACTGTCAAAATGTCTGTCTTACTGCAGTATGATGGTTATGTCTTACTGTGGAAGTATTATTTATTATTCATTGTCTTTACACTGAAATGTCTTTGTATTTGTTGATCTTCACAAAGCATATCAAAGAGTTGCTAATTTTTCAAAAATCTCACTGTAAAAATCTCTTGTTACCTTAAACTGAAGGATAATTGTGGATCTCAGTTTTCTATCAGTGGAATCACCATAAGCCACCCTTCTAATTTGTGCCATTTCAAGATGATGTACAGTTTCGCACACAGTATCTGGCAATTTTTCCTAAGTCATCTTCAGAGACTTCAAATTGTTCGCAGACTGAGGCATTTTTGAAAATTTTTACCAGTTGCCACCATCTAAAACAAGACCTTACAATTGAGTTTTCCCATATGTATTTTCATTGTTTGCCTAATCTGTTTTGAGATCAGTTTTGCATGAATTGAGTACTCTAGGGGGAGGAATCTGAGTGGTTCTCTCCAGAAGCTTCTGCTGCAGCTTTCATTGATGATTAAGATATTTTTAGCCTGTCCTTAACTCCCCTTTTTCGTCATAATTACAGTAGAGATTGAAGATTGTGTAGTAATATCCAGATATACCAGTATTGACTCAAACAGCAAAATAATCCATAATCAGATTTCCTCCAGTGATGGCAATTTCTCTCTCAAAAACTGGAAGGTAGCTCTGCCTTTGGAAGAGAGAGAAGGACTGTGTTGTGATTTGCTAGTGCTGTTAAGATGGGAAAAGAGAAAAGAGAGTAGAGGGATTACCAAACCAAGCATTCTTTGGTAATTATGGAATTGATAAATTTTAAAATTGTAATTAAACTTTGGCTGCTATAAATTAGCAATCAGTCTGCTTACCTTATACAACCTCCTTACATTTTCCAACAGACCTGCCTAACCTTCCATTTTCGTAAGCTGAGCTCTGAAAATGTACTTGTCTTTCACTGAACTTAAATGTTGTGTGATGTGAGAGGCCTTCACCTTTTGGAGACAGTGTTATTTGCTTTGAGGGATCTCTCTGAAACCTGGAAGAAAGGTATTCAGATACAAGGACAGGGAATTTTCAGCAGTGAGAAAGAAATCACCCGAAGTAAGATCTTAGGCATAAAACTTGTGTGAGCATGGAAATGTTAAGGGCTGTGGTTATTTACAACTCTCAGTACAGACAAAAGTGCTAAGGTACGTATAGTTCTACAGCAAAAGTGTCTTTTTGCTGATACAGCTTGTTTCACTCATGGTATTAGTATAAGCTATAAACTAGCAAAATCACTTTTCTTTGCTGATACAAACTGTATTTGCAATAGGCATGTATATCAAGCTTTTCGAGGGCAATTTTACTGGCAGAATATCTACTGAAGTGGTCTCAAGGAATGGCAAATTTAAGAAACATGCCCCTGACAGAGTCTTTTACTCTGTAGTTATCTCATACTGCATATTCAAACACAGTTTGTTCCTTAAGTTAGTCAAGTAGGGAGTTTGAAAACATACTATACGTGATAGTTTGTGGTTAGCTGAGATGCGTGTTCTAGCACATTTATTTTCAGAGGCTCTCCAATGGGTATTTTTCAGTAAATCCCTAGAAACTGTCCTCATCCCCATAGCATCACCTTTCTTTTAGTTTTGGCATCCATGAATGCCAATAAATAAACTTAATCTACAAATTCTGTAGGGAAAAAAGGCTGGCATTTAAAGATTGGTGAGCAATTGAGCTGCAGCAGGATGTGTCATACATCCATGAGATTCTCCTTGTCATTATGGAATTGCATAAATAAATCTTCACTACTCAGGAATCATTTTTGGGATCAGTCTGATTCAAACCTGCATGTAATTTGGACGTTTCAGTCCAGAAGGACTTTTATTTTGAGTTTCTGATTCAGACAGCTATCAAAGAAATGATGAACCTAATTTAAATGTGTTTCATCTTTTATATTCTTCACTGAATTTTGGTCGCCCCAAACTATTGAGCAAAAGGCATAAAAAGTGCCCTTTTGCTATTTCAGCAACATCAAACTTTGTTTGATTTTTGCATGATAATTTCCTGAAGAAGCAGTTTAGCCTGGTTTCACTATACATACTCAACTCTCACTGAGTAAAAACTCTTTTTCATTTCAGTATTCCCAAGGCTGCTTGGTGTTTTTTGCTCTTCCATGCAGCGACTTACCCTTTGGAAAGAAACTGGGATTTGCCAGAGCTAGGAATAGTTGCAACTTGAGCAACTTTTGTCTAAACCACATCAGTGAGCCTTTTGTAAATGAATTAGAATACAGTTATGCCTTTTACGCCAAAATTGATGTCCATTTTTCTAGCTAAATAGTCTCTAACTGTATTTGGAAGATCTGTTCAAAGATAAATGTTGCTGCTGGTCATCTTCTTCCAGTGTTACTTTTCCTCCCAGGATATCTGATTGTTCTTTTTTCTACTTATCTTTTAAGTTTTGACAGATACCCAGTATTTGGATCAAATGACAATAATGTGGGACAGCTTTTCTCCATGTGCTGGCAGTTTAAGCATAATAGCTCGTTCTAGCACTTGGTAGTCTCTTGTCTGGAATGTCATGTTTAGCCTTTTTAAATACCTTGTTAATCCACCAGTGATGTTCTATTGATGTTACAGTTCAGTGAATCTAAAATGAGAAATAAAATGAGAAATTAGTGGTAGACCAACCCGTTGCTCAAGGCAGGGCTAGAATTCATCTTAGTATGGAGACAGTTTGCCAAGCAGCTTACTTTTTCTACCCGAGGAAGCCTGTGCTGAACTCAGAACCAGATTATTTGTCAGCTCTCGTTCCTCCACAGAGTGTGCTTGCAGGCAGGAGCTACGGCTTCTGCCAAGTTACTTTGGTTATTTTGCTGTATTTTGCTATTTTGCTTTATGGTTACTTGAAATGGCAATTTAGTATAGAAACAAATCAATAATTTGTGTTTTGTTTCTTAATGCTTAGAGAATTCAGCTGTTTCATAAACCAAGTTATCTGATTTCTCTTAATGAGTAATGACTATGAAAAGTTTCTATGTCCTTGAAATAGAAAAGATGTAAGAATGTATGTTCAGATAAAACCGTAAGACTGCAGTCCTACAGTCCTGGGATTTGAAAGCAGTTTTTGCATATTTTCCTTGTGATGGGAGGAGGCTGGCCAGTACCATACTGGATCTGTGTGCAGCTGGATGAGTGTGTTTAGCCACTGTGCTCCTGCCAGCTGTGCCCATGCGGACGCATGTGCTATCACAGCATCTCCAGCACCATACATTCTTGTCTTTAAATAGTTAGGGCACATGTGAAGAGCAGAATGCTATAAGCAGGAGAATAATTCTGAAGAAGAATCAAATGATTCATCTCAACACCAGTGGTCCTAGCCAGTTTATGATGGAATTGAATTAGTACATGCTATACAATTTCCTTCCTTGTCCGTGTTAGTGGAATGGGGTCTTTGATCAGATTATTATCATAGTTTCTGTTTTCTTGTGATTTGTTAGTGTTTGTAATTCCATCATTTTTTATCTTAGTGGATTATATATTGCTTACTAATGTGCTTCAGGAGTGGTGCAGATCAGCTCTGCAGGCAGTCTCCTCAGCAGAGAGGCACATACAACTGTTTTTATTTTGTTTAATTTAATTTCACCTGTTCAGACTCATTGAGGTAAATACTTTCTTGAAATGCCTTAGAAAACAATGGAATTTAAAGCATCAAATGTAAACATGAAGGAATTTGCATGAAATTACAGTGAAATGGCAGCTGGAAATGTAATCGTGTAGAAAACTACAGTATAGTGATACATCCAAAAGCAGTCACAAGATTTGCTGTTGAGTTACAGAGATTTTGTTCACAAAGCTATCAGAAGTGTGTCAGGGTGCTGGTATCCCCTGCAAATGCTTAACAGTGGGGCTGTGTTCTGCATTCAGAGAGGAGCACTCATTTCTTAGTTCTAAAATTCAGAAACTTGGTTATTCTTTACAAAAGAGCTGCTTGCAGAACAGTGTCTATTATTATGAATCCAATCTTTTTCTTTATTTGCTAGTTTTACCATGTCTAGCTATAAAATAAACACAGCTCTAAAAGGTGAACGGGATTTTATTCTCATAATTTGCTACCCGCACTTGACTACCTTTATTTCTTCCCCAACCCTTGGTGTTAATGAACATCAGTTCACTATAATTTCCTATTCTTGTAATGTGTTTTACAACAGAGAATCTTAAGATTAAGGAGGATAAATGAGAAACTTTAAAAAGACCTTTTTATAGTTGCTTATCAGAGTTTAATTCCCACCTTGATAACAAATCAAAGGTAAGGATTTCTGATGCAAGCCCAGTTCTAGGCCACACTTTCTGTGATTAGTTCTAACTTGATATGTTGCTGCTCATATTTGCACTTCATCTTAAGAAATTAGTAGGAAATAGCATATAATAAATAAAGCATCAGAAGGCAATTCAGTGTACATCTTAGTATCTGTTGCTGGGAAAGCGGAAAAACAGTTCTGCTGGACTGATTCAATGCAATTTTAAAAGAGCAATACTTCACAAGGTCACTGTGAGAAGGTAGAGAAATCCCAGATGAGCTGAGAAAACTGTTGAGTGAATTTTCTACCAGCTTCCCTCCTTAATAACCTGCTGGGCTTTCTAGAGTGAAGCACGAGGATAAGAGCTGCCCCTTGGCGTGGCCTGCTCAATGAGCTGTGCTGCTTCAATGGCCCAGTTATGTCCTTGTTCCCTCTTCAAGAAGCATGTGGATCTGGAGCTAGGGTAGGAACTGAATCCTTGAATTGTCGAAGTGATGGAGAGAGTGTCAGCATCGCTGGCCCTAGAAAAGTAGTTGGAATCCCACCTAGAAGACAAAATCCCATCCTTCCCATTATTACTGCAGGTTTTGCCTTTCTCCTGGGTGCGCTCCAGACTTCGCTGGAATTGCTCTCTTTCCTGGTCTTCCAGTTAGTGAAAGAAAAGCCACTGAGTAAATTCTTTCTTCAATTCATGTGCATCTTAGTTCTGGCATGATAGCTAATGACTCTTGATGTTCATTTTGTAACTCAACTTTTAGGTTTAAAATATTGCTCAGATGTGAAACTGAGCTAAGTATATTGTCAATGAGACCTGCATGTACCTCTTGTCATTTGGACATATAATCTCTATGTATCATAGTGTTTCCTTTTTCACATTCTATTAATTTTTTATAAGCTTCATCAGAACTGTAAAACACAAGCTGTCTTCATGTAGATGGTTTTTATGGTGACTAAATGTTGGAGAAAGGAAAACAAATAAGTGTCCCAACATACACATTGCTTGGAATGAACAGATTGATTTAAAATGCACTGCTCCAGTTCATCGTATAGGCAGCAGTGTTGTATGAATCACTCCTTGTTTTCTGGTCTTCAGTTTGCTAATCCTGAGCTTTCAGCCTTTTGAGCTAAGCTTTTTGCCTTTTTAAGTAACACAAGAATTGCATATGTGTTACTTTTGTTGCAGAGGTAAATGTTGGTTATAACAGAATAATTAGGTAAGAGCAATTACTGTTTTGTTTTTTTTAAATTGGTATCTTTCATTGCAGAAAATAACTTTTTTCTTCCACTTTTGATCTTAGATGTCACTACAACAAATGTGTACAGCTATTGCTGTACTTCTATTAACAAGGATTATAATATAATGTCTGTTTATGTCATTTATCTTTTCTAATGTCAGTGAGCATGTATATATAGAAATGCTGATTTTGAATCCCACTCTGTTTTTGGCTTCATAAATACTTTGTCATGGGGTTGCCTGTGAAGTTGAGTGTTGAACTGTGTAAAAGAGAAAGCCGGAGGAAGTGAAAAAACATTCTTTTCTGCATATAGTAGCATTGTTTCAAAACCTTCTCTATCAAGTGCATCTTTTCCATGAAGCTTCATGTCTTTATAGCCCTTTTTAATGTCTTTCTCAATAATAGGAGCTTTCACTGTTTACTCATTCATATGTCTTTGCAGTTTTTTCAGTCATTTTGTCTGATCTCTCTCTAAAACTTTTGACTATTTGCTTAGCATTTTAGGGCAGAGTAACCAAAGCCATATACCATGTTTCACTGAACAATGAGTCTTTGTCTTACTCAGCAATAACTAAAGTACTATTGCCATTTCCTATCTGGTGTCATCTTTCTAACCATCCACTGATTACTTCATTCAGCTTTTTACAGTTCCATGCCCTTCTCTTGGAAAGATATACAGACTTAGAATCTAGTCATACTTAGAACTGGTACAAATAGTCACGTTCCTCAAAACAAAATGTAGTATGGCATCTACTCACCCATGCACATTGTTTTCTTCCCCACCTTGTCTTTTTCTGACACAGAAACTTGTCACCTGCAAGTTTTCTCACTTTACTTTGAAGCTTGTTTCCAGATACTGAATGACTGTATTGAATACCATTATGTTTTGTCATTTCTTTGACCCCACTTGCACCCTAATTGTTTATCATATTGGGAACTGTGATTCTTGTTCTTTTCTAGGAAGCAGATCCAAGCCAATGACAAGGCCCATTGTTGCAGTTCCCAAGCCTGCTTGGTTTCTCAATAGTCCTGTGCAAGGGCTGTGTAGGTGCACATCTGCTGGAAGGGGTGGCTGCAGAATAGGAATGAGCCCCGCTGTGGGCATACCGCTCCAAGAGCTGCACTGGTTGGCCTTTGCTGTGCAGTAGTTATCTGTTTCAGCGTATTAAACTGAGGTTAATTCTTCTAAAGCCCTTTAAACTGGGACTCAGTACACTACAGGTATTTCACTTTTAAGGAAAGCAATAAGATTAACTGGCCAGCTGGATTCTGTGCTGATGAGGGTAGTTCTTCTCATTGTCGTAGCTTGCTCTGAGGCCGGCACAGGGTGTAGGTAATTTATATCCTCTGTGCCTACATGCTAAATTGAATTGTAATGCTTCCCTTCCTGGAACTCTAGTACAGTGATGTAACTGCTCATATTAACGGATATTAATTGGTGTGCTTCTCCTTGAACAAACTTCTTCATAAGACTCCAATTTCTTGTTGGAAATCAAAGCACTGAAGGCAGGGTGAAGGCAGGGTCTGTGCTGACATTTGGAACCATAGGCTGGCTGCTGCTGCTGTGTATACAAACATGGAGCGGTGACTCAGATCCAGCAGACCAACAAGGTCAGCTGCAGAGAGCAGAGAAAGGAGAGAGCAGTGTCTGCCTGCTGCTCACACCGTGCTGCATAGATGGGCTCTGTTTGTGGGGCCTGTGGGAGATTTTTTTCTTTTTCTTTTTTTTTTTTTTTAATTCATCACTCTCTGCTGTAGTCATTTACACAAAGGATGCTTTTAAATGAGTAATGAGTGCTTTCCTGTTCGGCAGTTAGTTAAACTGAACTTTGTGTCACAGCTCTTTACGATTCACTCATACAAGACCTAAAATATTCAAGACTGGTAGGGGGGCAAAAAGCTCTGTCTGGCTCATGCTGTTTCTAGGAAAAAGGATTCTTGGGGGGAAAAAAAAACTCTGCAAAGACCTACAAATTATGCAGTGTTCTTTCTGTCTATGAATAGTTTCTCTTGAGAGTGAATGAGGCTGTATTTTTGGATTTGCAGACAAAGCAACTTGTGTTACAACTGGCTTTTCTCCAAAGCATACTTTCAGTGCCTATTTTATTTTATTTTTATTTATTTTTTAGATTAGATGATAGACAGCCTGAAACTGATCTGGGGGCCCTTGTGGAGGACGTGTCCAGTTGGCCATTTTCATAGTGGCCTTGCAGGTCATATTGCAATGCTACAGCACTCTGTGGAGCCTGTCAACTTGGACCATCAGTATGCTTTCTGAGACATGGTACTGCTTAGACTAAGGAATAAAAAAGGCTGGTATCACCAGCTTCTGAGGTATTGGTGTGCTGTTATGCACATTACTTCTTGTAGGAAGAAGTACTCGTAGATAACTTCTACACTTGTAAAAGTACCCTGTGCTGGTTAAAACTAAGATATTGGAGCTGAGCAGATAGTGCCCTGAATTCTGCCATGCCTCTCTTCCCGGCACTGAAGCAAGCTCTTTTGCAGCCTGGTGAGAGTACTCCACCATGTCCTCCACTGCTGGGGAGGTCCCCACTTGTGGGGTGGACAAATGGCTTTCAAATGTGGGGTGCATGCGGTATGATGGGAAAGCTCATGAACATGAGACTGTTTCACACAGTAATTCCCTTTTTCCACTTTCCTCCACCTACTCACCCCCATTTCTTACTCCTTTTCTCCCATTCCCCCCTCTGCTGGCCATCCTGCTTCTTGGGCCTGACCCTGACAACCAAGGCTTAGTGCCCAGGCATCATGCTCTTGTCTGCCGTCAGTCCTTTCACTTATTTACTTTCTGTGTATTTTGCATATTGTTTTCAGAGAAATCTTTGCCTTATCCAATAGTGTTTACTACCTTTTAAGCAAAGTAACAACAGATATATTTTTTGTCATAGCTGATATAATTGGTTTCTTCTAATTCATTCTCCATCTACTGCTAATAGCCAAAATATTTTTTAATACACACTTTGAAACTGAAAACTAAACTCAGTACAGCTGGGTACCCATGGTGCAACTTATGAGGCAGCACACAATAACATAATATTTTTCTAGCTTTTATAGTAATTTAGAATGTCATGTGATTTCATAAGGTTTAGGCAGTCTCACTACTAATTCATTGGACTGGTGTTAGATTTTTTGTTTTTTTTTTCTGATTGTTATTTCTTCCACCATTACAAATGCCAGTTACACATGTGCTCATTCATGGAAAACAAGGCATTTGCTATTACTAGTTATTAATATTCGGTTAGTTTTCTTATCTAAATAAGAAATCCCATTGTGCAAACAGTACAAACAGATTTGAAGAGGAAGTCTCTGCTCCAGCGAGTTAAGCAGCTTTGATACTTAAGTCCTTTCACCTTACTTAACGTACTACATTTTTGTACTCCATTGCTTAGAATGGATAGAAAGAAAATGGAGCCTATAAGAGCATTGGTTTGAACTAGTGTAGTTTCTCACCTTTACTAAAAGAGGTCTTTCAGAAAGCCCTTATGATTTGTAACCTAGTGGGTCTGGAACACACGCTGCATGTACACATCAGTATCAGTTACATGAGATTACAGCTTTCTTTATTAATTGCTCTCTTGTTACTTGTCAGTAGTACAGCAGTTATGCTTCACACCCACTCTCTCTCCCACAACTTAACCCACATGGGTCCAGGCTGGGGGTTTTGCTGACTGTTTTTTTTAAATCAGTGTCTCTGCAGAAACTTGCAGGAGCCTATCTGACAAAAGATTTTGATTGTTTTTATCGTGATACCTACAGTAACATTTGCTGTAGATGTGTAATCATTCTTTCAGTCTTTCCTTATGAAGTCTTTATATCTTTTTAATGTATTCCTTTTATCTCACAGAGCTGTTACAGTTGGCTTGTGTGTGTTGTGTTCTGCTGTTCTTACTGATTCCTAGATTTTCCCAGGGTGAAATACATTTTTGCTTTATAAGGCTTCCTTCTAGATATCTTTCTTATTAGTTTATTCCACTTTGTAATAGCAGGAGCTTATTCTGTACTCAGTGAGAACTTTGAATACTACCCCTTATACATACTTCATTGAACTAGACTACTTCATTGCAAGATTTGGTTTCTTGATCCTAGTCTTCAGCTGTCAACCTGTTCCCTCTCAGTGATGCTCTGGCTGACATTGGTGGACCGATGCCAGATGTCACTGTCACTGTGGCTCTCGGAGTTGGACAGGCTGCAAAGCAGAGCATGTTCCAAGCCTGCGCTCATGCTCAGGAGTCCACTTAAAAAGGACACTTCTCAGCCTTTACAACATAGTTATAATTTGTTCTCTAATGTTCAGGGATGCATTTGCTTGTGCAGAAATTTGCAAAGAGGTTTTAGAATCCCTGGTTCATATTCTGTGACACGAATCTGTCTTTTTCCCAGCTCCCTGCAGGATTCCTTCTGTCAGATTATCATAGTCTGGTGGTCTGCATTCAGGTTGTGAAAAGAGCCTCTGAGCTCTAATCTCACATCTGATGTTGAGTGCATTGATCCTTTTCAGGATGCTGTGGATGATTATGAGTGTATAGCCTTAATGATTGGCATTATCCTCTGGAACAGTTCTTCTCTTTGTTCAAGACTCTGTTCTATAGACGTGAAAATCCTGTTCTATGTTCATGACCAAACCTGTACTCTCCTTCGCGGTCTTTTTGTCAACAGTCGTCCAAAAGATCCTTCGGGGAGAGAGAATGATTTCGACAGCAGCAGTGTATCAGAATGGATAGAAATGTTGGTGTCGACCTACCAGTCAGTGGCTTCAGGCTCTCTCACCCTAGCAGCACCTGGATGTGATCTCACCACACCTTCAGATAATAACTGGTCTCTGAGGCTTTCTAACCTGAGTGTTTTCCCAAAAGGATTATTTCACTACCTTAGTTTCCCTCTTGGTTAAATTAGGATGATGTTCTTCTCTTCATAGGATTAGGTGAGGATTAGCTAGTGTTTACTGGTGACTTGCAGATAAAAGCAGTAGTTTGTTTATAAGTATATGTGCATGGGCTTGATGCAAGGCTGTGCTCAACTCTGCCTCTGAAAAACACCTGCTTTAGGATACTGCGACAAAATCAGTGCTTCTTGCAGTTTGGAAAAGTTTTGCAATATTCTTTTTTTTTAATTATCTTTTTTTACTTTTATTATTGTATTATTGTAATACATAGTATTTGCATGGTCATGCTAGAAATTCCAATAGCATTTCTAGCTCAAGAGCTATAAGAACTGTATAAAAGGGGAAATGTAATGCCATCCTTCAAGAGTTACCTTGCTAGACAGATGGAGTACTCACTGTCTGCTGTTACCTTTTCATACCAAGTGTCCCTGATTTACAAATTAAAGTATCAGGAACCAGAAATTCACAGTGCTTTTTCTGCTGCTTGTATCAATTCTGAAAATAAAGGCTTTGCAGCAGCTGGAATCAGCTAACAGGCTTGTTGAAAATACATCTTGTTCTTCCATGGTGATATTGGCTCTGTGGGGCTTTCTTAGTAACATGAGCAGATATGACTCAGAAGACAGAGGGAGAACAACTATGTTGTGTAGGAAGTTAAAAAATATTTTTTACCATTTTTTTGGCCAACATCACAGCCAAGCTGCACTGCCTGTATTTCAATTTTTTTAAACTCTTCTTGACAGCTTTTGGAACTTGAGCTGGTATCCTGAATTGATCTTAGACAATCAGCTTGAAATCCAAGAGAGATCAAAACAGATGTTTTCAACAGCCAGTTCTTTATTTCAGAAGGGTTGTGCTACTGAAGAGCTGCAAGGATTAAATGTGTGTGTAGAATACAAGCAGGAGCATGTCCACAGAGCAGCTTGTAGCCCATGAACAATAAAGAGGGGCACAAAACATGACATTTGAAATGATGAAATTTATCATCTTTGTAGCACCAAGGTGCAGGCTGCTAATGCAGATTTATTTGTGTTACCTTAGACAAGATTAGATGGGATATTGCCTGCATTTATTATTTTAATTTGTCCAGATTTGGCTTTTTTTTTGTTTATTTTTCTTCCATGGGGACATGTACATATGGGCTCTAAGCTGGAGGAAAACGTTGTTTACAGAGTACAATACAGCACTTAAAATGTGCAGATGAAAGATCACACCTTCTTGAAACTGTGATAGTTACCCATTGTTACTTCTCATTATAGGTCCGGACCTTGCCCTCAGATCTGCTCCTTTGCCCTTGTTCCCTGCTTCTGTTGCTCTTGAGGGTTCCCTTCATCTGCTCCTCCACCCTCATAATTTCATTTATTCCCCTTAGAGAAAGTTTCCTAATCCTTGGCTGCAAACCCCTTCTTTCTTTGAAGCCCTTTAAGTAACCAGCTCCTTCCAGAAAACATTCCTATGCTAATTTTGTTGAGAAATTTTTGTTCATGTCATCTTCTTTTGAACTTTTATTGCTTTTCTTTCAAGCTCTTTATGGAAGGAGTGAGTTGCTCTGTGCTTGCAAAAGGCACTTTCTGTAGTCCCCAGGCAATGAATAGCCAGACCGTGTCCTCAGGCAGCCACATCTCCATCCACCTTTCAGAGCACTGATAATTTACTCTCATTTCTGTTGTTTTGGACCCACTGGTTTAGTCATTTTTCTACATAATGTGTTAGTATATATCACAAAAGTTAACAGTTATGATTGCATGGGCTAATACAGAAGTAATTGTGAATGTATAAAGGAAAAATTAGAACAAAATCATTAAGGTTGTAGAAGACTACTTAAATCATCTAGACCAACTTAGCCTATCACCACTGTGTCCACTACCCACATCCCTCAGTGCTACATACTGTGTTTTCGTTTACAAACTTAAAGTAGTGTGGTTTAGTGAAAGGATCAGATTGAAAGTCTGTGAATTTAAGGCATTCGGTCTTCTTGCTACAAAAACTATTCATGGGATTTCCCACCAACTTCATCAGGAGCAGGAGTTGATCCAAAACCACTTGCACCAAGAGCAGGCAGTTTTATTTACCATCAGCAGGAACAGCATCTTACTGTGTGCATTCTGGTAGTATTTGGTGTTCTGATGTCCGGTTTGAATCCTTTGATCCTATGATCTGGGAACATAAAGCAGATATAGTTGCTATTTAGATAGGATGTTTGTTCAGTGCTGGTGCGAACTGCTGCTTTTCTGCAGGCTGCAAAACAGAAACGTTGTCCTTGTGAGAAGCTCTGCAGAATTAGCAGAGTCTGACAGCTGGGGAATCCTATTCTCTTGCTGTGCCCCATTCCCTTCTCCTCCTTGCTACGCTCACTTCTGTTTCTGCTTCCAAAGATGAAAATCTTACCCCTATGATGTCTTGTGGGTATTTCCATCTTAGGTAAACAACATTTTTGGTAGGCTCTGTTGATTGTGTCAGGTTGTATTCTAGTCATTTTCCCAGGAAAAAAAAAAAAAAAAAAAAAAACAGCAACAAGTCATATACAATTTTTCCAAAATGCTTTCCAATTCGTGTTACTAATGCTGTTTAGAGTTGTTGAAGTATTCAAATAATATTTTAGAAAAACAATTTTTTTGCACTGCTCTACTGCTTCAAGCAGTTTTGCTTTAGGAAATTGTCCCTATAACCTGGATCCTTGTGTCATTAGCACTGTATGGTTTTCTCTGCCATCCTCCTCCTGAGATGATGAGCAGGGCTGCCCGAAAGCTACTGTCTCTGCCTCTGCCAGCAGCCTGAACACAGCAGTGCGTTATATGATTTTGCACAATGCCCCACTAATGCCCTCGTCAGCAGCTTCTGAAGGAAGAGCTGCACTGGAAAATACAATAGCGGTCCTCTGCCAGCCATAGGGAGTGCATGGACCGGAGCTGAATTTGGAAAGCTAAAGCTTATTTCATGCAAGATTATTAGAATTATTTGGATTTCAAAGCGTGTGCTCATACACATGCATATATTGAGGGCCAGCCTTTCCACATGACTCTGCTGGATCTGAGTGCAGTTGTTATTTATAGACAGCAGGAGCAGTGATGGCATTATCTTGTAGCACTTTGGTCCTGAAATTACAGCACTTCTGTGTGGGGAGAGGGGACTGGGTGCCCTTCATGGGAATTTAGACGGTCTGCTCACACATAAATGTCTCTGTGATGAGATGCTCACAAATAACCCTTTCCCTCTTCCTCATTTTTTGCATTTTCAAACAGAGAAAAGAAAGGTACTGAAAGATCAGTGTGGTTGTGATTTTCACTGCCTTCTTTCCTGAGTGTGTGGAGGAAGCAACTATCTGTGTTCGTGTTTTCATCTGTTCCATAGGTAACCCATTTCTATTCATGTAAAAACATAAACACTCCCCTAAGGACAAAGAAATAGCAATTTCTAATCTGTTCATATGAAGGTTCTAAACAAATGCAGCCTCCTGTTGCAAGCCACTGTGCCTGCAGCGCTGCTAGCATGACTGGGGCATGCAGGAGCACAGCAAAGCTGCAGCCCCTAGCCATACAGGTGTAGAGCAGCCACCTGCCCCTGGCTCTGCACAGAACCCGAGTTCTGCAGGGCCAAGGCAGCTGGAAAAACCAGCATAAAGTGAAGCAAGGATGGTCTGGAGGAAAAAAAAAAAAAAAAAGAAAAGAAAAAGAAAAAAAAAAAAGTCCACTGATCTCCCTGGTCAGGTTCACAGCGTGATCATGCAGACAGATGCTCCAGCACAGCTGGGTGCGTGCCAGCACGGCAGGGCATGGCACATGGTGAGGATTGGTACCTGCAGGAAGAACTGCTGCTGCTAAGCACTTTATGTCTTGAAAATATGATCAAAATAATCTGAAGATCAGGGTAGCTTTATTTAGGTCTTGAATCCTATTTTTTATTTTATGCCAACTTTGGTTCTCTGTGTGGCTCTAATTGTAATGGAACATCAATGAGTTTTCCTTTATTGGTAATAAAATAAATGTGGTGCATGTTGTATCTTAAAGGAAATCAGAATGCCTTAATGAGAGCTTCCATTGCTCAGTCTGCTCCTTTAATACAACTGTATTTGAGTTGAGAAACAGAAGGAATGAATTTAGCAAGTGATATTGCGTATTTTAAATTGTACTGCTGTTGCAGTATCAGTGATAATCCAAGACTCTAAGTAATGCAAGATTTGTAGGGAGAGGCAATATCTGTTGTTTGACCAAATAAAGCAGCCAGAAGAAACAAACTTTCAGGGTGCACAACTCTTCTTTTGCTCCAGATAGTAACCAGGATCCCAGTGCTGCTTGGAACAATTTAACTTCGGTGTGTTAATTAAACGTTAATTCATTAGGCAATTCTCAAAGGAAGGTGATGAGTAGCAGAGGAGAAGAGCAGGTTGCTAGCAAAGGGAAAGTGGCAGGCTGAGTGGGGTTGGTGGGACACAGAGAGAAAAACAGAAGTGGTAATGCTTTTAGAAAACCAAAGCATTAGTTAGGGAGTGAGGTGGGAAACATTGCCTGTTTGAACCTGCAGTACTTGCATGCATTGTTCTGCTCTGTGCTGTTAGAACAGAAATAATTAAGTTGAAAAATCTTGTCGGCTGAGTTTCTTTTTGTTTATATCCTTAACTGTTTCCACATTCAGCGCAGGCAGATTGTTCTATATGTAGTTGCAATTTTTTTTTTTTTTCCCAAAAGGAAAACAAGAGGATATGCCCAGAGTGCTTTCAGCTTATTTCTGCTTAAACACAGAAGTTTGGATAATGCAAAAAATGGTTCTGCCACCCCCAACTTTGCAACTAACTTTTTTTTTTTTTTTTTTTTTTTTGCTGTAACGCTTGAAGAGTGGTTGGCAAAGACTGTATTAAGCTAATCAGAGAAAAGCAAAGAGTCCTGAGGACACCTGATAAAACATTCTTTTCTCATTAAAAAAAAAGAATTAAAATGATGTAAAATAAATGTTAGGAGCGAAACTGCAAAACCAAGAAGCAAAACTTCCTAAAATAGCATTTGGTCCTTCTCTGAAGTTCTGGCTGTGCAATGTTGACTTTGGAAACATGTTTCTGCTATAAATTTTGGTTGTGTGGTTTTTTGTGGGGTTTTTTTTTTTTTTTTCCTCCTTGAAAGCCTCTCCAGATGTTCTGCAGTGTTGTCTGCAAATGTTCCATGGCAGGCATGAGAATGCCAGCACAGAGCAGGAGTCTCTTGATGCGGCAGTGGTGATTTTTCCTTCCTGCAAAGGGAAGGTGTGTGATCTGCTCTGCTCTGGGCCTCGTTCAGCCACAGACAGTGTGACCTTCAGCACAGCACCTGTACTCAGACTAAAACTTCTTCTTCAAAACTTAGCCAGCAAGCCATGGATCTGGATAGCTACTTCAGTAGCCTCTGCAGGAGCTCCCCACTCTGTTACCATAACGTTAAGTATTTTTTAATTTTCTTGCATTTTGGAGTAGTAATAAGTACAAGGCAGACATGAAGTCTTTTCAGATGCAAGCTCTTTGAAATTCCTGTGCTCACAATCACAGATTCATTAGACTATAGAAGTCTTAAAAAGTCATCAGTGCCATTCTCTGTCGGCTAAAGAACCCCCAGTGCCATCCTCACTGCTTCTTATTCTGACCTGTTCTCAGCAAGTCATGGAGGTTCCTCAGCTCACTGTTTTCTCATGAGGAGAGTGGTCCTGGTACATAACCAGTGTCTTTGCTATGTCTTCACAGTTTATTATTTTCTGGCTTTTATGCTACTGATATAGATACTGGGGTATTACTTTTTAAAATGGAATACTGCTCTCAATCTTCCGTCTTCTAAAATAGCTAAATAAATAAACCCACTCCATGCAGTCTTTTCTTCATGGTTAATTGAATAGCTTCTTCCTACTCATTCTCTGCCCGTTCAGTGGGTGTATAATGTTGTTGAGGAGAGAGAAACAGCTGGGCACTTCTTGAACTGCGCATCCACTCATGCAACTGAGTTCCTTCACTCTATTGTGAAGATACGTAGTGTCATGCTTTGTATTTGTCTCTGTTGAACACTATTTCAGACTACTTCTCCAACCTGTCAAGATCATTTTAACTTTAAACTTCTGAAGTAAACCAATGTTTCTTTGCTGCTTGTGCCATCTGAAGTTGACCAGAACATGTTCTTTCCCTTTATCCATGGATCCTTTTTTCCATCATGGATATCTGTAAATGACGCACTCAGTAATTTTAGTCCCTGAACAGAGTTCTGCAGAAACCTATCTGATTATGCGTGGGTTTATTACTGCCATTGGCTTGATATTTCTGTAAGTTTAAGTTTCCAGCCATTTTCTATTGTGTTAAGCTAGACCTTATTTCCTCTGTCTGTTTGCAAAAAAGTCACGTAGAGAAGTGCTGAAGCCTCAGTAACATCAAAATAATATTCACTCTGCACTCAAGATCCTTTGTTTGCTAATAAAAAGAAAGTATAGAAGTGTGATGTGATTTGTTTCTGAGCAATCTATTTCATTTTTTACTCATTTTTCACTTTTCTCTTAGTTGTTTTGAATCATTTTGCTTTTTTTCCCTAATAAGATACTGGATCTTTAATTTTGCAGTTCTTCCTTCTGCTTTTTTTTTTTTTTTTTTTTTAAGATAATCACTAGATTTTGCCTTTTCCAGTCTTTTCATCATTGTACTGACTGTGCATGGATTCCCTGTATTGAATCTCTGGTCAAATGCTTCTGGTGTTTTTTGTAGCACTTTTTATTGTTAGGCCTGCTGTTAGATAGCTTAGAAGTTGTTTACAGTAGCGATCAGAGAGCTCAAAATGGTTTAAGGGGAAGTGAGCTTCTCACCTATGGGTCACCAGTTTGAATCTACCCAAAGATGGGCTGCCATGAGTCATTTCCATTTTTCAGATACTTGTGTTATGTGTGAAATCTGTTGACGACTGAAACTGGCATTACACAATAAAAGCACACAGCAGTAATGAAAGACACTGTTGTTTGAAATCGAGGCAGTGAAACTAACAATTGGATGAGTAAGAAAACGAACAGTCTAGTGCTATTTGAGTGCATTTCTTTTGGAAAGTCAAATTCAGGAGCTCACAATTCACATGCTGGTGGCCTTTCACTGGCTTTGTCTTCTCTTTATAATAGTTCGTGCTTTCAGATGTAGCAACACGGGTACTGCTAAATCTAAATGAGATGCTTATGTATTTTATCTGGATCCATGCAGTGTGTTTAGTGCTTGCCAAATTGAGCCGTTGTGCTATGTTTTGTAATGTATTACTTCAAAGTTAATGTAGTGAATCTGGTAAAATGCTCTGCCAAGTTTTGGCAAGTATAGAAGGAAATTGGGAAATCCCAGTTCCACTGAAGTCATGGGATAAGGATAGCAGTATTCAAATCTGTGTCTCCAACATGTCCTCTTCCAATTGGCAAGAGCTTTTGGGAAGGCCTGTATATATGTGTGTGTGTGTGTGTGTTGTGTGTCTAAGTCTGAAGAGGTATTTATGAATAACTGAAAGTATGCCAAGGCAAACTGGACCCATATTCCAGACAAGACTATTACGTTGTGTTATTCCCTTACAGCAGCCTTGAGAGCTCATGCTTGATAATGCTCAGGTTTTATTAGGGTTTTATTCAATAATGCCTATGTTAGTTAACTCGATAGTCCATCTATTTTAATTAGGCATCCCCCATGTTAACTGTTGTGCTACAAACCTTCATCATGTTTGTTTTTTCATTCATAACAACATATAACTACATTATAGATCGATCCCACCAGGGCAAAGCTGGCTATTTCTGCAGGACACAAATGTGGCTTTGGTAATGAAGGAAACATTGGTGATAAAGGATATGACTTTATATTGGTGGTGAAAGCCAGTATCCTACCCTGTTCTGCAGCACTGAATGATTGCTGTTGACTCTGTGTTAATGTTGGGCTTAACAGGGCAGCTCATGCCTCCCCACACCACAGTGCCTGCCTACTCTGCGGGGGAATTCATTTCTACATAGTTCCCTGTGCCCTTTTTACAGAATGTGTCCATTCAAAGGTGCTACTAAAGTCGCAGATCTCCTCACTGCTCTGCTCAACACAGTTCTGTGTTGGTATTGTTCAACTTCAGATCAAATCAGTCTCTTTAATCCAGTCTACTTACCACGACTATTCCAGCTGATTCTGCCTGATGGAGAGCATCGAGCACAGCCCCCAGCTGCTCCAGGAAGGTAGGCAGCAGGGCATGAGCCCCCTGGGATGGGGCAGGAGCAGAATGGGGAGCAGACCTGGTGCTGTGCTGCAGGTGGTGCTGGCAGCCAGGCCTGTGAGAGGTGGGTGCCTGGCTCCTGCTGTACAGCCACAGGCAGGCTGAGCTACCAGGCTGCTGAAAAATTGACACTTCTGCTTTGTAATTGGGTTGTATGCATTTCTTTTGTGCTCTTGGCATTGGGGCGGATACAGAGTAGAAGGCTGTGTAATGACAGGGGTAGGGCTTGTCTGTCAGTGGCTCAGGACGTGCAGGGGTACTCGGCATTGCTGAGAGAACACCCATGCTCCGAGCTGCTTTTAATCGCTAATTACATCCTCTCTCCTCCATGGCCTTGCTTTCCTGCCCTGTCTGACTCAGAGAGGTTAGTCAGCCATTGCCAGGCTCTGCTGACGTGCCTCAGGAGGAGAGCTGCAGGAAAAGCAGCCCTGGCAGCAGCTGGGAATGAGCAGTTTCTCCTCTGTCTCTCCATTTCCCAGCTCCTTACAAGTTAAAATGGCTTTTAGAACAAGAGAAAAAGAGATAGTTTTCTGTTTCCCAAAACTCTGGACAAAGATTCTGTCCTTTTAAGGCAAATGGAGTTATTTCTGTAATGATACTGCACTTTGAGCGTTAACTAGTTAACATATTTTATATTTGTTTTCCAAACACTGTGCATTCTGCATTATCCTGTGTGAAAAGAATGATATTCTTAAATAACCAAGATGATAGTTATTTTCACTCCTTTCCTTCTTTTCTTGTCACCATTTCCCTTCCTGCCCCATCACATTATTTCACAGGATGATTTATAAACACTGTATTCAGATTGTGGTTTATGCAGCGAAGGATATAAAGCCATCAGTAACTCTGTATTCCCTTTACAGAGAATTCTCCATACAAAACATATAAATCTGGTCCTACAAACAATATAAAATTAAGGGATAGAATCTGGGGGGAAAGATTTAAAAAAAACTGGATTTTCTTACAGATGCTGTAGAAATGTTTCAGCCAAATGCATTTCATTCTGAAATACAGCAGCAAGCCAGAGAGATGGTGAGAGATAGTTCTCCAAATCAGACTCATCCTTTTTTTCCTAATATTTTCATTGCAGTGAGTAAGAAATACGGGTCTGCCAGCCTCCTATTGAACTATCTGCTGCAGCTTAACTGCAGCAAGAAAACGGTAATCCTATTGTGCTCCTCCAGCAGTCTCCTGGGAAGCAGAAGGCATTGAAATTACTGAGCTGTTGTCCTATCCCCTCCTCACCTGTCTTTGTAGCTGTAAATATAGTGTCTGCCTGTAAATAACAGTTTGCTGCATCTTTAAGCACATTCCCTAACAAGAGGCAGTGATTTACTGAGGTGATAAGCTGTAACTAATACTAGGGTATCATAATAGGTAAATAGATTAACACCATGCTTCTCTGTATTTTGCTTTCTAGGGAGCCCACTGGCTCATTCGCTCCTAGATGCTTACTGCAGCACTTTGCGATGCGCTGAGTTAAATCAGTCAGCTACAGGATTGTAGCTATCGATGGTGCTGTGTATACAGCTAATGAAATGCATTAGGGAATCTATCGGGTAGCATTGATTGCTTAGCCTATTTGCCTTTCCTTTTCTGTTCCCCTACCCAAAAAGGATTATAATGGACTATACCCAATATTCAATGCCAGGACTATAAACTACTCTTCAAGACACGCCATCATCATTCATCATGTAATTGTTGCTTTGTGAATGCAAATACACTGGCAGCCTTTGTCACTGAAAAGTAAGGAAACATGCAGGCAGCCTGGGTGGGAGGCATGGTTTCCCTCCCCTCCAAAGCCTGGCTGATGGGAGCACCTCATCAAGTGTGTGCTGGAAAGGTCTGCTTTGTCTCCAAGTGACAGGTCTTCGGCTCCAAAGGGCCTTAGCAAAAGACGACCAATGTTGGGCGGTGTTGCCAGCCCGAATAATGGTGCTGCACATCTTGTGATATTTGGCACATTCCTAAGTACCTGGCTCCTGGAGGCAGGGGATTAAATAACGATTGCTTCCTTTCTCTTTGAAGAAAAGCTTAGCTCTGCGATTGCAAAGAAATGCTTGAAATGTCACTCAAGTCGAAGTGAAAAAGATCTTCTGCCTTCCACCATTCTCCGTCCCCAGGCTCTCAGCACACACATCGCAGTGTTACTCTTGTGATTTTTCAGTGAAAGCACTAAGAAGTACCGAAGGCACCCAGAAGGCCGCAGCGTGGCCGGCTGTGGGATGTGGGGTATTGTCAGTGTGGTGGGGAGAGCTCAGCCTACACTGCATGGAGGCACTAGCACCTCCCTTCTCTGGAGACAGGCAAAATGGGCTGACTGTGGGGAGCTGGATGCTTCAGAACCGTTTCTTAAATTCTTTTTCTTGCTTCCTTCAGAAACCTTGTTGGCTAGTTGAGATTGGAATCTCTCTCATTTTTAAATCTCTGTTTTTCTCCATTTCACAAGTGCAAAACCAGAGGCTGCTCATTTCTGCGTTGGTTCCCTAACAGTCGTTCCTAGCAAATCGGTATTGATTTACTCCTATGAAAATGCATCAACGTTTGAAGTAAAATGCAATCCCATTAAGAATGATACAGGTTTTCCAAATGGAGAAAAGTAGGTCAAATATTGCACCAATCAGCTCAGAGCATGTCCCTTTAAGCAAAATAAATGTGTGAATACACTTAAACTGTCAGCACGTCATTTGATTGCCATTATTATGCATCTTTTGGCATGAGCTGGCAAAGCCCTCTGCGGCTGCACGTTGGCTGAAAATGTCAGTTCTGGGGAATTAACCAGGCTGTGTTCTGCATTTGTTTGTGTGCAGGGGAGCAAGGGGGTGCATGCTTAAAGGATTTTTGTTTCCTCCTTGCAACAGTTGACTTCAACTTAGGCAGGAGAGCTGGGTTATTATATGCAAGGGACATTGTAGCAGTGCAGCACAGAAACACGATTTAAATCTGATCATTAAAGTGCCGCAGTGAGAGGCTGTGAGAGACGGTGTGGATGGTCCATCTGCAAAATCTGTGCTCCTGTTGCAAGAAGGAGGGGCGGAGGGGGGAGAAAAAGCAGCTGCTTGGCTGTGCTGTGAGAGGGAGAGACTGACTGTTGGCACCATCTGTAGCTGTCCTTTGTGCTTGCTGCTTTATCTGTTCATTATAGTACGATACTGAATTTCTCGTGCTTTGAGTGTAAATGAGTTGAGATGTGCCCAATACTGTCAGCATAAAAAGCAGTAACTAAGTACACTAAAGATGAATAGTGTAATCTGTAAATTCATTTTGAGTTTGTTTCATCTGACTTGAATAGCAGAGGAAGTAATGTTCTCCAGAAGGCAACTGTACCAGATGTGAGGTGCACACTCCCCCTACACACCGAGGACAGAGCAGCTAAAGGCAGGGCAGGGAGGGCAGCAGGCCCCTGTCTGGCTGGGGCAGTGTGGTCCTGGTAGACTGGGAGCTCTGGGCAGGGTCTGCTTTCATTGCTGCACAAACACCAATGTCAGGAGGAGAGTGATTATCCTGCGTGGTACATGAGTCGAGATGTCCCCAGGGAGAAAGGTTAAACCTCTCAGTAATGAGTGCTGTGATAGGGATGAGTAAATGTGTTATGTTCTATACCTGCAGTCTCCTAGTTTCTGAAAACAGGAGTCCTCTCCAGATAACTTGTAGAATGTAACTGTCTGGCTTATCTTGAGGGCTTCTTTGTTCTTTGACAGTTCACATTTCACCTTTATAAATGTGTGTGTTAGATATTAGTAATAATAATAACTCATTAAGATCTTCCCTTATCTCCACCTCACCCAAGCAGTGCTATCTCTCTGGCATATTCCTTTTCCAAGGGTTATTCTGCTTTTTTTCCAAAGCAGGTATAGCTTTTGTTTGCAGATTCATGTCCTCAGCCCTATTAGGTTGCTTCTTTTTATCTTATTTGTCAAGTGCCTACGTGTACAGAAGAAGCAATGCCCTGCTTGCATCAAAGCTGCATGTAAGATGGGCGATTTCCATTTGATACTGCAGTAATTACACTCGGCGTGGTGATGCTCAGCATCCCCTGTTGCTCCGACATGGCTGCACTGCTGTGCAGCAGCATGGTGCTTGCCTGCAATGCTCCAGTGGCCGTGGTGTGGGTAGCAGCTGTACCAGGCTGTGGCCGTGTTACTGGGCAGCTGGAAAAGGGGAGCATGTTAGTAGTGGTAGGGCAGGGATGAAAGGTGAGTGTAATGTGATCAGATGCTTGTTGACAGATTCCTTGGCTAATAGAGAAGCAGCTTAGGCTGACACTCATTGCTGGAACATTTCACACCGCTCGGGGGAACACTCTGGAGGCTGCATGCAAGGCTAACCATTTCAGAGTGGCTGTATTTGGTTACATAAAGGAGCGGTGTCCCCCTCCTGTCAAAGCAGAGCTCTAAAATGCCTCCCTGAACACCACTGCTGACTTTCCATTTGATAAATGCAAGGAATTTACTGCATCGCCTTTGTCCAAATGTGTGATTAATTCACAGGAGTAGTCTGGCTTAAAATATTTTTCTTGTGTGGCCATTAAGCTTGAGAAATTCCAGTTGTTTTGCCGACTGAAAAATCATATTTGTGGGTGTTCTTGGCAAAACAAGTTCTTTTTTCCCCCTGCAAATATGACTTCACAATCAGTCCCTTTGGAATTTGCTCTATTAAATGTTGGTTAACAGGACCTCTGCAACAAAAAGGTGGGGTTCTGTTACTGGGCTAGAGGATATCCATTAGAAAAAGATAAGAATTGAAACTAAAAGCCTCAATTTTGGAGAATTCTGCTCTTGCTCTTTTATAGTGGCAAGCCTGAAGTTACATGTAGAGCTCTCCTGCTTAAAGCTGCTATGGCACTTTGCTTTTTAAGCAGCCTCCTGGTTCTCACCTGCCAGCACAATCTGTTGATTTGTTCCATTCATACCACCTTAGGAAAGCACTTAGTTTAAAAAAATATACAAGCACTAAGCATGTTATTGTGATGAGGTTTATGCAAAGCACACTTTAAAGGATGAAAATCCCCAAGCATTTCCACTTGGAAATGCTTCTCCAGCTGCAGAACAGAGTTCAGTTCACGTGCATCTCATTGGTGGGGCCCTTTGCCATGCTGTACCCTGGGAATGTCTTGCCCAACGGAGCCACTCCTGCTGCTGGCACCATGGCTGCTCTGTGGTTCAGCCATTCCACTGGTCTCATCACAGCCAGACCCAACTCACAGTCACTTTCTCAGGCTCTGGTTACTCCGAAGTACATGGGTTTTGTAACAGGGGCTGGTCTTCTCTGTCTGTGGGTGCTTAAGGAAAAGGCCACATTTTCAGAGATAATGAACCCTTTCATGTCTTCTGAGGGAGCTGTAAGCTTTTAGTCTTTCTAGGAAATATCTGCCTGTCATCATTCATAAGCATGATGTTCCTGTAAGCACTGAAGCACCCTCACCAGAAGATTAGTCACATAATGGAGATAAGCATTTAGGGGTTATGCTGGTTCAAATACAGATGGAAGTGCCTAACTTCTGTATACCTACCTGCATTAGTGCGGCTCTATTCTCTTGTTTATCTATTCAGGACTGGTAGCTAATGGCAGTTTTGGAAATGAATTCCAGCGCATGAGTTCCTCTTCATGCCTCTCCAATTAAACTTTAGCACAAAAATAGCCAAACAGAAAGATCTTGTTATCCACTGCTCACCTCTGTGAATGATATCTTCTGCGTGTTTTTGTTAGGTTTCTATTAGTGTGAAATGAATTCTTCAGTGCCTTTTTTCACCCACAACAGCTACCCCATGTCCTTGTGCTTCATCCATTTATCTCTTTGCTGCTCAGCTCAGACAAATTCTCTCGTGCCTCCTGGGCTGTGCAGACTGTTCGTAACTTGTGTAAAAACATTATAATGATAGTGTAGTGCAATTACAGACTCAATTTGATAGGATAATAATGTGAGTGGTGGTTCGTGGACGAACTTTTCACTCCTGGGGCTTGTCTGTTCAGTTTGTGGCTCTTGTTATAGCAGCTTGCATCTGCACTCAGCTGTACCAGTTATTCTGATGTGCACTTACTGTCATTTTGTTCTGATTGCACAGCGCTGCTCTCGTCGTGGTGTGAGGAGCTGGGACGGCTCTTGCTGCTTCGCCACCAGAAAAGCCGGCAGAACGATCCTCCAGGGAAGCTCCCCATGCAACCCCCCATGAACTCTATGAGCTCCATGAAACCCACCCTCTCTCATAGGTGAGTCTCAGCCCAGCCTGTAGGAGTGCAGTTGTGTAAGATAACCTGTTTGTTAACTGAAATGCTCATTACTGTTGACAGAGGTGACTACAGTTTTGTGTTGTGAACAGCATTAGAGACATCAGGGGATGTATAATGACAGCATGTACTAAATAAATGCAGCTTTTGTTTTTGCCATTACCCAGTGCATAGAGAAATGATGCTTCCATCTTGAAATCTGTGCTCAGGTCAAGTGGGCTCACTTTGAAACTTGAAGTCGTGCCCAAAGGATAAACTTGCACAACATATCTCTCACCAAGCACTTTCCTACTATTTATTTAAATAGAGTTGGCTTTTCTTGAGGTTGAAAACATTTCACCGATGTTCCATTTTGTACATTGCATTAGAAATGTCATGCTAAATTGAAGCAATTGTGTAGTGAGAGCACCCAGAGGTATGAGAATGTCTTGTACCACCTCAAATCAGGTGAAGATCACAAAGTACTTGATATAGAGAAAATGTGAGCACTAAATGAAGCTAGAAGAGACTAAAGGTGTGAGCCTTTGATTACCAATTTATACAGAAAAACAGAATTTGTACTTCTTGCCTGTGGAGCCTGAGTCAAGGCAAAAGCTGAAAAGTAAATCTACGCAGGGTTAAACACTCATTTCATGCTTTATGTTTCTGTGAGGTTTTTTCAAGGCTTATTTTCCCATAGCGTCACATTAAAGAAATCACAATAGTATAAATTGTTTTTTGTGCAGGGCACTATTGTTAGTAAGGAATTATAACAGTGTAGATGAGGCTAGATTCCTCATATCCATATACTGCAGAAACATAACATGTCTCGAACTTCCATGGTAGAATAGAACTTAGGGGTTTGATTCATCTTCATAGCAGTGTATTTGCATAGCAGAATTTGTCTGTTATGCAGGAAGGAAACCACTTTTTTCTGCCCCTCTATGTTGTACTTATGGAAGAACTGTGGGACCTCTATGCCTTTTATTTTAAACATAATACAATATCACTGAGTTTTTGGAGCGCCTGGATGGCCTCTTTTTTCAGTTGATTGCATAATAATGAACGGTACACATAGAATCATAGAATGGCTTGGGTTGGAAGGGACCTTAAAGCCCATCTAGTTCCAGCCTCTGGCTGTGGGCAGAGTTGCCCACCCACCAGACCAGGTGCCCAAGGTGCCATCCAACCTGACCTTGAGCATCTTCGGGGATGAGGCACCTACAGCTTCTCTGAGCAGCTGTGCCAGGACCTCATCATCCTCTGAGTGAAAACTTTTTCCCTATTATCTAATCTAAATTTCTTCTCTTTTAGTTTAAAACTATTCCCACTTGGCCTGTCACCATCTGCCCATGTTAAAAGTTGGTCTCTCTCTTGATAATAAGCTCCCCTTAGGTACTGGAAGGCCACGGTGAGGTCTCCCTGAAGCTTTCTCTTATCCAGGCTGAACAAGCCCAGCTCCCTTAGCCTTTCTTCATAAGAGAAGTGCTCCAGCCCTCAGAGCATCTTCATGCCCATCCCCTTAACCTGCTCCAGGAGGTCCACATCTTCCTTGGGCTGGAGGCCCCAGGCCTGGATGCAGTAATTAAAAAAAAAAAAAAAAGAAAGAAAGAAAGAAAAAAAGAAAAAAAAAAAAACAACCAAACTATAATGAATAAAACAAAAAACCTAGGAAAATTTCTGTATTGAAACAACTTAGTTTTTGCACCTTGGGAAAAGCTTTGCAGAATTCAACATGAAATTTAGTAGTCATTCTGCACAGAAACATGTGATACAGTGTGTAAAGCGTATGCACATTCTTACACGTAGTTTTGTATTTTTCAGATTCCCAATTCTCATCTGATGATTTAGCCTGAGTTGCCCTTAAGTCTATAAAGCAAGGATGAAATCGCTGTCATACCTCACAGAGGCTGTGTAATACATAACTAGATAAGAAAGACACAATTATTTTTTCCTTCATGACAGTTCTACCCCAGAACTCTGTCACTTGAAATATTCTCTCCTGCTAAAACTTAAAGTGACATTTCTGGCAAGACCAACTTACCCAGTATTCTACCTGATAGTAGGACATCCTGTCCAGTATCAAGCAATCCCTGTAAGTTTCTCCTGAGTAATGCCCTTGAAATGTTTTACTAAAGAAGACACTGGGAATCAGTTCTAAATTATTGCTGTTTACCTATGAGATATCCCTCTAGAAAAATCAGTTCTGTGGCATAAGTTCTTATCTATAGCTGCTGCAGCATCTTAGGGATTTGAAATACTAGCCAGCCATGGAGCATCACTGCTTCATTGTGTACTCTCACCTGTAGTTTAGCCATAGCCATGACTGTGCAAAACATCTCAGGTGATACATTAGAACAAAATATCTTGTCACTCTCCAACTTCCTTTTCCAGCTGAAAATGTTTATTTTCCATGTGTGATGGGTTTACATGACAGTAATAAGGCATGGAGGAGGGAAGAAGTGAGTTTTCCCTTTGTTAAATAGAAGATGAAAAGCAGTTAAACATAATCCTAGCGATAAAGCTGTTGATGAGGCAAAATTTGTATTTGTGTTAGATTACATTTGGGTACGGAGCTTAGTATTAGAGTTAATTGCAATCTCTAATTCAACAGGTTTTTGTGTGAATCAAACAAATTAAAAAACAACATCACAAAAAGAAAACCAACAACCAAGCCTGTTTTGCATTCCCTACAAGTAATTAATGTAGTCAGCTACTTTAAGTTGTGAAGAAGAACTTGATATGAAATTAGAATAGCCAAGAGTGTATTCAGAAACCTTGCATATCTTAACAAAGGGAATATAGGATGGATGACGACTGCTTAACATCACCAGACAAAAAAGAAATTTCCCCTGTCATCAGACTACCGTTGAGTAGCCAGCACAAGGTTTTCTTTGCCATTACTTTAACAAATGACAGTTACTCAAAACTCTGGTCAGACTCTCAATTCCCATTGCACATGTTGCTACAGAAACACAGCTGTATAGTCTCTAAGTTGTAACAGGCCTCAGCTATTTTAAATAAATTCTGACTGAAGAACACATCAAAAGAGACTATATCTAAGGGTTTGTAGTTAAGTAACTGTGGGCACATATGTTGGAAAGAATTCAGGTCTGGTCTATTGTTGGGGGTAGCTTCTTATTTTGGGAAAGCAAATTGAGTTGTGAGAGAAAACTGAGGTAGACAGATCAAGGACTGTAGTGACAATATTATTGAGCAGAATGTTAGCCATGTAAAGATTTGCACACATGCAAAAAATGCTTTCAGAGTAGAGATTGCCTTGTGCTGATTTATTTTTAAAGTAAGGGGATCGAGTGGTAAATAACTATGCAAGTTGCATGTAGAACAAAAATTCAATGAAATACCAGCTTTGTAATGTCAGATGGTTGGTTCGACTGCAAAATCATGCGCTGTAGGTACAGAGTGAGCACTGGGTTCTCAAAAAAAAAAACAAACCCTCAGTTTCTGTTGGTTGTTTTTATGTCTGTGAGGTGTAATAATACTAAGCTCAAAATTGAATTTGAGATACATAGATTTTCTTTTTAGACTTTTTTTTTTTTTACTGATCTACATGGGTAAATTTGACTCAGGTACCGAAAGACCAGTATGAGACCTATCCGCCTCCTTAATCCTGTGTAATTTCTAATTTAAGCCCTACTTAAAGGATTTATGGGGGACTTAAGGAGAGTCTTTGGGCTGGCCTTTTACAGAGGAGTGAAATTTCATGCTTAGTGTAACTTCTTTGTGTTGTAGTTTTCCAGTCTGACATGTCTATAACAACAGACAAATACATCTCAAAGAGGCTGATTTATGCCTTTAAAGATGCTTTAAGATCTTTGGCAAATGCTACAATATAAGTATAAATTACCATCATAATAACACCTTGCTTTGCTTTGAAGAAGTCCCTACTTAACACTTTGCTGCATTATGTGGTGAATCTCAATAATCGTGGATCAAATTGAATCTTGGTTACAGCGGGCACCATTTTCATCCCCCTCAGTGAGATTTGCACCTGATCAGAACCATCAGTCTAAGGTGGTTCTGAGCCACGGAGGCACATGGGGATTGCTTGTTTCTTGGCTAGCTTGTGGTAAAGCTCCTGTTGTCAATGAACACCTGAGGATGTGCAGCTGTTCGTGGTAGCCTGGAATGTGGTCCTGAGTGTTCTTCAGGTTCCTGATGTCTTCTCTCTAGTTTCAAGTGTTGGTCTTCTGTATTCATTGGCAGCTGTGCAGCTGTCCTGCAGTTGGTGAGCAAATTACAGTGATGTCTGCATAGGGCAGTCAAGGTTGATGAGAATTATGAAGATAGAGTTATTTTTAACACAAGTGACTTAATGCCAGAGGTTTTGATAAAACTAAACAGTGGGTTGAATTAACTAGTAATTCAATATTACAGTACATACTTTATTTATTATCATTATTGTTTTATGTTCAGGCAATTCCCACAAATACATTGTATTGGTTAGAATTGCTTTACAAGGGTGCTTTATTTTAGTGTTAGTTTTGTCCCTTTATTTTCCACCTAAAGCTTAACTAACATCTGAACTTACATTGCTAGGAGCTTTTGGAAGAGATCGATGATCCTGTGTCTGAACTTCTACTGGGTGATTAGGACCATCCCTTACATGGTTTGTTAAGGATGAGGAACAAGCTGGCTGTAACACACTGGTACCAACATTGTCAACGTTTCTGCAGAGGTTGCTGCCTTTTCAATTTGGCCTTCATAGGCTGTTTTGGCTGATGGTAGTAGTTGCTTGTAGGATGTTCAGATGAAGGAAATTAAGTGAAAAGTCAGGTGCTGGGTATACAAGGCACTTGTTATGAAAACAAGTACGTTGTGCTTCTTCTATACATCAGGGCAGAGAGAAGGATCATAGAATCATTAGGGTTGAAAAAGAGCACTAAGATCTAGTCCAGCTGTCAACCCCTGCCACCCTGCCCACATCCCTCAGTGCCACCTCTCCACAGTTCTTCTCCACTATGGACAATGACTATACCACCCCCTGGTGAGATTCTTCCAGTGCATCTGAGAAGAAATTTTTCATAATATCCAACCTGAGATCACATGATTATTGCATATGGCTGTGGTGTGCAGGTACAATCTTTGTAAAATAATTTAAAAGTGTTAAGGTGAAAAATAAGATTGTTTCAAAGACTTTTCATTTTTTTATAATTATGAAATAAATGTAATTAGGGACTGAACAGATGGTAATGTAAGACAGTGTACTCTGTTAAACTCTGTATTTCCCAATTCTGGAAGAATGTTCTTTCTTTAGTCCTCTAGATCAAGATATGACAAAATCCAGCATCAGTAGAATATGAGGGAAAAAAATCAGAATCTAATAATGTTTCTGCAGATGTGGCATTACTTAAAGTAAAAAAAATATTGAAAACAGTGTTAAGTAAGGATCCTGATGCTCTGAGTATTGTAAAAAGAAGACCGTAATTGCTTGAAAATACTGTCCCAAGACTGTTTGCCCACCTTGTCCCCTGGGATCACTAACATTAAATTTAGTATATTCCTATTATGGGAAGAAACGAGAGTAAAACCTTGAAAGAGTACTGGAGCTAAAAGCAAGTTATTAGAGATCTCTAATTGAAAATTGAAAGTGTGTAACTATGAGCTGTTAATAATTAAACCTCCAATATTTTCACGTGAAAAATCTGCATTTCATTTTAGGTAAGCTAAGTTTGTGGTAAGTCGTTGTGGTAAAAGGAGAGATGGATGGGCAAGAGCTCTGAAAACAGTAAATGGGCAACTTAAATACTCTTCCAGTGTGCGTTCTTCACATGTTTGGCAAAAGGTAGAGGGCAAGGCTCATTTCTTATTGTGTATACAGCACTGTGAGGGGCATCTGTACTTACTAGGGTGCCAAAGTAAGTGCTATTGCTATAAGGATAATGCATAGCAATACAGCTACTATCATTTTGATACACTGGTATGTACATGTAAGTGTACTCTTTACATTTTTTCATCTAAGCTCTATGTATACTAGATAAAAAGTTTGGGGTTTATTTTGTGTTTTTGGCTTTTTTTTTTTTAATAAGTGTCAGCTGATAGTTTTAAAATCCCTCATAAAGACGAGGCAAGCACAATGTAAGGTGTATCTGCTGACTGAGGCAAAACCTGACCTTCCCAGGTTTTGGTCTGCCTTCAGTAGTTTTTAAAATATAGCTCTACCTCTGAAAAGACAGCTGAAGTCCTGGTGTTTGGGGCAGAGTGAACATCCAGTTCCTAAAAGTGTCTCCTTGATTGCAATTTACTGTTCGGTGAGAAGCATAGCTATCTCCTGCTCGTTGCAGGAGGGCTGCCTGCAGCAGCAGATGGTTTGTGCTGAGCCTGGGTGATTCTGCTCTCCTCGTGTGGAGTGAAGGTTCCCTCTGTCACTTGTTCTCTGCGAAACCAACTCATTTGTGATGGCATCGGAGTTACAAATCCTTCAGCAATGTCAACATCCTTAGTTTTTACCAATTTTGACTGCCAGCATGATAACCGTATGGTGACACTGAGAGCTCTACTTTGCCTAGCTCTTTGATACAACACATGGGGAGTCTTGTAACTGAAGGAGGAGTGCCTGTGACTATCAGAGCAGCCTGTGCCCTGCATGCAGCCTCGGGTCGGAGAAATACGTTCCTGCCATAAGTGATGTCAAATACGGCTTCTTTTTTATCTCCATGTTTTATGGGGGGGATAATTTGGCAGCATGAACACGTGTATTTTGTCTAAACCTGATGTTTTTCTTGATGCCTTTTCATTACATGTGCCTGTTATTCATTCTGATAGTTGAGAATGGGACCCTCCCCAGAATTTCTCCGTAGATGCATTACAAAAGGAGTGAATTATCGATATATTAACGTATTTTGTTTATTTCTACTGTTCCTGTACACTTGGCTTCTTAAGTCTCCGTAGTATCGCAAAGGAAGAAAAGGAAGAGTCTTTACTAATTGCATGAGGGAGATCTAATGGCTTTCCTAGAACAGGGTGGCTTAGAAATTCCTGCTGAAATCGCTGCCGGATTTTACATAGCGATAACAAAGACCTCTCATTGACACAGAGCACGACAACCTGTGCAGGCGAACCCGTGGAATTAATTAGATACCGACGATGCCTTTAATAGGAATCGGTCGTTTCTCCAAATGAGAAAGCTGTTGTGAGAACGAGGAATAGCACCTCAGCTAGGGGATCGTGCATCGTTACATCTCCTCGAGCTCAGAAGGCGGGGAAGGTACCACCGTCTGCTTATCCTCTCCTTTACCACTTACCTCAGCAGGGAGATGCGACAGTCCGTTCGCCGGTGTCATTGTGGCAGCCGCGGCATTCCCAGGCAACTTTGACGGGCGAATTACCGGAGCCGCCTCCTGACGCCTCCCCGCCCGGCCCTTTCCGTGCCCCCCCACGCCCCCCTCTCGCCGTGCCCAGCCCCGCTACCGGAGCCGCCGCGTGGCCCCGGGGCGCTCCGCCGCCCGTCCCTGCCCGCTTCGCTCCCTGCCCCGCCGCGCTGCCCGGCCGCCCTCCCGGCGCCGCGGCCCCGGCTCCCGCAGGCAGCCTGGCTGCCTCCTGTAAGTTGTGGCGGGGCTCTGCTGCCCCCCCCGCCTCTGCAGAAAGCGGCTTTTTCCTGTTCCCTGCGAGCGTAAATCAGCTTCATCTAAAATCTCGGAAGTGCAAGTCCATCACATCTCCCTCCTAGCCGCCCGCTACACCTGCGTGAGTCAGACCGCAGCTCCCGCTGCCCCGCTCCGGCGCAGGGCTGCTCGCGGTCCCCTCTCGGGCAAAAGCAGAAGTGGAATCTGCTCACGCGTTCGGCGGTTTCTTCCCCGGTTGTTGTAGCAGTCGCTGACCTCCAGGCACTATGAATAAACAGCAAAGCCGGGAACAAAAGGAGTCTTCTGGCTGCCATTATCTCACATTAACGTAGCGGACGCGCTGCGGTGTGAACAATGTGAGTCTCGTTCGCCGATAATCAGCGAGTACCCAGGCATTCGGATTACCACGGCAACGGGCAACGGTAGCCCGCTGGGTGGGTGTGTTTTTGTTGTAGGGGAGCAGCGGGAGCGGGAGGCCAGGCGCTGCGCAGGGCAGGGTGCTGCGGGCAGCGCTCGGGGCGCGTTCCGGCACACGTGCGTAGGTCGGGCACGGGCCGAGCGGGGCTGTGCCCCCAGGTGCAATAAAGGTTAAACCGCGTTTGCCGCGCTGAAAATGATCCTAAGATAATTTCAGCGTTTCGGGAAGGTAACAGGTGGCGTGTTAACGGCAGGGCTGTTGCCGGCGGACTGTGCGACCGGGATCCGGGCGGTAGTAGCGCGGTGCATGGGCTGCTGTGCAACATGGAGCCGGGGCGATGCTGCAGCCTGCTTTCCTTTGAGCAGAAGGATGCCATGGTCTCACGCTGCCGGGCGGTGACAGCCCCTACGGCTCCGAAGCTGAGGGTGTTGCAGAGCGTTTCTATCGCCTACCTGCACCGTGTGATCCACGCCGAGTGCTGAGCGGTGTGACCCGTGCCTCGGAGCGCACCCGCACGCGTGTACAGGGACATTGGTGAGGGCAGGAACGTGGCAGGGCTGTTTGCGAAGGGGTGCGGGTGCTCGCAGGTCCAGAAACACTCGGGTTAATCTCGTCGTTGGCCCGTTGTGTTTTCTGATTCCAGGGCTGGGTTTGGACGCACCAGCTCTTGGTGAGCACGTGGCTGCCTGCAGTGTCGGGCAGGCGTGTGGCCCCCTGCAGCCAGTGGGATGGGCAGGCAGAATTTGGTCCTGCGGGCCCCGCCGGCCTTGCAGGCCTATAAAGTAAAACTTGAAGGCTTTCTATTTCTAAAGATGTTTTCCATCATCTGCAAAGTGCTATGGCTGTATGGATGGCTGCATGAATGGCTCCTGCGAGAGATGCTGGTATCTAGCAGGGCAGCGGCAGATACCCAGCTGCAGGTGCTGTGAGCCTCCAGGCTGACAACTTGCTCTCTGCTTTCACCTACTGACTGCTTCACCTTTGTCTGCCCACTGAGCTCAGGGTCAGGACCTTTCTGTTTTTTTCAAGCAGTTCACCGGAAAGCAGTTACCCTTCGTTTTACAGAGAATGATGGGACCTCTAACCGCTTTCAGTCTTTCTCTTCAGTTCACATTGCTCATAGCCTAGTACAGGCAATGTTCAGTACTGAGACAACGCTTGAGGTAACTCCAGGCTCCAGCTCCAGGCTGCTCAGTGCTCTTGGAGCCAGGAGCTTTGCACAGGGTTGTGAAACGTACTCATCTGTTTGGAAGCAATGGACTTGAAAAGTTTTGTTGGGGTAATGTGGGGAGCTGGATGTTTTTCCGGAAGACCTCAATGCTTGGAGTCGCACCTTTAAGAAGTAGAGAGGAAGAAAGAATTTTGCAGAAGGTTCCAAAATGGCTCTTTTCATATTCACATTACGTCGTTGCACCCAGGGATTTGTATGGGCTCTGTCCATGGGCATTTGTTGAGTGAATTATACAATGGAGCCTTAATTTATGCCGCAAACTTCTTCAAGTAATACTATTAAACACAAAGAGGTGTTTGAGGAAGGCATGCAACCCATAGCTGTCATCAGTGGAAAGTAAATTTCTGCAGCCATCCAGAGCCACTGCTGGCATTCATGCTTGTTTTACGGTTCTCTTCTTACCTTTGTCTTTCATGTAATTACCTTAGGGCACCTATACACAGCACTGGCTTATAGTTTGCTTTGTGCTGAAAGGACGTTTGCACTCTTTGTTGCCTTTACAGTAAGTCTTCATGTTTCCTTGCTGACTTAGGCCATCTTTGCGTTCTTTCTATGCTGGTGTCTGCTTGCTCTGCTTCTTCCTCCTTATGAATGAGTTGTGTAGAATGGTTCCTACAACATGCGTAAAACAGCACAGAAAGTCAAATGATATCTTGTTTACTTTTTTTTTTTTTAATAAAATTGTTAATAATTATGCTTTCTGCTACCTACAAACTGAACTAAAAATAAAGTATTCTGATGTCAGAGAGCTTTGAGTGTTTCAGTTGAAATATTTCAGCCAAATACGTTAGCCATGTAAAGACAGTGCATATGTTTAAGTTGGTGAGGCATTTGTTTTGTTCCCCTGGGGAAGGAAAAAAAAAAAAAAAAAATGAGAAGTCAGTTGTTTCCTTCTAAATGTGTGGGTTCTCAAAAACAAAACAAATGCAGAATGTTTCTGATTGCCAGTAAGGAGAAACAAAATTCAGTTTTCAGGTGTCTTTTCTTCATAGAAGTGACAGTCAACTACAGAGTAAGTGGAAGCTTGGCCAGAAATAACAAAAATAAAAATTTCCACTATCTGTTATTTCTGAATGGGTTGTCAGGGCTTGCTAGCTTACTGAAATGGGACAAATCAACTGCAGCCCTTCCTCTGGAGCATTCTGGTGTTGCAGGAAACTGCTAATAGTGTTCCATCTGTTCTTGTGATTTTATTTTTAAAGAAGTCGTTGGGTTTTGCTTATACTGATAAGAAAGTGGTAGAAATGCAGTCGGATTCATGCCTGTTCAGGTTCAAATTCAAACCACCTTTTTGGTGTATCCAGTATATGTGCTGCACTGTGCAAAATAGTCTTTCTCTTATAGAGTATGCTTAGAATAGGTTTGTGGTGGAATTCCTAATCAAGAAGGATTGCTAATTGAATCCATATTAATTAAAGCTATGCAAGCGCTTTTCATTTGAGAAACCCAAGTACAGCAAAACCTAAACCTGAATGAGAGCAAGTAAAGCTGCATACCTTGTGAGACAGCATGGGATAGGGAATGCGTGTATGAATACTAGAGTTGTGAAGGGCTTTGTCTTCTGTTCTGATTGTGGGATTTGTCCTTTTTTTCTCACTGCAGATGAATGGAATTTTAGGGTGGAGGAGACAGGAGAGACAGGAAGGAGCCTGGAGTCTTGTTTGGAAATTGTTGTGTTAGTTTGTATTAAAGTGGTGTCACCTAGAGGCTCCAGCCAAGAATACAGCCTCAGGGTGCTCCCACCCTGCACGCACACTCTGCTAGGGCAGAGGCACAGGCAGGGAGAGCTGCCACCTGCCAGGGGTTCCTACAGCTGCTGTGTGCTTGGATTGCTCTGCTTTTGGCTATATGCTATATAAGTTGGCTTTTGGCTATATAACTGTAGAGATTAGATCTCCAAAATTTCAGTCTGTGTTGCCAGGCGTGCACTCCTCTCTACGTGTGCTTGGGTTGCATAAGAAATAAGAAATGGTGGTCAATGTTGTGTGGGTAATCACATGCTCTTGTTGATGTCAGCTGAAGGAGTTGTGATAGATTTTGTAGATTTAAAGGACTGTGTGGCCCGTGTGTGTGTGTGTCAGCCACCAGCCAAATGGAGTGACTGCACTTCGGAAGTATTACAGATTGCTGCAAAACTGCACAGTTGGCTTGAGGATAAGGAGCAAAGAGTAGTCGCTGGAAGCCCAGTTCTGTGAAACCTGATGTCAGTGCTTGGAGGGAAAAGGTTTTTTTGAGAAAGCTAACATTTGGTGTTTTTCTTCAGTAATTGATGGATTTTCTGTGTTTAAAATAGGGAGTGATTTAAAAGTGTAGTGGTTTAGACACCTGGGCTTCCCAACAGGAGATGTGGCAAATCACCAGGAAAATACTACTCCTCCACAGTATGTAAAGTACCAATTCCCTTGGGATGTGAACTTCACTAAACAGTCTGAATCTCGCTTTCCTCAATCAATGAAGATATGTAAACAGAGTATCTGATACACATACAATTGCTTTAATGACAACTGTAGTTTTAGTTATGTAAACATATTTTAAGTGTAGCATTTGCGAATAATGCCACAAATCATGTGAGAGCCACAGTAATTCCCTAGCTTTTACTTACTGTATGGAGCCCACTTTCTCTTAAGCTATTTTTATTAGAACTAGCTGATGATCTGTGTCTGATGCAAGTCTGTAACTATTCTGAAAAGGTTTGCCATCTGATTGGTTCTGTTTTTCTAGCACTGGGAATTAAGAGATGTGTTAGTGTGCCTCTCTGATATTTGTGCTGTATTACCAGTGGTTTCAGTAGGTTTGCCAGTAGCTAAGCAATCTTTCCTACTTACAGCTTGGTCACAGTTTCACTACATCATCATTGAAGAGGTGTTTCCCTTCATCTCCTCCTCTTTGCTCTATGGCTTCTTCTGCTGTTTGGCCTTTCATGCTGACCAGTAGCATGCAAAGATTCATTAACACTGTCATAAATTTAGTCCGTACTCTTTTAGTGGACTCCAGCTGAGCCCAGACTGACTCACTGCCCTCCAGGATTTACTGAGAGACTTAATTACCCTCATACTGTTCAACAGAACCAACATTGCAGGCAGTACTTCACTTGGCCTGGAGACGTTGAAACTGCTTTGCCTACTGGCTGCCATTTTCAAGCCTCGAGAAAGGGATGTCAGAAATATGCAGCCTTGTATAGTAACAGCAGAAGTGACTGCTCTTTTGCAAAAGACAATTGGATTGGTCACGTCTCAATATAATACTTATATGGATTTGCCTATGATGGTGGGAGTATTCCTTTGGGTTGTTTAAGGACAGAAATGCAAGTTAAAGGAGTGGAGAAATGGAAGGGCAAGTTATCCTGTAGCTAAATGCTGTGTATTTCGGCATGTCTCACTGCTTAAAGCCAGAGAGACATTCACACAGCAGAGGTGTGGTGAGTGTCGTGTCCAGTGTAGCAAGGTTGGACTCAAATGCATGTGTAGGAGGTGATAGCTGGAGTATGGTGTCTCCCACAAACTGGGAGAATGCCAAATATTCCTCACTGCAGTAGCTGAAGGAAAACTTGTGTGAAATGACATCTAGCTCAGTAAGTGCATGTTGGGTGTACAAGTTGCTGTTCTATGAAGCAATACCTGCCACTGTTTTGGAGTTGCCATAATTTCTGAGCTAAGTTCTGTGTTGGACAATGTAGGAATCATGTGGTTTGATGTGTGCAGTGAATGTTTCTCAACAAATCTATGTATGGTCTTTTATTCTGACTTTCATGTGTCATGCTGGGTTTCTATGCCAGCAGCTTTCATCATACGTCAACAATATGGCTTCTCGAGGTGACACTTTACCATAATGTGGTAAAAATTGAGTGATTTACTCTTCTTTATAATTAGATGAAGTGATTGCATAATCTGCGAGAATCTAGCTCAACCTTTGACTAACAAATGTTCTGACTCTACAGTTGGATGAATAATAGATGAATTCTTTTCTGTGTACTGTAAAGGAGAATAGGAGAAACATACTTTGGAGGCAAAGACAGTGAAGATATGGGTGCAACTTCTTATCATAAGCTATGGCGTCACTAGCTCAAAGCATGAGCATGTGCACCAGCCACACTGCTTATTTGCATTAGCAGAACCTTCAATGACTCTGGTTTGATCCCTGTCTGTCATTACCCTTCTTACATTGTCTTTGCTCCTGCACTTACAAAATATTTTCTTTGTCCCTCGGGTTTTGTTACCTGTTGGCCGCACATCATTAGGAAGTATACAGAAATGGCTGCAGTGAGTCCTTTAAGTGCTTATGTCATAGCAAGATCTTTGTAGTTATTGAAGTATACAAGTATCCATACGTGCCATAAATATATTAAAAGATCGCAGGGCAGACATCATCAAAAACCATCAGAGGAGGAAATAAAGTAGGAGGCATCATTCAGAGCAGGAAAAAAGAGGAGAGCTTTGTAGTAGTCACACATTGTGAGTTAGTCATCATTCATCTCCATGTTGACGGAGGGGACTCACTGAAACATTGCATCGCTTGCAAATATTAGTCACCAAAACCACTGTCTGAGACTTTGAGGGAGACTAGGAAGATTTTTAACCTTGTAAGAGAAAATATTTTAAAGAAAAATGGGATAAGAGGACTCGCTGATTGCAAGGCATTAAATATGCCCTTATTCACACATCATTTTATATGCATGCTGTCAAGATAAACATTACTTGTCAAGCATTTCATATAGAATTAATGTTTTCCATTAATTTTCTCTAATTATTTGTTAGGGGAAATTATTTTTTTCCCTAATTAAATTCTTTTCTTTTTCTGTTATTACTTAATTCAATTTGGGTATTTTGAAACAAACAGGTCAGTTTAAATTCATCATTATGTTCTAATACAGTGCTGCTGTGCTGACGCAGGTATAAGGAATTTGTTTGAAATTTACTAGTTGTTTGTAAAATGTGCTCACTATTTCATTTCAGCTTAGCTGCTATTGGTATTACTAGGATTATTGGTCACTTTGGACGCGAGCAGTTTTTATCACACGTGTGCACGCTTCTTGGTGCAATGTATTTCCTATTTTTAAGTGATTTACGCTGGACTTTATGAGCTACATGAAGAGCAAACACAGATGTAGTCCTTGATTTTGGCTCATGGCAGAAAAGGGAGAAATGGCCCAAGCCTGTATGCTGTCTGATAATACAGGAGAGTCACCTTTCAAGTCTGCCCCAGAGCCCTCAATGGGGCATAGGCAGCTTCATTGCCTTGCCAGGTGTTGCTTGAATTATTTCTGAGGTCCCTGTAGCTTAGGCTTTGATGCACTCCTATACATTTCTAGGAGAACCTGCATAGATTCTTTGGGCATGGTAGCTCCATCAAGAATTCTAGTGATAGCTGGCTATCCAAGCAAAAATGCTATTCTCGATTTAAAAAAAAAAAAAAAAAAAAAAAAGTACAGGTAAGCATCTTTTGGTGATGAAAGAGCAATTTGTATGCTTATTAAATGGTCTATATCTAGGTGAGGAACGATCATGTGTATATATGTGTATATATGCAAATAGAAGTCTAATTTACAAGTTAATGGTATGAGAACAAGTAAATTTCAAATCAGGATGTGTTTTATGGTGATAGATCAATGGTTACTTTCACAGAATTTAGCATATGTCATTAATTACATGGTGTGTACATATGCTGTGTTTATTTTGCAGCCATTAAAGTTTTTTTTTTTATGAAAAGAACTGTAAGAAATGTTTACTTGTATCTGTGGACAAAGCTAATGGAAAAACCCAGTCTTCTCATCCACATATTTATCCGAAAGATGTGGTGTATATCTGCAGTTGATTTTCTAGCATGCTGATTAGCTAATACTGTTTTTGGCATGCAGCTTATCCGTTGTGTGGGAGAACACTATCTGAATTTCAATTTACTTTTCAAAATGATGTTGAACTGCTATTCCTTTAAAGACTCTTCTGGCCATCTGAGGACCCAGTGCAGACAGTGAAGCTGCAGTCTAGTCTCAAAATCTAATTGAATTGTTATGAGGCAGCTGAAGAAGTGATTGTTGAAGAGCTTGAGATGGATTGCAAAAAAATAAGTGCTTCTGAGCAACTGGCTTAGTGTCCCCGTTTGAAAATCTGCTCTTGAGTTTATTTTTACTTTCACTGGTAACAGACCTTTAGGTAAAAGCCCAGTATTTTGATATAATCAAGGAATTCATTAGTTCCGTGTGGTTTTGGTGAGATCACATTGCTATTAAAGAAGAAACTTTATGCCTCTGGGAGCGCTAAGCTAAGAGTGGAAAAAGGAGTGAGGAGTTTAGGTAATATGAGGTGTTAATCCTGTGTTCCCACCAGCAATTTGCCACCATTTGACCTTCCAGAATCTCATTCTCCTAAACATTTGTTTTCACAGTGATGGGTCTTTCCCTTACGACTCTGTTCCCTGGCAGCAAAATACCAACCAGCCTCCAGGTTCCTTATCAGTGGTCACCACGGTATGGGGTGTGACTAATACCTCTCAAAGCCAGGTAAGCTTCACTTTAATGTTGCCTCCCTGCTAGATTTGTGTTTTGATTAATGCTTGCAAAATGAAAAGCTTTTGGGAAAATTCTCTTATGATCATTAACATGTCTGCATTCTCTTTGTTGTGCTTACTGCTTTATTGTTTTTTTTTTCTTCTTCTTTTTTTTTTTTTTCAGTTGTGTTCTTTTTGGAAGCATCAGAAAGGAGGTGACTGAGAGCTTCAATCAGCAATCCTCTTAGCTGCATGCAAATGTCAGGATAGGATATAGCACATATTTAAGCACTACAGACATGACTTTGTCACCTCTTTGTAAACCTCTTAGGAATTCTAGTTTGAGATTTTTTTTTATTAAAAAGAGTGTTTCTGTCTAGATTCTCAAAATGGCAACTTCTGTCGGTTTTACCTGGGTCTGTTGTTGCATACTGTGGGCTTCTGAGACCTGTTTGCAAACTCTACCTCCATGCTGAGGTACTAACTACCAACTGTAGGTTGAATTCTCTTCAACCTCACTGTTGGTACTGCCTTACTTCGCTAATGCATTTCAGTATGCCTTGGAGCAAAAGCAGGATCTCCTGGCTTCCAGGCAAGAGACATATTTATGTGATTTTCATTCCATTCTCTTCATCTTTACTTCTTCTCCAGTGTGTTAGAGAAGATAATGCTATGCAAAATTATGCTATGTGAAGGAAGCAGCTTTAATGAAAAGGATACGGGTTATCTCTGATAGTGTGCTCTCCAAGGGTTGTGACACAAGTCATACTCTCAGACAACATTGCCCTTTTTTACACCATGGATGAAGTGCCTTAAACACATTGCCATGTTTTGTGGGTACAAATGATGTGTAAATCCAGCCTGGTTTTTCCATGTTTCTCAGATCAAACATTATTAGATCCCTTACCAAATTTTTCTGTTTGTTTGTTTTAAAAGTTTGGTTAGAAAAATAAAAACAAAAATGTTGTAAATTGAGTCATTTCAAAAAGTAATCATTCAGGAGCGAAGTCATATAGATAGTCACATGGCAGTTATGTGAACACTATGGCATAGTCTTCCTTCAAAAAATACAGATAGGTAACACTTACCAGACCTCATTTATTACTGTTGGTTTGTTTTTAAAACCAAGGTCTCCCATCTGGGAGAGGAACAACTGAGTAAATACAAACATTTAGGTCCATAATAGCACTGGCCAAAAAATAGAAAGATAGTTCATTGCAGAAATGTTTCACACTTAAGATGGAAAAAGAAAAAATGATTTGGTGTTTTGTTCTATCTCAAGAACACTGTTATATTATTTAAGCTCTTCATGATACTTCAGAGGAATGTGCAATAAAGGAAAACAAGTGCTTTGGTAAAAAGGAGAAAATGCTTCTTCAGAATTACTGCAAGGAAAGGGTGAAACTTTGAAGTGTGAGGGTTGGCTATAGCTGTTCAGAGTAGACTGAGACAAATGGCAAAGTTTCCCATAAGTCTTTGTGCTCCCCGAGGGGATGAGCTGGACTCACAGATTTAGTATCACAAATCTCAAATCTGGATAAACTCAACACCAGCTTGTGGTTTGGTCTTTTGCAAAAATTGTAACTCCTAAATTTCTTCCTAAACAGCAGGCAGATTTCCTGGCAGGTAATCCCTGAACCATCATGCTTATATCTCAAAGAAAGTCATACCATCTTCGGTTCAATTGAAAAAAAAAAAAAAAAAAAAAAAAAGATAATTCAAGCGAGCAAACCAAATTGTACAAAACTGGCTAAGCCATGGAAAGACATACTCTTAACAGTTTTTGCATCTGTAACATCCTTTACAGTATGTCTGTGGGGCTGGATACTTTACAAGTCATTTTGAACTCCTACATAAACAAAACAAACTGAAAATAAAGAGTGTGCTTTCTCTTAATTGGATCAGTGTCACCTAAAGAACGTGGATCTAGCAGGTCTTTACTGAAATTTTTTAGTAAGTACTCTTGTTAACTAAGTGGAATCTAAACTGCCCTCTGTGAAGGAAAATTAGATATCAGAGAGTCTTGATAGTTTGAAAATGGGTAAAGGAGAGATCGTCAGAAGCCAGTGCATCTGGGCTTCAATAAGACACCTGCTTAGAGTTCAGAGTACAAGATGGTTGTATCATAATTTATTGATTCCATCAAATCAACACAATTTGCTTGATGTAGTTCAAAGTACATCCCCTTATTCTCATGTTTCTTACTCACAGGTGCTGGGAAATCCAATGGCAAATGCTAACAACCCTATGAACCCAGGAGGAAATCCCATGGCTTCTGGGATGACTACCAGCAACCCTGGAATCAACTCCCCTCAGTTTGCTGGACAGCAGCAACAGTTTTCAGCCAAGGCAGGCTCCACTCAGCCGTATATACAGCAGGGCATGTATGGGCGACCCAACTACCCTGGAAGTGGAGGCTTTGGTGGGAGGTAAGGTTTACCTGTGTGAGGTGGAAAAGAGATGTAAATAGTTGATGAAGCTTGTTTTAGTGATGTGATGGAAGTGTCACACACTCATTTTGATGCGTTAAGTCTCAGTAGCTATTTTATGCTGGTTAGCTAAAATGCATACTGCTCTTACAGCTTCAGAAATCAGCTACCCAAACTACAACAGAATTCATCACAGTAAATGGAAATGGCTTAGGTCAATCAATTAGTTCTAATAAACCCCCCAAATAAAGTTTTAATTAAGAGAGATTGTTAAATAGACCACAGGCTTAGGAATGATTAACATTTAATAAGGCCAGGTTGTGAAAGATATTGATGACATAATTTATGCGCTTCTGTGGAGAAATAAACTTGAGCACTAGGCAACAATAGATTCTTATGGATGGAGTATTTCTGTCCAAAGGCTTGCACCGCAGCAGGCATTTTGGAAAAAATAAAAATGGAGGGGGTGTAGATTTTGTTAAGAGATGTGATCTAACTTTGTTTGTTTTGTTTTGGAGAAGTAAATAATGCATTTGCAAAATAGGCCTAAAGTAATAGCCTGGGCTTTGTTAAATTTTGATGTTCTGTGTCTGTCCTTTGTAAAGAAGAGTAGTAAGTCCACTTAACAGAAACCACTATTTATGGCCTCTCAGCAAAGACTGCTGGAAAGGTTGTTAGCGTAATCAGTCTAGTGTGAAGAATATAAGCTTAGAACTTGGATGTCTTGATCTCTCATCTCTGCCACTGATCTACTGAGTGACCTTGAACAAACCATGAAGTTTCTGTACCTATATGTTAACATCTCTAAAATGGGCACAGTAGTACTGACCCATATTTCTAAAGATACTTGAAATCTTGGAGTTGAAAAGACAGGATTTCGTTTCATTTATATTATGACCAATAGAAGACCTGGCTAGGAACTGCAAAATTCATTGTGCGAGATCTGGAAGGAGCTGATTGCAGTGGGTCTCTCCTGGCTGCTCTGCTCAGGTTGAGGGAGGAGTGCTTTTGCACTTGGCATAGTTTGCCACCAAGGCGGGTGAATGTGCTTCTGTGGAGGCAGCTGTCTGTTCATGCTGCTGTGCAGTCTGCCCCTAAATTATTGAGAAATGGAGCACGCATTAACTTTTTAGATTTCAGCTCAATTTCTCAGTAAGCTGCAGAGCTGCTGCAAAGCAGTTTAGTGCCCTCCAGCAAACAAGCAGGGGGAGATGCCTTGCAGGCCAGTGGCACGTGAGCAGCTCTTGTATCTCACTTATGCGCTGAATTCCTCCTCCTGCTGACTCTCACTGGGAATTGGTAACACAGTTTTGAAACAGAACTTCTGGATGTGGAGCACTGAAGTTCAGAACAAAACCAGACATGTCTCAATTGTTTCTCTCTATCTTTTTTTCCTGGTCAGTTACCCTGGAGGCCCCAATACTCCCGCGGGGATGGGCATCCCGCCGCACACCAGGCCACCAGCTGATTTCACCCAGCCAGCAGCTGCCGCTGCCGCTGCTGCAGTTGCAGCTGCAGCTGCTACGGCAACAGCTACGGCGACAGCCACTGTGGCAGCCCTTCAGGAAACACAGAATAAGGACATGAACCAGTATGGACCGGTAAGAATGTAGCCCCTATGACTTCATACCTGCCTGATTTGGACCATCACAGGGAACTGGGCTGCCTTCCCTTTATTTATTTAGGGTGCCAACCTATATTTTTGCATGAGCATGGTTATAAATGCTTATGAGAAACTGGTGGAATATATGTTGTTATGAGTTGAAGTGCCTCATTTTTCCCCAAAAAGTCTGTCTTTTGTGGTTCATAGATTGTCCCTTTAAGCAGTCAAAGATTACCTGAAGTTATGGGTACATGTGATGGAATGTGTTATTTCTACCTTTGCTAGTCCTGTGAATCTCTAAACTTGAGTATCAGGCAAAATGTTTCAGAATCTCAAAAAAGGTTTTGTATTGCTTGAGTAATTGCTTATTTTGCCAACCGCAGTCAGTTTGTTTTCTCCCTTCAGACAAGGAAACAACAATAGAAAAGAGATTTGCTTTTTAATAATTCTGTCTGCCTGAACAGCTATGTGAGACATGCATTTCTGGTGATCCATAGCCTCCAGCACATCATGGTTTGCTGTAATATTTTTTTTTTTTCTGAAAACAAACAAGGGTTTGACTGCTTCAAGTTTTCTCCTCAGCAAACCTCTCAGAGTTTTGAAGTATATAGGCCCATATGCCAGGTGATGTAATGAAGAATAGCATCTTAGACATTGTAGCACAGTGCTGTATGTATGTAGTGAGCTTTGTAGCCTTACCATTATAGACTAGCATTTTGAAACTGTTGCTCATTGTAGACGCGCCTGTCTGTCTCTCTTATGTCTTTCACGATTCAAAGTGAGCTTTTATTATAAATAACATCACCACCCATCAAAAGCTGGAGAACGTTAAAGGAAAATGCGACATAACACATCCCTTTCTTCTCCCCCTCTCCTCCCAAAAGCATGTTCAGCCCCTTCTTCCCATTTTAAATGCATGTCGCATTTTATTCTTTTTTTTTTTTTCTTCTTCTTCCGTTGAAGGTTTGTTCCTCTTTCCAGATGGGTCCAACTCAGGCTTACAACAACCAGTTTATGAACCAGCCTGGTCCTCGTGGCCCTGCTTCAATGCCAGGCAACATGAACCCAGCAAGCATGGGAGCAGGAATGACACCTTCCAGCATGAGTGGGCCACCCATGGCCATGAACCAACCAAGGCCTCCTGGAATGAGTCCCTTCAGCACCCATGGGCAGAGGATGCCTCAGCAAGCCTACCCAGGCCCACGGCCTCAGTCTTTGCCTATACAGGGCATAAAGAGACCATACCCAGGAGAGGTAGGAAGTTCTCTAGCTTATTTTATTTAGTATAGAGCATTAGTTTGGCTGAAGGTTGCTATATGCTAAATAATGTGTAATACACATCCCTCTACAATAACTATATCTTTGTTCCAAACTTGATAGGGAAACTGCTTGTAAAGTATGAGTGACAGCAGCTATTGATTTTTAGCTTCTAAAGTACTCAGATTGGTCCTTGATAAGTTAGTCAAAATTACAGTCATTAAAATCAAGAAAGGCCTCAAACTATCTAAGTCTTCAAAATGTCACTTTGAGGTTCTCATGCTAGGTGGTAGAGTCATAGACCTTAAGCAGACTTCCTTCACAGGAGTGGATTTATTTCGCTTGACAATTTCGAAGAGATGTTGAAGGGTGAAATACTTCATTTGAGCCCAGTACGTATGTGGTCTGCATTTTCTTGAATGGTTTTATTGTTCTAAGGAAGTACAGGGCATACACTGTATAAACACCAATAGTACTAACATTTATTTTGAAGACTAAATGCTTTCCAAACTTCTTCAGGCTTGATTTTCATGGGTGCTTAGATGAATATAAATCGTGCTGAGCTCGTGTCCCTCTGTGTCAGCACTTACCTAATATAAGTTTATTTGGAGTGTAGTATTTCTACGTTCTCATGCTGTTATGTGAGACCTGAGTGACTTCGTATGCAACATTACTTTGCCATTCACTTGTATTGTGACTTTGGGCAGTATAATTAGGGTCAAAATGATACAGAGATTAAGACAACTAAAGGTGCAGGCAGATGTGCTTTTGGATTTTAAAATGCACAGTGGCATTTTACTATTAAAATTGGTGAGAATTAGGCAGTAGGTGCTTTTGAGAATTCCATCCATTACCTCTCCGCGTCTGTATGTGCCTAAATGTCTTTATAAATCTAGCCACCAGTTACTGGCTTCAGATATAATTTCCTGGTGAAATTATATATAAAACAGAGGCTATAGTAATAGCTATAACTCAGCTGTAAAGCTTTCAATGTTGTTAATTTTTCCCCAAGTGTAATAACAATAGTAAGAGTTTATAGAAAACATACAGAAAAGAGTACTGTGGCATGCACAAAATATAGCAAGCACTATTTCTAGAGCTGCCTTTATGTATTCAAGACTAGTTTTTTCCTAGTCCATAAAGTATTTTTTGAAAAATCTGGAATAAAAAAATTAATAATTAAAAAAAAAAAAAAAGAGGAGGAATTGTTTCTCTGGAAAGGTCTTTCATTCTGTAGAGTGAATGCTACCACTTACTCTAAAATTATAAAAATAAAAAATACTTCTCTTCAGATTTCATGTTTTAGGGAAGGCTGTGGCTTCTGTTTTTCTGTTTCAGAAGCAACTTTGTAGTCATAACTGAATATGATCATGTTCCCAAGAAGTTAATACCAATCAGAGCCTAACTGTTGCATGCTTGCTAGTCAGACAGTGCCCAAATTCTGTAGATGCTATTTGTATGTTGGTTTTTGAGAGCTTAGTTTATGGAGACTTCTTAGTAATCAATTAATCATCAAATTGACATTTTATTACCTTTGAAGTTACTGTTTTCATTATTTTGATTCCAGAGATGTAGCACAGTACTCACTAAGAGTTAGCAAGGTGTTTATGACAAATACCAACTTGTATTCAGCTCGGGTACAGCTGAGCACTGTCGCTCAGGGCCAGGGTGGCAGCTGTGTTGAGCAGTAAGAATGTGCTATTCTGTGCACATTCCAGAATTACTATATTTTTAAGGTACTATACTTTTTAAGGTCTTTCTGTGCTTCCATTTTCCATCTGGAAAAGGAAACACAAGGACAATGCTGGTAGTGCTTATAAAAACAGAGATATTGTGAACATTTCACATTTTTACAATCCTGGGTTTCTTTTTGAAACCAGAATTTCCTTTTGAACCATAAAAGTAGCATAAACAGAAGATTGCGGGGACTTAACAACACTGTAAGGGGTGTGCGTGTGTGTGTGTGTGTGTGTGTGGTGCGTGCGCGTGTGTTGAGATGCAGGGAAAAATGTACGTGGTTGATCTTATTGCTCTTCAGTTTGTGGAACTTTCACTCTTTTGAGTGAATATTCACTAACAACCATCAGGGCCCTGGTTTAGGCATGAATGACACTAAATGAAGGAATATTCACTTGGAGATTTGATTTTGTTCTGTTTTGATTCTACCACTTAATATATACTAACAATTAATTCAGGATAGTTGCTTGCAAGAAACAGATCTTTGTTTTGTTTTCTTTCATCTCTGTTGTGAAATAGCCAAATTATGGAAACCAGCAGTACGGACCAAATAGCCAGTTTCCAAATCAGCCTGGTCAGTATCCCACTCCCAATCCTCCAAGACCCCTTACATCTCCCAACTATCCTGGACAGAGGATGCCAAGCCAGCAGAACACAGGGCAGTACCCTCCTCCAACAGTCAACATGGGGCAGTATTACAAGGTAAGCATTTTTAGATTATCCGTTCGCGTTCTGGTAGACATTTATGGATGAAGTCATATTTATGACTTCTTAGCTACTGTTCTTACATCATTAAAGGAAAGACAGAAAAAAATACAGTGCTTATGCTCATGTTCTAGATATCACAGGAACAAGTTCATCAGCCAAGTTGGATTACAGCTTCATATCAGTTCATAAAGAAAACTGAATATTACTGCGACTCATTAGGAGCTCTTGGTTTCACTTCAAATATAGCTTGTAAAAATAAGTACATAATGGATACAGCTGTAAAATTTTCACCTGTTCATGACAAACTACAAGAATACAGCTTTGGAAATTTGTAATAAACAAGTTCCACATTGCAGCATCCCAATTTCAGACCTACTGTGGTCTCTGTGAGGTTAAACCAGACCAAAATTAAAAGCTGTTGCAACTGTAGAATTTATGTTCACTACTGAAGTTTGCATGACTTTCTCCCACTTCTCCCTGTTTTCTCTGTTGTTGTTGGGTTGGTTTTTTGTTTGTGGGGTTTTTTGTTCTCTTTTTTTTTTCCTGTGCTGTTTGTTTTGGGCAAGAAGTAGAATTGTTTGCATGTTGTATAAAACCTTTTTTATGGAATTATCCTGATTGCTTCTGATTATCCATGTTGACTTTTACTGAAGACCTTCTGAAGTTTGACGTCTCTTGCACACAGATACTTGAGTGAATATAAAAATTGAGAGGACTGTGGATGGTCTGATCTGCTCTTAAATCTATAGCTCTAGGTTACTTTCTCATTTTGGAGGTTGGAAGGTGCAAATTTGTCTTGGATTGGAATTTCTTGTGTGAATCACACAGAAAACACACCACTGAAAAAGGAGCCAAAAAAAACCCCAAACCCTTTTCTATAGAGTATCTGTTCTACGTGCAGCCAAGCTGTCCACTGCAACATGCCCCAGGAAATCCTGTTGCATCGTAGCAGCTTTTGCAGAAGAACACAACAAGCTGACAGATCCTCAACCACTGCTGTTCCAGTGCAGTCAATTATGCTAAAATAAGAAGACTCCTTTGAAGTTTTAAAGTGACAGATTTAAAATATATATTTTATATCTTTTTTGTTTATTTGTTTATTTTGGCTAGGTTTTAAGTTTTTTTTTTGGTTTTTTTTTTATGAAATAGTTCTGATGGGGGATTTGTGGTCTTTCCAATGCATTTTGTATTCAAATATAGACCATTCTTGGAAACAGTTAGAGAATAACTTGTCAAGAAGGGAGATTATCTATGACTAGGGAAAAATAAAAATTCCATAGATGAAGCTTAAACCTGTGGACTATAATGGCTGTGGAGACAGGAACTGTATGTTTTAATGAAAAGAAAAGAAAGAACACACACACAGAAATGTAGGATGGAAAAGTAAAGACTTAGAATATAACTCTCTTCTTGGGTACATCAGAGTACCTTACTCTAGCAGCGTGGCATTTAGATGTGGAATCAGATTTTCAGTCCTCGTATTTTGGCTGCTTGTAAAGGTGTTCATTTTGTGATGCTCTGTTATGTGTGCATTTATGGTACACTAACTATTAAAAGAGGACGCCAGGCAGTTGCAGTTTTGTTTAGTATCATCATCTTTCACGTTATTCCTACTGGTTCATTCTGTTACCTCCACCCTTCCCCTTAATTGCAAGAAACAAAACCAATGGTGTTTTAATACTAGAACTATTATTTATAATTAACCATCTGTTTTCTTTTAGCTAGTCTCATTTAGCAGCAAACAGAGAACAGAGTCAAACTGTAGATGCATAGAATAAAACAGATCCCCTGAGCCTCAGAGCCTTCATTCTGAGTAGGTGAATTGGACAGGAATGGAAAAAAAAGAGTAGATCGGAGTGAAAGGGTCACAGACATTTTAATTCTGTGTCCTTCGGTTTTGTTTTTCGTGTAGGCTTTTGAGCACTGGGGTCTTTTTGGAAGGAAACTAAATAAGTGCAAAGGGCTGGATGGGCTGGAGTGTTGTTAACTGAAACAGTTGGTTGTGGAAAGAGAGCGTTCAGTGAAACGCAGTAAGCGTCTTAGCAGCCTTGCTTTTTATCTGGTCGTTGCCTGAATGAAACTGGCTGGTCTGCTGGTTCCAGATGCTGCTTGCTTCTTCTGGTCTGCCTCTTCCCTAAAGGCCTCATGGGACATCCTGTGGTTTCTCTTCCTTCTGGAGACAGAAGAGCCTTCCTCCTTTGTTTGTAGTCGTTGATGTTTGATAACAGTACAGATCACGAAGCTTATTATTGTTACTTTCAGACTGCAATAACAATGTGATGTTATTTATTTTCTAGCCATCAAGGCCTGTACCTGTGGCAAATTACCCTCATTCACCTGTTCCAGGAAATCCCACGCCACCTATGACTCCAGGGAGCAATATTCCTCCATACCTGTCACCTAACCAGGATGTCAAACCACCATTCCCACCTGACATTAAGCCAAATATCAATGCTTTACCACCACCTCCAAGTGAGTAGCAACCAGAATATTCCCCCTGTCATTTATTGTCCCTTCATTCTTTGCCACATACATTTCAGTCTGGAAACAAGGTTTGATTGCTGCTCTGGGAGAGGCTCAGATTGCTAAGTTGTAATAAGTGGCATGGCCCTGCTGCACAGCGCAGATTCTGTAGAGTGAGGAGAAAGGAAAAGGAATACTGTCCCCTCCTAAAATAGAGCATCCCAAGAAGTTCTTCAAAATTAAAGTATTCATTACACATTTCTTCAAAGTATTCCTTTGATACACTTCCTTATGATAAAACATTTAATTTCGAGTTGTGTTATGTGTGCTTAGTAGGCTTGTTGATTGTATGAACTTTTATTGTGGTATATTTTGTTCAAGGGCAAAGCCATTCATTGATCATAACAGCAGAATGGCACATGATATGAATATTTATAGCGTTGTCTCCATTGTGATCCATACAGGCTTAAGAATATTCAGTAGCATGCCAAAAATTGATATATGTTCCTTTCAAAGCCACTCAACCTCACAGCTACATTTGGCTGCGAATAGGGAAGGAATAACAAGATCTCTCTGGCTCTGCACTAGCACAAGATGTTTGATGTTTTGCTATGACTGATGAACAGTAGGAGATATTACTTACTAGGGAATTGGGAGAATCTTTGTTTCCTAAAAAGGACTTCTGCTGCATTAGCACTTTGCAGCCCGTCTTTGGAATTCAGGATAGCTGAAAAATGAAGTAGAAGAAAGTGACTTGCAGTATTGTTTGGGCAAAAACACAGTACTTAAAGGCATTTGGTCTGCATTGTTTAGCTGTAAATTACCATAAAACCTTGTGTTACTAGATCAGATAGCAATTATGTGCTAGTATATTTGATCTTGGGAAAGGTTCAGCTGAAATTAATTGGATAATGTTTCTCCCTGCTCAAAGCAGAAGAAATAGCTAAACATCATTGCTGTTGGCCATAATCAAGAGTTGTCGGTCTTTTTGCTAACAGAGAAAGACTGGACACCAAATCTATGCAGTGATAAAAATACAAGTTCTTGCCACATTGTTGCCCACAATAAAAGGAGAATAGAAGAGTCGGGTTTTCCATTGTTATCAGTTTGAGCCTTTTCACTTGCATTGATTAGATCCTGTACCTACTTGTGTCCTTCTTTTGTGTGTGTATGAACCTGCAAAGTTAAACCCAGTAGCAGATCGCTGTGCCATTTGTTACTATTCTGTATAAATATACACATTATTATTGCACTGCAGATGCTAAAGGGAAAGTTCATGCTTTCTCTCCCTCTTCGATCCCAGCCAACCACAATGATGAGCTGCGTCTGACATTTCCTGTGAGGGATGGTGTTGTGTTGGAGCCTTTCCGGCTGGAACACAACCTGGCAGTCAGTAACCATGTCTTTCACTTACGGCCAACTGTTCATCAAACGCTGATGTGGAGGTAAGCTGAGTCTTGTTGTGGAGAAGTCTTGCACCAGCAGTGGAGAATTGGCAAGAAATGTGAACTTCATTTAAGTTTGCCATTTCACTTCAAAAACTGTGGCCTAGCTAGGAAAAGTCCCCTTTATGCTCACAGGTAGTCTCACCTGCTGATTTCCAAAGGCAGCATGTTTTAAAATACTTCCTGATGGATGTTGCATTTCCTGGCTGATAGCACACTCTGAAAAGTCGTCGTAACCACTTCATCATTTCTGCTCTGGGTAGAATGAGTGCGGGATGTGCGTGACTAACACTGTTTCAAACTTTGATGTAGCAGGCTCTGAAGCCTTATATGCTCTGTGACCTGTGAAATATTAGTTGCAGGTATAGCTGAAATTAAATGGCTGGATATCTGATAATTAAAAATAACATGCTAAAGAAGAACCCAGTTTAGATGCCTGATAGCATCAGTTGGAAAGAAAACTGCTTAAATCCTCCAAAGTTTTGAAACTGATTTCATACATCTCCGCTCTTCTATGAATCCCCAAATAAGGATGGATCAGAAATACAGAATATAGCTTCCCATACATAAAGTCTCCTGTTTTTCAATTGCAGCAAATGCTACTTCCAGTACAGAGAAATAGTTTTCCTAGGTGGTAGGAATTTAATTTGGATTTGCATGAGTGATTCCAGCTTATGTGCTGCTTTCAACATTTAGATCAGCTTACAATCACAGCCAGATTTCTTTTTCTATTTGTATGTTTTCAAATCCTACCAAATAACTCTGTCTCCTGTTTTTCTGAGAAAGTATTTCAGTGTTATCCTGTTTTCTGATTGCATTGTTTGAAGCTCTGTGCACCGTGGAGCTTGGATAGCCACTCACTAACCTGTACAGAGATTGTTTTACAGGTGTAGCAGCTGAGGTGGTAAAACACTGCATCTTTAGCACATTTTCTGTTATGCCTTCCTCACTTTCGGCTTCTTCTGACCCTGGATCAAATACACCCTGACCTAAATTAGACTAATAACTTGTAGTTTCAGCTTTTTCCACCTGAGGACCTTCTTCCCATTTACTGGAATTTGAGACTTCTGTTTTTATGGTGTGGACAAAGCACAAGGTGTTCAGGGGTAGCTGAGAGATGTGCCAGGGTGGACTCTGGCTCTAAAGCTGAGACTGGTCATAGGATACAGGAGTGGTTTGCTGCCACAGTGCGCAAACTTGAGGTAGCCTGGGGGGTTAAAATTGAGAGAGATTTCAGACAGACCACATCCAATAATTAACACCTAACTTTGAGATCAGTTATTGCTTACTTGAATTTCATTATCGTGGAGTACTAGAAGCAGAGGGGGTTTTGGCAGTTATTTGCTGGTTCTTATTAATAAGTAATCACTACTGGGGATTGTGCTGGCTCATTCAGTAGATTTATAGTGCTGCACTGAGGCATGAGGCTGTTTCTTAATATCTGTTCTTTTTTTCTGTTCGTTCTTTCTTCCTTAGCTCACCAAACACACAGCCTTTATTTAAACTCATTTTAATGAAGACTCATAGGTAAACTGTGCTCAGGTCTACTGTTTTGAAAAGCTTGTCAGTGGTGGGGAGAACGGATGGTCCTGTAACAAAGTCATTGCAAATTTACCTCAGGGCTGGATGGATTCCAAAAAAATGAATTAGCCACATGTGTGGAAGGATTTTGTTTTTATAGAGAATGATGGAATTGAGCCAGTTCTGAATATTTTTCTGCCAGTTAAAATATTCAGCAGAACCTCTCACGTGTACACCCGTAACGAACTGTTTTTGTCCCCACTGGGAACTTTTCATAGTTATGAGAAACAGAAGATTGAAAGCAAGAAATTGAAGCTGGCTTGAAGCTGGCTCAATCTTGGCACTACTTAGTTATTAGCAGAGACCTGCTGGGGGGCTGTGTGCTAAGAACGCGAAGGTCTCCTAATCTCTGTTCTCACCCTGAGACTTTCAGCAGACCTGACCAGAGTTCTCAGGAATGCACATAATCCATTTGGGTTTTATATTAGAGGCACTGAGGCTTGCTTCCCTCTGAGTTTCAGTGGTTGCTGTTGTTCTCATGAGATGAGAATTTCCAGTAGATCTTGAAGAGATCTTTCAAAACTTGTCAGTAAAATACTGATATCTAGGAACACTTGATATAGAAAGATAATGCTAAATGGTCACTTAATTTGTATTCTGTGCTTTTCTTTACTAAAAACAAAACAAAACAAAAAAACATTTTTATCCAATACTAAATCTAGATGTTTTGAAATCTGTTAAGTCAGTTAATCTAGTTAAGTCAGAGCTCAAATCTCTATTTCTGGATAAGGAAAATGACAGTTAAGATGATGATCTGAATGAGCTGTTACTTGTTGATCTTACAAAATACGTATTCTTCCAGATAAAATGAAGAAATGAGCACCTGAGTTTTCAAGCATAAAAGATAACCATTGAGCAGAACGTTTTAGCTATCACAAACAGCAGAATTCCAGCATTTCAGTTCAGTTCCTCATGTTCTTTTACATTTCTTCTTCAAATTGCACTTTTCTAACACACTGACATTTGTGTGTGACACTTAGAAGTCATAATCTCTACCCATTTAATTTTTATTAACTTAGTCTTAGCCACTCTCTTTTTTTGGAGGTGTTATAAATCTAATTTTGAGGTGCTGAATAGCATGTGATATTTATTAGTAGAGGGAGGAAGGGAACCCTACTCTGAAAGAAGTGTAACTTGGGTAAATTTAATCCACAGCTGTGTTAATTTGGAATCACAGACATACAGGCAGTGCGAAACAGAGGTCATTTTCTATTAGTCGATTTACCTGTTCTAAGGCTGGAATAGCTATATCTGTACTACGTCTGACAAGCACTTGTTCAAAACCTTGTTCAAATGCCCTGAAACAGTGAAAGATCTGGAATCTTCTAACACAACCTGCTGCAGTGTATAACTTTCTTGTTCTCGACTTTTCACTCAGACATGAAAAACCTATCTGATGTTAACATTTCTTTTCTTGCAGGATCATTTCACAGTCTGTTTTTGCAAAGTGGTTTGAGATGTTCCCTTGGAAAGTCCTTTATAAGTGTAAAATATTAACAACTCTGTAGTATGCTTGCATCATTAATTCATCATGACTTTCTTCTGTTAAGGGTTTTTGTGATGAAAGTATGTTATATCTTTTATTGGGAATAATTCTAGAAGAATACTCTGATTGGTCAAGAAAAAATGTTCCTAGCTACAAAAAAGACCTCCCTCTGCAATGTGCAAGAAAAGTTAAAGGAAGATTTATTGGTTGTTGTACAGGTCTGACTTGGAATTACAGTTCAAGTGCTATCACCATGAAGACAGACAAATGAACACAAACTGGCCAGCTTCAGTCCAGGTCAGCGTTAATGCAACCCCACTTACCATCGAACGTGGTGACAACAAGACATCTCATAAACCTCTGCACCTAAAGCATGTCTGCCAGCCAGGAAGAAACACGATTCAAATTACAGTCACAGCATGTTGTTGTGTAAGTACATCGAGCTTGCGGCTGCAGCTGCTGATGCTGACTTTGCTATTTAGTGCAGTTTGCAAATGTCGCCTTGGCTGAAAAAGCCTTCCTCTCAAATTTTTTTTTTCCACGATTTTTTTTTGGTAGAGTGCTTGTTTAATGGTGTTGACACAGGCAGAGTACTAATGCTGATTTTTTTTTTTTTTTTTTTTTTTTTTTTTTTTTTTTTTTTTTTTTTTTTTTTTTTTTTGTTGCAGAATTATTGCAGACTGTAGCAGTGTCCCTTCAGTGTGTTTGAAAGGACTTGGGGGCCTAGGGCAGGAACGGAGTTTGCTCTCCAAGCTCTTTAGTGTGTGCCTGAGTTACAAAGTGGCTGCAGGAATTTAAGGAAGTAGATTGTTATGGTGTGGACTGTTATCCAGGAGTAATTTCATTTACGTAGAGGATTAAACTGCAGTTGATTTGGAGTGATAACTTCAGCACTCTCATAGTTGGTAATGATTTTCAGATGAAAAATTCAATCCCATGAAACCTTCCACCTTTCTCTTTTTGCGTGGTCTAGTTGCTTTCAGATACAAGTACTATATTTTTAATGCAGACTGTTGAACACATGACAGTCTGAGCTTTTAATTGCTCTGTTGTTACTGACAAGAAAGCAAGCTGCTAACTCTCCCAAGGTCACAGTGTGAGGCATTTTAATGGGGAGCCATCGACACATTTTGACACATCGAAGTATCTGTGCCTAATACCATTTATCTGTTGGCTAAAAGCAGGGGCAGCATCCTGCAAATCCACAGCAGGCTTTTACAACTCTGTGTTGGGAATGAGGGTTCAGTGAGTTGCAGACAGATCAGTGGCAAATTGTGCAACTTATAGCATAGTGTGATAGCAGGCAGATAGTCTAAATTATGTCAAAGAATCCAGGGTTTTAGGAATAAACCCAAGTGTCAGAGATGAATATATCAGCCCTCCATATTCTGAATATTAAGGAGGAAGAAAATGCAGAACTTTTTTTTTTCCTAATGCTAATGTATGCTGTGCTCCTGGGGAACAGAACAAGATACTGTACAGCGTTCAGTATATCCCTATGGGAGTGCGTGCACTCAGCAGAGCAGCACCAGCTTTCATATTTATGCACTAGATGCCTTCTGAAGCTGTGCATCCAAGGGAAGAACACAGCTCTGTTCAGCAGCATATGTGCCATGTGTGCTTGGTTCTCGTGGTAACAAAGCATGTTCTCTTTCAGTCACACTTGTTCGTGTTGCAGTTAGTTCACCGGCCATCAGTTCGTTCTGTACTTCAAGGTCTACTAAAGAAACGTCTCCTCCCAGCAGAACATTGTATCACCAAGAGTGAGTTTTGTTTTTTGTGGGTGATGACTTTCTTAAAATGCCTACGTTCAATTGTGATTAACTAGGCTGAGGCTCCAGGCTGAGGGATCTGGGCTTGTTCAGCCTGGAGAAAAGAAGGCTGCGGGGACCTCACTGCAGCATTTTAATACCTAAAGAGAGCCTACAAAGAGGAGGGGAATCAACTCTTTGAAAGAGTTGATAACTGCAGGACAAGGGAAAATGGTTTTAAGTTGAGGGAGGGGAGGTTTAGGTTGGATGCCAGGGGGAAATTCTTTACAGAGAGAGTGATGAGGTGCTGGAACAGGCTACCCAGAGAGGTTGTGGATGCCCCGTCCCTGGAGATGTTCAAGGCCAGATTGGATGTGGCCCTAGGCAGCCTGGTCTAGTATTAAATGTGGAGGTTGGTGGCCCTGCATGTGGCAGAGGGATTGGAGATTCATGATCCTTGAGGTCCCTTCCAACCCTAGCTATTTTGTGATTCTGTAACTATTTCTACACCAGATTTGCTTGCTTACTGAAAACTTTAAACTACACTTTAAGAATTTCCAGAATATTATGTGCCTAGATTAAACCTTGGGATACTCAAATTTTAAAGTCTGTTTGGGTGAGGTAACAAAATACCAAGAACACAAGCTTAGTCCCTAATGATGGCACTCCTGTCTTGGGATAATCTGCTTTTCCCCCCATATTTGTTTTTCTCTTATTCCAAAGAGTTGCATTGAAAGATTCTTCTCCTTTTTTCATGTAGGGCTGCTTTAAGTGCATGTATAGCACTTGCTATAGTTGAGACTGTGGCTGATATCCATGTATGTGATGGTTTGTCTGTACAGCGCAAGATTATGCAACATATACTCACATGAATAAATTGTCTGTTAAAGTAGTCTGTAAAGAATGAATTGTTGGTCTTTCAAATTTCTACATTAGGATTTAAAGAGTACATGTATTTTCTCATGCATGCCTTCTTCCTAAACAGTAAAGAGGAACTTCAGTAGTGTAGCAGCTTCCTCTGGCAATGCAACACTAAATGGGGAAGATGGAGTAGAGCAAACAGCCATTAAAGTGTCTCTGAAGTGTCCGATCACATTCCGGCGGATTCAGCTCCCAGCAAGGGGTCATGATTGCAAGCATGTACAAGTAAGTAGATGCCAATGACATTACAGTGTTCCCCTCCATCATATGTTACTACCTTTTGCTTGGTTATTGTAAGAGAGAGCTTAACAGATTTCCTTTTTGTCTATCAATATAAAAAGTTAAATACATATATGTATTTCTGTTGAATGTAGAGACAAGTACACTACCTGGTTTAGGTGTTAGTTCTAGTAGGGTTTTAGTCATGGCAGTTTTACTTTTGTCTGACTGACTCAGTTAATACAGTATTTTCCTTTGATTTTTCTCTTTTTTTTTTTTTTGTTTTTTTTTTTGTTTGTTTGGTTTCTTTCTTTCTTTCTTTCTTTCTTTCTGATACACAGTGCTTTGATCTGGAATCTTACTTACAACTGAACTGTGAAAGAGGAACTTGGAGGTGTCCAGTATGCAAGTAAGTGCAACTATGCTACGTGAAATGCTGCTGTAGGTGATTTAACCAAATTTTAGTACTATTGAAGGTAATGAAGAAAAGATAATTTACTTGGAAGGGAGAGAAAGAAAGTGCTAGAAAATAAGATATATAAATACATTATTCTTACGTAAAGTCCAGTGAGAATTCTTCAGTATTGCATCAATTGAAGGATTTTTTAGTAATTCAAAAACAGTTAACAGGACAAAGCATATAATCTGCTAGCTCTCATCAGGCTATCATTGTATTGTGTAGAGCTCAAAAGAAGCTCACATATTTGTAAGGATAAGACAGATATCTACATGAAATTGGTGAACTGGGAGTTGATTTTCCTCTAGACTATGAAGTATAAACAATGAGCTGATAGCAACATACCATGATAAAAGAATAGATAGTCTATTCTAGAGTTACTTTTGTATAATCTTCATATTCTAATTCTGAAATTAATAAACTTCAAATATTTAAATATTAAAATACTCAATATCCAGCTGAGCTTGGTGGTTTAAGGATGCCAAATAACTGTCTTAGATATTGTGCTTTGAGTCACGTAGGAATGCAGTTAACGTCGGTGTTCAAGGAGAATGGGAATTTTGGAGGCTGCAGCGTTTGCCAGTTGGATCCTCCAAGGTCAATGTCAAGTGCAAATGAAGGCAAAAGCAGAAAGTAGAAAGAATTCCAGTTCAGAATAAGGCTGATTTTAAAAAGCTAAAATGTTTCCAAGAAGCTGCGACTATAAAAGTTCGCAGAAATTGCTTACAGGAAAAGGAAAATACCTCAGTATATTTTCAACCTTATGTCTTGACCAGAGCACTAGCATACTGCAGAAGAAACAGAACATAATGCTTTAAAGTGGTCGCACTTAACTGGGCAAAAAAGACTCACAGAATGTCTGCAAACCCATTCAGTGTCTGTAACATACTGTGCTTAGTGCACATGGTTATGACTTGGTTACAGCCTCAGCTGAGAGCCACTGCTCTTAAGCTCAGACATCGGTAGCTGTAGCAGTTTGCAAGCACCTCTGCCCAGCTTCTCTTCAGTCCTGGTTGTGTCAGCCAGTGTTATCTGTTGAATAGATGTGGTCATTGTCCATTTTATCTGCTTCTGTGAACGTCACAGAATTGAGATAAGCTTGACCATCTGTGATTCATAGCTATCCTAAAGCTCAGATGATTTCTCTGAACTACCTCAAGCTTTTTAATCTTTTGAGTTTGGCTAAAAATTAGAATTGGATGTCTTAAAAGATAGCGGATGCTTCATAGTTTATGTATTGATATATTCAGGCTAAAATTTGTATCCTCTTTCTCTAAGTATGAGCACCTGCATTCTGATCTTAGAGCCAATGTAATTAACTCATTTCTGTTACTGTTTTGTTCTGTCTCCATTTGTGCTATGTAAAAGTTATAATACGCAGTTATTTTGAAGACATATTACTGCGTAGCTCAAGAAAACAGCACAGATGCAATTTTTAAAAACTAGTAGTTGTAGATGATGATCACAGGACAGATCTACTGTGCTTGAAGAGACTTTATATCTGAAATACAGTTCAATAAAATCAACAATTTAAAAGATGTGAACAGTTTGTGGACATATACAGATCCACATATGTATGTATGCATGTATCCTTATCTTACCTATTTGATTTAAAAAACTATTATCTTGGTAAAGCAGATGTAGAACTGAAGCTGTTTCTCCCAAGTCATTATAAATTACTTGTAAGAGATAGTTGGTAGGTCTTAGACTGTTGATTCCGTCACTAACCTATCCTTCTTCCATCCTTCTTTTAAATATATAAAGATATATTCTAATATGAAGGAGTTGGTTTTTGTTTCTTTGTTTGTTTTTGTTTTCTAGTAAAACTGCTCTGCTGGAGGGCTTGGAAGTTGACCAGTACATGTGGGGTATTCTCAACGCTATACAGAAGTAAGTGAATTGATATTTCTGATATCCGGGACTAAGTAACTGGGAGATATTTTATTGAGTGCTGAGACAGTCATGCCAAAGAAGGTGTTAATGATTGAACTTGAGTATTCTGTTTCATGGCTTCTTGGTGAAGCTAGTAATATCAGTGAGCATAGCTAATAATAGAGTGTGTTTCTTTCTGCCTACTTAATAGGTCTTGTTTGAGTCATCTCCTGATGACAACCTCATCAGTGAAGCAGAAGGAAGAATTAGAATGGAGGATGAAATGTTTTCTCGTGTTTAGAAGGAGACCTTCTGATTCATATATAGCAGATCACGTAGATACATTTGAATTTCACTGTGAGGATATAAACAGAAATGTGCTCTCACAGTTGCCATTTCTAAAATTTGCTTTCAGCACACACTTGAGGAGTGAAAGATTTTGAGGTTGTATATACTCGAACACTTAAAAACCTTTGTTACCATCACCAGTTTATTAGGGAAATATCAGCAGAATTGACAGGAAACAGAAGAGCAATTAATCTGCTAAAATTCTCATGTTATTTTGCAGCTCAGAGTTTGAAGAAGTTACCATTGATCCAACTTGCAGTTGGAGGCCAGTCCCTATAAAGTCAGATATTCACATCAAAGATGACCCAGATGGCATTCCCTCCAAAAGATTTAAGACCATGAGTCCAAGCCAGATGATCATGCCAAATGTGATGGAGATGATTGCAGCTTTGGGTCCTGGACCATCACCTTACCCATCCCTCCCACCTCCTCCAGGAGGCAACAACTCCACCGAATATGGAAACCAAGGTAGGTTTTACATCTTTGTTCACGCAAATTGTTACTCTCAAAGTCAGTGAGTCAGTCAGACTCCTTCGTTATGCAGGTTTGTTGTTGCACCTTCTCATGGACATTCAAAAGGAAAGTAAAACATATGTGACTCCAGTTCTGAAATTCTGCATGAGACTTTTCATATAAGATTCATCTGGTTAGAGGAAATATCTTTTAGTAAGGCAATTGGTGACTGCCACATTTATTGCCATATAGCTCTCTCTAAATCATTGAGCACTGTGTGTTCCCTTATGTATTCATGGCCTGACACAATATACGTCTTCCCTCATTTTTTCTGTCCGTTTTCCTTCTGTTCCCCTCTCATTCTAATAAAAGCTCTTCCTGCTACATTACTTACTATGTAGCGAACCTGAGTCATTAATCCTGCCACTTGGGCAGGCGGCTGGCTGACATTTCACGGATCAGTCTTTTAGCTGCTTTGCAAACACCTTTGCATTAGATAATGACTTCTGAGATCCTCTGTCCATGCATTGCCAGTTTGAGAAATATAGAACTAAATCCAAGTGGTGGAAATACCTCTTCAAATGACTGGGATACTCTGAATAACTAAATTATACTGACAATTATGAAAATATGAAACCAGGGACTGTTCTTTTTGCAAGAAATAAGATATGACTCAGTTCAGTTCAGAGAAAAGACCAACTGTTCACACCATCAGAATCCTCAAATTGATTACAAGGTGATATATGTGCTTTTTGCAGGCATTTGAAGAAAAATGTATCTTGCATGCAAAATATGGTTCATTTGCTCCAATGACTGCAAAACTGAATGACAGATGATAAAACTTTCCAGGTTTTCAAACAGATGAATGATTACTATAACAAAGCCAAGAGCACTGAATCACAAATTTTTCAGTTGTTAAGTAGGAGTGAAGCGCAGTCAGAACATGAGAACAGAGCCATCTTTTCTTCATCATCTTTCTAGCTCCTTTACTTGGGAATGGACACAGTAGTCATGTAAACTGGCTATTAGTGTTTCTTTAGTGATTGTTGCCTGGACTGTTATTTCCCTTCCTTCCGCTGAGATCCTGTAGCAGAGTTAGACGTTGCTGCTCAGAACCTCAGCTCATCATACGAAATCCATTTTGTTATACCTCTGCTGCAACACACGTATCAGTGCAAGGGACCAGATTATCCTAAATGACTTTACAGGTGTGTCCCTCAGCAGATGGCATAACTCTTGCCCCGGAGAAGGGTGTATTTTTGCATGGCTGTAAATGCCTGGGAATCATGCTTTTATTCTCTATCAATATGTGCAATGAAACTTAGCCTTTAGAATTAGGCGATGTCCTCTGATTGGCAACATTCTAGAAAAAAAGTAGTAGTGTTATTACTGTGGTTTTTGTTTGTAATTATACTGAAGTATAATTTGTAAATATAGCAAGTACTTGATAATACAAGAGCTTATTAAATTTTTCCTGAGAAGTGAGGCAAGAGCAGTTACATTCTGGGAGAATTATCCAGTTTGCAGATTAGCAAAATGGGAATTAGTAAGGCTCTGTGGTATTTACATGGTAGATCAAAGACCTGACTTCTCTGAGAAATACTCTTACATGGCTAATGACTTCTATTCCTCTGAGATTAAGCTTCTGCTTATGAAACTGTGCTGAAGAGCAAATGTTGTAGCTACTTTGGTTTGTTGAACACCCTTCTTCCATTTAAAGCTGCTGTATTCTGGCCAAGAAACCTCAAGTTCTCTGTTCAAGTTCCAAAACTATTTTATTGTTTCTGAGTTCAGTATCATGCAGATAAGTCACGTATAAAAAAAATAGCTCAATGGCTTCAGTCCACTCCTAATTCTTCAGGGCAGAAAACCAACAGAGTTGGTATCTCAAATGAAAGTGCTAACAGAGGGATCAGAACAGAAGAAAATAGTGAAAATAAACCCCCTGTACTGTGATGCATGCATACTGCAGAATTATAGTAATGCTCACAGGGCTGAGGTGAAAGGGATCAAAACATACTTGTCCCGAAATTCAGCAGAGGGCCCCAGGCTTGTTGCTAAATAGTAGATGTGTGAGGGTTAAAACCTGATTCTGAATTGTTATGGAATTTTGATGTTCTAGAGACCATCTTTTCCATCCAAAGTTACAGTTCATTGATTTGCTAATTTTTCATTGTGAATGCGTGTATCCACAACTGAAACACAGGATGTGAGCAGGCAACTTGTAGCTCTGAAAATGAGGGTAGGTGTTTCCAGAAAGGGAAAATTGATGTATATCCCAACAGTCAAATGCATGTTATTAGATCTCATGGGAACAAGGAGAATTACATCATAAGCCACAATTAGACATGAAGGCCTCTTCTGCATTATCTCAACAGAAGTTGCCTATTTATACTGAGAAAGAGGAGGTGAAATGGATGTACAACATCCATCTTGGCATCTTCGTGATACAGCTCTGTCAGTTAACTTTGTCAGAAACTGATGCAAAGCTACAGTCCTCCTTAGTGCATGGAAATGTAGATTAAAAATAACACAGGTGTCCTATATATAATTTGTGCTTGGGCAGCAAGTCAGTTTCTCTCTGATTCTTCTGACTTTTTGTCTTAAGTTTTATTAGTGGCTTAAGAGCAGCTTTTCTAAGTGTCAGGAGGTTTCAGTTATTTTCAGAATGTACACGAATTACTACAATCAATTCTAATATTCCCAGCAGTGGCCAATACATGAAAGCCAAATGCCATTTTTTTCCTCCCTCTTCCTTCAGCTGCTTCTGCATGGGGAGTGCAACATTGCCATGTTCCCCTGTCCTATGCATGGGAGATATAGCCCTGCACAGCTTTTACAAGATTCTAAAAGATCAGTGTCAGGAAGAAAATAAAAATTATTTTATATTGTATCTGCTTGTCTTTCAGGTAACAGTTACCAAGGTCATGGCAATTTTGATTTTCCGCACGGGAATCCTGGTGGAACATCTATGAATGATTTCATGCATGGGCCACAGCTGTCACATCCCCCAGACATGCCGAGCAGCATGGCAGCTCTCGACAAACCTCTCAGTCACCCTATGCAGGAATCTGTAAGTAATGGTGCTGCAGATGAAGATCTTTCTTTGCAGGAGTAAGATGCTCCAGTCAGGCGAATGGACTTTCCTTGTGATTTGATTTTCCTTGTTTTGGATTCCTAACTTTGGCAGCATCTCAAATAGAGTAGCCCTGAGGAATGTCAGAAATGTCAGTTCTAGTTTCTGGCCTTTTCAAGTTTGTGGAGAAATGTTTTGAAGTTTTTTTTAATTGTCATTTAAGCTTGTTTATCTGAAAGAAACAACCTGGCTCAGAGTACATGTGTTAATCATTGTGCTTTCCTCTGATACCTGGGAAAAACTAGCCAGCAGTATCTGTGAATGTCCATCTTCAGCAGACAGCTTGTTATAGCAAGACATTGACTGATTCAGAGCAGGGACAGTGTCTTCCCTGACTTTGTCTCTGAGGTCAAAGTTTGCATCAAAGCATTTTGTGAGGGATTCTATCCAAGTAGAATAAAACATACCTTTAAGCTGTTGGGAATAGGACAAGCCTGTAGATTTCAAGGAGAAATACTGCTGCTGGTCTGAGGGTGCACCAATGTAATAGATTTAAGAAACAGAGGTTCCTCAGATCTCAGGTGGAAAGACAGAACTGCTCATTAGAAAAGCAGCCTACTCAGTGAATCAAGTTTATATACAGAACTTTACATCCAGATGATGCAGTACTGCAGCAACAGGATGATAGAAAAGTTACCAGCAGTGTTTAGCTCTTAGGCATGGCTAGTCATCTATTTTAACTCTGTGTGGTATATGTGTGTGTGTATATCCTTTTATATTCAGTTAAGTTACAGGGCTGGGACTTTATAGTGTGCTGGTACTGCACAGGAAAGATGTTTAACTTGATGAGTCATCTGTGCTGTGTTTTCATTGAGCACTAGAAAGTACTATTTCAGAATGTAATGAGGATATGTGGTAGCAGATGCTTAGGAAAAGCCTACTCAGTCAGTGTCTCCTCTAGCAGGCAGTGGATTTTCCAAGGAGGATGGTGAGAAATAGGAAGGGAGCAGAGAGAGCATTCTTAGTATAGCTTGGACAGATCCCAAGTGAGAAAAATGTCTGCAAAGAAAGAGTCCAGAAACTGTAATGACTTTACCACTTCACAGGCTAATAAAGGATAGAACAAGCACACTGTAAATTTAATTTTACTTTGGCAAATTTTACATATTAGTTTAATGAGCAATCTGAGTATCTGAACCAACTGTACAGCATGAGGATGTAGTAGTGAGGGGAATTGCTATCAACCTGAACCACTCACACACAGCTGGTGTCCTTTGAACCAAAGCTGCAGGGATTTCTTCTGCACCTCCCCTTCTGTGACACCTTCATTTCCACTCTATCGGTTAACCGCTTTACCTTTGCTATAGCAGTTGCCCTAGTAAAATCTCTGAAGTGGTAGCATATGAAGCAGTTGAATATGAAAGTGAAGAATCTGTGGTTTTCTGAAAATTGGACTCCTTACAGATAATAGCAAAGTTAAAAGTTGCTCGAGGCTATGCATACTGCAAGAACTGTAAGAGAGTATTTGGGCAAATGTTAATAGGTTTTTGATTCCGTGGGTCAGTTTGTGGCAGATCTAATGCTTCCTTATGATATATAGCAATTAAAGTAAACCTTTGCCTTGCTTCTCCCTCTTCTATTATGATATGCAAGCTATGCTATTCGGGAAAGGGAAGTGGCACTAAAGCATACTCCACCTGGCTTATGTCAGTGGGTGATTTGCCTTAAAAAGGATCAGTTTTCACATCTCTTTGCACAGCAGAATTAGATAGACCTTGCCAATTTGGCCATACATTTTTAGGCCACTTCTGTGGACTGATAGTACTGTAGCAGAACTTTGTCAATATTATAAAGTCTCTGCTTCCGTCCTCTGTTTCTTCTATCTTCCGTTCTCTCTCAGAAAGAAACTGTTTTTTGGTAGCAGACACACAGGGAAGACAGCTCAGACAGCTCTAAAACTACTGGTTTTAGAGAAATGCATGCTATTAGCACATGGTATTGATATAATTGAAAACAAACACGGGGGAGGTTTTGATCTGTGACAGTCCACCTGTTGAGTTTGCAAGGATGCATGTGATGGCAAAGGAAAAAAGGATGGGAAACATGGCAGAGAACAGCGGTGGGGCAGGATGGCATCTTTCCATGGTTCTGCCGCTTAGCGCAGCTCAAAGAATTGGTGAGTCTGTGACCTCCATAGTGGAGAGATATATAAACAACTGACTTAACTTAATGATCATTTTTCACTATCAATTTTCTCCTGAGATGAAAGGAATATCGTTCTGCAGCTGGCAAGCTCTGTTGCTGTTCATCTCAGCACTCCTAGAGGTCACTCTTAGACTGATTCATAAAGAATTGTGTTTTTATGCTATTAAACAGAAGATGTAGTTGTGTCAGCTATAAACTTTCCTTTCACAGATTGTAAATGTTTTAAGAGTGCCATAGTTTACACTCCTAAAAACAACTCTGAATTACCTTGCTATGTAAGCAGTGGCAATTTTGTTAGACTAAGCATTCCTAATGTAAGTTAGTGCTTTTGAAATAAAACAGTGCAAGTTGCAGACGTGAGCTGGAGACCCATGTGTCATATTGTTTAGATTGTTTTTACACCAGTGGTAATTAATTCATCATTACTCACTGAATAAAGACAGAAAAATAGTCCTGAGCATTTACTCTGTCACAGGTAGGCCTGGATGAATGCTGTCAGATGGATTTTGAAGCTGTGTTGGCTGTTTAAAATTATGATAACCCTCAGTCTTATAATGAGCAATGGGTCTCTGTCCAACAGTTTTCTCTGCTCAAGATACTGCCTTATCAAAAAAATATTTATATAATGTTAGTATATGGAAACATAATGTATAGAATTTCTAACCTGTTTATCTGTTCTGAAATATATCTGAAAACATATGAATGCCTCTTGGTTTAAATAATTACTTCTATAAGCACACTAGTGTGACCCTTGCCATGTGCATTTGGGGATAAATCTGAGAGAATTTTCAAGATGATCCTATTGTGTTTTATTTTCTGGAAATAACTTTCCCACTTCAGCAATACTGTCTTTAATTGCTCTTTTTGTTATTATTAAGCTTTCTTACTTTGCACAGTTTCTGTTGCACGTGTTCTCAATGAACGAAGAAGGAAACGATACTATTTGGACAGGCATCTACTTTCACTTGGACTGTTGCAAAGTCTTAGGCTGCAGATTCATTTACATTACACTGTGGTCTATGGGCAGATTTTGTACAAGTTTTCCTCAGAGGTAATAGCAATAATGTTACAGAATACCTTCCAGGTAGTCAAAAAGACCCTAATGGACAGAAAAGTGTGCAACAGTACTTTGTAATAGTTATTTTAAAGTCTCATATAGGAAAAAGACACAAAAACACTTTACATGTAGAATCCTGCTAATTTCCACCAACATTCCTAATGCCAAACTATTGAAAAGGACTTCCATGTAGCTGAGTATGAGTGTCCCATTGTATCACTGTTCAGATGTCAGTTTTCGTGCGAGTGGAAAAATGTTTCTTTATAAAATGCTTGTTTCTGTGATATTTTTTTCCTTAATATCTTGGAATATTTTAATTAAGTTTTGTAATAACCTCCCTTTTGCTTTCCAAAACTGAAGATTAAGGTTAAAATAACCTTGCAGTTTACTGTGATATGAAAGGGTCAATGCTGACATGTGACATAGCATTTTGCCAGTTTCTGTTGGCTTGGCTGGATGAATTTCATGCTGTTGTTGTACGTATCTGTTCTTTTGTTTCAGCTCCACTGTGTGGCAATGTAGCATTTCTCAAAAAATGTTTACATTTTTTGCTTCTCCATATACCCAATTAACATGAAACAGTTTTAAGGCATTCACACTCATTTTTCTCGTGGCACCACAGTCAAGTCCCAAAGAGTCCACTAGCATTAAAGATGACATGTGGCATGGGTTTGTGCATTTTTGTTGCTTCTCTGTAATGTGAGAGAGATTTTTTTCCTCCATTCTTCCATAATAGGGTTTAGAAGATGCATGTGGTTTGGTAGGTTATTCTCCATTGAAATCCTAGAAAAGACAAAGTTTTTGCTAGAGAACTTGCCCATGTGAAAATAGAAATGCATTCTGTTGCATGATCTTTGTTGAATTTAAAATAATGTGTTGTACTTCACAGGGTGTCAGCAGGTATGCGGCCACCTCCGGCAGCTCTGTGGGTGGCTGAGAAGCTTGGCTAACCAAGCCCACTTGGTTTTTTCAACCATCAGCTAAGAAAATCCCTTACAAGGGATGCTGCATTCTGAAAAGATGGATGAAAATAAAATAGAGGAAGGCGTAGGGAAGGGCTGGCATTTGCCAGATGTTTGTAACAAGCTGAAACAAGAATAGGTAGCAATGTCAGGGAAGCTACCCAATAAGGAATCTGAGCAGAACATAAGCATTTTCTCAGTTAATCAGTTTGCTGGCACAGGGATTATTATTCAACAATTTCTCCATTCATTCCTGAAATTTTTCAAGGGCAAAGCATCTGCCTGGTCACGCTGAGCAGCACAAACAGCCCCCCTCAACCCCATGGGCTGCTTGATTTGCACCTTCAGCCACAGTTTCCCACATTACAGTAAAGCAAATGCAGCAGCACAAACCCAGTGTGTTTATTTCCCTTTGCAGATGACCTCCAGAAATACAAAACATTTCCTCCGGCCTTGGGATATGGAGCTTTCTTTTCCAATTACGCTTTTTTTCTTTTTTTCTTTTTTTTTTTTCTTTTTTTTTTTTTTTTCTTTTTAATTCATTTTCGTTGTTTCCTTTTAACATGCGGTTACAGAGTCAGGCACCGCGAGCACTGTACCTTGTGGCCTCACTTTCTTTTCCTGCTTTTTTCCTCCTCCGCAGATCCCTCATCCCGGCAGCACTGATCAGTCCCATACTTCCATGCAGCAAGGTTTGCACGTCCCTCACCCCAGCAGCCAGTCAGGGCAGCCATTACATCACAGCGGGCCTCCCAGCCAGCAGTCCCGGCAGCCGCCCCCGGCCGCTTCTGGCAACCATCCACACAGTGACCTGACCTTTAATCCCTCCTCAGCCTTAGAGGGTCAGGCTGGTGGACAGGGAGCACCTGACATGCCGGAGCCCTCGCTGGATGTAAGTCTGTGTCATACTATCATCTGCCTGCCATAGCGTGTGCTTGACATGGCGGCGGGAGGGAGGGATGGGTGTGGGGATGGGGAGCCGCTTCCACAGCACATGCCATCGTCTCATGCTTGGGTACATGCGCGTAGTCACTGCAGCTGAGGTGACAGGGCGCTCCTGGCTTGCTGTGGAAACTCTTCTGTTTTAAGCTGTATGACATGCCAGCCGTGTCCTCCTCATAGTAGGCAGGCAGATTTCTCTTGAGACAGCAGGTTGAGTGTCTGCCCAGAGAGATCTCCCATCCCCTCACTGCCTGATGAAGGCACTCGTGTGTGCACGAGGCCTGGCCCTGGAGCCGCTGCAGCCTCCAGATTAGAAGGAGGTGGCCGCACGTGGGCTGGGCTCGGGCCGCATGGTGCCCGTTGAGCTGTGTGCTGGCTCACCTTCGGCCTCGCGGTGCCTGGCAGCGGGGTCCGTCCCTGGCTCTGGACCCTGCCACTGGCACTCGGCTGCACACGTCCTGCTCCATGTCATGCAAGTGCTTCAAATGAACAACGAGGACATCTTCTGTCTCCTTAGCCAGGGTTGAGCGCAGCATGTGACTAAACGAACATGAGCCTAGTGTTAAAGACAGAAGTAATGTCTGCAGCCACCCACTGCTAGTGCTGGGAGTGAGCTACCTGAGGCATCCCTCTGGTCAACCACTCACCTTCCAAAGGTTATATTTCTTAGCACTAGAGTTGGATTTTCGTTTAAGTCATGCATTCCTGTACTTGTATCTTCTGTCTGGTCCAAAGTCTGCCACACAATGTATTTTTCTGAGAGAAGTGTTCACTCTGTGCCTCAGGTTTATACCTGTCCGTGCTTTTGTTGTGTGCGTGCCTGTTCCCTGTCCCATGACAGCACTGTGCCATCAGGCAGCCTCGCAGGGGAAGGCGGGCTCTAGGCACTGGGAGAAGCCCTCTGTGAGCAGTGTCTGTGCTGGAGCCAGGCTGTGTCTGTCACACAGCACGGCCATGGCACATTCCTCAGGAGCTGCAGGTCATGTGGCAACCGGAGGTCTGAGCCCTTAAGGATGCCATATGAGTAATATCAGTAGGTGAAATAAAAATCTCATTTTTTCTTCAGGTATTTAAGTAACACTGTACACTGTAATGGGTCAGGCAATTGTTCCTCGGTGAAAAGAAAATATACGTTATAGTACTGTGAGTATTGCTGATGGAGGCATTTAGTGTGACACTGGAATTGCTATAGCTGAGTGAAGCAAGCACTGTGCAGTGTGGAGAGCATAGAGCTTAGAAATATCTGTGAGTTCAGTCACGCTCAGATGAATGATGTCAGCAGGTTTAGCTACTGGTGACTGTTGTGGAACCAGGCTGAGCAAGGCACCATGCAGCACTGTTTGTGAGTTGGAACCAAGCTGGGGAATGCACTGTGGGCAGCTGGGCCCACTGCCTGCTGGCACAGACAGGGTCATTCATTAGTGCTTCAGTGCCGTGCTTAACCAGGCAGAAGGGTACACCTCATATAGATGGAGATGACCCACACTCACACCACACACAGCAGAGGCAAGGGGTGCAGATGCCTGGTGAGAGCACTACAGTATCACTTCAGGAGCACAGGGCGTACTCTTAAAATTCTGACAAGTCCAACACACCCTCACAGTGCCTGCCCCTCTCAGCCCTCCATCCTTCCCTCCTGACTCAGCACTGCACCCAGCTGAGTCCTTGGATTTACCTCTTGCTGCGAGGGGCTGCCATGAGGATCCCCACACACCAGCGGCCAAGCTGCAGTGCCAGCTCCTGGCTCGTGGGCCATGTGTTGTACAGGCCTGCATGCAGGGAAACACCTCAGCATTCAGAAATGCTCTTTTTGTTTTCAGAATTTCCTCCCCTTTACCCTTGCTATCCTTGAGACTTTGTCAAAATATGCCTTAACTAGCAAAAACTGGACGATTCTCTTTTGAGAAGTCTTAAAAATATTCTAGTCTTGAATTTTTGCCATTACTTCATTCATGTGAAATACATCCTCAAAATTCAGAAGACAGCATCGTTAAACAGCATATTGTTTTAAACTTTCACCTTTCTAAAAAGAAAACCAAAAAAACAATCCTCTGTATAAAAGACTGAGTCTCAGACATATTACGTTAATTTTTTAAGAATTGAGTTGGACTGTCTGTGGGATACATTCAACCATTTGTTACTTTCTAAACATATGATGAGGCCGCAGTTTTCTTTTAGTCCCATACTAGATATTCAGAAAACTATGCTAGCAGGTGAAATGCGTTTAAAAGCTGTATATCTTTAGCCTAGCAGTATGACAACAGCAGTTAAAACTGTGTATAAAAGGAAGAGGTGTTTTATGAAAAACATTCCCTCAGGGACATTTTGTTTATGCAAACTTTTTTTTTCTTTTTCTTTTCCTTTTTTTTTTTTTTAATAATGCTTAGGAAGTAATAAACTTCCTTCTTCATTTCATGTATAGCTTATTTAAAAATATGTTCATCCATTTGAGCATATAGAAGCATATAAATATAGTACTTGTATGCTAAATGTGATGCAGTCAAGGTTTTACTTTCATAGTATTTGAAAACAAAGAGCAATTTAAAATGAATTTCTTGTACTTACTGTTATGTTTTTTTAATTATTTCATGTTTTTCTGTCTTGGCCTCAACACAATGCTGAATATAAAGGGAGCTTATTACAAACTCTTCCCTGTCAGTTTATAAATACTTTTACTTTTTACCAAGACTTGGTAAGTTGCAGAATAAGCCAGAAAACATTGCCTCTTACAAAACCCTCAGTAGCTGAGGTGTGCTTGTGACTTGTCAGATCAAAAAGAATCTGAGTGATGCCTGGGAAAAAAAAATAGTTCTATTTGAAATACAGTGTTAGTGAAAACATAAGTTAAAAAAACTTTTCATCTTGATACATTTAAAACCTTGTGGACATCAGTGCGTCTTCTGTTGGTTGGAGTGTTATGCCCCTGACTCTTTAAAATGCCTTGAAATGCACGTAAGCTGAAGTTGAATAAGCACTTCCAGTTACCATCAGCTGTCACTGCCACAGAGAGAAAAGGAGGTCAGCTGCCTGCCTTGTCACTCCCCTCCCCTTACTCCTCCTTAGGACTCTTAGTACATTTTTTAATCTTGATTTTGGGGCTTTTTTTGGTCTGGGTTAGTTTCAAAATGTGGTGAGTTCCAGTCCAGCTCACTGCGCAGCCTGTGTGTCCATGCACGAGGAAGGGATGGACACAGCAGCCTCGTTCCATAGGGTTGCAGGCCTAGAGCAGTCACCACACTGCTGCCTGCCAGTCACATACACCAGGCTTTGTTGATCCACTTTAAGGATCAAGTAAGTCTTACATGACTGCATGGTTCAAGTTTACATTTGGTGTTCTACGTGAAACTAACCTACGTAACTGGCATTTATCAAGAAGGTCTTATCAGCATCACTAGGCAGGAATTAAACTTTGTTTATTGATAAGCTTTGTGATGGGGAAGTTGAGTAATACAGACTTTCACAAACAAGTGGCTACTGCATCACCGTAGGGCGTTAGGCAGCATTACTGCTGTCAGATTCATTTCAATATATTTGTATGAAAGCCAGTTTCCCGGAATGTATGGTGTTTAATCCCTTTTTTTCACAATTGTATTTCTGTTATCTGTAATTTTCCCTTTATCTTTATATTTTATAGCTGCTTCCAGAACTCACAAATCCAGATGAGCTGCTTTCGTACCTGGATCCTCCTGATTTGCCAAGCAATAGCAATGATGACCTTCTGTCTCTCTTTGAGAACAACTGAACCCATGTGTATTCCCCCATCCCTTTCACTTGTTCACATGTGTGGCTGCACAGCGAGGAATCTTAACACTCCTTTTTCACAAAAGAAGAAAAAAACACCTCACAAGTTGATCCAGTGGTGCACTCCCTGCTTTCTTCATCTCAGAACTGCTTTTGTCAGCTTCAAAAACTGCGAAAGTGCCGGGAGAAAAAATACACAAAAACTGCAGTAATCTCAGAGTCCGCCGTGCTACGCGTCACAAAACACAGACAGTTGTGCAGCTATTGGAAACCCCGTTTGTTGTTCATCCTATAGAGAGAGAGTTCTGTGATAAACATAGTGTGAAGTATCTTGGCAAAAACAAATCTTGGCAAGGGAAGAAAAGGCAACAAAATGGAACTGTCTTTAATTGACCTGTCTCAGAGTGTCCTTCCAACGCATGTTCTTCCATTTTTTTGAAACCATCTCCCTCCACCCTGCTTCTCCTCTGTCCCTCTCCAAGCACAAGTTTGTGTTGGAGTAATTTTTCTGGCCACACACAAAACGAAAAACAAAAACACAAACAAAGCTCCAGAAAGCACAAATCGTACGGTAAAATGGCAAAGGTAGGGAAGAAATACGAGCCCATCAAGAGGGTGACAGCAGTTTAGTAAACACGTTGTCAGTAATGGAGTCCTGAGCATCTCCAGGCCGCAGCCGCGTGTGTTTGGACTTAGAAAAGTTCAGGAATCTTAAACACTTCTTTGCAAAGGATTCCTCTGTTCAAACACACACATTGGAAGCACGTGGAAAAAATAAAAAATACTTTCAATGTTTAGGGTTTTTCTGTGGTTTGGCTTCAAATTATTACCGTTTGTGGCTGCGTTGACACCCAACTGTTGAGATTGTTGTAAGAGGTCTTTTTGCCATTTAATCCATACAGAATGGAAAAGAGAGGGAGGGGGAAATGCAAAGCAAAACACTCTCAATTATTAACCTACAGCCTTTGCTTCCTGAGCGTTTGCATCACTGTGTGTATTGCACACTATATAATAAGACAAGCTAGGTCAAAGGCGGATAGGAAATCGTTGCAGGATGTGGGAGAGTAACATCATGATCTGCGTAATTATTTTTCATAATCAGCTTGAAAAGGGGCATTGAAATTGGATAGACATAGCTTCTTTTTTATTTTGCTTTGCCTTCTGTTTTCATGACTGTTACAAATAATTCAAACTTTCTTTTCTCCTCCTTCAATTTCTTTTTTTAAACCTTAGGTACCAGGAAGAAATTGTTCTCATGAAGGAAAGGGCGTGGGGAGGAAAAATGACTTAGTAGATTGCTGCTGCCCTCAAGAGACCCTAATGCCACAATCACTGTCTTGCCCCTGTGATCCGTGCTTCTCGTGTGGTTGCTTCTCCTGCATGAGCTTCCTATTGCTTCTGTGCCCATTTCTGTGCTCTTTGTCTCTCTCTCTCTCTCTTTTATAAATTATGTACAGTAGCTGTGTAAGAAGTGCATGTGTGCCAACTTTGCCCTCGTGGTGCAACATTTCAGCTTTTGCCCACTGTAGAGTTATTGGTTAATTTCTTTTTATTACTAAAGCAAATTTGACCTACTCCTTTCCTCATCCCAAACCCAATACAGTAACTTTTATTTGCTCGCCACAACGCATTTTAAACTTAAGTGCCAGACAAATTTTGTTTGTTCCCATCTGTTTGACTAGAGTTTCCTAGCCCCCTGTGTTCAGTTTGCAAGCTGTAAATGGCATGCTATGTGCTTACAACTCTGGATTTGCTTTCCTCACCAAAGTCATGTTTGTAAATTCTTTGCAGTTCTTGTTTTATTTTGCTCTTTGTTAACATTTCCCACTACTGCTGTACATGCGTCGTGATATATATATGCTAGTCAGCAGCACCTTGCTGTAGATATTAAAGGAAATGGCGGTTTAGTTCTTTTATTTTCCAGTAGAAGTATTGAATCTGTCAAACATATTATGTAGAGATGGTCCCACACTTATATTTTTCCTGTTTCGAGTTTTTTTAAGAAAGGCGCTGTTCATTATGCAAAATCAATTATTTTAAGAATTGCTATTGTAAATATCTTTGTGAATATTTTAGTATCGTCTTTGATAATATTCAACATTTTCATGATCTGATTATACTTTTGCTGGTGTTTTTAAATACCTTGTCTGAAAAAAATATATGGGTCCTTTTTTAACAAAAAAAAAAAAAAAAACACAAAACATTGAGGGTTCTTTAACAGAATAAGGGAGGTTTTTTTTCTTCCCCCTCCCCGCCCTCCCCACCCTCCCCCCAACCTCTTTTCTTTTGAAAAATTAGCCCAAACTTCATATCCATTTACCTGATGAATGAATTGATATGTCAGACAGTACCTGGACAATCAGGGCCCAGCTCTGTCATGGAAACACAGTAAGAAGTGATTGCCTAGGGCAAAAATCCCATCACCCAACCGACTGATGTTCCCTGCCCATGTGGTGCCTGTGGGCTGGTGACAGCAGAAGTTTTGTCCCTTTGCCCCAGTGAGCAGGACACCTAGGAGCAGCTGTCTGAACGGGTGAAGAAGCACTAAGGCAAGCAGCGAGTACGTAAGGTACCGTATTTATATCACTGTGCTGGTGTTCCAGCCTGCAGAGCTGGGCACACTAACACGAAGGGATGCTGGTGGGTGGGGAGGGAAACAGTGTAGTACACTTTATTCTGCTTAGAAGTGTCTTTTTTCTTATGTAGGCTTGACAACCTGTAGAGGATCTCTGCAGAATATTAAAGATACCTTGGTATAATACATGGTAACATGGTTGTGGTGTGGTGCTGCTGCCACACCAACACTAGGAAAGACCATTCTTCAGTTACAGATGTGTTTTGTAGCCATTTTACTGTAGTAGTTTTCCCCTGTATTTTTGCTGCATTGTTCATATATGTATTGAAGTCATTTTCAGGGGTGGTGAATGATAAACTGATGTTATGCCCTTAGAGTTTTGTTTTGTTTCATTTTGGGGGAAGTTTCTTAAGCCATAGGTTTTGGAATAAAGAACATTTCTCAGTACTAGATGGAATGGGTTGCTCAGATTTTTTAATTGATTCTATTTAATCCACTCTTCATTGTTTCCTGAGCAGCTAAGTTAGTCACCTGAAATTGCTTTTCTCTTAAACACAATGTTAGTATTTTAAACCAGGTATGTTAAGAATTGACTTTTTGCTAACCGGTAGTATTTAAAATGTATCATCTGAAAGTACCTGCTGGAAAGAATAAAGGGAAAACAAAAAACCCACATAGATATTAGCAATATGTTTGGAGCAGTGTTTGCATCTGCTTTGTTCAGTAATAGAGCATTAAAGTGGATGGTTGACATGTTGGAGCTTAGAGAAGCGTTCGGTTTCTAAGCAGAAGTTACGAGAGAAAACATGATTTTTACCCATCACCCAAATGTTGGACATATGAGACAGTTTTAAAACTATGTCAGCTAAAATCAGGTACTGTATAGTAAATTCAGTATGGAAAAGCTTCTAAATGAAAGTTTAGTTATTTTTTTATCTGTTCACTGCCGTATTAAAGTTTAGAGAAAAAACCTAGCAAATAGGGTAATCACAGTCATTTCTTTTAAAGCTTAATTATTGTATGAAATTCCAGTAGTATTTTTATTCTTCTTTTTTTGTTTGTTTACTTTTTAATTGTTTCCCTATGGAAGTTCATCTGGGAAAGAACCCACAGAAATCTACAGTTCTGCTGGCAAGACATTACTATAGGACTGACAGATACACGCCAATGTCTGCAGCGGAGACTCAAGGGACATCTGTACATATGTAAATGACAAATAGAGACATGTTAACAGAAATGCATTCATTTTCCTTGGAATGTGCATTGTTTTTATTTCGCAGGAAAAAAAAAAGCTTGAAGCTCCATCTTATGTGGAAAATGAATCCTGTTTGTTAGCGTTTGTGGAGTCTCGGCATTCGTTTCACTTTCACTTCTGTAATATACTCTGATCCTTCGTTTTGTTTTGTTTTATCTACATGTAATATTTAGCTTACGTGTACTAGTCTATCACCTGTGTATTTTTAGGGTGCTACAGAAATAATGAAGAAAAATAAGGGGATTGCAAAAAAAAGTAAATTGTAACCAAATTCATACTTTGTACAATTTTTGATATTGCGATCAGAGGGGAATTTAAAAAAAAAAAAAAGTACAATCTGACGTAACACGCAAAAATGGCCATTGTCTTTGTTTGTACATTGTATGTACAGTACAATGCAATCATTTCATACTTTAAACTGGTCAGAAAAAAATAATTGTGATTTTTAGTCTTGCAAAACTGTATGTAGTTAGATGATGTGACAACCTAATATTTATCTAATAAATATGTATTCAGATGAAACCTGTATATTAGGTGTTCATGTGGTTATTTTGTATTTAAAGATCAAATTATTTGACTATTGCTAGACATTTATATACTCTGTTGTAACACTGAGGTATTCTCATTTGCTCATGTTAATTCCTTTTCCTAAATAAATTTGCAAAATTAAGGTCTGGCTAATTGGCAGCTGCTTTATAAATTTTCAGTTTCTTTTTGGAACACCCTACTTGCCCTTCTCCCTCTGGGCTCACGTGTTCATCTGAAGGCTATGTGTGCAGGATGGCGCTTCCTGGGAAGCACAGTTTGCTCCAGGAAGGGAAAAAGGTGCAAACCAGAGTGGAAGAGACCCAGGCTAGGAGATAGGGAGCACAGATTTACTGATAGACACAGGATCATGTCGAAGAAAAGACAAGACCCTGACAGGAAAACGTATTGATGACTTGTAGTTCAGCACAGACAGTCCCGCATACCACCAAAAAATGGAACAATTTCTTTGAAATGAAATATTTCCATGACATGAATAAGACAAGAAGAGTCTTATCTCTTATGCTGACCTGTGTTCTGAAATGCAAGACAACTGTAATCCTTGCAGAGAGATGTTAGTGGAGGGACTGACCATCCAGCAGCACGGGAGACTGTTAGCTTTGTTTTAAATTCTCTTTGTTTTAAATTCTCACGAGTCTCATTATTTTTCTTTTAATTGCAGTCTGTCATTTAGGGGAAATCAGTAATGGGAGATAACTAGAATGAGATATGTTTTTTAATGCATTCCCATTTAAAGCTGAAGGTTGGTTTCAGAATGCAGTTCTGAGGCCTGCTTAATCTCTCAGCACCCTGAGCTGCTGGCAGACCAAGCCGTGGCTCCGTGAGCATACACAGGGCACTGGCAGCAGCAGTGGCACATACAGCTCCATTCCTGGCAGAGTCCCACACCCGTCACTAGCCACAGTCACACACTAGGTGCTTTGTCGAAGGCTAAGGACTTGTTTCTGTAGAGAATTCCTGAGTACCTTCTGGATATTGCAATTGCAGAAGTGTTTAGCTTCTTTAAACCCACTTTTCAAATATATTCTATAGATAGGAACAACCTAACCATTTCACATTGTGAGTATCTACACGTGGTTATAAGTCAGATACAGCAATTACCTCATAAGGACAGAAGCCCCTGCTGTTGACTGAAATACACATAAGTAATTATGGATATATATAAAACTATGGATATATATAAAAATTCATTTTCTCAAAATTGGAAAAAAAAGTTTCTGCCTCAGTTCTGCCTTCTTTGCTAGCACTATCAGTTAAAATGGTAATTCAGGATAAAGTAATAAAACTGACATACAATGCATTCAATGCATTTATCTATCCCAGCCAATAATTAATCAACATTTTGGTGTTTTGTTTTCCTGGAAGCTCCTCAGGAGGGCCAGTCAGCCAGTGTACAGACCTGCCTCAGCACTCAGGATGGAGGCATTTCTGCACGAAGCGTGTGACTGACGTCCTTCAGTGCTGGTTGTTCTTCATGCTTACTTGGAAGTCAGAAGGCTATGGCAGTTCTCCAGATGGAGCTTCTCCCAGATGTTGACACCAGGACATGTATGATGTGTGTATCCAGTATTGTTCCGTCCTGTGGCAGTGTGGCCCTGCGATGTTTGTTCTCCTGTGGTTCCAGGCAGCCACATGTGGGAGTATCTCTTATGCCTTCTGTGCTTGTCATGGTGCCTCATTGTTGAACAACTTCAGAATACTCTCAGGTCCCTACATTTTTTCTCTACTCTTCCTAATCAGTATGGAATTCTGAATACATATTATTTGTGTTTGTTGCATTATGTTCCCAGGCACCTGATCATGCCTTTTATAGGAGCAAGAGACAAACTACAGAAATGGAGATGGCACCATCTGCTTGTTTGCTGACTGGACAGTGTGGGTGGGACTCCTGCATGTAAGGGCTGTGTCAATAGAGCTGCTTTCTTTCCTTTAAAGAAGGAAGCTAGACAACATAGAAAAAGTGGTACAACTCTTCCTTAATATAAAATATTCTCATATGTTACTGCTCTTTGTTTATTACCTCCTAAAACTCTTTAACATATTTGATGTTTGTGTACCTAGTCTTTTATTTGTTTGGATTTATTTTTACCCAGAACCCACTTCTCTCTTATCTGCTTAAATTCCAAGTCGCAGTGCCGCGAACCGGTCCTGCAGTGGCTCTTCTGCCCCAGCCGCTCTCTCGGGAACTTCGTTCCCAAATCCTTTTGCACTGTGAATTTCCAATTGTGAATGACTACCTTTCCTTTTCATAGTTTGAGTTAAAACTAGTGTGTCACCTTCTGACAGTTTTCCTTTGTCTGTATCACTGAAATCCTACCAGTGCCATGCAGGATGTTACTCCTGATGTCAGTCATTGTGCTAATGCCCTGCTCTCACCTCTCTCTAAAAGGAACAAAGGTCAGACCTCTGCACCTTCTGCAGAGGTATCTTGTGTCCATCAGTGTACAACATTTTCCAGAGGAATGTAAAAACAGTCTACAAGGAACCTAACCAATTAAACACTTCTATTTAAAAAGCAAGCAGATAGCGATTACAGCATGACTCCTATAGGGCGTTAGCAAACAACTGGCAGGGAGGCACTTACTGGTTTGCCCACTCTATGGCTTATCTGCATTTTCAGGAGCTCCTTACCTAAACTGTAAAAATTGGTTTCCCATTCTTTAACTCCATCTTTGTGTTTAAAATATTCTATTGTCAATATATGTGGGCTAGACAAGATAGAACTGTTTCCCTTCATTATACAATACGTCCACTTGATTTGTCCAGTATGTTTCCAATTACTGATCTCACTGTCTTCGTGATAGATCCACTAATGCATACAAACTTAGATTCTCTAGAAATGCTAGTATATTCCCATTTTTAAATATTCTCCTTTCTCTATGCATTTTTGGTTTTTGTTCTACTGAATGTCCTAAGAGTTTCAGGATTACCAATTTTTTTTTTTACTCTAAGTCCGAGTTTTTGAATTGATTGAATATTACAATCTAGACATTGCTATTTGCCCAGAGTTGTTTTATAGTGCTGTTCTGGGGATCCTGTTAAACTATTCTGGAAAATTTAGTTTCAGTTGTCACTGTACTCACATATCAACATATTGATTATTGTGAACATGTTGAAAGATACATTTTTGTGTTCGGTTTTTTTTTTCATATTGAACTGGTCAAATGCTAGAAAAAGCCAAATATTTTCAAAGTGCTCCAATTGTTAGGATTGTCATCTTTTTTTTTTTTTTTTTCTCTTTCATTTGGTTTCTAAAAACTATTGAAGAACTACCCCACACTTCAGTAATGAAATTCTGGAGCTGAGGTTTTAATGCAATAGTAAATTGAAAGCAATTTTCACCATCTATTCGTATATTTCAAATTTATAATAGATGCTTATTTTTCCTTGATTGTTGTTTCTGTACTTTTCAGAACGCTCTTTCTGTATATTCTTAAATATGTAAAATCAACAGATTTTGGACTTTCTATGTGCATCTCTCACTAGCTGTCCTACTTACATTGCTTCATAATAAATAAAACTTTGCTTACAGACTTCCTTTCTAAATTATGAATGATGTTCCTCTGTGAGGAAGCATTACTTTCATATTGCCCCTACCAAACAGATGACAAAATTTAGAGGAGCGACACTGGGACAGCATTAAAAGTTTAGGAAAGCTGGACTCCTGTCTCCATTGGCTGCTAATAAAAATTCTTACCTTGAGATTATTTAGTTTTTCACCAAACATTTCATTACTCAAAAAATGACTTCTTCAGTTGTAAATGTGACAGACATTAATTTTTACTTGACAACATACTAGCTGAGTTTGGTGGGACACTGCATATTCAGATGATTGTCATATGTAATTATGTCATCTAAGTGTGTCATCAATTTCCACACTAGGTAATGCACTAATGCTTATGGTAAACAATCCTTTCTGTAGTGAAACTGCAAAAAAAAAGTAGAAAGGAATCAGAACAATAGCATTGGAAAGATGGTTCCAGAATTGTTAACTGGAAAACTTAGTTCACATATTACATGTGTGAAGCTTCATTTCTGGATGTTTTTTGTTAAAAACAGTGACTAACACTATATTTTTAGCATTCAAACTTTTGTTGTGAAGTTATACAACCAAAAACCAGGTGTCTCAAAATTATGATTATTGTTAGAATCAGTTTAGTGATGACAGAATAGTCGGTCCTGTACAAGGTACAGAGGAAGCTGTTAGCTCTAAGAATAATTAGGTAGAAAGCTGCTAAATACTCTGACGAGGAAAAGAACAGAAAGGAGGTCAATTTGAACTAAAGAACTATGAACAAATTATTCCATAAATTCAAGTGCTATACTGGGAAAGGAGCATTAAAATCCTTCATTGGGAGTCTGTTGTACTGCCGGTGAGGAGCTGCCTGGGACTGTGGGTATGGCACCTCGCTGTCTGTACCTCGGTAAACACTCCAACCATGTCCCATTTGAGTGACAGCTAAAACTCACTTCTAAAACACACCTCAGCCTAGAATATCACGATACCACCTCAATAGTCTTAAAATGTTAAGTGTGATATTCTTTCTCTTTGTTTCACCTGGTTACATCTTTCTAGTGTTCTTTGCAGGGATTGTAGGATGTATCAGTACTCCTCTGGTTTTGGTTTTACATCATGTAACTGAGATGGGACCCGGGCAGCGGAGTCATACAGTGAGAGGAAAGGTTCTGCAGGAGCTGGTCAAGGTGGTTGAGCCAATGGTTGGTTTCCAGGGGCACCAGTGCTGTGACAGCCTCCCAGAGCAGACTGAGAGACGTGATGGTGCTGACCTCCACTTCCTGCAAAAAAGCTGCTATACGATGTTTTAGCTGAGTATTTCCTGAGCAATTCCATTTTCAGTAGCAGCAGCCCAGCCCCAGACTCATCTTACTTGTTCAAAATAAAGTAGCATAACGAACCAGTTCTGAAAGTAGTTCAGAAACCAGAGATGGCATTTCACAGGTAAGCAAAATGAACTGACTCCTGTAGATTGCAGTTCCTGTGTTACAACTGAAATGCCTGTGTTTTGGAACACAGGCGGACTCCCATAATATTTGCCATCCCTTAGTAGCTTCATCCACAGCTATGCAAAGCACCTGCACACCCATCTACAGATGTGGCCATCCTGGACCTTCTCATGCCTTCCCGCTTGGAAAGAGCTGCATTTCTTCTGCATTCACTTGTAATGTTCCTCATGCCTTGCCAGCCTGCTGTGAACTCTCCATAAATGTTCCTCAAGCACTCAGGTGGTGCATGAGCAGCCAGGCACCTGAGCACCGCAGGACCCCACGTGTGAGCACTGTGTTTCCATACATTATGCAGGGTGGCTGAGTAATGAATTCCGGGTAAGCAAGGTCACTCCTAATGTCTGAAAGCAAAATGCTAATCACAGCTGTAAGGAGCATGAGAGGACTGAGGTTTTTCTTGTATGACAATTTGTCGGTAATTAGTATGACGTCATGTGGGGAAACTCCCCCTCATGTACACGGTGTGCTGCAGAGAAGTTCACGTTTCCTAAGATGAAACCTTGATCAGAGGAAACATTTATTGTCTATACATGTAACTGAGTGCCTACTCTTTGCCCTTCATGCATTTGTATGATCTAATTTCTCGTTGCAATCACTCAGTATAATGGAAGGGTCTTTCACCATCTCTCTGGCTCTAGTCCCCATTCATAAATAAATGCACATCACAGATAACAGCATGAAATTCCTTCCCTCCCCTCCGCTTATCTTCCAGCTTAGCCAAAACCTTGAAGAAAAAACTGATTGTGATGGGACCTTTAGCACCAGCACCAGGCTGCTTCTAGCTGTGCCAAAGCCTCTCCTACCCACTGTGCCCATCCCTGTCCTTATCCCACAGGGCTCGGGGCCCTGGGCACTCCTCGAGATGTAACAGTGAGCAGATCTTTACACAGGTCTGCTCAGTACTTTTCTAAAACCATTTCACATCACGCAGCTAGCTCTCAGCCTCATGTTTCTCATGATCCAGGGTGGTCTTTTGGCAGATTTTTTACAGTGCTTTTTTTCTGCCTTTTTTGGAAAATGATTCCTCTGTAACTCCTGAGTTCTTAATGTCCCATCAATTCACAGATTGTGAAGAGGTAGAACATGACAGGTGGTTTAGTGGCTTTGTTCCATAAGCCTAGAGATAATAATTTAGCCTATCTTCCCAAGTAAAACACAACTGAGAAAGAAAGCAAGTTGTTCTGCTTCTCACAAAGCAGTAAGTGTGCGGGAGTGCATTGCTTGACTTACTCAAGACTCCCAAGAACTCAGAGCAAAACAGCTCAGAGTGTGAAATGAGGACGACACTTTCTGTTGCTCATCTTTTGTCTTGCTTATTAAATAATGAGCCATTTAGGGCCAGAACTGTCTCTTATTATAGGTACACACAAAACCTAACATCCAAGTGCTCATCCTGCTTTGTGATTTTAGTGGCTCCTACAATTAAAACAACACTAGAAAGAGTGTTTGGAGTTTTTTTACGGTCACCAGAACATAAGCAGATTGATAGATTGACAGCTAGGTGAACTGAACTATTTTCCAAAATGGACTCGGGCTGAGAGGATAAAAGGCAACTAAAAATGCATGCTGATTGGGCTACTGTTAAACAAACCCACAATAAATCACCTTATGGCAGCTGGTACTTATTGTACAAAAACCAGATGATGTGCAGTTCCACGTGCAGTAGGAGTTCATCCCTGCGTGCCAGGAACGCGTGCTTCCCTGATCAGGGCTGCAGGAAACCATCCCCTGCTCAGCTGCTCCTCCTGTCACTGCCCTGGTACTGTAGAGAAGCTCTCGCTGCCTCACCAGCAGTGTTCGGCCTGTGACGGCACAGGCGCTTGTGAATCTTGGGGACAAGTATATTCTTTTTGTCCGTTATAGATACAGATCACGGACACATTTGCTAAAGCTCATATTGTATCTATCATTTCCCTCCGTAATCTCCCTTAAAGCCCGCGACAGTGAACACAGTGACACTGGGCACATCTGGGAGTCCTGCAAGTCGCTGTTCTCCCCTCCTCGCCCTATCTATTGCTAAGAATAGGTTGCTCCTTTGTTATATGCTGCATTCACTGTAAGCATCACCTGGCATTTCTCGTAATCAAGCCAGACGCGCGCTCAAACACGCACCGCCCTCCGCGAGACCCGGCTCACAGCCCGCTCCCGGATGACGGCACGGCGGCTGCGCGCGGACAGCCAATAGCCGCGGCGGCCCCAGAGGCGCTGCCGAGCCGATAAAAGGCGGGGGCGGGACCACCGGCTTCGTACGGCTGTGCTGCCGCCCGCGTGCCGATGCTGGCTTTGAGCGCCGCCCGCCGCTTGCTGCGCCCGCCCGGGGAGCTGCTGGGGCCGGGGCTCGCCTGCGTGCGAGCGGCCGGAGCCCGCGGCTGCAGCTCGGACGGAGCGGGCCCCCGCAACCCGCTGGTGTACCTGGACGTGGGCGCCGACAACCAGCCGCTGGGGCGCGTGGTGCTGGAGGTAGGCAGGGCGGGGAGCGCGGTGGCGGCCGGCACGGCGGGCCGCAAGGTCACGGGAGGGCGGGGAGACGGCGGGAGCTCGGATCCGAGCGCGGGGAGGGGGCGAGGGACGGTTTGCAGTCAGGGTGGGCGGCTGCTCCGGGCTCCGCTTTCACACCGCGGATCGCGGTGCCCGCCCCGTGCCCCTGCTGTGGCTTCTCGTACGCCTTTTGCGCTGGGTTCTCGGCGTTCGGCCCCGCGTGCTTCCGCCCCGTCTTAGTTCTCCCTGTTAAGCAAACCGATGGGTTTGTGCGGCTCGGGCCAGGCTGGGGGCGAGCTCGGCAGCCAGCCTGCACCGCCGTTAGAACGCGGGGCTCAGCGGCGCACGTCAGGCGGGCGGCCGGCGTGCCGCAGCGGGTAGTGCTGCGTGGCAGTGAAGGGGCGGCGTGCCCGAGGACGTGCCAAGGGCGCAGCTGGGCTCGGCCGTGCGGTGAGCGTGGGGTGGCTTTGTCCCCTGCGTCCCTACGTATTTACAGATATCATGGTGTGGTTCGTAAGGATGTCTCCGAAACGATTTGGTGTTTGGCCGGAGCCCAGCTCCTTGTTCATCCTGGGAAATGTCGATGTATGTGTTAATTGCACGCATACGTTTGAGATGGTCAGAGGTAAAAATACTGCTGTGCCAGCAGTACTTCCTTTCTCATCAGTAAGGTTTAGTAAATGTCTAGATGATATTACATGCCCTGTATGCCATCTTGATCTGATATTGCTTTTTCTAGCTGGCATATGGTGCTTGTATTTAGGATTAGTAAAAAGAGGTGTAGCAATCACAGAAGTTCCTGACTGTCATGAGTCAGATTTGATAAGCAGTTTCTGTTCTTCTCTTTCGTTTCTGTAAGGTTTCACAGATGGCACTGCCCTAGGGAGAGCTTACTGCTCTGGTTATACCAATGGGGCTTTTGTCCCTGGGGTCTGTCATAGGTTACTCCTGATGTTTCTGTTGTCAGATATTGCTCAAGTCAGTCATCATTAACTTGCCCAAATTTGCATAGCAAAGGATGCCATTCACTACTGGCCATTACTTCCCCACGCTGAGTAAGCATTAGATTTTTGGATGGCCTGTGTTTTCCAACACCTCATGTTTGGGTAAAAGGGTTTAGCTGAACCAGGCTGTCACACAGAGGTTTTTCTGTGTGTATCTAGACAAGCCAGCTAACTTCTATTTTATTTTTCTTACAGCTGAAAGCAGATGTTGTTCCAAAGACAGCAGGTAAGGCAGCATCTTGTGATTTTCATATTTGAAATGGTAGGAAGAAGAGTGTTCTATTGCTTCATGGAAACCATTTCCATCATCCTTCATTTGTTAAATAGGAAAATATGCACTGAACTTTATCAGACAGTGCTATGAGTGGGGTTATAACCTGCTGCTATTTCAAATAGTCATTGTACAGTTATAAAATAAAACAGTACACTCCATGTTAGGCTATCAGTGGCGAATAAATGTTTCAAGGCAAATTGCTTCCTATTAAAATCAAACCACAAAAGAAATAGGAAAGGGTAGGTGTAAGGGATGGTGTCCCTTGTATTTTGGTTCTCAGGCATTATAGAGGGGTTTGTCCTCCTTGCCACTAATTGACTGTAGAATCACAGAATGTCTTGGGTTGAAAGCAACCTCAAAGATCATCAAATTCCAAGCCCCCTGCCACAGGCAGGGTTGCCAATTGCTAGGTCACTTATCCACTGCACTAGATCAGTGTGTCTAGGCTACAAAGTTCATGCATTTTCCCAGGTGCTTCCTACTTCATCTGCTTATTCCATGGTTCTGAAAACTTTTTTCAGTCCCCAGTGGATTAATCGTCTAAAAAAAAAAAAAGTGCCATCTGCACAATTAATGTAGAGAGCAAAGGCATAAGATGCAAGAAATGAAACGTTTGATTACAGAGTGATGGGGCTTAGGACTATACTTAAGATACAGCAGTAAATAAAAGAGCAGTGTGGGGGGAGAACTATGTTTGTACCCTGCTCTGAGGCAGACTTCAGGCTTTGTATCTGTAACTAAACAGCAGAAGATTTTTGAGGATGAAAATGATCATTTCAATAATGATTTTTTGGGTTCATGAAAACTTTGGAAATAGTTAACTGTGTTTGATTCTGTTATATCATGTATGGGGAACATAATGTTTTACGCTTTGTTTTTTCTAGAGAACTTTAGAGCGCTTTGTACTGGTGAAAAAGGATTTGGTTATAAAGGATCCACCTTTCACAGAGTTATTCCTTCATTTATGTGCCAGGTAATGTTTACCATTTGGTTTTACTTCTAATGTTATCTGTATGCTATTGATGTATTTTTAGAACCAGTAATACCAGTGGTAACATTTTAAGTGTCCCTGCTCTCACTTCTGCTTACCTCATTTCTGATCTTGCTGTGGCAGCTGCTTGGCATATGTTTTGTACAAATACATGCAAATTCTATATAGATTCACTTTAAAGGAGAAAAAGCAACTTAGCTTAAGGCTTCATGCTTTTATAGCAGTGTACTTAAGGTGGGGCACACTTGGTGACTGGCACTTGTTTGGGAGAACTGTTTATGGGTAGAATGACAAGCAGTCTTACCTCTGAAGCCAGTTCAGAGGATAGTGTGTCCAATCTTAGCGGCTTAATTTGTTCACACTAAACATTGTGCTTCAGGGGAAAAAATAGGGAGGGGAGGATGGAGCAGAAAGTGTTGGGGTAAATTTGGAGTGGCACACCTGAAGTAGGTTGTGTTTTGATTTAAAAGATACCTTTCAAAACTCTGAAATAAAGCCCATATTAACTTTAAAAAAAAAAGTTTGGAAGCCCTTTTCTTACTGCATTCTGCTACTATAGTGCACTGGATTGTATAATTCCTGGTAATCCTCTCTTTCCTTGGGAGAAGCTCCATTTCAACAGTGTTGTGTTGTAGAAAGGCTGTGAAAACAACTGGAAATCAGATGGGCTTTCTGTACTAATTGATGGCTGTGGTGGTCCCTCATTCTTGTTTGAGTGTTTGTTTTTTTTTTTTTTTGTAACAAACAGTTCTTTGAACAAGAAATCCTCATCTTATGACCCATTTATACCTAAGAAGGTGGACAGGTGTGCTGTAAAAAATGTAATATCTTGTCTTTAAAATGCAAATTCAGGTTTTGTGGTGGTGACAAACTGATAAAATTTAGCAGTCTTGCTGGGGTCATAAGTAAAATAGAAATCCTACCCTCAGTTGTACCACTAATTTGTGAAGTTAGTATTATCTGGTCTTACTTGTCTACTTCCTTTGTCTGCACAAATGGACCTGAAATGGGGACATAGGTGGCTGATGATACCGTGAGATGATGACTTAACATCTGGGAAGGACTTAGTAGTCACTACAGAAGTGAAATATTGTCAAGGGTTACAATTATTTTTTAAGATGAACCAATCCATAGGCCTTTCCATAGGCTTTTCCACTTACTGAGATGGGGTGTTGATGTGAGTCAGGCAGTCACTATGCCTAATTAGAGTCAGTCATATCCAGGTGATGACTATGACTTGTAATTAAGATGCCTCCTTACAGCACATGATATGCAAAGCATACTTCTGGGATTGCATACAAGGTTACTGTCAGAAGAGATTGTTCAAGGTGAGAACAGGAAGATGAGTATCACGTGCAGTGTTAGTTGCATGACTGCTGTGCGCCAGCACAGTGGTTTCTGGGAGCAGAGCCAGTGAGTTGTTGTGCACAGTGCTCAGGAGGTGCCTTTGGGAGTTGCTGTGGTAGTGTTCTGGTTTAGGCTTTTCATGTGTAATATAAGGGAGGTGGCCACATCCATGCCAGCAAGCACATGCAACTGAAGAAGTGTGGAGTACTTCGGACGTAGCACGGGATAATGATGTAGAGGAGAACCTACAATGATGGTTTCTGCTTTCCTGAAGAAAAAGTATGGTATAGAGGTCTGATTTGTAGCTTATTTTTGTGAGGAATGGCCTGTTCTATTGTATCTTTAAAAAAAATAATAAATACAAAAGTTCTGAATTATGACTTCCAGAGATTCTGAATGTTTTTCAGTTATCTGTCAGTTGACTTACAGGTTTGCACATGACTGTCCAATTCTGTGATGCAAAGTCAGCACTGACAGGTGCATGTGTCTGCCTGCTGAGTGGCAACCCAGGTGGCTGTGTGCTGCTGCTTTGCCAGCCCTCAGCCATTACATGAGAAAAGCTGTTAATGGTGAATAGTGATGACAGATCTTAGGAGTAAGAACTTTTTTTTTTAAAGGAGGATGGGGATAAAATTCTCCTTCTGTGCTTGTGGCTATGCGTCTTGGTGTAATGTATTTGCTTGGGTGCCTTTTAATTCTTAAAAGTACTACCGAATTTCTTTCAGTAAGCTTTGGAATAAGAATGGTAATGCAGGAGTTAGATTATTTTAGGAGTTATGAATGTCAGCTGGAGAATATTAATGATATCTAGAGCAGAAATTTAGTTTATTTCTTTTTCATCTAGTTACATGATTTTAATTCTTCACATGAACAGACTCAGGAAAATTTGATGTTTTTATTACTCATCTGCTCTAATATAAAAGTATATTTTGACAACAATACTTCTGGTGTAAAATAACACTTGTGTGCTAGTAATATTAATACCTATTTCTTTTTCAGGGTGGTGACTTTACAAACCATAATGGAACTGGAGGAAAATCAATTTATGGCAGTAGATTTCCAGATGAAAACTTTGTACTTAAGCACGTAGGACCTGGTAAATAAACATTTTTCTCTTCTGGTCACTGTAACCTTTGATACTTTGTTTTTAGAAATATACTTTTATGGGGGGAGGGGAAGCTTCTTTAGGTATGTGGTGCATGTGAGAGTTACAGAAATATTACTGATGTTTAACATTACTGTCCTTGACATGTATTTGTCTAGACTGTATAAGATCTGTTAACCCATAATAGGTGATATTGCTCCTTGTACAATAGAAGTGTGGAAAACATATCTATGGGTTTTGGGTATTTTACTTAAATTCTACAAAGATGAAAATACTACTTTAAATTTAATCTTTTTAAATTTTCTCTTTTGTAAGTCTTGATTTCATTTTTACTCAGGTGGTTACTGTAAAAGTAAAACCAATCTGGGACTTCTGTCTACTATAATACAAGCATATCCTTTTAAGGTTAAATAAAATCCAGAAAAAAAGGGAAACCTGTGCATAAAAATATCTGATTAAACGTTGAATATCATCTTTGGATGGTTACCTCCTTAGTACTGCTACAGTAGAAGTTAGCTGATATTAATTACACTTAAGGCTTGCTCAAATATTACTACAGTTCTTGCTTTAGAAGGAAGAGAGGTTGGGCTGGAGGGAATAGCTAAAGACAAGAGGTTGACATTAGAAATAATTTAGAAATGATTTGGAGACCATCATGTATGTCTTCTGTCCATTATTAGTCTAAGCTTGTAGAGGGGAATGGTCTTTTCTATGAAAGACTTCTTATACTGATCTAAAACATGCTTCTGTTCCAGGTGTTCTCTCAATGGCCAATGCAGGACCCAACACAAATGGATCTCAATTCTTCATCTGCACTGCAAAAACAGACTGGTATGTTTTTAGCCTAGCATATTAACCTAATGAGTTGATGCCTGGATCCATAGGTGTTGTAGTTGTTTTTGGCTGTGTTTTAGTTTATCCATTACTTACAGAAAATAAACAGCTTTGTGTAACTTGGGTGCTCAGTCTGGCCTACCTCACTGTTATCCTTGACATTTTGTAGTTGAAAATACAGCAGCCTTACTTCTGTGCTCTGGGGTAGACTGAGTTTTAAGTAAGAGTCTCAGCAAGATAAGGCCTTGGTCTCTTGTAACATGTCTAAAGCCCATAGCTAAATGGTTTTCTTGTCACTAGAAGTGCAGTTGTTTCTTTCCTGTAATTGGAGTAGATCAGCAGGTGACAGCTATGAAGGTCTGCTTACATCCCTTCATTGAGCTATATGTTGCTGAGTAAACACGCCTTTGTTATTTCTCTTCCAGGCTGGATGGGAAACATGTTGTTTTTGGGCATGTAAAGGAAGGAATGGATGTTGTGAAAAAAATTGAGAGCTTTGGTTCCAAGAATGGAAAGACCTCCAAAAAGATTGTTATTACTGACTGTGGCCAACTGTCATAGCCTTTTGCTCTGCTGTTAAGGACAACTTCAATGCTGTGAAGAATGAATCAAACATTTCTGATCCCATGAGTAGCAATATGAAGCCATATTTTTTTATTTAACTTGGTCCTACTTTTATACTTGTATTGAATAATATGGATTAAAAGTGTAAAACATGTATGAACTGAGCTATTGTCTGCTGACTTGGCAGAGTCCTACAGTGTTCTGAAAGAAGTAGCACAGTAACTGAGAGTCTGCCTGTCCTGCTGATAAAATTCTTAATATGTGAGTGCTTCAGGTACTAGAGTTGGTGGTGGGGCTGACAATTCAGTACTCTGTAACTGGGGGTAAATAAAAGCTAAATTGTGTAATACCATGTTTCCTTCAGTTCCAGTAACCCCTTTCTATTCTGTCTCACCATCATTCAGAAAAATGGTACTAACTGGTCTTATCAAGGATAACTGCAGCAATTGTCAAGCATTTTCTTTATGTCTCAAGTTGATCCAGTAGAACTATTAATATATGGTTGTAGGTTTTTTAATTAATGTTAGATCTATTTTTGTAGTCTAATCACTGTTTAAAAATGAACTATTTCTTGCTTCAGTGGAGCAGTATGAATTTGGGATTGAGTAGCAGCCTGCTTCCAGAGCTTTACTTGTGCAATAAGACCACAAATGAGCCAGAAGAGCATGGGCCAGTGAACTGGCTCGAAGTACAGTTCTTCTCTGAGGCCCAGTCATGTAGTGAATACAGCACACTTCTCAAGAAATGGACTATTTTTGCACTTGGAGAACATAAACAAGAGTGTAGTGAGCTTATTTGAATGAGCAAAAAAACTATTTGCTAGTTTTCTGTTATTCTGGTCCTGCGAGGTCAGCCTGCCCTTGATATCTTTCCGTTGTGGTTTCTTCTCATCCATCAGCAGGAGTCAGAATTGGTCACCATGGAATTGCATGGCCAGTGGGTGCAGCAAAATTGTTGTGGTTGATGCATGAGAAGGAAAGAATTTAGCTGATCAGATTCAGTTTCATTTGTAGAAACTGATGTGTTTTTATGTGGAATCCTTGAGCAGTAACAAATGTTGGAACCTTGCAGTACTGCTCCTAGAATTGCTAAAGTTGTAAGCTTTCCATGCTTGGGGGGAAAAGCAGTTGGCTGGTTTTATGTGATCATCTTCTGCTGAAGAGAAAAATAAAATGTGATAGCTCTGTTCAACTATGAATTTACTTCCTCTGCATTCTGCTACCCACACGGGTTTTAAAGTAATTTGCACTGCAGTTTTTTCCTACTTGGAACTGCATTCTTATGTATACATGGAAGGAGTGTAATCTTACAGAAAAGTGTGATTTATGAGCTTCCTTTCACTAGAGCTGTTTCACCTTTGTACCATTTTTGATTTATTTGTGCTGTTTTGGTTTCTTATAACAATTGTTTTCTCATTTTATATATAAAAAATAATTTAAATATAGTTCTGCTATAAAAGGAAAAAGGGTAAGTTGTTCCTTTCTTAAATAAGACTGTGTGCTCTTATTTGAAAGTAGAAAAATGTGATGCTGAATTTTGGTGTGTATACATGGGCTTCGTTTAGAAAAGAATCATAGAATCTTTCCGTTTGGAAGGAACCTTTAGAACTGCCTCCTAGTTCAACTCCTCTGCAATGAACAGGAACACCTACAGCTGGAATCAGGTGCTCAGAACTCCATCCAGCCTGACCTTGGATATTTCTAAGCCCATGGCCTCCTACCACCCCTCTGGGCAATTTGTGCCGGTGCCTCACCACTCCTATAAAGAACTATCCAGTCTAAATCTCCCCTCTTTTAGTTTGAAACCGTTTTGCCTTGAATCTTTTGCAGATGTTAGAGCTTCCCAGGCTGCTTTCTTATTTCCCGGGAGCCCTCAGATGTTGCCAGCAGCCTGGGAAGCAGTGGTTTCTCCCTTTGCGGTGCTGCCCCATCTCTGGATTGGTGTGCAGGTGGCTGGAGTAGATGCTGGAGGCTGCTTTTTTTACAGCAAAGACCTCTGCCTCGCAGCGTTGCTAGGGGCAGAGAAAGGCTTTAAAGACGTGTTTCAGCTGTGGGAGGATACAAGGCCCGAAGTGACTTTCGAAATCGACTGAGATGTTAAATCCCCACCGACTGCGTGTTTCCCTCGTGTTCTAACGAGCCAGAAGGCGGGAGGCGAAGCGCGATGTGACCGCGGGGTGGCGCTGCTGTCCGCCGGCGGGGTCGGGCGGTCCGGAGGCGGGCGCGAGGTGGAGGGGGTGCGGGAAGCAGTGCCCGGAGCCAGGGAGTGCCAGCAGATGTGCGCCAAAAAACCGGGTTTGTATTGCGGAGTTTTTTCAACAAACTCACAAATGTTTTTATTTAGTCTCGTGTTTTAATTACGTCCCAGACTCTGCTTACATAGGTTGCTTTCATTGGTGCTGGGGCTGTGTTTGCGTTTGTAATGTTCAAATACTTGGAAGAAGTGGCATCGGAGGTATCAAATACTGTTCCCTGCTGCAGTGCATGCATCGCCTGTGACAATGTATCCACAGTCAGAGCATGGAGGATGTGAATTAGGCCACTTGATGTGGCCTTTTCAGGGACAACGGATGCTGTGCTGCAGGCTGAAGGCTTGTGGCTGCAGAGATCTTCCCTCCTGGCTCCAAAGCAGCCAGGTCTGGGAGAGTGTGGTGTTGTCCACTGACAGCTTCTCTCTGCAGTGTCGGCAGTGAAGATGTCCTGGGACACTGCTGGAAGCGAAATACTGCTGATGGTTTTGACCTGAGTTCAGTGTATCAGAGGTCAGTGCTGACTGAGTTGCTTGTTATTTGCTAAGAGGTTCAGTGAACGAAAATTTAGAATTAGGTCATCATTGGGACTGATGAAGTTAGAGCAGAACGGAGAAAAGCCCAGCAGCACAGTGACCCCTCCCTCAAGAAGGCAGCAGTGCTCTGTAGGAGAGCGGTGTAAATGGGTAGGGAACTGGGCTTCAAGCCCGCATCCACAGCCCCACAGCCAGCTCTGGTTTGGTAACATGCCCTGTGCTTTACTGGGTATGAGCCCACTGCTGCTGAGTGGCACTTTGAAGCCCAGCTCTGCTTCGGGGCAGTGGGACCATGCATTGGGCTCCTGCTGTGCTGCCTGGCACTGGGCACTGTGTTTCTTCTGGCATTCCTTGGCTCCAGCTGAGGGAGGGCAGTGGTGGGTGGATCCAGAGGCTGCAGTGTGGCTCTGATGATCATTGACTGTAACCACCCAAAAGACAGCTTGGATGAACTATCACTTTTTTTTACTAGCCAGAACAGCAAAGGAAAAAGAGCATGCATCAGAAGGAAAAAAAATGACCGTGTCTTTAAAACAGGGTCAGGGAGAAGTTAAAAATGTGCAGATAGAGAGCTTTGTGGGGGGAAAACTGTCACCATTCTCATTTTCACTCACCTCCTACTTACATCTGAGAAGGTGGGCAGAGCAGCTGCTGAAATTACCAGGTGGAAATCGCTTTTAGCAGTCGCAAGTACCGGGTGCTTTTCCTGCTCACTCTGGCCTCACCCCCAGCACACTCTTATGGTGTGGGGCCAAATGCCACCCATCTGTCTGTCTGTCCGCCCATCCATCTATCTGTCTGTCCATCCTTTCTTCTGTTCCATCCATCTGAGCCATGCCCAGCAACCAGAAGCTGCTCCCCTGGGATCTGAGGCATGAGGAGGCAGCAGCTGCGCGCTTCAGCTCTGCTGCAGCCATAAATTTTGCGTTAGCACTAAACAGTGCTCGCTCCAAGTGATGCAGTGCCTTGGATTCTTTTTCTGCCTGCCAAAAGTCAGTGTTTGGTTGGGATTTTATTTTTTTGGAAGAGGCTTTGCTATTAACTTGATGGTTGCCAAGGCCAAACAAAGTGCAAAGTGTCCTTGGAGAAAGCTACGTGATTCTGTGCATTAAAATCCGGGGGATGCCAACACACGAGCTCAGCCTTGCAATGTCACGTGGCTTGCTTGTGCTGCCAGCACCCTATAAAAGCTTTGCTGAATTTTTAAAGAATATTCCCATGCTTAAACTGTAGATGTTGAAGCTCTGCCTTCTTTGTCCCCGCTTGCTGCATGTCCATGGGACTGCCCAGCCCATGGCTGGCCCAGCAGGGCCAAGGGGCAGCACCCAGTTTGGAGCCGCAGCCCATACTGCACACTCTTGCTATTGCTCCATGCTGACCTTAACCACCCCTGGTGCATTGAGCTGCTGCATGCAAACACCAGCAGGCATGGGGGGGCAGCGTCTCCTGACTCCAAGCAGGAAAAAAGCCTGAGCAGCTCTCTGCTGAATGCTTCCATCTGCTTGCAGAGTGATCAGGATTGCACAGAGCTGGAGAGCTTAACACGGCAGGGGGAGAAGGGGAGATGGCTGCAGGACCAGCCGCTCAGTGGTGGCTGCTGCTCTAACACAGTGCCCACGGGGTCAGGGCAAAACTGCTCACTTTTCCAGCACTGTCATCTGGTTTCCCTCACAGCTGCTATGAGCTGTGCTGCTCTGGATTTGCAAAACAGTGCTCGTGCACACAGACACAGGAACACACAATGAAGGTAAATAAGATGCTCCTTTTAGTTGCAAAGATGACTTCCTTTCCAGGGTGAGCTGGAGGATTACTTGTAGTTAGAAACAGAAAGCACAGAAATTGTTTTGGAACAATAGTGGAGATAATTACGTCTTCCTCTTCACCTTTCCAGCACTGCTCCTTTCATGATGAAATGAAAGAAAATGTTTTTTTTCCTCTTCACAATACTGTGAAAGAATTTTCCAGAGCCCATCCTGACCCAATGTCTTCCAGCAGACTATGGCCCTGCTTGGGGTCCTGCTGCTTGCAAACCCCGTACTGCCCCACACTTTACAGACACAATGTCAGAAGCGTGATGTTCAATGTGTGCAGCCAGCTCTTCTCCATCAGTTGCAGTCCCATTCCTGGAGCACTTCCAGCAGTCCCACAGCACTGTCCAGCAGCAGGTAGTGGATTCACTCCCCTTTTAATTGCTGCCCCAGCTAATGAGCTGGCTGCCACCTCCCACAGTTGATCCTGAAGGTGCTGAGGAGCAGCAGAGTAAAGGAGGGATGTCGCCTGCTCCCAATGTCCCGTCCCAGCTTCGCAGCAGCATCCTGCAGCTGGCAGCAGGTTTACCTATTCTTTGCACTTTCTGTTTTCTTTGCTTTCTAAACTGAAAAAGCTCCCAGTGGGACTTTGCAGCTGCAGACATTATTATCCCAGCCAGGAGAACTCAGTTCCTTTCTTCCTCTTTTCAGGCATTTGGAGCACCAGCCTGTGCCAGCTTCCTCTGCCCAGAAGCTGTTTCTCAGGAATTAAGCTGAATGGAGTTTTTCAATGGCTTCAGTAGCAGCTTGCAGATAACAGAAATTTGTTCCATGTTGTTCTTTGCGAGCAGAGCCCCTGACAGAGTAGCCTTAAATCTCTATCAAGGAGTCAAAGAGTTAAAATAATATTGCCCCAGTGTGTCATTGCTGACTAAGGTCCTGGGTTTAACAAGACCCTAAATTGTTCATGTTCTAATGATGTAATTTGTTATCCCGAATTTCCCCCTATTTTGTCATTAGAGTGCCTGTCTCTAAGGTTGTAACTTCAACACAAAATCTTCACTCACAATCAGCCACAATTGTGTGTCTGGGTGAAAAACTGGTAGCAGCTCTGGTCTCACCTGCTTGATGCAGTCCTGTGGTCACTGCCTTTCCACTGAGCTGGATGCCGAGGCCTGCCCTGCTCTGCGCTGGGGTCACTGGCTGGCCACCAAATTCAGCCGGGTAGGTGGGATATGCTGGAAGAGGGGAGTGGTCCCCAAGGGAAAAAGAGCAGGAAAATCACTTCTGTGATCTTCAGGTTGATACAGATCTTATCTAATGAGTGACATTTTTCTTACATTCCAATCCAGTGTGATTTACTGGGACAAGAGTATTTCCTGCTGGGGATACGCTTACTTTACAACCAGTTATTTCTTTTCTTGTTTTATTTTGGGTTTTTTTTGTGGTCTTGTAGCCAGGTTTCTCAGAGCTGGAGGACCAACACCGAGGTGGCTTCATTGCCTCCAGAAAACCATTGGCAAAAGTGAGCACAGCTGACATGGAAAGATGGAAAATGGAGGGAAAAAGGCTATAGAGCAGAGAGAATAAAAACAAGAATATAAGCTAAGTCCTTTACTTTTGGAAACTTTCCAACAACCTCTAATATGCATTAGTGAGATATCAGCATTCTGCCTTGCAGGATGAACTATATGATATTACATCTTAGCCCTGCACATTTTCAAGTTCCTTGCCTTTTATTACAGCCACTGGTTTATTAAAAGTAGACATGAACCTAGATCAAACCTCGGCATGAAACTGACTGAATGCCTGCCTACGAAGCCTGCAGCTAGCTACAATTGCTCTCTAATGCTTAAAATAACACCTAATCCAATGAAAGACCCAAGAGCTTCTCATCCCTTCTCTCTTTGCTCTCCCTGAACAATGCTCCATGTGCCTGGATGTGCAGGAGCTGACAGCATGCAAAACTCCCTGCCCACTAATGCTCCTGGTGTGGTGGGCAGTGTCTGAGGAGCCACATTCCATCCTATGAAGCATGATCAATGATGAGTCTGAAAGGGTACTGCATCTGACTTGTTTTGAAGTCTGTTCATGTGACCTGTTCTGCTTCCAGGACTAGCTGGCAGTTAATTTCCTCTCGCTTTTTTCCAAAACGTCCTTCCCATGTCCTTTTGTTTTATGGTCTTCACTAAGGAATGTTGTCCTCTGGATCGTTTTTATTGGCTTTGCTTTTTAATAATCAGCATTTGTATTTTAATGCAGTGGGGTTTTTTTTGTTGGGGGTTTTTTGTTTTTTTTTTTGGTAACAAAATTCATGGCTTAGAAAGAAATCAAAGCAACCTTTCATTTCCTCAGACAGATCTGAAATGCGATTACTTTTGTAAGTTGTAAATAAAGAGCTGGTAACTGACGCTTAATGGGATGCGCTCCCAGCATGTTTTCAGCATCCACTGATAGGAAAACTGCTGAGTTGTGCATCGGGCCACTTCGTGCTGCTCTTTTCACTCTTTTCACTTCTGGGTCCATCCAGGCTGCTTCCCCGATGGCTTCTGCCAGAGAGTTTTTTCATCCCCATAATCTGCTCTGGCAGTTCAGCACAGGGAAATTCACGGGGGCATTAACTCCTATTGGACAACAAAAAGCTGTAAGAGCCATCTTCCTGATGACAGTCGGTGAGTGCCCAACAGAAGGAGTGAGTTTGGAGACAATTTTGGTAACGGAAAAAGAAGTCTAATATTTAAAATCAAATTATTTTCCTCCCTGATTGACTGTCAAGTTGGAAGCAAGTCTAAGTCCCTGAGGCCACGCACTCCTCACACCCTAGTGAGGCCCTCCCCTGGGCCGCCTGTCCTGCATCCTGAGCTGTGGGGCTGGGCCATGTTGGAGGGATCCTTGGAATGGCCTGGCTGAGGCAGCAAGACCTCGAGGAACTCAGCTGTGCGTGGTCGCTCCCTGTGAGCTCACACTGTCGGGCTGCCAGCAGCGCTGGGGCTGGCTTCTCTCACACCATCACAGCAGGGAGGGTCCAGGGAGGCTCCCAGCCCAAGTCTGCAAGGACCCGGAGGTACTGAGGTGTGTGCAGGCTGACATGGTCCCTGCACGTGTGGCTCGTTCAGTGCTCCCAGAAAGTGTACAGAGCACAGCAGCAGCAGCAGCAGCACAGCATCCAAACTTGTGACTCCAAATCCTGTAGTTTAGCTCCAGCTCAGCCACTGGGGGAAAGCAGCCCTCCTGAAGTAGTCATCACATGGGCAGTGAGGGGTGGGAGGTCAGTGGTGTGTCACACTGGCACTAAAGAAGGGCTGGAAGTGAAGGGACTGAGTGACTGAATTACGCTGTGTGAGTGGAATGTGGGAGAAAATGCCAGGTACGTAACTTACCGTATGAAAGCACTAAAAGAAACAACACCTGGAAATTGAGGCATGCAAATTCACTTAGGAAATGAGAACCAACGCCTGAGCAGTGAGGATGATGAGTATTGGACCAAGCTACCAATTTATGTGAGTCTTCCAGTCCAGATGAAAGCATGCCAGAAGAGTTACAAGTCTAAAAGCAACTGGCTGAAACTCAGTGCCTTGTAGCATGCAGGCTGTCAGGCTGGATGCTTTAATGTTCCTTTTTGGCCTCAGACTGTATTAAAAATGAAGAAACCAAAAGCCTCTTTCCTGATCTGAATCTTGCCTTGCCAGCACTCCTTATCATTTCTTTCTACTCTTGTTCTCAATCTGATCTTGGAGGAGTTACTTTCTCTGTTCTATTAGAAGTCTCTCTCTCTCACTCTGCTTTTAGTAGATAAAAAATGGGGATTTTGAAGGTCCTGAAGGAAGTCAGACTCCAAATTCAGAGTTCTTGTGAAAGTTTCAACCCAGAGCCCTGAAATTCAGAGTAGCTTTTGAAAACCTTGTAAAAAGCAAGCTTGCTGATAGTGGGCTGTCTCAAATTTTATTCCTTACTCTTATGCATTTTTCTGATGAGGGGGCTCTATAAATATGCACAGTGATGATGCAAAATAGAGTAAATGTCTGGCTGTTGTGTATGAATTTTCTGCAGTGAAAATCACCAAAGTTATTTTACTGGCTGGTTATCTCAAAGCAGCAAGTATCCAGACGGTTGTCTCCAACTGTTGTTATTAAATTCAGCAGGAAATCCATCCTGTCCAGAAGAATTATGAGTTTCCATTGCTCCTGGAGATGTCCGGAGATGTTAGTGTGCATATGCTCGTGTTGCACAAGCAGCCAGCAGTGTGTGGGGCTGGGTTTTGATCTCATCCTGAGCTGGGGGAGCTGGGTTGGAGCTGTAAAACTGATGTCAGTGTCTAGCCTGGGGGTTTATTCAAGAAAGCAAGACTTCCAAAACACCCTCATCACTCCAGCTATAAATATGTTTCACATCACAGGGCAGCATTGGAAATTAGTGGTTCAGCATCCCATAGCGGGGCCCGGATGCCTCAGTGGCAGCCTTTGCCATTAAGGACTTGGTGTTTGTCAGCTATTTCTGCTCAGAGGTGTGTGAGATACCACAGTTTCCCCTTTTACTTAAAAGAGGAAATAACTGTGGTGGTAATCTGGTCTTTGTCACTGCTGTAGATGCTAAACCACAGAGTCTCGATCCCTTATGTATCCCATAAGGCCCATTGGGGGTGGGACTCATCTACCAATGGGTCAGGAAGCAGAACCCTGACTGGGGGATTTGCCCTGGCCAGGGGCCTGGAGTAGGTCCTCTCATAAGCGGCCGTCTGGATGGCTGGGGAGGTGCTGCTGCTGCTGCTGCAGTGGCAGCCCCCAGTTGACACAGCTCCTAAATCCCCCCTGCTCTCTGTTGCACAAGACAGTCTGAAGATATCTGTGGCTGTCCCCTCACACATTGTACCTTGCCCAGTTGACAGAGGACAGGATGGTGGAAGCAACATGCTCAGCCCTAGAACAACCTCACAGCATAGCTTTATTTTTCAGGTCGTTTTGATTGCACAAAATGGCAGCTGTTGTCCTAGATAAACTAGGAAGCCACACTGCTCAACCATCAGCCTCTGTTTGTTTCACAGACTGAGACTAGATCTAATATGATTAGAAAAGCCCAGATCTGTCTTTAAAACTTTGATTCATCTCAAAAATCATTGTGTTTTTGGCAAAATACATAAGTGAGTATCTTTAGAATATCTGCACCAGTCCTACATTTAACTCACTGTAATACCACAGCCACGTATAGCCACCTGGCAAAAGTCTCCTAGAGAAACACGGCAGCACAGAAACATGATGCTGTAGCCTTGAAACAACAGCAACAGGGCACTGACACTGATTTTATAGAAGATACCTCTCGACATGAATAAAATCAGTCTTGGTGGGCATGTATACACATAACAGGGTGCATTGCCAGCAACGCGATATGCCATATACTACAGTGAATAAATGCTGTTGTCGGAAGTATGGAGTGTACCAATGCAACTGGGGCTTTGGAACTTCTGAGGGCCACTCTGGATCCACAGCAGCCTGTTCCACCTCAGCCAGAAGGCAGCCTTCAGAGTGGCAGGTGGCATTTCTCCAGTTCCACTGCGGGAGCTCAGAATGCAGCCAGCCTATCAGGCTGTCATGCACCTATGCCAGCAACAGCAACTGGCAACCACTGTTGTGGCAATGCCTTGCACAGTGCTTTCTTCCCCTCATGTCAAGTGTGTATAGTTAGGAGTCACTGTATGGTAACTGAGGAGTCACAGCCTGAACCACTGATTGAGCACCTGAAGAATGGACCCGGTCAGCCTGGGAGCACAGGTGAAGGCAATTCAGCTGTGTGACTGTAAGGGATGGAGCCTGGCTGTACCTCTCTTAGCCCTCATTTAAGGGCTGACTGCCACTAGGGAAGGATCTCTGGTGGGAGGCCCTTTCCTTAAAGAGTTTTCCCTGTGAGCCTAGATCTTCAGAGAAGAAGGGTGAGTACTTTTCCTTTGTAACACCTTTTCATTGTGCTGGTCCCTTTGTCATTGCATCACCTGTATCCCATTCCACTGTGTTGATCTTTCTGACTGTTACAGTCACCAAGCTCTTAAGTCACTTTTTCTACCTTCCACAGTTAGCATAACCTTAATTCAGGATGTTTTCTGAGGCTTTGTGTGTACAGAACAAAGCTTTTCCATTAGCTTTAGTACATTTAGAACTTCTTATGGAGGAAAATCAAAAACAGGAGTGTGTTGTCTAGCTTTTTCTGGGGCATAGTGCCCTTACTGCTTCCTCTCACTTATGCTATGTGCTCGTCCCATTTCAGCCCTTTCTAGTGGAGCAGGGCTTTGGCAATTAGTAATGATACTGTCACACTGCTGTTCAAAAAGAGCAGCACTGACATCTCATACAAGCTAAAAACTCTTCCAGTGATGAGTTCAAGATGGAGAAAGTTCCTTACACGTTGCAGAGTGCCATACAGAAAGAATTTGAAGAGCTGACCCTTAATATTTCCTATTTTTCAAGTGCTGTGTTTTACTATCTAATGGCTTACTGCTGACAACTCTTGATTATCTGGTGTAGCTAAAGGATTGGGATGGCCAAGGCAAAGTAAAAAACAAAGATAATATGAAGCATATGGCAATTAAATGTTAAGAAAATAGAGCACTGTGAGAGACCACAGTCCCTGAGCGGCACTGACCTGGGCAGGGGTGGTCACTGAGGACCACGTGGTAGAAAAGAAAAATGAGCAGGAGTTCATCCAAGGCCTTTTGCAACTCATTTTGCACCCAGTATGATTAATCCACAGCCTGGGTAATCTGCACAAGAACTGGTGATGGCTGCTTGGTTTTTCTAACAAAGCTGCATTGCTTTAGCTTTAATAAAACATTGTGCACCATATGTGTTACCAGTGGTGCTTCTATGTCAGAGCAGAACAGGAGGATGGGGAGTATTTTGCACTGCTGACTACCTCTTCTTTTCACACTGCAGACACGGGCTTGAATTTGCTCAGTTTGTGATGTTTCCCACCCTGCTCAGCCCATGATGGGAAGTGCAGACTGCCTTTCTATACCAAACTGCCTGCAAGGGGAGCTCAGTGCAGGTGTATGTGGGAAGTGAGTGGGAATTGGGCCCAGATGTTGCAAGACATCTCCAGCTCCCAGCCAAGCTGCTGGGGGCTGTCAGCACAGCTTGCTGATCACTGGGGAAGTTTATGGGGGAGCCAAACTCCAGAGCAGGCAGCCACACATGGCAGCTTGACCCAGCTCAGCTCCCACCAGGCTTCAGCATGCTGTTCAGCCACGAGTGTGTGCAACTTTCTGACAGCTCCTCTTGAGCGGCTTTTCTCCAAAATAACCATCCTCGCTCTCTCCCAGTGGCAGCGTGACCCTGGAACAAGTGTATCACAGTTTTGGCATGTTTAGGACATGCTACCATAGTACAGCAATATTATGGGGCAAGAACAACATATGTTTTGGAAGGGAGTTCAGTTTATCTTAGCTGCTCCAAATTTACTTGACCTGTTTAATCTGACTTTCACACTACATCATCTCAGTCGCTGGGATTGCTTTTAGGTCATGCCCCATGCAACATGTGCAGCCAATTGTCCAAAATGGTTTCCATGTGATTAACACCCCCACACCTACACACTGGTGGTAGGCCATGGGTAGGCCAGATTGTGCTGTCCTCCCTTCAGTTGTCAAATGCAGAGGGAGGCTACGAGGAAGGAATTGTGCTCAGTTGGTGAGCTGGAGAACTTCCTCAGGGACACTATCCGATTGCTCCCTGCCTGATCACTGGGGAAGTTTATGGAGGAGCCAAGCTCCAGAGCAGGCAGCCACACGTGGCAGCTTGACCCAGCTCAGCTCCCACCAGGCTTCAGCATGCCGTTCAGCCACAAGTGTGTGGGGAGTACAGACTCCATCACTGGAGGGAGAAGGAGGTATTTGCTGTCACCATTGCTTCTCCGAGGGAAAGCAGCTCAGCTCTGCTCCTGCCTCATCTCCTGCCAACAACAACAGCCATCACCCTGCCTGTCAGTCATTCCTTCCGTCCAGCTGAATCACACTGGAGACATGAAGCAGTGTTGGGTGCTGAAATCTTACAAAGCTTAGAGTTGCAGAATACACCCATGTACCCAGCCTGGAAACTGGCTCCCACCCTGTGGAGAGAGGCCCCCTCAGTTGGGTATTCATGGTGGACCAGCTGGGGTTGCAGCTGGGGGCTGCAAAAGTTTCCACGTTTACCAGCTCCAGTCTTGCAGACCCATCTGCTAACTCCATCCAGGGCTTTCTCTCACAAGGCAACCAAATGTGCTAAGAAAAGAAATTGAAAAGATCATTTTCACAGCTGGCTTACTGACTGCAGTACATTTTTCTCCCTTCGCTGCAAAACCATGTCACTTGTCTTCCCTAACCTTTCAATATTAATGTGGCAAAGTGCTTTCTGTCCTGAATGTTTTCAGTGCCTCTAGCTGGCCAGAGAAATGGAGTGCTTCAAATAGGGTTGGAAAAACTAAGTTCATCTCTGATAGAAAGGTCTCCTGGAGCAGGAGAGTGCCCTGATGTGTACCTCAGATCAACATGGAGATATCCATAGAACTCACGGAAGATATCAAAGCCAGGGCCCTAGGCTGTAACCCAGATGCAGGTGGTGGTGCTTAGAGACTAACAGGGCAATCAGGCCCTCAGGCCCCATGTTCTGAAAAGCTTCCCTTTTGGTTCTCTGCTGAACTAAAGATAGGGGCTGTGTGAGGAACAGATGAGCAGTTGTAAGCGTGACTTGACTGCAGAGGTCCTGTGTTGCTTCCTGTAAGTGCAGTGAAATGGCTGTGGTCAGACACCTGCTTCCTTTCCATCTGGAAACGACTGCATTTAAGCACTGGTTAAACCCTGCCTAGCTGGACAACCTGTTTCTTTGTACTCTTCCAACAAATTTCAGGCCCTTCCTAATGCTTTAAAAACAAACAAACAAAACCCCAGTAAATTACTCAACAATAGACCAAATCATTTTATTTAGGCTGGGTAGCACCAGGGAACTTGTTATGCTGCTGATGGTGTGGGGCCAGGGCTGCAGTGGAGTTACTTAAGAACTCTGCTGAGGACATTGAGAGGGGACAGCACTTTGTTGCAGTACAAACTGATGCTTTTGAAAAACCAGGAGTGGCACATAACAAGTCAGAGGACTTCAGGCTTGAAGTAAAAAGCTCAGAAGAGCAGTGACTGTGAAGTACTAACAAGAGGCGGAGCTGAGAGTGGTAGGAGAAAAAGGGGAGGTAGAAGGCAAGTAGATACTTGAAGATTGCAGTTCCAATTATTTCATGTGCAGTCATTTGCAAACTAAGGTAAAGGACTTTGCTGAGGCTGGTCAATTTTATAATCTAAACATATGTGTCTTAATTTAGTGACCAAGAAGATTTTAAACAGCTGGGTTTTTCAGAAGATCAGTTTAGTTATAGGGATTTATTTTATTTTATTCTTGACCTGGAGAACAGGAAACAGCTTTGGAGTGAATTAGTAGCAGATTTTTGTTTGTTTGTTTTTGTTTTTCTTTGTGTATCCCTGAAAGGGATTGGCAGCATGCTAGAGACCAAGCAGTACATCAGTTTAAAAAAAAAAAAAAAAAAAAAAGTAGTTTTTAACTCTTAAGAAAACAATAATATTTGCCAGGAGCAAAAATGAAGTTTATGTGCCCATTACTGTAAAGTTAAATGCTACCAGCTGTATTGTCTACCTTTTCAAAAGGAACTTAGGTGACAAATTTCCCCTACTTTTCATATTTAAAAATCTGTTTTGAGATCTGCCAGGTTTTGTGGTAAGGTGTTGAAGAGAAGATCAGGTTTATGAAGTGTATTAAATTCTCATTAAAAAAAAAAATCTAAGCTATATTTCAAATGTAGAGTCCTCGAGGGAGAAAATCACACATACCTTAGACTGAACTTCACCTTTCCTGGGACTGTAGAGCCTTTTTGAGCCCTTCTTTCTTCTCCTGTTGCACTAAATTCCTGTGAGGAGGCACACAGGGCTCAACATAGGAAGGAAATCGGGGGAGAAAAAGTTCACTTTCTTCTTTTGGCTCCACTCATCTCACAAAAGCCTCCAGATGTAACTCCTTTTGTCTGAATATTTCTGTCTGCTTCAGACTGACATTTCCTCTCTTAGCAGAGAGATGGGCAGACATATTTATGGCAGAAAAGATAAATTGTGAAGCATTTCTCCATCCAGGCCTGCATTTGCTTGCACATCTTGTGCTTTCCTTGGAGCCAAACGTGCTTTCATGCATACAGGAGCACTTCAGGATGCCAAGCAGCATGAGGGGCTGCCTGGACATGGAGCTGTACCCCTGGGTTCAAGGATATTGTTTAAGATTTTTGGAGATGAAATATGACCATAAGCTAGCCAGCATGCATGGTCATTTGGGACCTCCCCAGCTGGGCAGAATGATATTGCCCAGCATGGATGAAAGCCACCACTTGGTTACCTCCCACCAAGCTGTGGCATAGCACACAGCACATGGCACAGCCATGGCCAGCCCCCTTTCTTTGCAGGGCTGGTGAATTCCTCGTGCTCGTGGCTTCAAGCCAGACCTTTCCCAGTTCTTGGCGCTGCTGAATAGCAGCTGCAGGGGTCCAGAGGCCAGCACTAGATATTTCCACTCATTTGTTTTTTAAGCCTACGACCTCATCCTTACAAGCTCCATTTAGTACACCTTTAGGATCCTGTGAGGTGGGCAAACACCTCTTAGAAATTTTATTTGGCTCAGTAAATTCCTCCGGGCCCCTAGAGAGCCATAGGGTGAGCTGACCCTGCCCCACTACTGGGAGACCCAGAGCAAGTGGCACATCCAGCATGGGGGAATGCAGTGTGTGGACAGGCTTAAAATAACCTTAAACACAGCTAATTGGGGTCAGCTTTTCCAACAGAAGTATCTGCAATTAATTAAAAAAAAAAAAAAAAAAAAGAAAAAACAATAACCCCCACCCACCAAATGAGTTACATTTGTGCATTATTTGGTTGTATACTACGAATTATGGTGGGATTGTGATTAGTGCCCTGTCTGTTAACCCAATTGAGCCTGAGTGTGGGTGAGTTGCAGGGTTTTCTTCCAGAGCATGAGCGCTGGAGAACCAGAGGGCATTTTGTTAGGAACTGAACAGCTAGACTGAGTAGTGTGCCACACAAGCAGGCCTGCCTATACAGGAACTAACTGCATGCATACTCTTTTATGATGAAGCAGAACAGATCCTTTCAGGCCAGATCAGTGATCAAATGTGCACCGGCTCTCGTGTCTTTTTTCCTACAATAGCTATTAAAACCAGGCAATTAAATGTCTGTTGGCACAGTCTTTGCTCCTGTGCTTTGGGACTTCCTGAGCCAGGGCTGCAGCTCTGTAGTTAATAACCCTTTAAGGATTTTATTTTTTTTTTAATGTGGTTTTCTAATCGTTTTTGAACTCATTTCTTCTTTTGAATTAGAACATCCCATGGCTGTGAATTTGTATCTCCTGTGTGAAAATTTTGTTTTAACTGTTATCTCAGATAATTTTATCCAAAATTCCCTGTTTCTGATAGGGAAGCACTCTAGAAGCAATGAGTACTTCCTCTCTTCTTCATGTCATTTATTAAGTTACAGGCCATGACATCACATTAGTGATCTCTTTTTCCAGGAAGGGAAGGCCCAGTGTACAGAGCCTCTTTTCTTTCACTGGTCCAATTTTTTCAATTCTGCTTCACCTTTTCAGAGTCTGTGAATGCAAAATTAATCAGTAATGGAGTGATAAAGGCCATATAATGATATTTTCTCTTCGGTTTGTTGTCCTGAATTCCAAATCTTACACTTGCCTCTTTTTTTAAAAAATAATTATGGTTACTCAGTAAATTATGCAAAACAACTTATTCCTGACAAATACTAGCAAATAAAAACCTCCTATTGAATATGCACAATTTGGGGAATCTTTGCAGTTGTGTGTAATTTGTGTTTACCACTGCTGAATTACAGGAACCAACATTTCAGCCCATCACTAAGCATCAAGTTGCTGGCTGGCTCTGTGCAGCCTGGGTTGCAGCTCCAACACCTCCCAGCAGGATGGGCCTGCTCAGTCCCAGCCCTGGAGAGTGTCCCAGTAAACACTGACTGAGGTAGGTGTTTCCTGATATGTTCTGTTATTAAAGCTTTTCCTAAAGTTTGTTAAAGCATTGTGAGAGGCTTTGTTCAAATGAAGTTTTGCAGTTCTGGTGGGTTGTATCAAGGCCTGTGTGCTTGTTTTTTACCTGAAGAGGTGAGGATGGGGAGGACGGAGAGGATGAGTGATGTCATTGCTTCCAGTAAGAACAAATTGCTCTGTGAGCAGGTGTGGGTCTTACAGCTGGTGCTGCTGAGGTGATAGTTTGCAAATAGTATCCCTTAGTTCAGGAGGTGAATGCTAGAGAAAAGCAAGACTGAGTGTAGTGTTCCCTTTGTTCGGGACCCCAAACAAACCACATGCTACAAGCTTCTCAGGAATGAGGATTCTGTAGATCCTTCTAGGTAGGTGTTCCACTTCTGAGTGGCAAGACCTGACTGTCAGCTTTCAGTGAATGGTGTTTTGGTCTCTAAGGCTCCTTTGTTGTCAGTGTCTCCTGTGTGCATCTTCTGGAGAGGGATGAAGACAAAAGAGGGCTTACCTTGTGTACCTGCTGATGCATTGGAAGGCCAAGATGCGGCTGGGTATACGGTGTGTTTTGGCTGACTTAATAATTGTAATCTTTGTGCATTGTTTGTTTTTCAGTAAACAACAATGAAACATTTTTACTTCAAAGTATGGATGTTATGTGAAATCCCTGTGATGAATTCCCTATTATTTTTCCTAAAGCAGGAACTTCTTAGTTCCTCTGTTATGAGTATTGTCTTTTGACTTCGTTCACATATAACAGGAAGGCAAATCACTTGGGAATTAAGAGTAAAGGAAAAGTAGTTTGATAATTTATGTTGCTACTATATTGTTTGTGTTAATCTATTTTTGTTTTCAATACGAAAAAGTTACTTCTGAGGGATAACATGGAAAATGTGGTAGCAGGGACTTGGCATTTTGCTGTTTGTCTGCTGAGCGTTTTCTCTGGTATCAGTGGAGCACTGAACTTGGCATGCTGGAATTAGGAGAGTTCCTGGTTCTGGTGGAAGGAGGTATTACAGTTAGCTTGGCTTTGTGGCTATAGTTGCATATGGGAACAGAGATCTTGGCAGTTTTTATACTGAAGAACAGTGCGTTTTGTGCTTAAAACAATAATTTACTACTAATTTACTGTCTTCTATGGGGTTCAGCTAGGAGCGTGTCTTTCATCATCAGATGGAAGTTGCTTTTTTTGGAGCGTCAAATCTGTATGGTTCCTTGTCCAGTCTCTCCCTTGCACACGCATGCACATGTATATGTTTTGACTCTGATGCAAACTGAATGAGGAGAGCTCTCAAATCTTCCTAGCCATCAGGTTTGCTATGCAATGCATGTCATGTCACTATGTAACAGTGCTCCAAATGTCTGAGATGCACCATATTTGTAGGAGCCTAGAACAGTGTGCTCATCAGTCGACTAGAAATTCTTTCTTTCTAAATGAAGAGGATCCCTCGTGTTAGAGGCCATATACCTAAACTACAAAGTTAGCGTAATGACAACCTCATTTTAATGTATTGCAAGAAAACCACACCACTCTTGTTTTTTTTTTTTTTTTTTGCATTATTTTAATACAGCATTAAAATGCTAGAATACTAGAGGAAAGCTGTATACTATCCAGCAAATAAGGCACATGTCGGAATGCCATTTTATGGACAATCCACAACAGAGGTTTTACAGTCTCTTTAGCAACACAGTCGCTCAGTAAGCTAGCTGTCATCTTGATTGCTGAAGCAGAACTGGTACCTCCGAGGCTGTTGTCCATAGGTTCTGTTTTTGTTTTAGCTGTACAAGTTTCTTAACAGTTACAGAAAATGAAATTGTACAAATAGCCAACTGAATCTGACAAGGTCAGTGGGCACAGCTAAACAAATGTAATAGTAATTAGGTTAATTTTTTTAAAGCTGAAGAAATTCATAAGATACAGTGTTAGTTTTAGCACTAGTACACAATGCAGTGAGTGCTGTACTAAACAATCTTTTAAAGGAAACAAGAATCCAGTACAGGGTTGGGCAGACCTCCCATTTTAGAATGGTAAAATATCAAACTAAAAACCCAATCCTTCATAATATAATCAAACTACATGAAATGTAAAGTGTAAAAATGCTTCAAATACGTGCACATGCATATTCTATATTGCTATGAGTTCTAATTAAAATAAACATAAATCCTTACAATCATCTACTTCAATGCATTTCTCTTACATCCTTTGATTAATATTATTGCTGTAGCCAGTACTGCATAGCTGAGCTCAGAGTCTGCAAAGATTTGTGAAAGTTGAGTTGTCAGTTGGCGTCCCAACCAACTCGTTTCCCCTCTCACCATGAAAAAGGACAAGATCTACCATTTGAAACTCGACGCTTGTGCTTCAGAGTCTCTGAAAGCTGAGTCTCTCTGGTGCTTTCAGCATCTTCTGTCTCTCACAAGGTCATAAAGTGACACTATACTGTTATTTGCTCTCACTTGCTATACATCTAGTGATAGCTTTTTCTAGCAATCCTTCCCCAAATACACATAAATAAAATGTATAAGCATTTTCATATAAGTCAAAGCACTTGAATAATATATTGGTTACTTAATACTGATATTATCATCCAAGGATAACAAAAACAATATGGCTTAAAGAATTGCAAGTTTTTTTTGTCAGAATTATGTACCAACTTTCATATAATATTTTATGTAGACAATATTTCCTTCTTAATGTAGTTCTGTTGCATACTTTATACAGACAAAAGCATTGTAAAAAAAAAAAAAAAAAAAAAAAAAAAGAAAAAGTAAATTACTTCCATAAATATTTTCTTGAGGATACGTCCCTAGTTCTGCAAAATACTTAAGAAAACTTTTACCTCTGTTAGTATCCTAGTTGAGAGGAAGGCCCTTCTGAAAGCTTCCAAGTTGTAAAAACTTTTTCCCAAAGAACAAACAATACTTTTTCTAAAAAGGCCCTCAAATATATACAAAAAAGTTACTGCAAAGAGTTTCCAGATAAGATAACGATTCAGTATTACAAGAAATATTTGTAACCATTCAAAAATTTTAACATCTAGAAAGGTTTCCAAAATACACACATAGTATTAAAAAAAAAAATTGAAAGAAATTCTATGTCAAGTATAACTCAAGATAAATACACATCTGCAAGTAAAACTGTAAAATACTTCATACAGGGTAAACATTTATATCAATCATCTATAGCTAGTAACTGCACACGATTGTCCCTTTGAAATTCATCCTAGAAACACAAACCATCATCCCTATGTCTAAGATCTTGATCAGCCCTCTGAGCACTTCAGCAAAATAGCAACATTAATGGACAGCAGTGGTTTTGTGGATAGGAAGGAGATGTGATGAAGCCTGATCAGGAGTAGAGTGATATCTTAGAGGATGATTTTGTATGGGGATAGTTCCATCACATTTTGAAATGTTGGCAAAGGCAAATGGAAAATGTACGTCAGTTCACTTAAATCATAAACATGTGTTTTTGAAATCATTGCAATCTATTCAGTGGATAACTCTTAGCATCCACACTAGAGAAAAAAATGGTACTCCATTTGACTGCAGGACATAGAGAACTAATTATGAATACTGACATTTCCAAAAGCTTCTTAATATTTTAAAAGTATTTCTATTTGGGAAATAATGGCTAGATCTTGTCAGGTTTGCAACCCATGTTTAATCTAAATTTCATGTTATACAAAAGGTAAAATATAGAGAGCACTTCTTGATAAAAGGCTTCTTTCAGACATCCATTAATTCACATTTTTAGTTTACAAATTGTGTCCCATATAATGGGGAATTTAAAATACACTTATTTTCAGAAATAATATATACTCTTGTGTATTTATTTGAAATTAAGAGGCAACTTTAAGGCAGAAAGGCCTCAATTTTTTCTTGTGTGGCATCATTTTATGCCAGCCATAGCAGCAACAGAAACTGGCTAAAAGGGGGCCATCCTTTAAGCTACAGGGATTTCTTTCATTGTCGTGAGAGGAAGTATTTGTAACAACTTCAAAGGAGCTGCATCAAGTTAAAACAGCTAAAAGCCCATACTATTTATTTTGGATTCCCAATAATTTTCTCCAGTGCAGGGCCAATGCCAAAGACAAATTTCATGTGAAATGTTCAGACCAATTAAAGAAACAATATGAGATATATTTTTCAAGAAACAAATGAACCAAAAAAAGCCTGAAGGAGGAAGAAAATGTGAGAAAATCATCCCCAAAAAACTGCTGCGTGCTGAATGGACCTACGGATCTGTAGGTAGGCAGATAATAGCAAGCATCTGATGAGGTTTAAAACCAGGCTTGACAGATAAAGGCAGAGAGATAAATTTATTTCAGGTACGTCCCTGAGAATACTCTATTTAGGGAGACCTGCACTGATTTAAATTTCTTTACTGGAACAGCTTTGTTTCTGATAGCTGCTTAAAAATCCCTTTGAGGAATACTAGCTAATGGACTAAATGTAGAGCTATTTAAAGAGAACATCAAAAAGTATTCCTAAAAATACAAGTGGTAAATAAACTCATCCTCTTCCCAGTCAAAGTATGACTTTTAGGGTTGTATTTTTTCAGTTTAGAAGGAGTTTAGCCTATGGGTGAATTACCTTTTTTTTTTTTTTAATAAAAATAAAATTATCTTATAGTCAATTTGTTTTCTATGTTTTTGAAGTGAAATGAATATTCAGAAGTTTTCTTTCTGTGCCAATGACCACAAGATATTTTGTGGTTCTTAGAGCCATATATTCTTCCAGCAAGTCACCAAGCATACCAAAAAGTATGGAGCAGATGCCTACCGCTGGATGCTACAGTCCTATGAGCAAATCTTGGCAGAAGGGATGGAGGAACCTCATTCATGCTTCTTCAGCCAGCAGCTTGCTAGAGAGAGGCCCTGAACAGGACAAGAAAAACAGGGTTGCCCTGCATTCTAGGGGAAGTTTGAGTTGAGCCCAGCAGACACAAGGACAGGGTGTCCTGTCTGGGTTCCCAGTGCTCTCCTGTCCCACCCCATGCCTCTCAGCTCCAGCAGAGACAGTGAGATCAGCACGCTGTTTCCAGCCCCAGGGGAGGCTGCAGTCCAAGTTAGGCAGGACAAAGTAGGGCAGTATCTGGCTTCTAGCTTCTCCCCAGATTTTTTTTATCTGTTCTTCCCCAGCATAAGTGTAGGGGAAAATCAATTTTCCTCTTAGATATTTTAGATATGCTTAATATTTCTTACATACTTTGTCTGCTACCTGGAAAAATGTGATATAAGTATTGAACTCTTTTAACTCTACTTTTAGGAAGTGTTACTCTACATGGAGACTTGTTAAGTATGCTGAAGTTGATCACGTATATTTTTAGGAACTTTATTTTAAAATAAAACCTAAAAGCACCACCATGAAACATTGAATCTGGATAAACAGTTTTTAAGAGAACACTGTCATGAGAATAGCAGTGATTGCATATAATGGCATTAGCAGTGGGCCTTTGTTCAGTATCTGCTGGTATGCTCTATATTGATGTAGCTATACCATAGGATGTGCTATTCTACTGATTTAGTGGTTATCAAAATACAGGAATTATTTAGAAACAAAATGCTTGGTAGCAATGTTAGAGTTTCAGGGAGAAAAATAATTCTCTGATTTTCACCTGATGGTGTTCATCTACTTGTTCTTTAGTTGGATATGAAACACCACGGATATTTCTGTTCATGTTCTGTTAAGTGCTCAAAAGGGGAAAAAAAAAAAAAAAAGAAAAAAAAAGAAAAAAAAACAGATCTTATTTAATGTGTTATTCTTTCAGTAAAAGCATGCATGCTGGAAACTAATTATCGAGATTAACAAGCTTTAAAATCCACCCTCAAAATCACCTGTGTATTTTATTCTCTTATAGGCAAATTAGTATCTTTGTTTTTCTCTAAGGTATTTTTTTCTGAATCTGTGCAAAAGAATGCATTTCTGTTTGAAAAAGCTGAGACTGTATATCTTGACTGACGTAACTGAGATCTCTTATTAGTGTTAACATTCAGTAATATTATTCTTCAGCTATTTTAGTTTATAGAATTACCATCTTGGCAAAACTAGTTTCCAAGTGATTAATTTTCTTTAAGATTTTAGAATTACATAGCATTTTTCATCCAGTGATGTCAAAACGCTAATAGATACTGAGTATGCCTCACAACACTGCTGTGAGGTAGGTGCACTGAAGTATGAAGTATTCCCCCCTCCCTTTTGCAGCTGGGGGAACTGAAGTCCAGGAAGGATCTCGTGACTTGCCCACAGCCAGGGAGCTAATGCAAGAGTCATGGTCAAAATCAAGAAATTCCAAGGTTTTTTCATCAGATTGACCAGTGGGCTATGTCACTTGGGCTACCCTTAAATAATGCAGTTTGTGAGATACGTATATTACCCTTCCACCAGAATAAGCAGAAACTATTCTGCCCTGTTTAGAACAAAGCAGAGAAATGGTCGAAGTTTCACCTTAGAACAAATTCGTAAAGACCTTCACATTTCCTACAGGAATGCTCACTGAGTTTTCAGTTTGCTTTACAAGAGCTTGACTGTACGTATTGGTTACGTTTTGATATTACTTGGCACAAAACCCTCTCTGTATTAGTACTGTGGAATTAATCCTCAAAACAGATTTAATTCACATCAAGTTATTTAGGATTTTAAATATTTCCACTAAGTATTCACACAAATCGATCTCTAAAGGAAACCTCACAAAAATAGAAATTGTTTCTTTTTTAAAAAAAACAAAACAAAACCCAAACCTAAAACCACACAAACCATTATCCCTGTAAGTTTTCTCAGTGAATAATGCAAGTGAATTGCTTGTTTTGTCCTTATGCCCATGCATTCTTATACAGACATATAAACAGGATACTGTCTCGAGGTACTTTCAGCTCATCCCTGATGAGATACTACTTTGCAACAGGATCACCCTGCCCAAAGTTCCACCTGAAATGGGACAACCAAATATAACTCCTACATTTCTCCAAAGGTAAATAGCTGTTTCAGGAAGACAGGAAAGCGGGAATATTATATAGAGTGTTCTTCATACCTCATAATACCTTATGGCTAAAAAGTTTTACATTATAACAAATTTGTACAGTAGAAAACAGGACATAAAAAATATTTCCAGAAAGTGGCTTTAAAACTATTATAAATAGTAAGTTTGGCTAATCATTCAATTATGGATTTGGAGGACAATTTTAAGCATTCTTATCCTCCTTTATTCACAGTAAATTTAGTGTGCTTGCAGCCTAATGAATAGCGCATACACATGCAAAACCTGTTGTAGCAGAATTATATGACAAGAGAAGGATCTGTTAGTCACACAACCAAGCCAATTTTATCCTCTCCAAAAACCTCTTGGAATCCTTCCCGATGCTATGGGTCCCATTATGGCATTCCCTTTCTGTACAACCACACCCTCAAACAATTATTCACTTTTTTTTCCCACAAAATCGCAAAAAATGATTTTGCCTAAGCCCTGCCTGAGTGACGCTAACAAGTAGAAAAGTCCAAGAAAGCAGCAACACAAAACTCTCAGACTTTCTAAAACTGGGAAAACAATTATTGCCCTTCTTTTATGCTGTGGCTTGTTTAATCTCCCTTTGTCTTGTCATATAATAGGAATAATATTCCTGTCGTGGGTGAGTGCTTTTAATCAGTGGCCCCACAGTTATTTAACCTCTGCAAAATCCATTTATCACATATAGTCCTTGTGAATGTTATATCTTGCCTAAAGAATAGTACTTCATTTCACCTGACCATGATATAGGGTCTGTGTAAACAATCACCAGAACCTGCAACTGTGGTTCTGTTGTGAACACTATCAGTAATGTTTATACGTGTGTACGTATATATATGTAAGCTTACATATATATGTATGTATACAAATTCACCGTAGTCCTGTAAATACCTGTTGCATGTGTGTGCATACACAGGAGAAATGTTACATTCCGTTAATGGTAAGGCATACTGTTAGGTTATAGATAGGCAATATTGGCAATTATTTTAGTTTTTATCTTGATGTGTTGCTCTTGATCGTGTGCTGTCAGAGGATCTTTAAGGATGAGGGGGATGGGAAGAGGCCACTTGGAAGGTTTATTGCACACGGCGGCAGTAGTAGCCCAAAACTTTGCACTTCTCACACAGGTGCTGGGGATGTTCTTTGCTCTGGTCTGAAACGTCCAGGCCGTCCGGCTTTTCCAGGGGTCTCTGCAGAGAAGGATGGGAACAAGAGTTGATTCAAGGCTTTGTCACTGCTGTTAATCTTCACTACATGTGCTGAACATGCTTAACCAGCTTTCTCCTCACAAAAGTTACAAAAGTCCTGCTGTCCTGAGCAGAGAAAATGTTTTCAACTCTTTGCTTCATAGTGGCATGAAGTTGCCTCACAATCTTGAACGTTGTTCTTCATAAAGGTTCTGTTTACCTTGCTGTAGGTAAACTAATGAAAGCCTGAATGGGGAGTATGCTTATGTGGTTACGCAGCAATTTATTCCCTTGGCTCCAGTAACTGAGACATCCCGAAAGCATTAGCACTTCAAGCATGGGAATCCCACTGCCCAGAATGCCAGAAGGGTTAACAACAGTGCGATTAGCTGCTGCTACAGGAAAACTGTCTTACCTATGCACAGATATCACATAGGCTAGTGAAGTCTCAATCCCATATTTACGAGGCTGATTTTTTTTTTTTTTTAAGTGGAGCAGCTGCAAAGCTATTAGTAAAAACAAAAACAAAAAACAACAAAGAACCAGAAACGCAACCTCTGTTGTGAACCTGACTGATAATTTGGATATACCGTTAAAGAACACTTGTGGAATCATATGGCTGGCAGTATATTTAACTAAAAAAGGGAACAAAGCTGCTTTGAGTTTAGTAATCCATGTGCTTTAATTTTCTATGACATACAAGAAGTTTTGCAATCACTTGGAAAATATTAAATATTGCAGTAGGGATATTGCTGTTTGGAAAATCTAATCAACAGAAGTGATAGAGCTGTGAGGTAGAACATAACACTGATGTGCACTGTTTGTTTTATACTAGCAAAATGCTGTAACATAATTTCTCAGCTTTCTTGGAATGTACCTGAAAAATGATTTAAATACTCAGTGCCTTACCAAGAAGACGGTGGAAGTTCTGTGGAACTATGGTAGAGACAGTGCATGATGTGAAATCTCAAATTAAGCCATAAGCTTCTCACTGTTCTTACAAGGATAGCAGACTACTGCTTATCTTCCTCGTAACAAAGAAAGGATGAAAAAAAATGTAAAATTATGGCCATTTATCTTTTATACCTTCCCTAAATACTACAGACCTGTCATCATCTTTAAAACCTTAAAGTATACCTGGTCCTCTAAGTTTCCTGGTCATTTATTTTTAAATTCTGCATGTCAAAGTCACCCATCTGAGTGCCAGTGAATAAGAAGTATTGAGCTTTCTGAAACCTTTTTTTTTTTTCTCTTATTGTTACTCTGTAAGAGCTGCTCACACCCTATGGAATGGAAGGGTTTCCCAGCATTCAGTGGTTACAGTCAGGCAAAATGTACTCTTTTCCTAAAAAAAACCGTCTGCAACTTCTTGCTATAATCAGTTGTATTGGATTATAAGTACAACACTTGTTCATTATGTTGCATAGCTAGTAGAAAGAATGTATGGGAGCAATTCAGTAGTGATTGCCAATGTCTTGTCACCAGTTCAGGATTCCTACCCACAGCACATTGCCAAAATTTTTCTCTGTCCTGGGCTAGAGTCTATATGACTTTCTGAGTTTAAATTTGTTTACAATTTAATTTCAGGTTGTTTTTTCTTGGAGAGAGGGTGCTTGAACCTGTATTGGTTGCATATGAGGAAGGAAGATTTTGGATCAGAACCGACAATCTCGATACTGAGACTGCAACTCAAGTGCTGCTGCATTCTGGGCTTCTGCCACAACAGAGACAAGTTGAATAAGCTTATTGGATCAGAAAAACTGCCTTTATCCCTCTTCTACAGCCTGTTCCACCAACATCTGCCCGTAAATTTTCTTCAACAGTTTGCATTAAATAAATCTCCCTCAAAGATGATGTCCAGGTTTAGGATCTCCAAGATTTAATTTATTCTCCACAATGTAGAATTTTAGAGCTTTGAAATGTTGCACTTAAAACAGTCTATTTGACTCAGCTCTGATTGCTTCTACATGCTAGCTGTGTTCTGATTTAAAGAGAAAAAAATACAGCAGTTATCATGTTTATTGATATAAGCCAGATTTTTTTAATACACATAGCCTTGGGAATCATTTTTCCTGGAAATAGTGCAAAGGACATTGGGAGTGTCTTGAAGCGCCAAGAGTTTTTTGGACTGTTTTCAGAAACAATAGCTCTCCGTGGTTTGCTTTCCCCCTGTGTTGATTGAGCTCAGCTTTTTGGCCCACGAAGCATTTCGATTTCAGAGATGTTATTGTTACCAGCGCGTTACGACATAGAGGCTGGGGAGAGAGGGGTTACAAGGCAGGAAACTGAGTTTCCAAGGGCCGGCTGGAAGGAACTGAGCTGGGCCCAAGCACTGCTTTTGCTGAGGGCTGAAGCCTCAAAATGGTGGTGGGCTTGCACAGTTTGTGCCTAAAATGAAGCACCAGTTTATTTCTGTGGGTTTCCTGTAAGGCAAAAATCCCTACAAGTGCTCTGAGAAGCAGCTGTTTTCCTCCCATTCTTAATGCTGATGTTCTAATCTTGCAGACTTGCAAACTTTAATGCTATGCTAAAAAGTCAGGACATTAGATAGCTAAAGGTCTGCTGGTGATGAAGTGAGATTTCATTGGCATAGGCAGCTGAGGCTGACTCAGGAGCACTCTCACCAGCTTTGGAGCATGGAAGCAGAAGGTGGAGAGTGCTGAAAAGTTGTGTGGCTGCACATCATGTGGTAATTTGGGGAGTTGTCTGAATGCTGCAGAAGATCCACCCAGCTGAAGAGGCTCTCTAATCCTCCAGCTCTGTGCTGCTGGGAGCCCAAGAGCAGGAAGGCTCAGTGCACTCAGCAGGCCTGGGAAAGAGGAGAGGCTGCTTGGCTGAAGGAACAGTGCCTTTCCTTAGAAAGAGGTGAAATGCAGCCTGTAAAAGAGCATAAAGTCCTGCTATATTTCTTTGGGAAAGGTATTATTTCTTCTGTTAAAGGGAGAGTTTAATGTTTTAGTTTTCTTTTTTTTTTTTAATGCAAGTAAACAGGATTTGATGGTCTACTTTCTGTAAATACTATGGGGAAGGGCATTTCTCAACATCTTGAGTTTTTTGCATCTTTTTCTCTAGCATTCTTTGGTAGTTGATGGCTGGAAATGACCTTATGCAGCTTCATCAGGAAGGCATTTGATGGCAGTGACTAAAGCCATTGCCCAAGGTGAATAAAACTGAACTAAATTTAAATTGATACAGCAATTCCTGTCCTGCAAACTAACCTTAGACTGTGAAGTATTACTTCCCCAGTCTACATGTACTGATCAAACTCTGTATTGCATAAATCCTTTTTTCAAAATAACGAACAAAACATACTCAAAATGACTCATATATATAATGTCTTAGATGTTAGTGGAAATGTCACAAGGACATCCTTAGAGAAATTATTCTTAGTGGAAGCAGAATGGGTGCTTATATTTCTATTTAGAAGTTTGAATTTATTTTTTTCCACTTTGGAGTGGAACAATTTGATTGTACCACTGGTAGATAAACCATATTTAAATGCAAGAAAACAAACATAAGTATATTTCTGGACTCATTACATCAGGCCTTAATGGGGCAAATGAGATGCATAGGTGACAAGTTAGATATGTGTGTAAAACTTGATTCTACAGCTAGAGGTGGCAGGATACTGATAAAGGGCAAGAGTCTTAGGTGCATTAGCTCCTGTGCTTTTCTCTAGGCACAGGCACTCTCAAGAATTTGTACATTGTTAGTATAATAAAAGATTACATGCTGGGGAAAAGAATTAAATGCAACATGTATTCTTGAGCGGCAGAGCTCCGCTCTCCTGCCTGTATGGCATGAACAAGGCCTTCAGTTGTGGCTGTGAAACAAAAAGATTGTGATGAGAAGGCTGGAGATCCATGGCATGAAGATGTGAGAGCAGGCAGCCTCTGTTAGCAGCATGCCTCTGGAACAGGCCAGCTAGGAATGAAAGAGAGCCACCCGAGATGAACAGCAGAAATCTCTCTCAGGTTCAGAGAAGCAGCAGTCTGGGATGACCTGTTTTCCAACTGCTGGGGCGCACAAGGGTGGAAATGCAATGATTCTCCTCCAACTGCTGGGGAGGGATTAAATCCGAATAGGAGAGAGAATACTTGCAGGCCTCAATCTGCTCACTAGTGTGTTGGGCTTCAGAGTGATCAGAGCCATTCCTCCCCAAGCTGAGGGAAGAGAAACTGCACCTGGACAGGGGAATTATGATGGAATCAGTGCACTGCCTGTGGAAGTAATAGCTTGGATAACATGAAGAATGTATTTACATACCAAATTATTTTCAGTCTGGCGATAAATTCCTGACAGCTGGAAGTAAGTCATGTCCAAGAGGACAAGTCAGTCACCAGATGGCTGGTTCTACACCAGTGCAACAGCTGTCATCACAAACAGCCCTAGAGTCAGCCACGAAGTCAGAGGAGAAGCCTTGATAAGAGGCCAGCCAGGAAGCAGGCACAGATGCTGCTGCTAGAGCAGTCAGGGGAAGAAAATGAAAATTCAGAGCTTGGCGTCTGGGCTGTTACAATGCCAAGAATACTGGTGAAAGGCTAAAATGACTGGCTCCACACTGGAGCAGTATAAGGAAGAGCACAAACAACTATATGGAATCCAAATTTCATAAAATAATAAGAGGTAGAATTAAGTTCCATCTGAGGCTTTTTTGTTTTGTTTTGTTTTCTTTTGTTTAGAGTAGATAATGTGACTAGGCAGGAAACCTCTTTCGAAAGAGCAATCCAGCAACTTGGTCTGGGCAGTTCTTTGCTCTCCTGTTTCTCAGCAACACTTGAACTCAAGGCCTCAAGGTCTTGGGAATTCCTGTAAGTATTTCCACAAGGAACTTAGTCATGAAGACAAAAATGCATGCAGTTTTCTTGGAACAGCTGAAGCAGTTTTGCAGCTCAGGTATGAAAGCCATCTGATTTTTCCACTCTGAGTTAGTTGGTATCAAGGCAGCAGACTTGCCGATCAGGTTCTTGTGTTACTACTTGTTATGCATGCTGTGCCATCCCTCTCAAACATGAAGATTTAGAACTGTGTTTGTAGAGCACTCCGAAGTATATACACAGCTGTAAAATTGCTGAGAAGACTTTTCCTGCTGCAGAGGGATTAAAAGTTCATTCTCACAGATAGGGTATGTGGAATAAAAGAACAGAGCTGAAGAGACTTTTCTTGTGGGGAATTGGCACAGAATCTTTTCACTCCCGGAAAAAGCCTCCAGGAACAAAGAGCAGGTGGAAAGGATGTGTTGAAGCTCTCTTCTCCAGGGATGTCTAGTGAAAGGTATGTATAGGTAATCAAGATTTTAGCATAACTGTAGAAGCCATTCACAGATACAGCATATGTTCTTGAATGACTACCCCAGAGCTGTCCAGTGAAGATTCTTGTTTGCAGTACTCTGATACTATTGCTTGAGCCAGTTCACTGGAACTTAGGCTCAAACCATGCCTTGTGAATACAACGCAATCAAGCCCTACAGTACTCAGAAGTCCACGGATGGAGTAAAGCATCTGACTAAGATGAAATAAAGAGATGAAGATGATGGCTAGTAAAAAGGACAAGCCTGTGAATTGATTGAACTTCTAATTCACAACAGCATATAATCAAGCAATCATTAATATAAAAATTTCAAATTTTTTTTCCTAAATTGGATAAAAGCATCCTAATCTCCAGTATTCGGGGTGGGCATTAAAAAAAAAAAACAACACGTGGTGGCCCATGTTGTTAAGCTTCAGCTACTGAATAAATTCTAGAGGTACTGGTCTACTGGATAAGAGAGTGGGGGAACTTACAGGCTGGAGGATGAGGAAGTATCCTTGGAGATGGTTGCTGTGGCTTATCCTAGATCCATACTTTCCTGTGGGCACTCTCTACTGCCTAGGATGGTGTGTGAAATGGAGGATGTGGATCTGACCAGATCTGCGTGCCAGCTCTTTCACGCAATATACTTGTATGGGAATGGAGATGCTGTAATATGCATACAGTGGTAGCTGTATTTTTAGAAATGGTCTGGACTGTTTGTAGTTAGGTAATTTTTGTAATTCTGAAGGCTCTTGTAGCTCAGCATAAGGTTAGTTAATGTTGAGGAAATAACAATGATTAGCATCTATCTGCCAACAAAATGACCCTCTTCTAATATTGTGAAGATAGTATTGTGACTTAACAGATGGAGGAAGGAAAAAAAAGTTGTTTACCAAATGGTAGAGTAAGGAGTAAGAAAAAGATGCTGAGTTAAAATACATTGCAGAGGGGGTGTATTGACCAGATTGTTTTGGAGAAGAAATAATTTAATCTGCTAGAAGTAATATGGTCTGAAGTAGAATGGAGGTTAAATTTCTGACTGGCCAGTTCATCTGGATTTTGGTAATTCAAATTAAAAATATATATATACTAATATCATGTAATGTGGTAACTGCAGTGAAAGAACAGACATTACAAAACAGCAGTATCAATTTATTTCTTGAATGGAGATTTATCTGTACAGGTACTGAGTGTAAAAACAGCTTCTAGAGAGAGACAGTGTCTTTATTATATTAAGCTGAAAAAGATGTTCATTGGAAGATCCAGACAAGTGGAAGTACTGTCTAAGCCCTTATAATGAAGTTATTAGGAGCACAGAATTAACTAAGAACTTCCATTGATGCACTGAGAGGGGAAAAAAAATGTTTGTTTAGAAATGCATAGGAACTCTGTTCATGAACGAGAACTCTCCTTTGGTATATGTCAACAGAATAATGAAAATGAAGGAAAAGCAAGAAATGTAAACAGAAAATGATAAAGGAGTGTAGGTAGTTCTAATAGTTTATTATAATACAACTAAATCTTACATCCACAGTATGTGTCTATGCTTTAACCTTCAAACTCAAAACACTGGACTTTTTAATTAGAACAATCAATCACTATGCTTTTATAAAATACATAGCATTACCATAAAAATATTGCTGAGTACAGCGCATTTTTAAAAAGCTGCAGAACAGCAACCCATAGACATGTATTAAGATATGTTTAAAGTTTGATGTGGGGCTGGATGCTTAGGGCTGGATCCTTTGCTGCTAGCTCTGTGCATGAACTGATGTTTTCTTTACTGTCTGGCTATAGTTGATATGTTGAATTAGAAATACAAGGCACTGGAAGAATGAAAAAGAATAGAAAGAATAGCAATAGTAAAACTGAGATATAGAATCAGACAGAGATAAGGCAAGATGAGAAACAACAGAATGAGAAATCTCTCAACTTGAGGTTGTAAGTTTGGATTTTGGGGAAAAAGCACTATTGACTGGCTGCAGGTTCTTTGCGTCTGGAAGCTTAGCTGAAATGCATAGTCCAGACTTGAAGATCTCACCTAACACCACCGACTACTAATGAGACATGGACACATGGATTGGTAAAAAGAGTAAAGGCTTTTCACATCCCAGATTATGGTCTTATGGGATGATGTGGAAACACAGTGATGGAGGTCAGCTGTGTAAACCTGCATTGCACATGCTGTGATTGTTCATTTACGTGGTGCTAAGGAAAAAGCACTGTGGACTGCAGCCCTTCCACACAGTCTTTGATGTCTGTGCTATGCAGTTCACAGACTCCTCTAGCCCATGAGGGGCAGCTCTCCCCAAGGGACTGCTTGCAACCTCCTTTACTACACAGCATTTTTACTCCCCAGTATATAATGCCTTTTGTGGATGGAATACTTCCTGAGCAAGTTCTTGTGACTCTTTGAACACTAACAAAAATGATGGAGGTTATTTAGAAGAACAAAGTAAATATTTATAAACTTGTGTTATAAATCAGTGTTCTTGTAATTCCTCTCACCATCAAGACTCTACTTCTTTATGTGTAATAAATGCTCAGCCTGGATTTTGGTGCAGTTGTCTAAGAAAACTGTCTAAGCAGGAGCAAGGATCAGAGACTTCTGAAGCTTTGAACTAGTGTCTCATCAGTTAATTTATTTTTCTAAAGATAACCTCTTGTTTTCAGATTTGGAATCAGAGTGGTGTTAACCTAGAGATGGAGGGGGATTAGGGTTAGGGTTACATCATCTGAACTGTCCAGCAGAAACAGTGATATTCACTGACTTGGCCATTAGTTCATCCTACTGTGGAAATAGTCCCGTGTTATTTAAATGAACAAATAACCCCACAGAAAACTATCATCTCGAGTGAATTAAGTGGGTCAAGTCTAAGGCACGTCCTCTGCCACAAACATGTCAGATTTCAAAAACTCTAATTTATATTGCTTCAAGTTATTAGGTAGTATAAATTGATAATTTAGCTGAATATGGGAACGCAGAATTACCATAGAAACCGAGCCAAAACTTGCCCTTAGAATTAGATGAATATGCACATGTATAAAAGGAAGAAATAGAGTTGATTAAATTTTCCTGGTTGGAATAATGTTAATAAGCTTGTTTCTATCTCCATTGCTGCTTGTTGTAATGAATTTCAGTACTTCTATCTTTTCATCATAATAAAATCACAATATTATTTAGGATTATTTTTTTACTAACATGCTTCCTCTCCCCAGAATCATATGAAATGGTATGAAGTGTTCCTTATGAGCCCATGGAAAGTTTAGCCAGCACTTAGCTGGCTAATGAGACACCTAAGGCTCCCAATGGAATTTCCTTTTCACCTATTGCAAGTACTCCCAAATAATCCATCTGTGATTTGAGCCCGGGTTATGAGTGGGCAGCAGGTAACTTGACCCATGCAGAGCTCTATTTATTGCTGAGATTCAGCTAGGATAAACTGCATCTGAAGCAAATTACACCTCCCAAACTCTTAAAATAATTCCCAATTATTTCATCCGTAACAATTTACAGCAATATAGCAAAATCATACTTAAATTTTTCTGTAATGCTTCTTGCATTTACTCAGTATCAGCCATCTTGAAGAAAAGTGCTATGTGGGCTTAAGACATGCACTCACAGATGCCTCCCTTTTGACTGTGCTGAAATTGGCAGCATTAAATCCTAGGTGTTGCTCCAATAGTAGTTGAAGTTGTAAAATCATTTCCTAGAAGTGAGCCTGCAATTGTATTTTTCCGGTTATGCGAAGCAAGCTTTCACAGAATTACAGAATTGTAGGGATTGGAAGGGACCTCCAAAGATCATCTAGTCCAACTCCCCTACAAAGCAGGCCCCCTAGTGCAGGTTGCACAGGGAGGCGTCCGGGAAGATCTTGAGTATCTCAGAGAAGGAGAATCCACAACCCTCCTGAGCAGCCTTGTTCCAGTGCTTACTGTGAAGAAATTCCTTCACATATTGGTGCAGAACTTCCTATGCTCCAGTTTATGATCATTTCCCCTCATCCTGTCCCCACAGACTGTTGGAAAGAAGTTGGCCATGTCTGTTTGACTCTCACACTTAAGATATTTATAAACATTAATAAGATCACCTCTCAGTCTTCTTTTCTCAAGGTTGAACAGACCCAGTTTGCTCAACCTTTCCTCGTAGGGGAGGAGCTCTATATACTTTCTAGTATATATTGGCTAATTTTTATTTTTATTTTTTTGGTGGAGTTGCTAATAATTACTTTCTGCATGAAAATCCAACTTCAACAAAATCAGTCTGTAGCCTGGTTTGTCAGCAAAATGAGGAGTATGAGCTTAGTTGTTCTGAGCAATTGATCTGTCTCTCATTAACTACCACTGTATTAGATGATGGTTTGCAACCACTTCTGACAGGATACAAACAAGAACTGAGTCAGTCTTCCCATTGTAAGTTGCAAATACAGGGGCTGGAAATGCAGGAGATGCAACTGCACTCCACAGGGGGCAGGAATAAGGGCTATGGCTAGCAGCATTGCAGATATGGATTTCTTATTAGAGCTACTACTTACACTTGACTGTTTCAGCTTATTAAGAGACTTTCTCTTGAAGTTCCTAGCCTGGGCACCACCAAGTACTATGGAAAACAAGAAATGCCTTTTTATACAGGCTGTCTTGCTTTACTGTTTAAGTTATTCAGTAAGTAGGGGTCCTCTTAGTATTTCTTCTATTTTATCACTAGTACTACATATTTACAAATATGTATCTCCCTATCCAAGTCCAATCTTATTTAAATGGATGAACAAAAAAACTATACTTTGGAAACAACTTCACTGACACCAGTGCAACGAAGCAGCTAATTGGTGTAAATATGAAGAGAGTCAGAAGTATCAGGAGGCCCATTGCTACTGCTGAACTTGTTTTCTCTATTATCTAATGGCTCCATCTCAGGTTATATGGTCCCAAAGTCTGTTTTTATAATAAAGATAAGTAAAGACTTTGTTTTGGAGGTATTTTTACTGAAAGAGTATTCAAATTTTGAGAAACTGGAAGCAGTTCACTTCCCCAGGACTCTGAGAACAGCAGCTCATTTGTGAAAGGTCATGTTTTCTTTTTTATTATTATTTTAATTTTATTTTGTGGCATGCTGTAGACTATGGCAAGTCCTGTTTAGGTCATAGCCATGCTTCACAAATTCAAGAGAGTTCCAAGTCCCAATACTGTATGCCACCAGGTTGGTTCTTCTCCTACCTGTTTGTGAGGATAAACGTTAATGTGGCACTTGATGCACTCTTGTCCCATGTTAGCCCAGGAGTTTCCGCTCATCCATTTTCTCTTGCATTTGGGGCACTTATATTCACCGAAGCAGCGTTTCTTGCCCTGGTACGGGGTCAGGCCTTCTCCCTTGGGACGAGCCTAAAGAAAACAAAAAAAAAGAGTAGCAATGAGTGATCAATGCACTTTAATGAAAGAGCAGAAAAACAAGGTCTTTGTACAGGAAACTGTGAGAAAAAGATACTGGAGACAGGCATCATGAAGGTCATATTTTAATGAATAGTTTGTATATTGAAGCTCAAGTTTAAGTTCAAAGAGGTACTTCTGAGAAGTATACAAAAATTCAAGAATGCTTGCAACGCTTCTGGCACTGAACTCAGCATTTAGAAATTTTTTGTGCACATTTGCAATGAATATCTTTATTGTGAATTTCTTTATAACCAAATTATATATTGAATAAGTATTGTTATGATTATACATAGCATCTGGAGAAGTAGCTTAGTAGGCTTTTGTGGCTAGGTCCTTATCTTCCCCAAGGGAAGCTTTCAGTAAGAAAGCTCTGCAAGTAAGAATTACACGGCCTTAAATATTGAAATGCAGGTGATACACTAGTGTGAGGGTACGCACTGCTATGTGTGACAGTCAAACTGAGGTTAAGTATGAAGGAAAGATAAGATTTTGATCAAAGGAAATCATTAATTTCATGAACTTCATTAGGATTTCTGCTCACTGTAAACAATGTTTCACTGATCTTCTGTTTTGAAGGAAACAGGAAAGGATTCCCAAATGTAATGAATTGCCATGATGTCGAAATATTAAGTATTGCCTAAAGAAAGCCTGCTTACCCAGAGAAGCTATTAGAGTTGGCAAGGACCTTATGTAAATAGCTTTTTTTTTTTTTTAAACAATCAGATTATGTTGTTTGCAACAGAAATATGGCAATATACAGAATAACGCTAATACTTTAAGGTGATGATGAGTATTGCATACAGCTGTCCTGAGAAGAGCTGTATGCATGAAGCTCCTTTCCCAGAGACTCTAGCAGATGTTGAAATGCTGCCTGCATATTCACTCTATTTTGTTTTATGTTGTCTAGAGGGAGAGACTTCCCCTTTGCTATGGCAGGATGGTACGATCACCTACAAAGGATGCTTTGTTATTTGTTCATATGTCATGCTGCTGGGGCTTTTTTTTTTTTTTTTTTTTTTTTTTAAGTTCCCAGATTAAGTTTACAAAAGTTAAATGGCCCATCGTGCTGGGAAAGGGGTTGTTTTGTTCTGGGAGCTTGTATGATTTCTCAGTGTGTAGGTCCAAATTGCTTTCTATGTGAAAACACTGGTTGGAAAAGCAGGTGGTTGGCAGAAGACCTGAGCTTGGCAGGCACAGTGGGACTCCAGCTCCCATGGCTGGTGGTGTTCACTGCACTACCTCCGATGATGCGCGTGGGAACAGAGCATCAAGCACTGAATTCTGCACCCTGGCAGATGGGAGACAAGCAGGGGGCATCCGAAACCTTCTCTAGCATGCTGGCCCTATTTTTATTTTTATTTTTCAGTGTCAGTGAACAACATTTTCTGCTTTTTTTTTTTTTTTGTGTGTGTGTGTGTGTGTGTGTGTGTGTGTGTGTGTGTGTGTGCGCTTATTCCTCAGCATAGTTACTCTTCAAAAAATCAGATGTGGTAGCACAAAAAGACAAATGCTTCTAATAGTTTTTCATGACTTGATGTGCTGCTGTAAGTGTTCTGGCTCATAGTGAAGATGAAGCTGATGCTAAGACATGCATTTACACTGCACAAAAAAGTGCTCAGTATAATGGGAAACATTTGGACTTTCATGCCTAAATGAGTGCTGGCAGGCACCCAGAGTTTAATCCTCCAATCCATGGTGTTCCTTGATAAAGATGGAGATTGCAATTGAATGTAGGGCAGGAAAATGTCAATTTATGGAGCCGTCCTGATTCAGGACACTTAATTTGGCACTGCCTCTGAGGAATTTGTTGCACAGCTCAAGTCAGTGTAAGAAGGAGCCACATGCTCTCTTCATTTACAAGTTCTCATGGAACTGAATAGGAGCCCTGTGTACAGAGAGCTCCCATGATTGTGAGATGTTTCCCCTCCTCCTGAGGTGTCATGGATTTCTTTGTTTGTAGTTTTGACTGAGGCTATGCTATTGAACAGTGGAAGAGAGTTCTTTCCAATTCTCAGTTTCAGCGACACAGTACTTAAACTCTTCCTCTGGTCATAGCTGGGAAGGCAGCTTCATTACCCCTACTAAGCAGCAGTCCTTTCAGAAAAAGTACAGGTCACTGAACATGTTATTTCCAAAAGCAATAGCATAGACTTTGGAGACAGAGCATGTCTGAGAAGTCCTACGCATGTTTATAAACAGTATTAGAACATAAAACTCCCACTGCAGTATGCTGTGCCAACCATAAACAGTGTTAAAACATCAGATTCCCCAGGCAATATGTTAGCTAGCCACACTCTGCAGGCAGAGCAGCTCTGAGAAGGCTGCCTGGAGCAGGATGAAGAGGACAGGTTTCTGCAGCTGAGGCAGCTGGCTGCAGAGGCAGAACAGAGATGCTGTGCCCTCCCAAACTCATTGCAGGGCACTGGAGGTGCTTGTCTGCGACGTTCTCTATGTATATAGCTAGGGACCAGCATTGAAGGCTTGCCAGATTAGAAGTCACATCTCTGACTTGCTCAGTCAGTGGGAAGCAGAACCAGGAAAAGAAGGCAGGAGAGGGAGCTCCAGAGGTAATTTCCTGTTGTAATTGCTTACCTAAACTTCTGATTTATTTTTACTTTAACTTGGGTGCTGTCACACCTTCCTCCTCATTCAGTGACTTTAATTAGTTTGCTGGCAAACTACAACCTTCTCTGTAGGTGTTTCACTATTCAGTTTTATGGATGTTTATACTTCACCCTAACAGATTTTATTTTCTTTCTCATATCCTCAGTTTCCCAGACTATGCCTGACAGGGAATTTGGTTTCTCAAACAAACAAACTCATTTTCTCTATCAAGAAATGTCATTTGGAATCACTGAAAGCAGTGAAAGCAACTCTCCAGCTCCCTTCACCCTTCAGGTCCAAACAAAAGAGATGTGACACTTTCTGGTGAAAGGCCCTCTGTCCACAGCAGCCAGAAAAATGGAAGGGTCTTGTCCTTAGGCTCATTAGATAGAGATGCATTGCCTCAATCTTTCAGACAGAAGGCTATAACAAATGATAGCATCTTTGCAGCTTTACCTAAGCATGTATCTGAAAGTTGGTGCATGAGCGTGCCTCAATGAGATTTAACGTATGTATAAAGCCAGCGATTTTTTTTTCCTTTGTGGCACAGCAGTGAACATTACTTCAATGTTCCATCTTTTACTGACACCCAACTACCTCTATTTTTCATCTTCCTCCTTTCTTAAGCCAAAACCACAAATTGGCTATAATAAGATTTTAAAACTGTTAAAGTTGAGCCTTTCTGTTGGTAACTGGCCAGCTGAGCTCTCACAAATAACCTATTGGATTGTGTATCTCATGGAGTAATCTGCCAAATCACTTGGCAGTGATGGCCATAATAAAGGACTCTGCTTTCTCCAGACAGTTCTCTCCAAGTATCAGTTTGCAGAGTCAGCAACAAAACAAAACAAAATCTCCATATGTCCAGCTTAGAACTAGACTGATTATAAACAACAGCTTGCAGAGATTTCCTTCGAAGTGAAATGGAGAGGTTTGTTTAATACTCTTCTTCCCTATATCATCCCCTGGGTTTGTGTCGCACAGCTGAAAGATGTACAACGCAGGAGGACGATGAAGTCAGCATGACCCTGGTAGGTGGGTCCCCTTCCTAGAAGAACATTGTAAGTATCTGCTTATAAGGATGCTTCAACAGAGCAGAAAAGCAAGAACAGAAAACAATAGCTTGATGCACTGCCTTCTCCCAAGTGATTTGCAGGAGTGAGAGGGCTGAGTTGTATTTTGAAATATGAGCTTTCTGACAATTTTAAGTCAACAAAACTAGAAGACAGCATTACTAAAATACTTCTAGACGCTCATATTTTACATTGTTCTGCCAACAATGCTGGGAAACATAAAATCGTTATGGTAAAGGATACCCCAAATGCTCAGTCATAAAATGAAAGCATTATGACTGATTTGACATACGGAGTGTCCTGGCCCTCTGCTCCTGTAGAGCATTGGAAAAGTCACTTCAGTACTTTGGCCTTATTCATGTTTGTGTAGGAATGTGTAGGCTTTGTAAGGAATGAAGATACATTTGATTACCTATGGAAGTCTTCAGCAGAAGTAATGCCAAAATGACACAAAATTAATCTGTCTAATGAATGATCAGCATTATTTCTTTGTCTTTACTGACCTTTGCAATAATTCAAATTTGAAATTCAGCATGAAACCTGGACTGATGCAGAGACTGTGTGTTTAGGAAATGAGTTCTGATATAGCTGCTCTTATTTTGCTTGCTGCCTGTAATCCATTTTGCTGTATGATATTGCTGATGTGCGGCACTGGAGACTTCTGAGGTATTCAATTGTTGTAGCTACATCTTCAATTAGTATGCACTAATATAGGAACAGGATTTGGGGATACAGGAACAAAATTAATTCTTTGTTTCAACCTTCTTGTCCCTGGTATAATTTGGGCATTATTGATATGATGAGAACTGGCAGGTTAAAGGGGGACTCTTCATTACAGCGTTACTATTAAAAGCTTTTATTCAATTAACTGAACAGTAGCTTTTATGGAGTTGCTAGATATAACAGATATCCAAACTAAGGATTTATGACAAACAAAACCGTATCTGAGCAAGACATGAATGAAAAATAAACTTGCAAACTTGTTTGTGTAACATAACAGAGGAGGTTAGTGTGTATTTTGCCTAGGATTTTCCTAGGGGCTTAGACATGTCGCAAGGCCTGGGGTTACATTGTGTTCTGGCTGGGAGGCTGTTATATGGCTGCTGCCATCACTGGAAGAATCAGTTATTTATACCACTGCATTCATAGAAACAGGCACTTTCTTTGCTGCAGTCAGAGTTTACCTGTTGTTATCACTAATCTGAAATCTCCTCTTGTGTGCACATCAGTTTTGCTCTTAAAATCCAATCAAGGCAGGAGGTGGCTTTGTACTGAGGTTTCTTATAATAAAACAATTACAGTCAGTCATCTGATAAAATTAGTAGGATTTTTTTGTCACTCCTTGTCTAGGGCAGTATGCTTACTATCTCCTTCCTGCTCACTGTCAGTGTGCTGAGCTGGGGAAAAGCGGATGATGAGCTGCTGATGCCTGACCTAAAGAAACACAAAATTAGAAAGACCAGACTGTTCAGGCTATGTGTTTGCCTGTTTGTTGCTCCAAGGGTCACCAAATACTGTGCTCTTGCTAGTGGTCTATTCTGTCACTTTCGTAGAAAATATTTTCACAGCTTACTGTGTATACTCAACATTTCTCCTTTCTTTATTTCATCTGCATACCTGTATCTCTATTAAGCATAATCTCCGTCCTCTGCTTTTTAGGTTCTGGTACATTCTAGAATCATTTAGACTCCTCACATACCTAACACCTTCTCCTCTCCAGACTGTGTCTCCGCCAGCTGAGAAAGACATATTTAGCTATTTTGATCATCTTTTCTGGCAATATTCCCTCTTCATTAATGGTGTTTTTCTAGGATGTAGTTCCATGCAGTCAGTGTCTTTCTGTCAGGGTGAAGTTCAGAATGAAGTGCAGTTCTCCAGGAATAGAGCATTAAAAGACACAAGTTTGTATAGCGCACAGACAAAAATAATATTCATTTTTATTTGACTTGAACAAGTATCCTACTACAAACATTTTCATCCTCTAAGCCTTACTTTTTGGGGGAAACATTTAGGAGTATATTGATTAAGCTGTGTTGATGAACTTTTCACATGTATATTTTGAAATGGCAGGAGACCGATTTTATGTTTGTCATTTTCATATATGAGTATGTGTCTTCTGGTAGCTTTGGAAAATCAGTGTTGTCAATATATCACCAACTTTGACCTCATTCCCACAATGATAATACAAGGGTAGTATTTGGCACTATGTGTTACTAATAACACACACATTAATGATTAAAGCAATAGGCGTGATTGTCATGGACATGCCAATCAACATTTAAAAATCCAAGAAGCCAGCTTGGCAAACGTTTAAATCAAAATCCGGTCATGCAGATTTTTGAGAATATTAGCCATGCTTTTGGACAAATCCTTTCTTCTGTTACAAAATTGAGCTGATTATTGGAACCATCCTTGGGCTGAAGATGCATAATACTTTTTTCTTTATGTCACTTTGAAGCGCAATACCAGCAGAACTGCCAAAAAATAGTTACTTATCTGATCTGTCAATTACCAAACATCTGAGGACATGATAATGTGGATTTCAGTCATGTACTCACTGTGTGCCTCAGCACTTCCTTGGTGGGGTGGAGAAGACATCTTAAAGTTCCCCAACTCTCTGCACTTTTTGCGACGTCATGTAATCACTTTGTATGTAGGCTGCTCTGGAAGTAATGCCTCCTATTTATTTCCATGGAAGTACAACAGATACAAAGAGCACAGTAACACTTTTTGATAGAACAAATTCTCAGCTACAAAATACTATTTTTCAGCATAGTCACTATCATTAGCTAAGCATTTTATGCCAGAAATGAACAAGAGTCTCCATGTCACGCTCAGAAAAATATGTACCAGCAGAGATGACCCACTGTCACTGTTGCCACTGCTGAAATGCACCACCCACCACCTTGCTGTTCTCACATCCACTATTCAGCAAGCACAATGTATGTCAATAGGTGCCATTTTTTTCTGCATGGAGGAATTCAGTAACACAGCTTTGCTTCATACGCACTTCCATGTCAGATGCCATTCTATCACACTGCCCCTCTGCTGTCACATGGCAATAAAATGTAATGGAATATTGATGGGGAGGTTCAGCCTCTACTACCATATCACTGAGATCTGCCTCTGATACTGTGGGCCAACATCATAAAATAGAAGGCATTATCTTTGGAGCAGCCCTTGTACTACATATGGTACTGGAGCATATCTAGGTGCTTCTATAACATAATATGCAAACAGTACAATACTTTTGCTCAATTTTTTTAATAGAAGAACTTTAGGGTTCATAGTTATTGCACATAAATGTCACATCTTGATGAATCCTCTTTGTGGAGTCTTAAAAAATAAATCTCCCATTGCATTCATAATTCTAACTTACTACAGAATTTTCTTGCTAAATATTCACATGAATTTTATATGCTTTAGAATTTGAAACTCAGCTGTATAATGTATTATATACAGAGGAACAGGCAATTGTGATGTGTCCAATGTATTTGGTAAAGTTTAAGAGCTGTGGATCTCAACTAACCCTACTCCAGTCTTCCACTGAGGAAGGCTGCAAGTAATTATCACTGTTAACAGTACTTCCAGGACTTATTTTACCTGTGCATGCTACTCTTTGCTTGTTAAATTACCGTGAAAGATCTCTAAAACTATCTGTACTTGCAGCCAATCACAGCTTTAATACATTTGTTCCCTTAGGACCTAGAAAACAATGGAATTACTTGAGCATATAAATAGCTGCTTAGTGAATCTACTATTGAAAGTATTGCATAACTAACTCAGATCCTAGAATTTCAAGAATAGAGAAAGAATAGATCTCTGGAATCTTATGTGTGTGAAGATAACAGACAAAATGTGAACCAAATATTAACATGCACAAGGAAGCAAACATACTGGAAAGAATTCTCATAGGGAATAGTATCAACTTTTGTGAAAATTAGTTATTTTTTTTTCAATGTATCAATGAAATAAAAAGTAAGAATTAAAAAAGGCTGAGGACTGGGGTTAGAAAATGGAAATCAATAGTGCCTAATTGAAGCTGAGTCTCTGCTTTATAATTTAAGTCTTGTATGTATGTTAATATAGAAAATTGAATTTGCATATTGAATCAGGCATGTGAAGAGTTAAAATTGCACTCGCATGCTGGGATGCAATGAGGCACTATTTTTCAGTGTTACAAGATTGTATTCTTCCAAACAGCTTGAGATAAAAGGAAGTGGTTGAAATCTCTCTTTCCCCTTCTCTGATACAAAATTGGCCATGTTGAATTAATTATGAAGAAACTAGGAATGTATTCATTTTAATAGTTTCCTGATGCGTGGATTCTTTTGTCTCTCTTCCTCTGTTGCTTGAAAACATACAACAGCAATACCCTCCTGCTCCTCACTTCCTCCCTTCCCTTTTCTTCTGCTAACATGCTATGTTAAATATCCTAACTTTTTTTTCAGTAGTTGAAATCAGAATTTTGGAGCAGTAAGAGTCACACCCTTGCTGTAATCAAGATTTACTTTTTCTAAGCTAAGGCCAGGACTTGTATTTTTATTCTTGTAGAAACTGCTTAATTGATCCACCTTGGATAGCTTCATGTGGGTTTTGGATTTCTCCCAAAGCTAATGTGGCACAGCTGAGGCACTGCTCTAATGATGAGCTGACATTTCTAGAGATGACTATCTTCTGTCCTTTAAAAAGCAGTGAAGTAGCCATAGTAGCCCCTTTTCTTCTCCTCATAGGTTGTGGGATCCTTCCAGAGGCAAGACAGAGAGGAAGGCTGATGTCACTGGAGGTAATTTTTTTTAATTTAAGGTAGGTCCTTTTGAAGCCCTGCTCAAAATGAGGAAGCTTTATGCTTTGTAAGCGTTCTGAAGTGTGCTTGTGCAAGGCCTTTGCCTGAAGAGAATATTTGGACTGAATTATGCAGTTGCTATGCAGCTGTAGCTCTCCTTTAGGTCTTGTAGTGATATTAATTGTCTAGCTAAAGAAAATGGGTGAGCAGACTCTATTAAGGCTAGATTAGTGTGCTCTACTTGGTAGAAGAAAATTTTCAAAACAGAATCTGAACAGGGCATTTTCCCAATTATGTGGTGACCATATTGAGCTACTTCCTGTTTCATACTTCAGCTGAGAATGAGACTTTTTTACATAAAACTGCTTGCAGAATGAATGTTACCTTTACTCTCTGTACTGTTTGTGAAAGCTGCACAGGACTCCTAATTGCATACTTGGCAACTCCCCTGTTTAGTTCCTTGGCAAACGTATTTAGTCCTTATTCTTTATGAAGTAACTGTAGACTAATCTTATAGTAGAGTGGTTTAATGTAGCTTCGGTGTGAATTCACACAGAGTGCAGATGGACCTATTTTAGTAATTAAGAGAACTGCAGGTGTTGATGAGAGGTAGTATCCTCTGCTGTTACAACTGTAAAATATTGCTGTGTGACTATCCACATCTTTGGGTGCCTTTATTTTGTAAATCTGGAAGCGTTGTGGCTTTCCTCTGTTGGTCTGCAAAGTACTTGGGAGGGGCTTTACTACCACAGAGATTTTAAGAGGTAACCTCATCTTGGAAAACTGCAACCTTTTGCTGGCTCATTAGCAACAAAGTTAGCTGATCTCCAGGGATGTTAGGAGAGACGACTGCTTTTTTCCTGTGAGGCAGAATGATTTGTAGAACTCAGATGGCATTAATTACAATACATTATGGAATTAGAATAAATAATGAATTTATTTCAACTAGAAGGTTTGCCATCATTCATAAATCTAAAAATAACACAAACTTATTTTTCCAGTTTCCAAACAAAACTATATCATCCCAAAACATTACCTGTTTTACTTCTAACAAATTTGTAGCCCGCAATAAAGGTGAATCTGATGTGACAGATGATGAAGTATCCTTTAGAGAAATTTTAAATAAGCATATTGAGTTTCTATTCAATTTCCCAAATAATCACTGTACTGGGCGGTGGCAGAAGGATGAGCACTCTGCTCCCTGCAGGTGGGCTGGAGTTGAAGGGGAAGGTATTACACTGGGAGAATACATGGGACAAAGAGAAGAAGGAGAAGCAGAGAATATTTTAATTCAGTGCTCTTGAACAATGCTCTATAAAATGAGACTAGTGGTTTTAACACTCAGGAAGCTGCTTACTTTGCTGTGGTTTGTCTTTACGCTACTTGTTGCACCCTCTGGACTGATAACACTCTTGTCTTTCCTTGTTCCCTACATATGTGTATGAATCATAACAATGATAGATTTTTTTATTAGTCTGAATTAGAAATGCTTTTGCTCCTGTAAAGTTTTTATCTCTTCAAAACAACTCTTGGAAAGCAGAGGAAATATTGTTAAGATGATAAGGACAAGTGTCAGTGGAAAGGATGTTTCTGGAAGAACTCTGCCTTCTTCCTTCCTACTGTTCTGAAAGGGACAGACTCTTTAACTACCCACCAAATCCTGAAGGATTTGGGACCTGGCTCATGGTATATTCTGTACCTACATAGGAATGGGTGTAGATGAAGTAAGAAAAATCCAACGGGAGAGCTGGAGTCACGAGGAAAAGAATGTAGCCTTGTGGTTAAGGCACAAGCCTGGGTCTCTGTAAGTCTGAGTTTGATTTCTGGCTTGACTACAGGCTCTTTGCAAGTTTGCAGGCAAGTTACTTGATCTTTGTGCTTCAATTCTTCATCTAAAGTACGGACAGTACTAGCATAGTTCATGCTGTATGAGAATAATTAATGTTTGTTGCTACATCAATGAAGAGAAATCTGAGTTACACTATTTTCAGTTTGGGTTTAGGGCAAGGATTGACATAGGCATGTTACCACTGAACCTGACCTCACATCCTGAGCCAATTTTTTAAAAAGTTCTGCTCAACAGATGTTTTCTCTTTCATCTATTTTGTTTTCCTTACAACCAGCTTGGTTAACGTAGTCAGAAATGACATTTTTTGTTAACTGCAGGTGACATCTCCTCTGATGCAACACTTTTTAAAAAGTAAACAATAACTACATGGCAGAAGGTAAGGCAAGTTACTGCAAGGATTTCTAGCTAGGCAATTCTTCATGCAAAAGATAAAATATGTAACATTTTTAGAAATCTTCCCATTGCAATTAAAAAAAATGGTCTGCACCACATCTAACCTCCCCACCCTAAAGCAGTGCGGTGGAGGCTCCCAGGACGCTAACATGCTGAGCCGGCTGTGGCCTGCCCTTCTCCAAGATGAAATACCATAACAAGAGTGTCATTGCTTGTAGCTGGAATGGGCCTTTTGCTTGAAATATTAAGAAACAGGGAAAGGAAATAAAGACCAGATGAGCAACAACCCTCCCTTTCTCCACCTCAGCCCCCATCCCTCCCCACCATACTGTCATCCCTAAGATGACATGCAGAAACACCAGTTGAATCTGTTGGCCTGCTTTAAATTACAGCATACTTCTTGAGTCTGGAAAAAGACTATGAGTGCCCGAATGTGAAACAAGATTTCAGCTGCTGATGTCTGAACTGCATAAATGTTTACTATGCTTAATAAATAATGTGAAATAGATTTTTCTCTCTTGTTGCAATGTCTTTACTTTAGAAATATTCTGCCCAATTACATGAGCATGTTGCACAGAACGAAGTTTTAGCAACCCATCTCTTCTGCCTGCAGAGTCCATGTGGAAATCTGTACACCTCAAGATCCCACAAATCCCTGCTACCTGACCTACTTTGTGTGCATGACATCACTTGGGTGCCTCACTTGCTTTCTCATTTGCTTTGGACTCTGCACACATGCAGCCACATGGGAGGAAGTCTTTGCTTGTGTTTTCTTCTATTGTAGGCTCAGTCTCTCTGTTATGACAGACCAGGATTTTACCCTAACTCAAAGGAATTGGATAAGTCTCAGTTTCAATCATAATAGTTTGCAGAGAAAACTTAAAGGCATATACACCTACGCTTTAGATGATCCTCAGGACAACATTCTTTGGTGTAAAGATTGTAATTATACCATACAAATCTGCATCTCTTTATTTCTTCTACCCTTCCCAGTCCATCCTGTTTCTGCAGTTATATTTGCATTTTCCACTGTACTCCTTCATTGATTTTTCCACTATGTGCAAAACTAGCTTCAATCATCCAAAACAGAAATAATATGTGCTGTGCTACCAAACTGCACTGACTGCTGATGAACGCTGTTAACTGTTCTGTGATGGTCATAGTTGATGTTAGTAGATTTACAAGAACTGTGAGCATTTTAGTAAAAGTTTTATGGGCAGGAGCTGGGGCAAATCACTTCCCTCTGCAATATCTGACCTAGTCACATGCATAAATATGAGTAACCTTGAAAGTGAGGAAGAATGGCCCACAATCAATATGTATACTGTTAGAATTCTGAGTGTAGCTCCAACTGTGTTTCAAGAACTTTGAGAATAAGGTAACTGTTGCTATTAAATACTTCATTTGGAAAAGTTGTTCTAACCAGAAGGTAGTCAGAATAGTGAAACAAAACAGTAACTGATGGGGTTTTCATCCCTATTTCCTTTAATACAAGTAGATGAAATCTCTGTTATGCTTTTTTACATTCACTAGCTCTTTGCTTATACCTTCTTTAAAAAGCAGAACTATTCTACCTTTTACAGCCTTGTATTTCTACACTGTATGCTTTTTCGTATATTTAAATGTTTTATTGTCAGACAGTCGTGAGGAGCATTTCCTTATCACGAGTACCTAAAATCTCACTTCCTGAAAGTCATTGCTTTCCTGTCTGAGTACAGAGAAGTAGTTGTCACCATAGGAATCCAATGCTGAATCACTCTAATATTGGCAGTGATGTTGGTTATACCCCATATGTGTTGCTAGCACCGACCTCAAACAGCATCAGGAGATGGGCTGGGAGGTGAACGGGCCTTCCAAAATAATTATACCTTCTCTTAGCATTGCGGTGTCACTCTCAACGCAGGTGCTGTTTTATTCTACAAGTAATGTATATCAGACGTAAAGCTGGTAAGGAGCAGCACAAGTTATTTCACTATGCATGCACAGAATGTTCCTCCCTCGATTGCTATGCATTAGATGAGAATAAATTAGTTATTTTTGTTGCTATTTAGAACATTGGTGATCAGCAGCAGAATGTATCTATTTGAAATTCTCATGTCCTCAGAATATGATATGTAAAGTAAGATCTAATCTTTGTTTCCATCTCCATGTTAGAGCTTCAGAATGGAGAGGGAAAAAAAGTTTGTTATTTTGGTCAACAAAAAAGAACAGATCCCTGACTGTATCTTTTTACTCTTCATCCTTATTTAAAGCAGACAGCATCGGTAAAAGTAAGAATTCACTACACAGTCTAATTTAAAAACTATACTTCCTTGTGCCATACTCCCAAGCCCAGTAGATACTCCACTATATTTTATATTTTGACTGATTCAGGTGTGGGGCAGTAAACCTAACTGGTGCTGATTTTGCTGTGGCTGGCTTGTTGCTAACTGTGCAGAGTAATGTCTTTGAAAGTAAGTGGATTTGGTGCGTCTGTTATTCCTGATCTATTTCCCCCCTCCCTTTAGACTCACTTCTGTAGTTCAGCAGTGCCTTTAGATAACAGATTAGCAGAAGAGAAAAGGAAAGATAGCGCTGTTCAAAGCAAATGCCTTCACCATAGCGCAATTTGTGTCATCCTGAAGTTAAGCAATGTTCTGAGGCCATCCCAAATCCTAAAGGAGTAATTGTGGGCTAGACTTTCTGCACATTCCAGATTTTGACAACCATAACTGTCATGGACTTTTCATCTTTTCAGATCCAGAAGTAAATCTTACCCTAGCTCCTAGCAAGTAAATACAATTTATTCAAGAAAAAAAAAAAAAGCATGCATCACAGCACTGGATATATCTTTTAGTAGTGAATTCAATGTGCCAGAAAGCACAGGTGAAGAACAGTTGCAGTGTTCTTCCCTTCATGTTCTAGGAGTGTTTTTTTCCTAAGGTTCTAGTTCTATTTTAAAGATTATCCACATTGCCCTGTTCAGAATATCTGAGCAGACAGTTTTAATACCCACAGGCAAGTAAAGTGAAAAGCTCATTATCAAACAATAAAAAGGATTAATACATGCTCTAATAAAAATCTTGGAGAGGATCCACTAAAAGGACTGTAGGGCACAGAAAGCATGAAAAGGCTTAGTCCTGTGATCAGTACTTTCATGAGACCACATCTGTTACCTAGGCTATCTTCAAATTCTCTAAAGTGTAAAGCAGTCTTCCCAACACAGACAGTAAACAGGCCACTGCAAAACATCTGTACTTGGTACTGTCTCTCTCTATTGTTTGCTCAAGTCTAAGAAACTATTCACTTTTGAAAGGGTATTGTGCAAGAGGAATCTGGTATAAAATGTTTGCCATAGCATTTGTCCTGGAAGACCACTGGAGAGGTGGGATGAAGATGTGTGGAGGGGAGACAGACAGTTCTTTCTCCTTTTTGCTACATTTTCTCCTTTATTTCACCCTGATACTGTTTCCATAGAAAAATACCAGTCTTAGAATAAAGGGGAAGATCTTGGAGGGGAAGAAAAATTCCAAAGCATTGAGAAACATTACTAGTATTTTATTTTATTTTTCATATTAAGGTATTTCTCTCTGTTACATAAAATTATTTCAGCAGTTAGTGATAGAAAGGGGAAAAAAAAAAAGCCTAAAACATTTTGGAATGACAAAAATAGAAGATGAATAGCAACAAGTGCATCCCACCTGTCTTACTATAAGGTCTCTGAATCTAAGGGTGTTTTCTTCCCCAGCCAAGGAGTGTCATGAAAGCTGTGCTGTTTTGGTAAGTCACAGATTCAGATGTTTGCACAGATATTGGCACAGCCACAAATGTTTTCTAGTCCCTTGATTTATTTATTTTTCCCAGTCTTTCCAAGGACCAGTTAATTTTATCCTCTCTGTGCATTGCAGTGGGACGTTCAGTCCAGTGTGTGTCTAGCAAAGAGAGGCTCATTATCTTTCGCAGACTCAAAACAAACCCTTGATTTTAAAATGTGACAAAAGCAGAGGCAAGTGCCCCTTTCCGGTGCCTCGGGCTGAGCCAGCACACGGGCTCCTCGCTCCGTGATCCCCAGTGCAGCTGTCCCTTTGTGCACTGGGACACAAGGAGATGGGCTCAGGAAGAAGCAGTCGGGCTGACAGGTGTGCCATGGTACGAGGACTTGGCGGGGTAGGCCGCACGTCTCCACACACACGGGTCTTGTATTTGCTTTCCTCTGTGGCCTCATCATGCAGCCTCCCTTTCTGCACTGTCTCCTGGCCAGCTCTGGCCAGAATAATCTCCTTTCTCATTATTCTCTAGCGCTGGAATTTGTCAAGTTGATGGGAACAATGAGAGCATTCATTTAGCCGAGAGACAGGCAAAAGGGGGTCAGGAAAAAACCCTTCAGGGGGAAAGAAATAGTTCTGTCAAACTTTGAGCTCCACTGGAGCTCCATTTGTCCTGAGGTTTGACAGACTGCCTTGCACTGGCTATGTCTTCATCTGCGGTCACAGGGCAAACTCAGGTTTTACTGTTTAGGTTTTATTTTATGGATTTTGTTTTTTAGCTGCATCTTTAATCATAGAGCCCAGCTGTTTAGCTGTGTTCCTTCATGCTTTGCGGAATTAAACCTATAAGAAAGGGATTTTACCTACATGCTTGTTTATACATATATGCAGTTATTCTAATATCAGGGACTTCAATCTCCTGTCCAACACCCAGCAATACATGGCCCTTGCTGGTAGACAGCAGCAGAAAGAACAGACTTTCCTTACTTTATCTTGAGACCTCTCATTGGTACTGTTGTTAGAGCTCAAGCTGCCACTCCTGAACATCCTAGTAATTGCTGTGGGATGGTGAGGGTCAGTAGAAATTGCCCTGGAAACAAATATGTTAACTTAATGCCTAAAGAAGGCCTCTAGCCCTATTTTACACTTTGCTCTCAAACAGTTAGCAGACTTCTCACAAATAGCACTGGCTCTTTGGCACTTGTTGAATGTAAATAGGTAGCTAAAGATATCAGTGTGTTTTTAAGAATATTTCACATTATTGAAAATAGATCCAATGATTTTATAAACGTTGTGTTACCTACAAGCTGAGAGTGAACATTGAGCTCACTTAAAAATCACTCTAAGCAGCACCGTATGCAGAGACAGTTAACCATGGGGTATTCTTGTCACAAATACTGCTGCAGTGGAGACCTGGGAAGGTTTAATAGTTTCAGATAATCCTATCTTTCGTCTTTGTACTCTAATGAGGCTGTGTTAAGGTGCCGTCATACCTTGCTGCAGATGTATTGTGTTTTACGTGGAAGCTAAATGAGTTTTGTGGGGCATTAGTAACAGCCTGTGTGGTTTGCCACTTGCTCCAATTCCAAAGCACTCAACAAATTATACAGAGTAAATCTATTGGTATGAAAATGCAGCTACCTCTGGGATCGAGAGCAGTACTAATTAGTACTTTGCATTTTGCCTGTTCTTCATGATAAGAAATCGTTTATCTAAAAAAAAAAAAACACCACTGACGTATACTCAGTATCTACGATCTTCAGGAAGATAAGCTGTTTCTAATAGCTATTGTGTTAATCACAGTGAGATTTGAATCAATTTGAGAAGCTGAGACAGCGTTATCATAATTCATAGTTATTGTAAATATAAAAGATTAGCAGTAATAAGAAAAGGATATAGAAAGATAAGGATGTTTTCATCACGCATTTAGCTTCCATGCACAAACAGCAAGAGGAAGAGTATACTGTTTACACTTAACACAATGCGTACAGTTCATTCTGCAAGCGTAGGGAATTTTCCTTAACATGGTGAATGGTGCAATTCAATCTGATACGACACTATTGCTGGGTAGATCCTGAGAGAAACTTTACTTAGATAGCTTCATATAACTTTCAGAGAGCAAATGAAAACTGACAGAGGAGACTCAGAGATGGTGGCATTGTGGCTCAGGTGACCACTTATGAGTTGACAAAGCTGATGTTGGAGGAGAAACTGTATTCTAAGCAATACCAGTTATCATGCAAGAATTGTTGCAAGTCTATATATGTTGTATTAATTCCTTGCTTTTTCTGTGCTTCATTTATTGTGAAATGGGTGAAATCACTATGGGAATAGCAAGCCTAAATGCACTAAAACTTCTGAGCAACCTACAGAGTTTACTTCATTTGCTGTCATTGATAATAAAGCCATAATATTTTCCTTACTGCAAATATGTGAAAACATCCCAGGGCAACTAAGCACAGTGAGTCCTTGTTGTTCTCTTTAAGTTTATGATCCAATAGCTTATGCAGCATTCGAGGGTCAATGTGTGTTAACCGAGAGTAGGTGGAACTTATTATGCCTGTCTTATAGTTTTTCACAGGACTTATCCAGGTTATTTAACACACTCTTCTATTACATAAACATGTAAAGCTTAAAACATGTATTTTCTGTAAGTAGTAGTGGGTAGGGAAGTCCAAAATAACTAACCTAAACATGTCTGTAAATGGGTGTCTAAGCCAGAATTGTCCCCCAGTTAATTTATATCTGTTCCACCTTGCTGTTATTGCCAGATTAGTTATCGTTTGCAACTAAACTTGTCAAGCCAGAAGTGGCTTAAGGAAAAACAAAAAACAAAACAAATCAAAACACCAAAAACAAACAAACAAAAAAAACTTTGATGCAAGAAAGCTGTAACCACACAAGGACTATCTTTCAGTTCTCTTATGAAACAGATGTTTCATTGCTCCATATAGAGGAAATTGAGATCAGCTGATTACCTCACAGATTGGCCTGAAAAAGTGAGCATGTAACTTGCAGCCAGTAACTGTGAGAAGAGTTTTAGAAGTGCGCTGTTTTACTTGGGAAAGGGGCAGTGGTGAATAACCAGCTTGGAGTGGTACTTGGCAAGAAGGTCCTGATGACAATATGTTTTTGAAGGCACCGTGAAACAAATAAATGTTCTGAAAAAGGAGATATGCGCAACAAATTCCAGGGCAGGAGAACAGCTGCAGAAATGTTTTATGCCTTTGTTTGATCTCCAAATTTAAACTGAGCTGCTTTGTTTCACGGTGCCTGCAAACAACGGAGTTTCTTCTAATGCCACAATTCATGCGTGTCTGTGGAAAAGCTGCAACTATTTGCAGCCATCTGAGTGTGTAGGTGGATGTGTATTTAACAGGTCTTTAATCAAAGAGAAGGAGGTATTTAAAACAATTAGTTGGGATTTTAAAGCGGCGGGTGCAGATAGGCTCAGCATGCTGGACATTGTCATGTGTGGTGTGTAAGGCAGCAGAAGATGGAGGGCTAGGAGAGCTGATGTCTGATACCTACATCCATCTGTCATTGGGATAACTTGCAGATATGTCTGACTAGGGTTCAGGTCCTGTTGCATCATCGGGTATGCACACATGTTGCAGGAGTGGGTGCTGTTGCCCTGGTGCTGCTGGTTTGTATGCTGCTTAGGGTGCAGATGCGTGCAGGTTCTGCTCGGCTGGCTGAGGGCCATTGTAGGCCTTGAGGACTGTTAGAAAAGCTGTGTGGTCTTTCCAAGACAATGTGTGCATAACTTGCATAATTTTGCAGCTCTTTGCATAGGATGCTTCTCCGGAAAATGCTATCTTTGGTCATATTCACTGGAAGTTCTTGGAGGACTTTGAAGGATGCATTCAACATTGTATAAGGGGAACTGTTCTGAAAATGTGCAGCAGTGCTGTTAAGCATAGCCAGTTTTGTAAACTTGAAGAAGACATTGCTTTCAGCCAGAACTGCTGAGTGGAGCCGGTTTAGGATTTGCAACCCCCACCCTTTTTCTCTCCTCAAGTAATTAGCTCAACTAAAGTGGGTTATAGTACGGGTGTTTAACTAAAAGCAAAAAGTAGTGCCCTCTGCTATGGATTAATAAAGAACAGAATTAAAATGGCACATGAGGCTCCTGCCAGGCAGCAAGAGGTTTTTAGGGGGCAGTTCCAAATGTCCCCTGGAAGCAGTGCTAGAGATGCCTGGGCTGCAGCCAGCAGCGCCCAAGTCGTGCACGGAACAGCTGGCGGGAGCAGGGCTGGGAGGGTGGGGAGCGCGGTGCTCCCGCAGCTGGGAGAGGTCATTGCTGTATGCTCTGGTGGATAGGAAGGACAAAAGGGAAGAGCTGAACCTTCCCAGAAAAAGGGCATGTAAATAAAGGGTGGGGAATTACTTTTTTTCTGTCCAGGATATAGAGAGTAATTCTTCACAAACGTATTTAACCAAATAAATAAAAATCCCTGGAGCACAGAGTTTTGCACTGATTTGAATACGATAATTATCTTCTTGCCATTTGGGTAGAGATTAATATTTTCATAAGCAAAGGATATATTCACTCTCTTAAATGATGACAGCTGAACAGACCTGTCTACTGAAAGCAAGGTAGTTTGCAGAAACATTGAGCACCCCATGTGCACTGACTTTCTGTGGTGTCCCTGAGATTCCTGGGCAGTGCAGTACCATGGCACGGCACATAATTGGAGGAAAGAGCCTGTTACCCTTTTGGCCAGTGTGAAGATCAACTTTCCCAAGCACATTTGCTTTCTGCACTCCAAACTATTGGTCATGTAAATGTTACAGAAAACAAACCAGCTGCCTGAACCCAGGTTAAGGAAAGGTTGTTCAGGTGGCACCTGCTAAATCAAGGCCCTTAATCCCTATCAGTTCTCGTCCCTGACTACAGAAGCAGTGACCTGAACACTCTTTTCTCCCATATTACATATAATTTCTCCAATTCCTTTGTTTCTGTTGTTCTTCCTGCACACACTGCAATTTCTGCTAACAATCTGATTTCGGAAGGAATATTCTGAAAGTCTGCGTTGTAGACCATGTATCTGATGGAAAAGTACTATAGACAGTGGAAATTTAGTCAGATGAATGAAAATATAAAAGTTCATATGTTTTATACTGAGGAAGAGAAGGTCCAAATTGCTGATGAGCATTAAAGACAGGTATGGATTGGGTGCCCTATCTCCTCTTAGTGGAACAGTGAGAGCAATAAAATCAGTGTTTTCCACCTTGCCTATATGTGCATATTTCTTGATCAGCTCTCTTTCAAGAAACAGGAGAGTGAATAAGTTGAAATGGCCATCAGATAGTCCACACTTATTAGTAATTAATTAACAGAATTCTCTACTCTTTCTTTTTTTCCCTGCTATGACATTCATCCTCTTTCTTACTCTTTTTTCTTCTTTTTCTGAGCTCCCCAGTTCAAAAAAGACAGGGTCTGGAGCATCTCGCCTATGAGGAAAGACTGAATAACATGGGTCTGTTCAGTCCAGGGAAAAGGAGACTGAGGGGAGATCTGATGGGTGTTTGTAAATATATAAAGGGAGGTGGGAGGCAAACGGATGAGGCCAGGCTCTTCTTGGTGGTGCGTAGCAAGGACTAATGGCCTAAAACTTGAACACAGAAAGTTCCATACAAACATGAAGAACTTCTTTGTGGTAAGAGTGACAGAGCATTGTAACACATTGCCCAGAGAGGTTGTGGAGTCTCCTTCTATGGAGATATTCAAGACCTATCTGAATGCCTACTTGTGCAACCTATTATAGGGTACCTGCTCTAGCAGAGGTGTGGACTCGATGATCTCTTGGGGTTCCTTCTAACCCCGGCAATTCTGTTTCTTCAGGATCTTAATGTTTAAAGATTTCAAAAGAAGAGAATGTACAAGTGTAAAATGTTTTTCTGTGGAGAACAGTGACTAACAACAGTGTTTTGTGTGTTATCACTACACAACACTTTTTTTTCCTGCAGTTATTTCTCTCCACCCTGACTGCTTGCTCCTTTTAGTTGCATTATGATAAGCAGACTTCTCTCTGTGGGGCTCAGTGGTTAGTAATAACTCAACCTCACGAGGCAGAATTATACTTTATAGCCCATGTGATCTGTCATAAGTGGTGATATGTAGGACTGCTCTTTAAGTAGTTGCAGGAAATGCAGCTTACAGACCTGTTTTTTTAAACCTATTGTAGAAACAGACGCACAAATTGTAACAATTAATGAAAAACTCTTAGAAATTTGACTGTGTAGACTTGCAAATGATTCTTGAACTCAAAATTGCACCAGTGAACTGTTTTCAATTAATCATTTACTAGTTCCATTTAACATTGAACAGAAGATCCCAGCTGAGTGTAGAAAATCTAGTAGATGGGAAAATATTGCACATTGGCTTTGAATTCTTCTGAATTTCAAACCTAAAATGAATGTAGATTATAGCTTTGTTCCTAGTAGGGAACTTGAAATTTTGCCTTTTTATCTCTCTTACAACATCAATAGCAATCATTTTTCCAGACTTGGCCAAAAAAAAGGGCTGCAGTGTTCATGGCTGATTGAAAAAGAAGTTGCTCCAAACGGGGATCAAAGGCTGACATTAACCCTTATTAATCATATCACTAATACATATTAAAAGACCACAGGAACTCAAGTGTTCCCCAGTAAGTGCTGATTAAAAGACAGCAAGAAGTTATACATCCAACAGATATACAAAAACTGGAAGAAAGTATCCTATCAAATCTGTTATCTCAGCATTGGGACCAAAGCACTTCCACACAGTATGTTATGACCTATCATCATTTAACAATTTCTTCTATGCTTCTTCAGTGGAAATTTTGTTTTAGACAGGATTTTTCATTTTAAAATATATTGTAAATGTATGTACTTCACTATGCATTTACTTGAAACCAAGTGCAGAATGTGCATGCCTTGTACACATTGATGTTTGTGGTCATCCTTAATTCCTGAGCACCTTTAATTCTAAAGTTAGGATCCCCACCACCATCCTGCCTCCTGCCCCTGCCTCTTAAAACCAGTTTCTGCACTCAGGGACAAGTGCTACTGAGATAGTTGATGAACTTCACACTGTAGGTACTATTAGGTAATACAGCGCAGTTCATGGAAAAGCTTGAAGATGAGGACCCGATGGACCAAATAGTCAAAAGATGTTCAGAATGCTCCAAGAACTCAATGGAAGTATCTTTAGGATCATGTCTGTGATCCACCCTGTACCTTCTATTTTGTGGAGGGATGTAGAAGACAATGTCACTCTTGAATTTCTAGGAACACTAATAGTGCTATATTCTTGAAATAGCATAATCTTCCTGAAAGATGGAGGCATTCTACTCAGGTATACTCAGGTATAGTCTTGCACTCTATGCTTGATATTGATGAGTAAAGAGGGGAGGAGGATATAAGCGAAGGCTTGATGATCTTCTGCAAATAGTGGCTGAACAGGAGTATTTGGAGAGAGGAAGAAAAACACTGCTTGGTAATTATGACATGGTAGTCTCTGGGAGGAATACTGTAATAGTCGTATAAGCAACTAAAAAATTTGAGCATTGTTGAGATTGCACTAGTCCTAAAACTTTTTCCAAAACTCTGCTTTGGTTGCCAGCATCAGCTTTTGCTCTAGTTCAGGTTCAAACAGCTGTTTTTCATCCATGAATTCAATTCACTGTGTTGAACGTGGGCTCACTATGTGGTAGTGATGCAGTTGCAGGCAGTAAAAACTAGCTAGTGTTGTATGTCACATACACGTATTTCTAACATTTAAATGCAACTGTCCAACCTACTCAATGTGACCATACAGACAATAATTCTTGTGGGATGACACAAAAATTATCCAGGAAAGGGAAATACTATTTCTGTTCAAAAAGCTATTTTAACATGTCACTCTGATTGCCTGCTACCTTTTTTTTTTTTTTTTTTTTTGGTGCAACAGCTGTATCTCATGGCCAGTAGTGTCAAATACTAAAGAGGTGCAGGATGAAGGGAATGGATGTGTTCTCTCTTCATTGCCAGAAGGAGGTCATCCATCAGTGCCATTACAGTGGTTTCATTTGTGTCCTGGCTTGCATCCAGACTGTGCTGGGACTGCTTCAGTTAGCTAAGTAGACTCCCTTAGCTCTTCTAAGATGTATATTCCTTGCCACAGGCAAAGCATTCCTGCAAATAACTGTATTTTTATCTATGCTTTTGTGAATATCTGTCAGCCGGACGAGAAGCTGTCCAAGATGTTCACACAGGGAAACTAGATTGATTTGAACTTAGGCTGTACAATTAACAATCTTTTAATAACTATTAAAAGATTTAGGTATGTTCCACACTGTTCAAGTTGCTAGTGCAACATCTGCTTCCGCCTTCTCAGTGTCAGCCTAATCAATTCTACAGACATTTGGGATCAACAACATCTGGCAAAAAAGGCAATAAAGCTTCCCTACTATTATTGTGAAGCTAGAGGCCAGATCTGGGATTTTTTAAAGCATGTTTTTACTACTGGCCACAAAATGGCTTAATGCCTAGATCTTGCAGTAGGAGTTCCTCCAGTAAACCCATTTAATGATTCTTCCTCATCTCTCTTAAAAGAAATGTAAGTATACAATACAATTGTATGCAATACACTCCCTGCATTTCACTCAAAGAGGAGGAACAAGATCCCACCAATTGCAGTTATCCATCTCATTAGTCCTAGGCTCAACAGCATACCTTTCACCAGTTTGCAGGTAACATTGTAAAGTGTTCTATTTATTCAGCCTGCCTAAGCATGCTCCTTGCTTATTTGCCTTCTAAGCTTGACATTGTCATCTTTCGTGATTATGGTTGATGTCTGCAGCTCAGAGCAGATACACATGTATTTTACTACAATTTTCTAACATTTTGCTTGTATTAGTTGGATTGTCTTTGAGTCTATGGTCACAGCTATGAACTGAGAAGTTTTCTGCATAAGTCCAAAGAGGAGAAAAAAAGAAAAAATTCTCAACTGCACTTTGAAGAAAGAAATAAACTGGCAGGGTCCTAAGTTGAAATTTCTACTAATTTCACACTAACCCTAGTAAGAGCTTCCTGTGCAGTTGGTGAGGCTTTGCCAGTCAGCCTTTGGGGACAAGTTCTGCCAGTCCACACAGCAGCTTCTTCACACTGGGATGCAGACTGGGACAAAGCAGTTTGCACTGTGAGCCTCTTTGCCCTCTTGATCATGCTAGTGCTAGCCTTTTCAAACTGACAGAGCTGGACAGGTTTTGCTCAGCAGATAAACCATTGCTTGTTTGGAGTCAAAGCTGAAAAGTGCCAAACTCATTCAGTGCCACTTGTCTGACTGCATGGATAGCAATTAGCTAGAGGTGCTAAACTATATGGCACCTCCCTGTTTTATTTGCATCTTCTAGCTGTAGCATTACATTCACGTGTACCTATTTTTTCCTGGAAATAAAACTGGAGGTTTAAGAATATGTATTATTATTTATACATGAAATGCATCACTTATTTTACTTCAGTTTGGAGCATTTCTCTCATATCGTCAGTATGCACTAAGGATATTCAGCAAAAGTAACAGTGATGTAGAGACGAAGCCCTAAATTTCACTTTGAACAATTTTGGTCAGTATTTCCGCTCATTGGAAGATGTTAATGAAAATAAAATAGAGTAAGAGGATATATTTAAATGTAGTGTAGAAATCTTGGCTTGTGTGTAGTCTGTAATACTGGACAAATTCACACTGCTCAAAAATTGTCTTTTGAAATAAAGTCTGGAAAGAACAAGAACCTGACAGCCCTGGGAGCAGTGTCTTCAGTCCTGGAACTAGCATGGTTAATCTGGAGCAAAGTTTATTTCACGTTGCTGGAAGGAGCAGGCCCCTCAACAGCCTTCAGTTTTGAGATGACTTGAGTTCCTTGCAATTGCCAACGCAGCACCTGCGCTAGAAACAAGTTTTTAAAAACTAGGTCATAATCACACGTGCAGTTGTTGACTGCACAAAACAGGCAGGCTATAAAGCTGTCCTGTTTTATCTGCTTTAAGTGCTGGCATGCAATGTCAGGAAACCCAGCAAATACAGGACCACCTGTGGAGTCCTTGTTACGGCATGATCCTGTTAAGTTAATACTCTCAAGCCTCTCTGCTGACTAATACAGGCAAACATTACAGCTAGCCAGGGGTTTAATAAGAGGGATGCTTTTACCTAGGGTACGTGCCAACCCTGAGATTACTATGGAAAGCAAGCCTAAAAGTAAGCAAGAGGTTAAAAAAGAAAACGTCTGGCTTTTTCAACAGCTGGGTTCCATTGTGAAAGGGTCATATAGTGCCAAGGAAAACAGAAAATAGGAAGGCACACAGATTTGTTAGTTTGAAGTAATTGACCACATGGTGTCCAATGGTTTGTGTTCTCATGTTCTCTAGAGCGAAGTCCCACGGGAGCTGAGGCAGGGGTTCCAGTTCCTAGCACTCTATTGTTTACTCTGATGGTTTCCAGATGCTGGAGACAAGGACAGTGAAATCTCTGGGATGCTGCCAAGGAATGAAAAAGACTAAAGAAAACACTGAGGATATTTTTTCATTTTATTTTTAAAGAGACAGCTCTTCTTTTCACTAAGATCATCTTAATTTACAATTTCCCTGCTTTCTCTAATACACGTGCACATGCTTTTTCTTTCCCATTCTTCCCTCTCTGTTTCTCTTTTTGTATGTAAACAGCTGCAATGCAATCAACGAAGGGAAAGCGATGGCGCTGTATTTTTTCCCTTGGCATCCTTAGCTCATTTAGCTGCAACACTGAAGATGTACAAAAATGATTAGAAAACCCCAGCAAAAACTCCATAGCAGGCACATCACCAAGAGAGTGTTAGCAGTGATGGGAAAGCCTCAGAAGGCTGTGAGTTCAAGTTTGCTTTGGCATGGCTGTAAGAAATTTGCAGAATTCTATAAAGCCTTTCCAAACATCAGAACCACTGAAATTAGGGAAGGGGAGCGGAGAGCAAGGCAAGGAGAGCAGCAGGCACTTTCATCAGCAAGGTCAGAGCACAGAAAAGACCAAGGGAATGTTAAGTTACAAGGAGAGTCCTTTTGGTAATTAATTCTCATCTCTCAGTAAGATGAGGTCCAAGAACAGGACTTTTCTTGTGCTGGAGAGTGTTTGGAGACTGGTCTTCCAGTCAAGCCTGGCTGCCAATGCTCTGAGTTGCAGTGAGCTTCTGCATTGCACCTATGTGTGTGTAGGCATTTGTGGTTGGACAGAGGCTGTGGAAATCAAGTAAAAGGTTGTCTGGGTTCCATGTTAGCAGTATCAGCTCATACCTCTTCTTTTGTAGTAACGAAGGACCTCAGGATATCTGCTATAGCTGTGTATTTGCTGCATTGTTTGTATCCCCTGAAAAGGATGGTAAGCGCAAGGGAATGAGTGTCTGCAGGAAAACAACTCCTTTAAAGTAGACTTTGTGTAGAGGTTATCTTGCTAACGCAAGACCTTAGCAAAACCAGTCCTTCACAGAGAAAGTCCTGAAACAGTCTAAAAGCTTGATTCTATATTCAATGGTAAGTTAACATTCCACCCAAAACATTGTTCAATACACCTTTCTGTTCAAAACAGAAGGCAAAATCTATTGGGCAGCTTTCAGTCTCTTTGATACTGCCATTCTCTGCTTATTCAGACTCTTCCGAAGAACCTTTTATGAAAACTAAAGATACTGAGATCTGATGTTCTGGGCTGAAGCTCTGATTGCACAGCATGTTTCCTTTTTTTCCATCCTGTTTTCTGAACTTACTGAAATGGACCTTCCATCTCTTTCCTTTCTGATTCATTATTATCTGGATGTAAGGCTGATACAAATACTTTGTTCAGAGAGGAGTATTTGCTTGTTTCTCATATGCATTTCATAGATTTTAATGCTGGAAGAAGCGGAGAATCTCTATAACAGAAACTACTGTGTTTCTTTTTGTAATACCTACAGTAGAAAGAATTTCTTTTTCCTTTCTCTTAATGCATGTGTTAACAACAGTACAGTGGAGCTGAATCCTGATGGCAGTGTGAAATAAAAAATTGATTAAGAATACTATTTCTCAGCAGATATTATAAGCAGGACTTCCAACATGAGAAACACTTTGGCAAATGCCATCGGAGGCATGTCTACATGTTGGAATGTAGGCACCCAGTCCTTTTGCGAGTCAAACAGGCTGTGCTGATGGAAACCTCAGTACTCACGCTTTGTGAATCTACTGACAAATAGGCTGAGGCACTTGACGAGTAGGTTGATACCTCTATCTGTCTGTTGACATGATAAAATCATTAACTGTCCAATTTTGTCGGAGAGTTGTCCTTCCCAGCTCTGCAGGGCAGGCCATATATTTGAGCACATCCCTTTTGGATTCTATTGTTGTGAGCTATGGCAACAGCCTTCTCCTTTTCCACTTTCCCTCCATTTTTTTTTTAATAATGAAATCTAAGCTGCATTTGAAAGCAAAAGAATCCCTGTGATTCCTCTAACTGACTCCTTTCCTTATTTCCAATTAAAATGCAATAAATGAACTGCAAGCCTATTTCTCTCTCCACAACTTTAAAGAAGCATTAGGATTGGGATTACCTGGTATCTGTATCGTGTCCTGAATGGAACCTGTTAACAGAACCACTCAGGGCGTTCTGAGTCAAGATGTTGTTTTACAGAGCCAGCAGTGGCTGCCAGAGGAGGTACCAAAGCAAGCCATGGGGCAACCAGTACTGCCACAGGGTGCTCTGCCCACCCCCAGAAACTTGCTGCCTTGGGACATCCAGGGCCAGAGGAGCATCCTTTTGCACCTCTTTCTGCCCTTGCTTCTCTGAAGTGTAGTCTGGGAGGACTATTAAGACAGAGTCCAGCTGACAAACAGTGGTGTTATGATGTGCTAACCAAGTGGCAGTGCTAGCTTGTAATTCATTTATGTTGGAAACATCACAAGTGACTGAACAGTGTGTGTTTCTTGTTTTGGGTGGAGCTGGTGAGTAATGTGCCTGTCAGATGCTGAGCTAAAATCTTTACATTTCCATGCATTGCTTTTTAACTTGAAAGATGCAGACAAAATCAAAATGACTTACTGTCAAATGAGAACTTGAATATTGAAAGGTTTGCAACCCTCCAGAGAGACTCCATCAGAGTTTCAGAGTGTACCTTGCCTCTCTAGTTTTCTGTCTTAGTGAACAACTGCATAGCTGGAACTTGTTCTTAGTCTGCATGCAGAGACAAAAATGTGCTGGAGGACAAAGCTTAAAAGGATATTTAATGTGTGATGATTTTTCTTATTTCTTTGTGTTACACTGGATTTGGTGAAGATGTTTGAAGGCTAATCCTTAGCTTGTCAAAATAGATATAACTGGATAAATGCGTCCTGGTGATTTCATAGTGGTTGTGAATCTAGCTCCTGTGAATCTAGTTTCCCTCTTAAACTCAATAGAATAAATTAACTGTATGGAAAGATATATGCTGCAGTCCTCTATACAGAAGTATTGCAGTTTTGATTGGCTTTTAGGTACTACGTGAGGAATATGTTACTAAGTTCTTTGTACCCTCTGCTTTTTCAGGCACCTGAATTAGAGTTTGGAAAGCTTGTCAGAAATTAGTACACTTGGGGCTTCTGGTCTTCGCCAAGCTAGTATGAATATCTAACATGCTGTGTTAAAGCTTAGTGGCAATATGGAAACCTTTCAATTCCGCTGCACTTTCAACAGCTGCCAAGCTGGCACTACGGTGTACAAGTTTTGAATCAACCTGGTGTGTTTTTTTCCAGGCAGACTTTTTTCCTAGCTGTAAAAACTGATTACTCTTTTACTCCTATTTTAGAATAACATTTCACCTATGGTTTGTAAAATGTGGCTGGAAGGAGATCTAGGACAAGTGCAGTGGCTTGAAAAAGATGAAATAATTTCTTGCTAAGCATGTTTTTCTTATTCATCTATATAAACATTTTTTGTTATTGGAAAGATAAGGCATATATTTGCCTTTTCTTTATGTATACTACTGAAACAACTGAAATTTTTGAATAATAACTTTGAGAGGATATCCAGATCTTTATAAGCAGGTAATGCTTTGGAGTGTACCTGGATTTTGGTGTTAAGTTTCAGATACCACGAAGGGGTTTTGTTTTCACAAAGTATACCTCATCAATGCATTTTTCAGGTGCTTAGAATTCTAAATTAATGTTTTATTTTTTGATCTGCACTTCTACAATTTTTCAAGTGATGAAGAGTAATACAGTGTGGACCAAATTCAGTATGTAATGCCAAAAGTGAAGCTAATGTTTTATTTTGTATTTTTCCTACAATTACTGTAGCTTACACTGTAAACTCGTGAGGGTTTGAACTCTATCCTGTGCTCTGCATCAGAACTGGAAATAGAGCTCTGATCAAGTCAAGAAATTTTAAATGGAACGTATGTATTTGTTTGAGGACAGAAATGGAGATAGATGCCTTCAACATTGGTCTGCAACTCCAGCATGCTAAAAATGTGCTTGCTGCAAGCAGCTGATTCTCTTCAAATATGTCTGATCTAGCAGATGTCTTAGTTAGGAAGTTATGACCTCAAACATTGGCTTATGTAGAGAGGTTGGCTCCCAAAGAGGGGCTCCCAAAGAGACAGTCAGAGAGAGAAAATAAGGAAGGAAAATGGTTTTATTTGTTGCATCCGGTTAACCGGTAACAAAACAAACAGAAAAACAAACTCAATTATATCCTGGATTTCAAGAGCTTCAATTCTAAACTTGGTTTGACCCGGTTACTTTGGGCTGTCTTTAGAAAATGAAATGCTGCCTTTCCTCCTAGGTTTGAAAACTGCTTCCGGCCTGGGATTTATGGCTAGTGGTGGGCCTCAAAGGACCACGTGATGTTCAGTGAGTAAAGCAGATATAGCTGCAAACACAACCCAAAAAAGAGGATTATCAATAGATTTCTACAGTGTTTCTTTCTATCCCACATAGAGGACCCCAAGGAGTTTTCTCCCCTCTTTTTTTCCCTTGTTTCAGCTCAGTTAATCATGTTTGGGGACTGCATGTTGTGGTCAAAATGCATATATTTCTAAGCTGGTTGCATGGCTCTAAAATATTCTACACTGAGATACTATCTTGTTCTCATCCAAAATATAGAAGTTGGCTACTTCTGCTGGAACTATTTAATGCTTTTTGAGGCTCATGCCTAAAATAAGCACTGTTGGATTCTGGCAGTGGTTTACATTGTATGCCTTCTGAGCTGTGCGTTTCCTTGTCAGAATGTGTGAACAGATTACGGTACTGGCAAATCATGCTGCTAGTAATCTACAGGCAAATCAGATAAGGGAGCACTGAATGGCCCTTGTGGTTTCCAGGCAGGCTTCACTGGCGGCAGAAACAGTTTTGCTGCAGAGTTCAGTGGGAGTAAGATGCAGCTTCCATAGAGAGGGGCAATGATATTTTTTAACTCGCAGTCAGTATCTGCTTTGAGGAGTATTGAATATAAGGCATTAAGAGATAAGAAACATTAACTTATTTTCTAGTTAGACCATTATAACTGATGGAAAACTTAGAAATACTATTAACATTTCATATTTATAGTTACTGTATTTTCCTTGAAGCACTGTTCAAATATAATTTTGAATTCCTAACTCTTCTGTGTCCTCGCACATTGGAATAAATCTGGGAGAAGAGTTCAAGCCTTGCAGCTCTTCCACAAATCTATGCCTGTAATCTTGTTAGCATTTTACTTGTATCTTTCTTTCATTCTCTTTTTGAATGTATTCTTTATTATTACCAGCAAGCCATTATCGTTTCTTAGGTTATATTAAAACAAACAAACAAAAAAACACTGTTACTCAGAAGACAGTTTTCATCTTCTCACGGTAGGCTCTTTCCTACCTACATATTTTTTAATATATAAAGAACAAAATATGGCTGGAGGAAAACTTGCTTTAAGGAAACAAAACTTGACAGAGCTAAAATAGGACTTGAAGGGAAGATGATTTAATTCCACTATGGTGCTTGGGTCATTGCCCTCCTTATTTCTCTCTCTTCCTTGTGGATCATTGATCGATTTTATAGGAATATGGTAAGGCAAACTAAGTTCATTATTTTAGACCAAGCATAGCAATGTGAGTCAAATAGAGTAAAAGAAAAGCACAAGGAGATAATTAAAAGGAATAATGGATTAAGTTCCATTACTGCACAAGGAAAACTCTCTTGGAACTGATTAAGGACTGCAGGATATGGCAAAGAATTTAAAAAAGGCTGCATCTGGCACTTGATACCCAAAGCTATAAGCACAACAACATGATACAGGTGTTTGTGTGCATTTTCTGTCACAAGTCTAATCACCTAACACAAAATCTAATCCAAACAAGTTCTTAGACACACATTTTAACTAGAAAGTACATGGAAAAAGAAAAAAACAAAAACCAACAGCTTCATGAAATTAGCTAAATTTTAGTGGATCGTGGTCATATGTCTCTGACAGCAAACGTGATATGATAGAATCTGAACTGCTTTTTTCTTAGAGAAAAGAAAAATATTCTTATCTCAACCGTGTTTCATTTCTCTGTGTGAGCTGTATATGTGGGGAAAAGTTCAGAGCTGGTTACTTTTCCTAACACTCAGACTATTTTAGATCAGACAAAAGAGAAAAGAGTCGCTGCTGAATGAGACTCTGTTTCCATTACTTAAGATGGTTCTCATTTTGCTGTAGAAATACATGTGAAAGCAAAAGAGGCAGCTGCGCCAAAGAGCCCAGTAACCCAGAAATTTCCTGTCCTTTTCTTTCCTATGGAGAATGCTGGGATTTGGAAGCTCTCAAGACAAACATGCATCTATATTCCCATATAAGACACCAGCACAGTTGCCAAGATTGCAAGATACCACAGAATCCGTAGTTGTCTTTGAGACCAACTGTACTAGGAAAGGATAATCCTGCCTTTTATTTATAAATAAAAATATATTTTTAAAAAATTCCCCGTTATCCATTAAAGTCAAATGTGTGCTAAGATAAATAGAAGTGAAAATGGCTAATTCCTAGGGCCTATGATTATTTCATCTAGATGGGGTTTTGTGACAGTTTTTGCTATAGTGCTTTATAATTCTTGTTCGCATGCACCATAAACACCATGAGAAACAAGCACTGTCTGGTTATGGGTGGATGTGTTTTTCTTTCTGGGATGTGCACTGTAGAGTTTCATAGAACTGGAAATAAATAGTTGTCTACCACTCAGAGCAAAGATGCTGAGTTCACTTCAGATGCAATTAAAATCAGGGCTGAAATACTGCTTGGGGTTAACGGTTCTAAGAAAGCTATGATGTTACTGATGTAACATGGACTTTCCCGTTGCTGTGGAAGTTAGAGACTGTATATATATAGCTTTGCTCTCATCCAGTTTGAGAACTGGCATGTATCCCATTTTTGCCTGCACAGTACCCTGATGCTGACTGTGGGTAGCCCTCTGTTGCAGCTTCTCCTTGGGAGCATTGCTCTCCATAAACAAGATTGTACGTGAGCCAACCAATTTACTTTTCCCCTTTATCTTAGCTCTTAAGCTATGGAAAGATAACAGTGACTACAGGAAGACTGTTTTAAAGTGATACGTTCCACTTTGTCATGGAGGCTGGGATGCTGCTCTCTGGATATGACAAGGAAGAAAATGTTATATGCATGATTGACCAGAAGAATTCCTTGAATTGGCTGAATGTGACTTGCCAAGGAAATAGGTTATTATTTTCTCCTCTCTTCTTCCTCTGCTGGAACTTTTTTTCACTACATGGGAATGGTGAAAATAAAAGAGCAGAAGAAAGGAATGAAAGTGAAAGATCAAAGCTTTTGATTCAGTCAGACTTAGTGATCACTTTATTAACATTGTATTTACAATTCAAGGTTTAAAAAAAAAAATCAAAGTGCAGATTTGTAAGTGTGCTTGCTGGCTACGTTGATGTAAACTGAGTTATTCTATTGTGACCTGCTGCTGATATTTCTACATGAGAACAACCCATTGTCACCAGTAGGGTCCAGTTCAACAACCACCTCTTGGGGAAAAGTGAGATTAAATATCACCCTATTAATATCTGATGCTTGTCTTTATAGGTTTTTGTTGGCAATAGAAGTGGAGTGTTTGGGTTTCTAGAGTATACATAGCTTGATAGAAGACTGCTCAGATTCTGCAGTGCAACAGTACTCCTTCAGAAGTCAGCTAGGTTTTTTACAGAGGGGAAAATAACCTTATGGTCCAGTCTTACAGTTGGCTTTAAGCAACTTGACCTGTAGTAAAATTGCAAACTCCCTCAAAGTTTTAGGAAAATCTTCATAGGCACAAGGATGTTGCTTTAAATTCATGTCTTTAAAAATACATGTTTTGTCACTTACTGTAAGCCCAGAGCTGTAACCACGTCTTGATATTTGAAAGGGACTGTATTATAAAATTCAGTCATTTTCTTTTAATATCCTTTAATATCTAATAGTTCTTAATGGAATGTCTAATAGTTGTTTATTGGTAAGCAAACATCAGCCTTCCCTCATTTCTGTGGCAAACATATGCAGGCAGAAGGACTTACTCTTCCAGTACGAGGCAAAGAACAAAGAACTTTATATTGGCTTGAGAGCATTTGTACTAGTTCAAGTATAACAACAGAAAATCCCTTCTACCACGTCTCCAAGAACCAGGCATGAATCTGATAGAGACATCTGTGCCTGGAAAATGTGCTATGTGCTGGCCAAGTTGTCTGTGCAGGGTGAAATATGGGGTAAGTGAAAGTACTTCCCTTGTAAAGCGAGTAGTAGTAAAGCTACACAGAAACGAGAAAGAGGCTTCTCCTCTGCTCAGTGATACCTCCTGCCAAGGCAGGCCAGAGTAAGAGATGAGATGAGCAGAAACATTCTAAGATGAAAGGAAAGTAAGAAGGAGAAAGAAGAAAATTGAGTGGTGAGAGACCATAGAAAGCACCATGGAAAAAAAGATCAAAAAAGATCAATTCTTCAGCAATCAGATGTTCTTACATTTCTTAGAATATGTTGCTAGTTCACCATGACAAGTCTGCAAGCCAGTTAGCACCCTGTCTTGAAGTAAATTAGGTGAAATAAAGGGGGAGAACAAGGCATTTTAGTAAGGGCAGAACTGAGCTAATTAAGTAAAGGTATGTAGATATTTTTCTTTTTCTTTTTCTTTTTAAATGACTTTTGTCATAAGGCCAAAAGATGTATTGGGAAAATAAAGACTGCTCAGCCTCGCATTTGTCCCTGAAAAAATCGTGGGGTGAGTTCTCCTGGAAACCATTTCTGCGCACATGAAGAAAGTAATGGGGAACAATCAGCATGGTTTTACTGAAGGTAAATTATGCCTGATTGCCTTCTATGATAGAATAACTGGATTTACGGATGCAGGGAGAGCAAGGGGTATCATTTACTTTGACTTAGAAAAGCTGTTGATATATCTTCCACAGCACTCTTGTATTGGAACTAGGATGATATTGTCTGAATAATGCGGTTAGAAAAAAATCAGGTTGGATGACTGAGCCCAAGGGAAGTGGTTTGAGGGTCATACTCTACCTGGATGGCATTAATGGGATGGCACGTATCTGTCCTTGAGTTTCTTTAGCAGTGATGTGGCTGTGATGATGGAGAGCTTGCTTATAAATCTGCAGGTGACGCCCAGCTTGTGGGAGCAGTCAGTCTGTCAAGGGCAGAGCTGTTGTTCAGAGATCTAGATTGGATGGAGGAATGGGCTGATGGGACTGAATGAAACTCAGTAGGGACAAAGATGAAGTCCTGACCCGCAGCAGAAGAGGCCCTGCCAAAAGGAGGGGCTGGGCATTGACCAGCCAGGGAGCAGATCTGTGGGAAGGAAGCCATTTTCCATTCCATTCCACTCTATCTCAAAAACATTACAGGAGATTAAAGCAATATAGAGATAGGTAGCAATAAAAAGTAGAGATGCAGAAGACTATTATGAAGGCCAAATAAATTTCAGTACTCTTTAGATACATTAAGTGAATACACAGCAGAAGTGTAGAGTAGGTAAGCTGGAAGTTCTTCTAGCTCTCTTTCACAGAAGATGATGTTAAATCAGAAAAAATTTAAAAGAAATACACCTTATGCAACTATGGTTCCAATCTTTAGCTCTCACTGAAACCGAGAACATAACAGCATTCAAAACTGGAATTAGGAGTTTATTAAAAAGAGTGAGAATGATGAGTTAGGCATGGTAAAAATTCTCCTGCAATTAATAAAGACCATTATTCCTGAGGACATGTGACAAATACAATTCATAAAATGTATGTTTGTCACATTGTTTTAAGATTTTACATCCATTAATAGCGTCTTTGAATACTTTTGAATTATCTGGACTGTCACTGCCCTTTACTAGGAGTGATCTATTTTTTTAGGCTGCTCCTTTCAGTGCTTAAATAGTCTGAGTAAAAGTGCTGGATATGGACAGGCTTCTGGCAGCACTGGCAGAACTCACACTGCAGTTGTGAAATAGGCTGTGGAAGATGATGACTACGGAAAGGGATGGAGGAATGTATCAAGTAACACAGTGCAAGAGTGTAGTTGCTCACAAAAATGGGGTTGTGGAGAACGTTGTGAAAACCAAGATGTTGGTAGGAAGAGGACACTGACAAAGATGCTGGTGTTGGAAGAAGGACAGAAGAGGGTGTAAACACAATAATGGAGAGAGATCTGAAGTTAACTAAAGTGGCATTGAGCTTCAGGCATGCTGCTATTTTAGTCCATCTCCTGGAACTGCAGGGTTATTTACTGGAAATCTAGCCTGAAAAGGCATTCTTTGTGTAATACTCTAAGTAGGAAGCCACCCCAAGGGATGTGAATTACCAAATACTGTGACGCAGTAGTGTAGAACATAAACCCAAACAAATCAGGGTTCTCAAAGGCCTATAGCTAAATATTTATTTGAAAGTCAATTTAAAAACAGAATTTTCATCCAGCAAGAGCATACAGTAATCCTGCAGGTCTCACATGGCTCTGTTATTTCCTCATGCCACATTTCCAGTCCTAACAGATTTTAATGTTCAAAGACTTGGTCTACAGTGGGATCGGTCCTATCTGCTTTAGGTAACAAAAAGGGCACTTTTCACTGTATTTAATAGTGTAGCAGCAGTACTTATCTATTCAACGCAAGTTACAAAAACTAATAGCAACTCTAGGTCAAACCTATTAGCAAAAAAGACATGAAGCAGGCAGGATTTATGACTTACACTAGATTTACATGGATGTTAAATAATTATAATTTAATTCTTCAATCAGCCTCAAGTTAAGGTTCCACAGAATTCATTCAGTATGAATGTGGCAAACTTACCTTTTCTGAATTTGAAAGACAGTCTTACCACAAATTAATTTGTTGCTGATAAACAAGTTTTGAAACATTTGAGTTTCTTAAGAGAAGTCTGGGAACACTCATTCCTCTTACTGAATCCTTTTCTATTCATTAATAACCACAAGGACACAGATGCAACCACTTTTTTGAGCTTGTGGTCCTCCTTGATGAATAGAAGTCTCAGCATTTATCTATGGGCACCTATAAAACTTTGATCTATCCATTATTTCTTCAATCCTCACAGAAACTGTTAATTGTAGTGCTGTCACAACCCAACAGATGAATTAAAAGTACTCAGGTACCAGAGTAAGGAACAGTAATATATGCTTCTATTTGTGTGGTTTGTTATTTTTACACTTGCAGCTTTTTTTGCTGTAAAAGGCTGATTTTTGGGGGGATAGCAGTTCAAGCATGAGCAGATTTCATGACTTTAACTGTGGAAGTCTGCCATCAATTTTCTACATCACAAAAGATATAGAGAGCATCTCAGTGAGATCCAAGAATGGCTATGAGGTTTTGGTCACATGATTAATGTGTTTAACTGGATGCTGAGCAAAGTCGGCTCTAGGTGCCACAGTTGGTAGGTTTCAGAAATTTTACTTCTAAAATAAAGATTTTAAAAGGTATATCTGGCTGGATAGCAGGTGGAAAAGTTACACAGAGGTTGCTTTAGAGAGCTTAGCATCATGATACCTGTTTTACGCAGGTGAAATTGAAGCATGGATGGATGAACAAGGCATGTCTTATGTTTCACAGCCAGGCAGGTCAGAGTGGAGAACTCAAGTCTCCTGGCTCTGGGATCATTCTTGATTTTAGGCATTGTATGCATCTTGTTAAAAGACAGACATGCAAGTGTCTTTCCTGACAAACTGGTTCCCAAAACAAGGGCAATTTAGTTCAGAATGATGTTTCTCTAAGTCTTTTAGACTTAGGGCCTGTTTTATTTCTGATGAACCATTCACTTTTCTCTTCCTGTTAGGACCACTTCCATGCAGCCCCTCAAACTGCTAAATCATCCCCTCATGCGCGTACACACTGGTAATATTTATTAAATGAAACACTTATGTCAACAATCAGTGCTTGGCAGCCAAGGAAACATGACAGGAAATATTTTAAGTATCAAAAGGGTTGTTACACAGCAGGATGCATGCACTGCTTGAAAGTGGAATCTTATGGCTGGTTTGCTGGGTCTTTACTGATATGCATCTAGAGAAAAGACTTAGATTACAGATAAGGGGCCAATTGGTGTGTTAACATCGTGATCTGTCCTACTTGTTAAAGCTGTACAGTTGTTATAATGTTCTTTGAAACTACAACGTTCAGATATAAAATCAGCAGCAACTCCAAAAACATACATACCGTTTTGCTCCCTAATAAATGTTAAGTCAGTGTGAGAAATGGGAGTTGTATTGCTTGAACACAAAGAATAAGACACAGATGTGGCCTGCCTATAAACCAGAAGGACTGCAAGCTTGAAAGCAAGACAACTGTTGTGAGAAACTGTGGGACTCAAGTGTCCTCAAGTTCCCTAGTGTTCCTTTGGAAATTTTAGTGAAGTACAGGAAGTTTATTCCATGTAGTATCATTCTGAGCATTAGCCTTCCTAGAGGCTTGGGGAGAGGGTTTGGGGGAGGGGAGTGAGGAGTGCTCATTTGCCTATGAACTAAAAGCTACAGGGTTTGGATTAAGGTCTGTTTTTCAGTCTTGTTCTCAAGAGAAAAAGAAAGGGCGACAAACCACCTCATTACCACACCTAAAAATGGCTGTAGTTGAATTTCCCTTTGGAAGCAGCCTTGTGCAGTTAACCAACACAATCTCCTGTTCAGAAATTCATGTTTCCAGGAAGCCACAAAGCAGAGACCAACAGAAAAGAGAAGGCTGTTTTACATGTATCATGGCTTGGGTTTCCACTAGGAAAGTGAACTTTTCCCAGTTAAATGATTAGCTTGAGCTAAAAAGCAAAACAGAAAAACCCAATTTATTTGGAATTTTACCGTTGGATGTGAAACTTTTCTGTCTCCAGTTCTGCTGAGCAGTTCACGCTAAGCTTCAGTTTCTATTCTGCATTCCCTGTGTGATCACAGTGTAAGCTTTTCCACACATCATCTTCTGCTTGGTTTGCCTCCTCCTTTGTTCCACTGGGATCAAGAATTACTATTTTGCTCAAAGGGAAGAACGTCAATGATTATGCACAAGATGAATTCAGAACCTGCTTACTGGAGGTGCACACCTTAAAGAAAAACATCCTGTAATTGTAAATCTGAGGACTGCCTTTTTTTTTGAGCTTGCATTTGGAAGTTGCAGAAGAAATCTCTGGGTGTTCTGCTCCAAACTCACTAGACTGGGCTTGGCTTATCAAGGAATACAAATATTTAATAGCATCCTGACTTTATAACTAAGGGCATGTGAGGAAAACTCCTGGAATAAAAGATTCAGAGATGTATAAATAATTAGGAGAGGGCTCAGGATAAATATATCTCTCTTTATATATAAACTGAATTCAGAAATACTGAATGCTATGAGCTTATGAGCGTCCAGGTCCATGGTTTGGATTCTGTCTCCTTTACAGCTGCAAGTCCAGACATGGGCTGGGCTTAGAAAAAGCAGCTTCCTCATGCGGGTTCAAAGATTCTCTGGTCTGGAGTTGGAGATCCAAGTTAATTACAAGAATAACTTGCATTTATTTTTCCTCTTGTCCTCCAAGGCCTAACTATATTGCATTTGGCTTATGGAAGGTGTATGGACATCACAGGGGATCTTCGACAGTAATACATTTTATAACAGTTTATACCAGATATTATGCAAAAACAGAAGAAAAAAATCCTTTGCATATTTTGAAATGATGTTCTGGAGTTTAGAGTGAATTCTCTGAAATGTACTTCAGCATGGCAGTCTGGTGCTGTTTGCTGCTCCAGGCTACAATGAGTAATGAATGAAAATTAGGCTATGTTATCCCTATTCTTATTTGCTGTATTTGATGGGTTTCAAATACTATTTTCTAAAGCTAGAAATGTAGCATAAAAGTTAGGACAAAATCCAGAAACAACAGCGAAGTTACCAGCCACTGCTTTCTCTCAACATATCTATTTTGATTTGTTCCTTTCTTCTAACTTTTAGCTCAGCCAGGCTGAGGTGATAGTGGTGAAGTGTAGTGAGACTGCAGATTTATTTTTCTTAGCTGGTAAGATATGGTGGATATATATGAGGCAGAATATGCATTCTTCCGTGCATGTCTCAAAGGGCCTGCTCATAGAAGTGTTTACGTGGAAACCACAACTCTCTGAGGAAAGCAAAGTTAGGGAGGAAAATTTCTGTCCGCTTGCAAGAATTTGCTATTACCTCTGGCATCAGACTGTTGCAAAAAGAGCTGTGTTTTTTTTTGTTTTTAGGTTTTTGTTTGTTTGTTTGCTTGTTTGGTTGGTTTTTGGCTTTTTTGCTTTTAATGTTGGAAGCTGGGGAAAACTATACTTTGAAAGTACATAGCCCTATATTAAACAGCATTTTAGTTTGGCCACAGAATCAGAGTGACATTCTGTTGAAATATATCCAAAATATCTATATTCAGTTGGAATAGGTTGCTCTGAAAGTAATGCTTCCTATTTATTTCCATGGAAACTACAACAAAGAGCACAGTAATACTACTTGAGAGATAAATTCTCAACTACAAAACACTATTTTTCAAGAGTCACCACCATTTGCTGTGCATTTTCACCAGTGATGAAGATCCTGCATCCTGTGCTTGTAAAAATCTGCACCAGTAGAGGTGACCCACTGTCACTGTTGCCACTGCTGAAATGCACCACCCACTCTTCACTGTGCTCACATCCACTGTTTGGTCTCAGTCAACATTCAGCAAACATAAGTTAATGTCAACAGATGCCTTTTTTTTTCTCCACAAGGAGGAATTCAGTGACACACTTTTTCATCATACGCACTTCCATGTCAGATGACAATCTGTCTGATTGCTCTTCTTCTGCCATCTGTCACATGCCAAGAACATGTAATAGGATATTGGTGTGAAGGTTCAATCTCTACTGCCATACCCCAACATTCACTTCTGACGTCATTGACCAACATAATTAAACTGGAGTCATTAGTTTTGGAGCATCCCTTGTGTTTTCAACAGAACAAAGATACATAATAGAGACACAGAAAACAAAATACTCATGTGAAGATGCATTTTTAGCCCAAGATGCCAGCCATGCTGGTGACATAAGTCAGCTGCTAAGGATGGTTTGGTTAGATATCTGTGCAAAAGGGAGATCTGAAAAATAATTCAACCCAGTTACTGTTTTTTTTAATATTGCGGCAAAAAAAAAAAAAAAAAAAGGAAACCTGTTTTCCTTTCTTTTCTCTATCTAGGTGATGTGGAGAGGGATGGAACAGTTCTGTATAGAACAGGCAGAAAAGCATGCGGATGTAGGAGCAAATGTTCTTGGGAAGTTTCTGGATTTTAGGGAAGCGGAAAGGCCTGGCTCATTCCATGTTTCCCCAGAACCTACTGAAGAAATGTTCCACAGAAGAGGAAACAGGAGGTAGAGCAAAGTTGTGTAGTGGTAGAGGATGGCTTTACTGCAGCTACAGAAGGGTTGCACACGTTATAAGAGCTGGCATTTTGGAACGCAGCCTACAAAACGGACTGGAATGGTGAGTCACCTCAAATTTTATTCAATCATTTTACATGTCTGTGCATCCATGCCAGGTTATTTGCTGTTTCTCATTTCCCCTCTGCTACAGAAAAAGCACACTGTTCAGTTCACTTTGGTAGTAAATTTACATAATTTCACCTCCAAAGCAATAGAAGAAGGCTATGATACATATTGTTGTTTCCATGGAAATAAATAAGAGGCATTATTTTCAGAGCAACCTACATAAATTTTCAGTGTAAACTCAATTACAGCCCTGTTCTACATTCTCTTGGGTTCTCCCCTTTGACACACATGCATTCTACTTCTCAGAGTCTGGCAGTGCACAGATATGTATCTCTATTTCCACACACAAGACAAAGAAAAGGCCCAATAATAAAGGCCAAATCTGGACTAGAAGTTCAATTTCAAATAAATCACTGGTTTATCCTATAAAGCTTTTGTTCTTCTTCTGTGAGAACTTGCGTAAATAACTTGAGTGGATGTTCAATGTTTGCAGATAACTTTAAAAAATGTCAAGACAGCAACATTCCTTCAGGTCATGGCACAAAACATAAACAAGTCTAACCAAAATATTGGTAGAAGACCTAGCAAGAGGGATAAACTTCCTCTCAGCATGCAGGGCTGAGTCTTGATCCTTTATCTGGCTTCTAGAATCATTATAAGGAGAAAGAGAACCCAAATCTTCTCTTATAAGGAAAAAACACTGCAGAGCACTCTTTTCTGGAGCTGGTTCTAACCCAGAATCATTCGAGTGGGTGAGATGTGAAGAATTCCTTTACACTTGATTTGGATTGCAGGGCATCTACAGAGAATTACTGCTCACATTCCTCGACCACCAGTTCAGTGTATGGATAGCTTCAAATGTTGGCTTTTGTAGGGCTTTCTCCCCCTGATTTAATGCTGTACCATCATCTCTTCACCAAGGGAATGGTTTCCCCATTTATGATGTGGTAGCTTTTGTCAGTTTTGGAAATTCCTGCTTGAAAAAGACACATCAGTGTCTACAACATGCTGTTATAATTATGTCTAACCAAAACCCATTTGCATTATCTACTCACAGGGAAGTCACTATGTTGTGCAACTGAACTTTGCGACTTGCCTATTTTTTTGCGTGGCTTTTTGCTTTTTTACAATGAAAGCTTCAAGGGCAGAATCAAAGCTGTTTGAAGCTGTGCTATCTGACACAGGATAGATGTTTATGTAGCCAAGTATATGTAAATGTGCATTTCTTGTATAAGCAATGTATTGAGCTGCCTTACTATATCACGTTCAGCTGCATCTTTGAAAGTATGCTTCCTTTTCTGGTGAGGACACAAGCTGTGGAAAGAATTCTCTCCCTGGCAGCAGAGAAATCCCCAGTAGAGCCACTCTCCTTTGTGCAGCTTGCTCCATGCAAGATAAATTGAACATCCACTCAGGTTATTTATACAAGTTCTCCCAGAGGAGGAACAAGAGCTTTACAGGCTAAACCACTGTGCAGCACTGTGCCGTGTTACAATTGAGTTCACTGTGGGACTGCTGGTGTTTACTTTTAGCATGATGGAGGCATTCACAGGAGGAGGGAGCAACACAACCATGTGCTGCCAACTGCTTGACGCCCTGCTGCTGGCCTGCCCCGATGATTTGTGCAGCTGCTGGATGGGTCTGGTTTCAGGGGCCGTGAGCTGCAGTAGCAGGTGGGACTCCCAGCAGTAGGACCAGACGTGGGACAAAGCAGAAAGATCTGTCCTCTTTGAAGGGTGGCAAGGGGATTGACAAGGGAGCACTTTGTAAGCTTTGCTTTCCCAGAAAGGCAAACCATTAGGATCCCTGCAAAACCACCTGCCACTTCCAGGGTAACAGGATCCTTTATAAAAACACTGGACAACAAGTACAAAGTTGGAAGAACAACTGTGTTGCACTGCTCAACCTCTAAGGTAATTACTGCAGTAATTTTTCTGTGTATTAGAAGGTCTTTGTTGAGGTCGGTGTACATACACATCTTTTCAACTCATCAACTCTGACAATGCAGTGCTTGCCAAGGGAGGGTTTAGTATCGCCTCCCACATTATTGTGGCATAAAAACAGGCAGGATGCTCTTTATATTTATTGCTATTCTGGGGATCCTTCTTGAGGGTTTGCTATCAATGCTTGTACAATTTAAAGTAATTTGTAACTTAAAGTTACACTACCCAGGCCGACAATAACAACTATAGTTCTGCTACTGAGCTCTGTGGAAGTTCATATCCTCCACTCGGTATTACCCCTCTCCCCTGCTAGCATTTGATACATTTTGCCAGCAGGAAGATATCAGATGTAATTTGCAAAGAACAGATATTTCTGTGATATTCATTTTAAATAATACTAAAGTATGTGCATGGGACAGAACAACCTAGGGCAAAATCTTTGTGGTTGGGGAATGGACTGGAGGGGCTGCCTGCCTGGGACTGTAGGACCTGGCTTCTCACTTGTGCCTTACTGTTCTACATGCCATCGAACGTCTTTAAGATGGGGTAGTGTCTGTGGCTCTCAGACACATTTCAGGGTTTGTCACCCCAGGCTTATATTTAAACATATGTTGGTACCAAGTTACCAAGTTAATTTTTTTTTTTTTTTTAAACTACATCTCATCATTCATTTCATGGTTGGACTGCAGACCTTCATGTATGATATATTCCTTCCAAACTGCAGATTCTGACTGTTTCTTTTGGAAGATGAAATGTTACTGGAAGGAAGTCTGTGCTCAGAAGGAGAAAGTTGGAAAAAATTTTTTTAGACCATGACCTCAAAGTGACCACACTAGATCCCCTAAGTAAGCAATTCTCCAAGCCATGGTAGCAGTAAACCATAGGACACTACTACATGCCAGGTCTTCCTGGCCTCTTGTGTGTTATACCTAATTTTCCCAGAGCCTCAGTTCTGATATGATTGATCTCTGATGTCCATCTGCACATTTTCTCTAGAGACTAAACCATGATAAATAGATGTGTTTCAGGATTTTCTCAGAGAAAATAAAATACCCATCCTATGCGTATTTTAGTTTTGCAACTGTACCTGTTCCCAACATCACTTGCTTAGACCAAGATGAACAGCACAGTGATTTGTCTGTGTTGTGTGATCTGAACATTTATAGCGTTAAAGTCTTGCAGATATTCTTTTTTATTGTGGCTGAGTAGAGATTTACAAGAGCAAACATGATTAATAGAAGAAATTTTGCATATGTAGCTTACAGTACTTACACATAGTATTTTTACTCTTGAAATGTAAAACTGAAGTCTAGTTGTATTATGAATACTACCTACGTAAAAATTTTATCTATTCAGTATTCCTGATCCCTCCAAGCTCATTTCAAATATTGTAGAAACTCAATGGACTTTTCAGTGCCTTTAAGGTTACTCCTTAAAGGTCCTTCAGCAGAGTATGAGGTTGCCTTTGCATGAGTCTTGTATTTCAGTCATGAGGTGATGTGTTTAGGATACAGAGATCTGGATCACATTCTTTCTGGCTAAACAGTAACACCTATCCTGATTTCTGTGTTTCTTTAGAGTGAGTCCTTGTCTCTAGGAGTCCAGAGACAGAGCTTATATGCTTCCAGTATAGTCCTTGAAGGAGAATGTACAGCTAAGGTAGAGATGAATAAAAATGAAGAAGCTCTGGAGAACCAGACCACTGTCTAGTCATCAGAAACTGAACTTTTAAGTTCCTCTTAGATTCTGGTTTTCATTTGGGGTTTGTTCTGAATACGAACTGAAAGAAAAGATGATGAACTTGTACTGGAGAGAGATGCTGTGGGTTAATGACAGCCAGTCAGCCAGCTCCTTAAACTAAGTATTGTACGAGTCGTCATTACTTCCAAATGCTGTTAATCTCATGGTTACTACTGCATTTCTGGCTTTTGAGAGACCATATGGGATGGTGAGACTTGGTTCTCTGCATTCATGACTTACAGAATTCTTTGCCCAGTCATGCTAGGGGAGAAGTTCTCTCTTGCTCTTCAATTTTCTAGTGTCACAAGTCACATCACTATATTTAGGAGACAGTGTGTTCAGCACTGCAGGAAAGACTAAGATGGAAGAATGTTTTGAAGAGCTCAATGGTTTTGTGAAAGAATGTGAAACAGCCCAGCCAGTCTGGTGACAATAGTGCCATCAGCAGAAAAAAAAACAGCTCCTGGACCTCTGGCAGATTGGAAAGCTGGACTTAACCATGCTGTTTCTTACAAGTGACAGAGCCACAGGAGTGGATTTGTGTTGAGAACAAATCCCATCATAAACGAACAACGATGAAAGGCCATAAGGGGGGAAAATGAATTCCAGAGTGGGTCGATGTGCTTACGCAAGACAATTTGCACAATCACAGCATTGTACAAGAAACAAAGATATGGCCTTAGGGAAGCTGCAGCCATTTTGTAAGTAATAGTTTTAAAAATGCTTGTGCTGATCGTACCAAGAAATGTCTGTAGGGGCACGGGCCCCAGCGGGAAGCTGCAGGCAGGCCCCGTTGGGGAGCAGGCTGACCTGGCTCCCTGCAAAGACTGGCTTCTCGAGGACACAACTGGCTTTGTGCCGAGCTGCAGGCCCCGGCTGTGCTCTGCAGCCTAGCACTGGCCTTTGCCAGAGCACTTTTGGGCTGAGTGTATTCTTAGAGATGCATGGGGACAAGAGGTTTCACAGCAAGAGCTTTCATCCTTGCTTTTTGTTGTTGTCTATGTCTCCGGTGTGTTTGGAGCTCTGCATGCTCAGCTGTGTTTTTAGAGCAAGTTCCTCCAGCACGGCTTCTTTGTTCCTGTTCTGCTCGAATCTGCTTGTATTTAGGCCTCCCCAGCAGGGTGAGAAAACTCCAGAAGTGTCAGTAAAGCATTGGGCTTGGTTTGTGTTTCAAGCTAAGAATCCAGTAAATGATTAAAAAAAAAAAAAAAAAAAAAAAAAAAAAAAAAGTATTGGTAATCAAGTGTCATGGGAAAAGCTGTTTTTGCAGCTAAGAACATAAATTATTTATGATTAATTCAGGAATTTGGTAGCTGACTTTTTTTTTTTTTTTTTTTCCAGCAGGGTCATCAAAGAAGTGTGCCTTACTGGATGAGCAGGTCTGAGAGGGATGCACTGAGTTTCCAAAATGCAGGTGAACAAGATTTCAGGGCATGGGAAACCCACTTAGATGAGATGACTGACTGTAAGATCTGCTGTTGCTCAGAGTTGCTTTTCTGTCTGTGTTAATATAGATTAAGATGCAAGTGAAAATGGAGTTCTATACAGTAACAGATCAAACCTGGGAAAATGATCCCAAGTGAGATCTAGGTGAGATTTAGGTCTGTGTGGCAACCCGAAATTAATTGTTACTTCAGTGCTACCAGTTGTAGCAATGTGCCTTTGGGTGCCTGCACAGTTCTTTGACAGCTCTGCTCAGGAAATAGCTGTAAGGCACCAATTTGCCTCTGCACCATCTAAAACACAGAGTTCAATGTGCAGCTCAGGAGGCAGAGCTCTGCACCCATGGTGCTCCTATCCCTGTCTGCTTCAGTTTGTTCTGCACTACCAGAGTAATGGTCTAAGGAAACATTTCTTCTCCAATGTGTTTTTTAAATAACGTGGTAGACAAGTATCCTTATATGTGCATCTGTGAGGTTATTCTGATCTGTTACTACTCTGCCTTACAGAATACTCCAGGCTGTTATTGTAACCAGCGATTACACACAGTTGTTTCCTTTCAGTTTTTGTTTTTCACTTGAATGTAAATTTTGCAGGATCAAAGGCTTCATACTCAGATTTCTCTGTATGAAAGAAATGTTTCCATTTCATTCTGGCAGTTGCTGTGCCTTATGGCTACAAAAGCAGTTCTCTTTCAATTCTGAAAAGCAATTATAAGAAAAGCAAACCACCAATTAGGCTATGGAATTGACTTCAGTATTGAATATGGATGCTTCATTACCAAGTCATTTAAAACAGGACAGCAAGAGAGGGAAAATTCTGCATTAGTGACAGCAGGCACTAACCTAGGTGATCTAGCAGGCATTCTCTGGCACAGTTTCCAGAAGTCTACTGTACAGCAGATTAGCAATAAACCCTAGAAGCTTTTTTACCAGCTAAGCCATTCATGTGGAACACAGTATGTTGAAACAGATTATGTAGGTTGTTTGAAAGTTATGCTTCTAATAGTTTACTTTTGTAATTCTGTAATAGGAATTTCCTCAAGTTTGTGTATAAATGATGGGAAAAGTGAATTAAGCAACACTAACAAGTGTTTAACTTGCTTTTGAGAAATCTTTTCCAAAACTTGATGTTTACATGACAGTTAGCACTGTCCTAATGCCAAAAGATATTGAAAGGAACGGAAACGAACTGTGCTGTCGTTTGCACCCCATGAAAAGTCATTTGATAGCTCAGAAAGATTTCTCAGTTTCTCTAGCGACTTGTTTCTAGTGTAAGCTTGCCATCTCTGTATGCTGCTCACGTACTTAGTCAAGCACAAAAGCAGCGTTTGAAAAAAAAAAAAAAAAAGAAGAAGAAGAAAAAGATAAACTGTGGGGCCAAATCCATTATGATGTAGCTTCATTGCACTTGGTGGAGTTAAGCAAGCAGAGAATTTTTTGTGGAGAATTAGGAACAACTATAAAAATGATGAAATATTAAAATGAAGCCTTAATAGAGCATTAAAGCTGAGAGGAGTAACAATTGTTTATCTGGAAGTCACTTTCACTCCAAATATAAGGAAAATGGTAAATGGAATGACCTTTCCAAAGCCTTAGAAGTCGTGCATCCAGTCTCTCATCTTCTCTGACTACGAAGCTGGTCTTTCCCATAGGCTTCCCAAAAGTTATCTCCCTATAAAGATATGATGTTATCTCCTGGTTTTGATCAGTTCACTTATGCAGATAGATACATGTAATGGCTCAGTTTAAAAACTGAGTCCTTGCCAAAATGTCTGTGTTGTCAAAGTAAAATGAAACTTAACATCACATGTGTAAATATATATATCAGTATATAATATATATATCAGATATATATATATCGCTGATTAAGACAATGACACGAATAACCTACTGGAACAGATGCACACAACATCACATAATAAATGTATCCTTACTGCATGTGGAGTGGTATCACAGTTGTGTCTGAACACACTTGATGATTTAGTACCTTTTTCTGTGAGATAAAGCTGTGCCAGATCAAGGCGGAAAGCGATCCAGGCAGCTGAACTACTAAATGCTTTCACAAATACCATAAGTAAATTATTTCATACAAAGTTGTCAACAGTTTACAGGCTGGTTCGGCCCAGTTCCATGACTAGCGGGGTGGAGGGATTTCACAAAATCTGTGCCTCTGGAAAAGGGAAACAGGGGACCCCAAAATAATTAAAAACAGGGGCAGCGATCTGAGGAGAAACAAACTAATTTACTAAATATAGTATCAGAATGCAAGATAACACACTATAATACATTATATTTAGAATTGAAACTAATAAATGAAATATAATGAGAGAGAGTGTCTGAAAGGTGGAAAGGCCTCACCATAACACTGAGGTAAGATGCGTAGTCTGGTTGAGCAGCAGGGAGGAGAGCCTGATGAAGACCACATCAGGTGATCTTGCCAGGGCTTACAACAAACACTGGCAGTTTTTGTATTGTTTTTGTTTCCTCCAGTTTCATTGTGTATCCTATCAAGATTATCTCTGCATGTAGTATAACTTCTTTCTATGTAGTCTGAATGATTTGGTTTTCTAGAGTAACAATTAAAGAATCTTTTGTTTCAGCCATCCAGGGCTAGTAATTAATTTGATAGTCTCCACTTTAACCTGGGCTACATTATTTGCCTTTACTAACCCTACCTGATGAAGGGCAGAATGTGTGGCAGGTCAGAGGCTGGATTCAGGTAAACATTCTTTACCAAAAACTTTCTAAACCAGGTGGAGTGAATTGGATATACCCATGTAAAAGATTCCTTCAGCCTTTTAGTATCACCTGTACAGTGATTGTATGGAATAACCTGATAGAAACTTTTCCTGTACTACTCAGCACTTCTGATTCCTGTCCCTCTACAATCCAGATTAGCAAAGGTGCAGCAAGATGAGACAAAGCCAAGACTTCTTGTCTGAGCTCCATAAAAGGTTAGCTGTCATCTGATTCAAATAGAAACTTTTGCAAACATAATATTTTATCTAATTCAGTGAAAACAACTGTGTCTTGATGGCTAATCTCATTGCTGTGATTGAAAAGAGTAGATTGTGCTACTTCCACAGTTGGAATCTAATGACCCATGATGACAGTACAAACTGTTGATTAGGTCTCTGGTCAAGATTGAGGCATATAACTTAAGATGACATAACCCGTTCTAGCTGGTCTCATATTCCTCCCTAAATTCTGATTGCTGGTGACGTCATGCATCACTCCGGTCACCTCCACAAGGGGTAACAACTGTACTTGTCTGTAAGGCCTATACCAGCTAGGGATAATTGAAAAAGAAAGTACAGTATTATCACTGAAACTACAAGTCATCTGAAATCTCAGTTTTTACATCTTCCTTTGAATATATTTCTGCAGGAAATAGCAGTAAGCAAATCGTATAAGGATGAATTCTATAGAAAACTTGGCAGTACTGAAACTGAGATGTATCCATATGTCTCTAAGGGACATGTTTAGTGATAGGATACGGTGAGTCAGATTAATGGTCGGACTTGATGACCTTGAATATCTTTTCCAACCTAAATTCCATGCAAACTGTTTTCTCTGCCTGCCCTGATGGTAAACAATGTATGCATTCCTCATCATGGGTTCATCCTCCTCTGCCTCTGGTTTACTTGTCTTGCTTCAGATTAAAATTTGCTGATACCAGGCTATGCAACTTCTCTCTATCATATTCCTTTATATTTCTTTCCAGTTCAGCCCATCACAAACCTGGCCATTTGGAATTTAACAGTGTAGTGAAATTAACTGCTTGGTGAGTCCATCTGAAGCCTGACACAGCAATCCTTGTTCTATACTAACTGCCTCCCTTGACATACAATCATACAGAAACTTGTCTCCAGAATGTAATCTGAGACCATATGTGTTAGGTCCTAATATCCATGCATATGTGCTTGGGTGAGAATGATTAGGTGAGGACAATGATCTGTGCTACCCTGAAGAAAGACAGAGAGACTCAGTCCATTCATCTCCTATTCCCTTCTAATCCCAACTCCAGAAAAAAAATCCTCAAAACTAAATACTAAATCTCCCAAACTTAAAATTTTGTGGGGGGGGGGTTATGGTTTTTTTTCTTCTTTTTTGTTGTTGTTGTTGTTTTGATTTGTTTTTTATGATTGCTCTCAAGAATTGTTAGGCAAGATGAGAGAGAAATCAGGCAGGCATGCTGGCACAAATACCGCTGCAGTCAGAGTAATGCTGCAAATAGCCACAAGCAGGTTAGATAAGAAGTCTGTCAACAGCGTCATTAAAATCTTGGGTAGAGGAAGTGTAGTCATAATGTTTTTGGGGTTGTTTTTTCTGCTTGCTGACCATAGTAAGATCTTCTCCTTTGTCAAATGAAGTGAGACTTCCTGTTCATCTGTGTAGAAGCAAAGATTCTTGGCAAGAGGGTCAGAGACCCTTCCCTATTAATCTTTGTGGAAAGTAAAAAGCTCCTAAGGAGAAAGGTCTGATATTAATATTTTTGTTCATTATTTGCAAGAAGCTGACTATCATACTAGATTTCGCAGAAATGTATGGAAAGACAGAGTCCCTACCCAAATTAATTTACTCTGTAAATGTTAACATGGAGGATGGGAAAACTATGCAGAATTACTTTTGTTTTGCAGATCCATGGAGTACATGGTATCACCTCTTGTAGTCTCCTGAGAAAAAGAAGATGGTATTATGCTTTTTTCAGTGTTGACTTCATGGACAGTGCATTTTTCTCCCTAATTAAAATTTATCTCTTACAAGATTGAAATTTCATTGTACACTTTCCATTTCTTCCTGTGAGTTTGATGAAGAAATGTTAAACGCAATGTGTGGCTGTGCATTTACAGCAGTAAAGGAAGGAGGCATGAATTAAAAAACATGAGGACCTGCAAATAACATCTGGTCATAGATAAAGTATGAGAAAGAACATGAATCTTCCAGGCTCTAGCTGAAGATCAAATGAATCGAGAGAAGTTGCATTTTCCATTAGTGTTTTCATACAGCTCTGCCTCCAGGCTTCAGGCAGGACCAGAAAGAAACAAAAGTGCCAAAATATCATGAGAAAAGCTGCTCTTGCAAAATTTCTGGCCTGACCAGTATAGGAAAATCTCATGAAAGACTGTTCTCGTTTCTTTCCAGCCCTGCTTGGCATGCCCACTTGGAAGTTTTGAACCATATTTGAATTATCTGGTTTCCCATGTGAATAGTATTCTGTAAAACTGTGGTATGACAGTCATACAAACTTGACACACCAAACCTTTGCAGACCAGTAGCGATTTAAGCACTTTTCAGCCCATCTCTGGAAATTAGCATTTATTAGCAAGCAGAGTTCTAGAGTCTTGAAGAAGGAGCTGTACAAACCAATAGGAAAACACATCGGCCACCAGAGTTTAGACCCTAATAGTTAAGACAGGATTTTGCAATAGGTCCTCATCTATAGGATAGATAGTATCACTAACACAAAAGCATACAACTAATCAGTGTTCAACCTAGATTTTTTAAATGTGAGTCCAGAGTGTAAATCACTAGACAATTTTCTCACATTCAACAGAATGTGTTGTACACTGCAAGACATCTTAATGCAAACCAAAATATCTGAAAAGCCTATTGTGCAGAAAACTGTCTGGGATTCAGTCTGTCACATTGTCAGTTCACATTTAGCCTAATTCACTCCAAGCACAACAGCCTACATGTTCTGTTCTGCCTGCAGCAGACAGTAAGCAAAAGCAATTTCAAAATCACTATGAACAGTGACTTTGCTTATTAAAAGAGAAAAATCTAGCTCCTGGATTCTGCAACTTGTAGAGTTAAAGATAACTTCAAGAAGAAAAATACATGTTTTTGAGAATTCATGACTGTAAAGTTGAGCCCTAGAACTGCCAGATGAAAGGAGGAAGATTGGAAGAGTTTGCTGGCTCAATCAGCCTCCATGGAAGACAGATTCTCCATGAATTTCTCCATGACTTCAATATCAGTCACTGAAAGCCGTGGTTTTTTTCTCACTGTAGAGCCCATTATTTTAGGTTCTGTAATCTAACTCGAGTAGTAATATGATTCCCATTGAACAAGTCTCTTCATCAGCACAACAAGGAAGAATCACAGACTTAGTCCAGTCACTCTTTGTATGATAGATACAACACAAAACCCGTAGGTTTTATCCAACTTGTGTTTCACAGTTGGGACATGTTGCCAGTAGTAATGTACTAGACTGCAGTTCCAAGGACACGCATATTTACCAAGGTCTTAGCTATGATTTTGAAAGGCATGAATTCCCTTAGGACAATGTGTGGGGTACTGCTGTGCCTTAGGGCAAACTGGGAAAGCCAAGGAATATACTTCTGTTTGTGCTGATGAGATGCTCCATGCAAAGTCCATTAGTCAGAACAAATACGGCTCTGTTTTGCATGATGCGAATGGATTGTAAGGGCACATTACCGCCTCCTTGTAAAAAAGGATGTTCTTTGTGACCAAAATTCCTCAGCATGCTGCACACTGCAGCTAAACTGGGGAGGTCCACACACAATATCTCTGTTGTATTTCTGTGGCAAATATGTGGCAGTGTAAAAGACAATAACAGATGAAACAATCTGAATCGCTAAATAGTAAATGGGATTATCTTTTTTTTAAAGCTCATAATTTTTTCTTAATTTACTGAACATGTAAGGCAGTTTTCAAGACTAGCTTATGGACTAGAAGCATTTAAAAGTCATCCACAGCATGGCTTGACGTTGCTGTGACACAGTACTGGTACAGTCTGCAAAGCACTGCCAGTGAATCTTGTATGAGGGATTTATGAGAGCCGAGACTGCTATAGGAAACTTGAGCTGTTTAGAGAGGTTATGAACTTTTATTTGCCTTATTACTTTTGTATAAAATAGCTGTCTCCCACTGTTGACATTTCCAGTCCCTGTGGGATGAGTGACCCTTGTTACTGTGTAGCAGACCAGAACCTAACAGAGAGAATCCAGGACAAGTGGCAGTGGAATGAATCACTAATTGTCTTGTTCTTGCTCCACTCCCAGATTGAAGAGGATATTGGCTGCAACTTGTTAAAAAAACAATGTGTGATCTTAGCTTTTGTTAGCTGACCAGTGTGTTCCTCAGGGCACCACTACATTCTACCTTTCATCTGGTTCCCATGAATTATAATTTTCCTCCCAAGAAAAAGAGTCAAGTAAGATCTATCTTTGATGGCAAAACAGCAAATGGTTGTCTTCCAGAATCTCTGCTTGCTGTTTGTTAACCAGTCCCAAGTGCTTTTAGTACATATTCTCTGAACTAGCAGGATTTTGGTTGAAGAATATTTTCCACAGACCCGTCACACTATTATCCACCCACTGCATTGGTTTTCTTTCCAGAAATACACCGCCAACTGAAACTGCACGATCAGTACCAGAACAAATTGCTATTTGAACACTCACTGCCATCCAAAGGGCATAATTCCTTAACAGGCAGGACTGCCACTTGTTCTAATGTCACTGCATTTCAAGCCCAGGTGTGGAGCTCCAGGCCGACCTCTTAGCAGGATGGGGCAGCACGCAGCTCCAATTTCAACTTATACTGTGCCATGTCACAGCCAGTCACACTATGAAAGAGAGACAGGCATCTGTAGAAATGATATACATCACTGGATTTGGTTGGCTGAGATCAACTGCCCCACAAGTATTCCTCGGGCAAACTTTGTCTGGATACATGGGGAGATACTATATCTTGCAGATAGCTTTCAAAATACACAGCTTTTTAGTTCCAAAGCGCTCTCTAGAAGATATACAGTTTGGTACAGGCAAGACTTTCTTCATCATCCTGCACCAGTACAAGGAAATGTGACCAGTCTGAAAGCAACACCTTGTTTGAGCTAGTTATTGTGAGAGACTATACCAGTGGGCATACCATACCCCATTTTGTGCATAGAACATCTTTAAAAGCATTGGTGGGGACAATTTAGATTTCATTCTTGGGTGTTGGTAACTTTCCTCATTGAGTTTTTAACCTCTTTGGTCTGTCAAAAGAAATCTAAGACCTGAGCTGTAAGGCCCAGGTGGAATGGTTAGAGATTGAAATCTGACATCATAAAGCCACTGAAGATTTTGATTACTTCAACCCTTACAGATCTCGATCGTATCAGTTAAAATTGTGTAAGATTTATGGAAATGTATCCTAAAGATACAGTTCTATTTTCCTGGGGCACTTACTTCAAAGGAAGAGAATGCTTTTGTTTTTCTCCCAGTAACAAGACATGCAATATGTAATTCAAGGCAGGTAATCACGATATGATCTTTTTATTTTGTTTTCTTATGATAATATAAACATAATATTAACAGAAATTATAGTTGGATTTGATCTTCATATTTGCTAAATGCCCAGAACTGCTACCTAATTCACAAAACAAAAAAAGTAAAAGTAGAATAATATTTCTAATGCGTATCTAATGCTTTTGGTGGTACCAATATTAACATTCATGTCTACAGAGCTCCAGTTCCTTGTTTTGTGTAGCAGAGCTATGGGGAAATGTAAGGACAAATCTGAGAACAGGGCATGCAGGGAGATCACTTTGGACCCATCCTCATTTGTGTTCTTGTAGGAACATAAAGTGAGGTGAGAAGAAGACGATTATTGTAACCAACTATTTGCATGATGTATCTGGCAAATGCTATTGTAGTACAGTAAAATCCAAGAGGCCCACCTTTTGAAGAGAATTTTAAAACAAATGAGAAAACCGCTGCTTTGTAACAAATGTCCTATTTGTTCATTTGACTTCAACCAGCATCCTCTGCATGGCACTGCTACACCTGTTGCGCAGCAACTAAGATGCAGTATAGAAAAACAGTGTATCATGTGCTTTGTCAAATGTTAACATACCTGTATGGGAACTGCTGAATCACGGCCTGAACGTCTGATTGATTACCTGAGGCGAGCAATGAGTCAGCCACAGGAGCACAGGTGAAGATAATTCACCTGTGCTACCAAAAGGGGTGGAGCCTGGCTCCACCTCTCCTAGACCCCCTTAAGAGCTGACTGCTAGTGGGGAAGGATCTTTTCTGGAGATCTATTCTACTTGAGTTTTCCATGCAAGCCTAGGATATGGGTGAGTGTACCTATTACTTTTGTTTCCTGCTTTGGTATAACAATTACATAGTCAAGCTCTCTGCTATACCATAACATCTGTATATTCATTAATTGTACAATACCCTATGCACTTTCCAAAAAGATGAAAGGAACTGTACAGTTACTGTTGAGTTGAGGCCTGAACCACTGATTAAGCACCTGGGGAAAGGACTTGATCAGCCCTGGGAGCATAGGTAAAGGCAATTCAGTAGTGTAACTGTAAGGGATGGAGCCTGGCTGCACCTCTCTTAGACCCAATTTAAGGGCTGACTGCCACTGGGGAAGGATCTCTAGTTGGAGATTGCTCCTTTTTGGAGTTTTTCCTGCATGCCTGGATCTTCAGAGAAGGGTGGGTATTTTTCCTTTTTCTTTGTAACACCTTTCCATTGTGCTAGCCCCTTTATCATTACGTTTCCTGTATCAGTATTCCACCATGTTGATTTTTTGATCGTTACAGGAACTCACCCAGGTTCCTGGGTAGAGGCACATTGATGCCTTTTCTTTTGTTGAAATAGGTGGAAAGGATGTGATTTTGTAATAAACCTAAAAGAGTGGGTGGGAGAATGTACTTTAGCACTGACTAGCTCCTCTAGACAGTGGTTATTCATAGGTGAGCTTCAATCTTGAGGCTGGCATCTTTAGTGACGCTCTAAAGAAAAATAATCCATAGCCACAGATTGTTCTGTGTTGAAAATATTCCCTCTCTGTTGATGACTGTGGTACTGAAAAATGTCCTTTAAAAAAGAAAAATTGTGAGAAATGATCTTGTGGTAAAACACATGTAAACTCCTGGACAATATTTTCCTTGGATTAAAGCAAAGCTGTGAGGCTGACTTGATCAAGAAGTTCCAGAAGCTGTGAAAGCCAGTTAGATAACTTTTCTTCAGAATAAGTTGATTTTTTTTTAAGTGTTCCAAAAGCAATGTGAGTTTATTTCTGATTGTTATCACTCATTTGATAACACTAAAGTTGTATTCTGAGTCTGTTTGCTTTTTTTATTTCTGCTGTTCTTACCAGTGCTTAACAATCTCATTATTTTCTGCCAAGTAGAGATTTGAAGCACTTTCTTTCACCTAGAACTTCTTTATGCTGAAGTTGCTAATATCTTTCTATTTTTTGGTCTACATAATTAAACCTTTATGACATAAAATTAATTGCTTATGATTGTATATTACTATGCAACAAGGAAACTTCTCAGAATTTTAACTGTGCTGATACAATTTGTTGCTTTACATACACGTAGTGTGGGGACTACATTATACATTCAGAAATTAGGATTGGCTTTATCTTATGAAAAATACTAGGACCGCTTTGAGAATTACTCATAACAATGACTAGTAACAGGAAACTTTTAGAACCTGATATTTGTCAGCTTGAGTCATCCTATCTCCCAAATTCACTATTCCCTGAATCAACCCCATACTTGAACTAGCTATAAAGCGATGCTTTCCACACCATCAGAAACAGTTCTGGTATGAGCTTAATCTGTGTGTAAAAAAAAAAAAAAAAAAAAAAAAAAAAAAAAAATCTACTGTTTACAAAATGTGGATGCTGAAGCAACAATGCTCTTGTCTCAGTTTGATAGTACTATGTGAAGCAAAACAAAAACTAAGACTAGAGAAAGATGAATATGTCTGCAGGGGCAGGGTTTTCAAGATATATGATAATAGTGAAGAGGTTGGGTAACTGATGCCATCACCTAAACCATGGGATCTATTACACACAGCTATATTCTACCACGGCTGAATGTTAAATTAGAGAGATACAAAACGTTCTTTAGTTTAGATCTTGGAGCAATTTGGAGAAACAAGCAAGTTATCTGCTTCCAAGAACCTAAGTGAGCAGTGAAATGCTGGAAGTAGAAAGCACAGCAATCACTGGACAGCTCTGTAGCACTGCTTGTACATACAAGCTGCAATGCTTAGTGCTCATTTCTGGTGCGAAGTGGCTGAGATGCAGGTAGTCCAAATAGTATCTTTGGCCATGAATCAGAAAGAAGTTGACAGCTTTCTAGTGAGGAAGAATCACTTAGAATAAGGAATACTTGATGTATATGGAAATGTGAAGAGAAGTACAATACATGGTCTTTGGAATTGTGCCATTTCTGACTCAAGATTAACATCCATTGTACAATTTGAGTTCTTTCTGTCACATGAACATGACAGCTATCTAAAGTTGGAATGCCACGCTAGCCAAAATTCATAGGTAGTAATATAACCCAGCTTTTCTTGTTTGTTAGGCAAACAGATGCATCCCCACAAATCTGAACAGAAAGAAGTCTGGGAGAGCTGATGCTGTTAAGCTTGCCTGTCTTCAGCTTTAAGGCCTAACGCAGAAAATGGTGCTGAAAATTTAGGACTGGTTGTAAGACAAAAAGCAGCAGGGCAGAGGAGAGGGTGTAAAGTTTTTTCCAAATCCTAGTCCTGTCGCTGTTTGAGATGAGAAATAATTGCAAACTGTCTGCCAGCAATGAAAAAAAAACTGCAGGGCAAAGCACAGTTTCTCTGGAAAAAAAAAAAAAAACTGACAAAAAGACTGAAGTTGGTGCAGGTATTATGACTTACAATGGCATTTTGGTTTTAGTTTTTCGTATTTTCTCTTCCATTCAAATGGGATAGAGAAAGAGGAATTTGAAGTCACAATTTTACTTGTGTGATTACTTCACTCTACATCGCTATTTCTTTGTTTTAATCCAGTGTACGCAGAGCTTCATTGTCCCCAGCATATGAAATGCAGTGATGGTCTCATGAGAAATTTGTTTCAATTACTCAGCAAAATTCTGTCAATTCCTTTGCTTCATCAGAGGGCTCTTTCTGCAGGGAGTACTCAGTATTTGGGAGAATAAACAGTTTCCTACCTGATCACACGTGTCATTCTAATGTTTTATTTTTTCTCTTATAGGACGTGTATTTGTATTAAAGTAGTTCTAAAGGAGCTACTTCCAGAACTAGGAATTGCATGCTGTTCTGCATGCAATCCTGATTCTCTTTGAAAAGGCTCAGCTGTGTGTGAAGGAACGCTGGTTCTGTAGTCTGTGGGATGTTTATCTGATCAGTCCACATAGTTTGCCCCAACAGGAAAGTTAGGGAGGGATTAAAAGGAAAATGAGCTCCAAGGAGCTTTGTCTTACTAAGACATACAGTATGTTTGTACTTAGTGTCCAAATTTGGTTATTTATCTTAGCTAGAAATGTCATTAGAAGGAATCGGGTTTCTAAAAAGCAGTATGGAATACATCAGTTTTATAAAGAGACAGTGAAAATCTACTGCTGGATATTCAGCTGCTGGCTGACAGTCCAACTTATGGAGTCAGACTGAAAAGCAGTGTAGGCTTTCTCAAGATCTTCAAATTGTTTTTCTGGTTCTACAAATTTAACTCTTGTGGCTCAATGTACTTTGGTCATGTTCCTCACTGCAATGTAGCAAAAGACCACAGTGTGCTAAAAATGTCCAGAGATGAAACATTAGTTTGCAAAAAATGGTAAGGCAGGTAAACATGTTTTATAGGGAGTTGCTTGCAGTGAATGAAATGACAACCACTGGAGATTAAAAGGGAAAAATATAGGAAAATATTTTGAACTTAAAGAACTAGATAAGGTTTGTGTCTTGGATAACTGTATACAAGAAATACCAGAGGTGTGTTTTCTACTTGTGTTGTCAGCTTCAATTTACTAAATATCTGTTCTTCAGACTTAACTTTTTTGTACAAATGAAAGGTGTCTTGGAAAGGAGACTGAATGGGTCAAAATCTTGATACTCCAGAAAAGGAGCTAAGGCTTTAACTGTAGCAACTGAATAGGGAGAGAAATTGATTGTGAAAGAATCTCAAGAATGGAGGTGAGATAAAGAGAAGGTAAGACATGATGCGGAGTGTGGGGTCAGCCAGGTCAGACCCTAAGTACATCCACCAATAACTCTGTTGGAGGAAGACAATGGCCTGTTTCTGAAGGCTGACCATCGAAAGTTGCTTGTGTCTGTCTCCAGATCCTACTGAAATGAGTAGGTCTTCTTCATAGCTATAGATGGGAGTCAGATTGAGCCCCTATTTAACAAAACTTAGGATGATGTTGTATACTGACCACTGATTGCTTTCAAACAGCAGGCAGTCTTCAGCCAACGGCTGTCTTTTCACACTTCCCTGGCTCTTATCTCTACTAGCTTCTGCTTTTGGCCCTTATCAGCCATCCTACATATTAGGGGCCTGTAGGAGGGAAGACTATGAGGTAGAAAGAAAAGGCACGATAAGTGTTCATGAAAAGCGATGCTTTCATAAGATAGTGCTTTTCCCCTGATAAAGGTGGACAAGGCCCAAGGAATTGTAGCAAGCTGGTTTGCATCCTTCATGGAAGGGTCACACAGCCTATTCCTAGCAAGAGTAGTGTCAATTCCAGCTCTACTATCCATTCCTGCTCTGGTTTCTATGCACAACAGTCCTGTCAAATCTCTGCATATAGCCACCAGATGAACTGACAAAACAACACAGACTTTAAGGCAAGCTCTGCAGGCTGCACTCAGCTCTAACCATCCATTATCACAAATGATCACCAGTGTGAGCCAGTGTCTAGATAAGGCCTGCTCATGAAGAACTAATAGCTCGATAACCTGGGCCGACAGCATAGCAGTGATCCAGTACTAAAGTGCTGTAGCTGCAGTGCAGCTCCCTTTGTGGAGTCAAAAACATCCAATAGCTCTGATCACTCTGATGGCAGGTATCTCCTGGAGCCTGTGCTAATGCTGAACTTCTGCTTCTGATGATTATGTCCAGCACTAATTCTGTCTCCTGGTGGGCAGATTTATCTGCATTATAACTGATATAATCATGGGCCTTTGCCACTGTCCTCCATGGAAAATGTTCAGAAATGCGTTTTTCCAACATGACAGCTTCACGAGTCTACAGAATGCTGTTAGGTCATCTCACCTTGCATGGTTACAGAACTTGTGGATCAGAACTAGGTTAGACTGGTGGCCTGGAGCAAAGACAGATGTTTATGTCTGCAGGCAGTGCTGTCAGGTCCTGGGAAAGGTGCAGCTGTGAGAGAGGGCCGCTTCTGTTGGCCTCTCTGCTTTCTGGCACAGTGGGAACAGAGCAACACTCACTAGTAGGTGAAAAAAAGCTTTCCTGAGGCATTGTTACTCATGCTCCCTGGAGTTAAGCTTACCAGAAACCTTACATTCTGAGTGCAAGGTATATAATATATCTGACATGTTAGAGAAGGCAGTTACTAAATAGAAACACTACATGTTACACAAGACTCACCCTGGAAAGAGACTAATAGCACAAACCACAGGCATATACCTTGAGAAGCTCAGATGCAAAATTAAAGGGATCTGGCTCAGAAGTGACTAGAGTGACTGAGAGGAAGTTTTCCTTCGTGTAGAGACTGTAAATCCTTCACCTATAGGTCTGGGAAGTACCTGCGAAGGAGTGAACTCTGCAGCAGATTTACCTACAGAAGCTTATCTCTACCTTGCTAACCAAGAATAGCATAATTGTTGAAACACAAAGGCAAAAGTAATAAGAAAGTAACTTGTGGTTTGTTTTAAATTAAATGCAGTTGAAATAAGGAAAGACACACAACCTGTGCCTATGAAAACACCTTTCCAAGTCAAAGCACACCACAAAGTACCCTTATGTTACTAGAAATACAGAAGTCTCTGCTTTCATTTCAATTATTCACTTGTCAGAAAATAACTGGGATTCCTTCGAATTAGTCACGTAAAAATCTCAAGTACAATTGATTTTTATTAAGCTGTTCTCTTAAATTTTTTCTACTTGGCTGCTTAGTCCAACAGTCTTTGTGCACAAAATGTCTGTCCTTTCTCAAGCCTAAGATGTAAAAAATTTCAATGGTTCCAGAAATGTAAAACAGTAAAGAAAAAAATGCCGAGCTATAGTTGTAGAGGAGTAACACGATCTTCCAAAGTACCAAAAACTAATGCTAGAAATTCACCTTATGGCATACTGAATTTCTGTAAGTGGGACTTGGACACTGTGCTTCCCAGGGACTGGGATTACTGCTGAGAGAAGGTGGCCCAGAGCTATGGTGTTGGGACGGGAGCTGGCAAAGTGAACTGAAGACTGCAAAACAAAATTCCATGAGGAATTCTTAGTCTAGGGAAGGACTGGATTGCTTGGTCCAAAAGGGCTAGGGTTAAGGAGAAAGCCGAAAGCTACTGGGTTGGGTTTGTGCTGGAAGGAGCTGCCAAAGAGACTGAGGACTGTGGAAAGAATTGTCCCCTGTGGAATTCTTGATCCTGGAAAGGGCTTGGGTATATGTGTTCAGCTCAGCCCAGGACTAGGATTAGGCTGAGAGGAAGCTCAGAGTTACAGCTATGAGATGTGGCAGATAATCCTCCAAAATAAATAAGGGGTCGATGTTGTGATTCTTCTTCCAACTTTATCAAGTCTCTTGATGGAATGGGGCCCTGGAGCAGTACAGTGAAAGAATAAAACAATATAATAATTTGCTTCACATTGCTTTCTCATGTCTGACTCAAGAGCTGCACTTTGTGATACTCAGTTCTGCTACTGAAAAATTACACTGAATTTGGAGCATACCTTACTGCTCTGAGTAACTAGTAACCACTCAGTTTCTCAATTTCTTCTTACTTTTCCAACAAAAATCTTGACTTGCTGTCAATTTTACCTCCAAACTATTCCCTTCCCCCTGCCGCCCTCTGGTCTCTGCAAACATGCTGAAATCTAAAGTTTCAGCCATTCTAGGAATCTCTCCTGATTCTTTTTTTTCCCCAATCCCTGAGAAACCTGATCTGCCAGATGGGTGGGAGAGCTTATTGTTTTTTTGTCTGACATCTGGATTTCATTAGCAGACTCATGCGTGCTGAATCAGGAATGGGAGCTCAGAAGAAAGCAGATGAGAGTTAGAATTGTATTAATGCTAAAAAAAAAAAAAAGCCCTGTTCCCTTCCTTAAGTTTGCAAACACAAAACGTGAGTGACACGAGCTCAGTGTAAGCAGTACAACCCTTATTAGCTATACCTATTTACATTAATGCTGGATCTAAAAAGAATCCCTTTCAACAGTTTCACGTTAGCAGCACTACTTTTCAGGTTTATGAGTTTATGGCGGTCTCCTGTTTATGACAGACTCACTGTAGTACACAAGACAGTAGTTTGCCACAAACAAACCAGGTAAGATTTGCTGCAACAAGGACTGCAGAAAAAGACAGCAGCAAGAGAGAGGATTGATTTATTTAAATTTTAACAGGCAGTGGCAAAGTGTTAATGGTGTCCCAAAAGTCAGGGTGTTATTAATTACTATAGCTCTCATTACTGAATAATAGAAACAGTAATATACACAGACATTGTCTATCAGTCTGGTATGTGGTGCTGTACTAACCATGCTTGGTGGTTTTTAGATCTATTTTGTTAAAGTTGATGGTTGAAAGCATATAGTATCTCTTCAATGCATCTTGTCCTTTCTCTCCTTCTTCAAGGCATAGGGAACCCAAATTCTCAGGCTGAATGCCCTGCCTATGGGCACAAAATGGACATGAGGGGATTCAGGTAGTATTTGTGACTGTGTTGCAGAGGGAAAGAGGGAGAGAAACTTTCATCATGTTGTAGAAGTTCAAAGAGGCCTAGTATAAGGAATAAAACAAAATTACAAAATGAGGGCAAGCTTAAAAGGCAGAATTACTCCTTTGTATGTTGTTAACATAGGTGTCTGCTACCCTTTAGGACCTCAACTGGTTCAGCTGCTCCCTTCAGGTAGAACTGCCTACATGACATCACATAGGATACAGCTGCATAATGTTCTTATATTAGCAGAAAGCAGATAGAAGCATTTGGTCACTAACACCGAAAAGACCAACACGTTCTGAAATCAGAGCACAGTTACTCTCATTTCAATGCACTCCAGCCTCCATCAGAAGATATAGCTATCTCCTGTTCTGAGAAAGTGATCTGCCTGTGACAGGTGACATGAGGTGGATGCATACTTGCCTATCACAGTCATGTAACAACATCAGCCTAGAAATAAGGCTGTAGTTTTATGTGATGAGCAACCGTTTTCAAGGAAGCCTGAAAAATAATTGATTCTCCATTTTCCCTTGCTTCCTGTAAATGTTTTTGACTTTCTGGAAAAAACATTTTTTCCCCACCATTTCTTTGAAATGAGTCTTTTACCTTCACTTTGCTTTTCCTTCTCTAATTTTCTCAGCTGTATAACCTGGAGGTTAGGAGTAAGAATAACATTCTCTCTGCTCTCATGAGCTCATGTAAGACCCAGTGGGGCTGTGTGAGGACCATGTAATTGGGCTTCCTGGTAGCTGCAGGTGGTGTGGGCATGCTCACCCAGGTGGAGGTATTGATTTCTCTGGGCTGTTGCAGCGGTTTATTTACAGCTGTGCACCTGAAACATGGGTTCAAATTAGAATGGATTCAAAACCAGTATTTTGCATGTGAAAGCCTTGAGCCTGGGAAATTATTTAAACTCACATCCCAAATTACAGCCTGAGACCACATCGAAGTCTAGATGAAATGTGCTCCTTCTATGCAGAATGAAAAAAGAGTGTTTTTAGGACTCAGTAACACAGATCTCCAGAGACTCTGTTCTAACCCCATGCAAATTTCCCTGCAGCCAGAGAATGAGATAGAAACAGAGTAGTGAGTATCCTATGGAAAATCAGTCTCAGACCTGAGGATGAGCTAAAAATCGAGATTATGTCACTTCCAGAATGTCTGCTGTTGCTTCTAACATACCCAAATGTTTCAACTTAAGTGTCTGTCCATGGGCTTTATTGTCTTAGCTCATAATTTGGCGCCAACTGAGCCCTGACATGAAAGGCTTATTCTTCATTTTGTCTAATTACATAGAACTTTGTAGCCTTTCAGCCCTGCAAGGGAAATTTGGAAGAAAAAGGTTCCTTTTTTTTTTTTTTTTTTTTTTTTTTTTTTTTTTTTTTTAAGGAAAAAACAGGCTTTTGCAGACTTTAGAAATGTCTTCTTAAATAACAGCCTTCTCTTAGTAATGACTAAGTAATGACTTTTGACAGGTACACTCTAGTCTGGGTAAGGATCTGAGTGGAGAGCCGGGTCCAAAGAGTGGTGGTGAATGGAGCTAAATCCAGCTGGTGACCGGTCACAAATGGTGTTTCCCAGGGGTCGGTGCTGGGGCCTGTCCTCTTCAGTATCTTTATTGATGACCTGGATGAGGGCATTGAGTACACACTCAGGAAGTTTGCAGATAACACCAAGTTAGCTGGAAGTGTCAATCTGCCTGGGGGTACGAGGCCCTGCAGAGGGAGGGGACAGGCTGGATAGCTGGGCTGAAGCCAGAGGGATGAGGTTCAACAAATGCCGGGTCCTGCACTTTGGCCACAACAACCCCAGGCAACGCTACAGGCTTGGGACAGAGTGGCTGGAAGACTGTGTAGAGGAAATAGACCTGGATGTATTGATTGATGCTTGGCTGAACTTGAGCCAGCAGTGTGTCCAGGTGGTCAAGAAGGCCAATAGCATCCTGGCTTGCATCAGAAAAAGTGTTGCCAGCAGGAACAGGGAAGTGATTGTCCTCCTGTACTCAGCTGTGGTGAGGCCACACCTTGAGTACTATGTCCAGCTTTGGGCCCCTCATTGCAAGAAAGACATTGAGGCCCTGGAGCATGTTCAAAGAAGGGCGACAAAGCTGGTCTGGAGCACAGGCTTATGAGGAGCAGCTGAAGGAGCTGAGATTATTCAGTCTGAAGAAGAGGAAGCTCAGGGAAGACTTTATTGCTCTCTATGACTACCTGAAGGGAGGTTGTAGTGAGTTGGAAGTTGGCCTCCTCTCTCATGTAACTGGTGATAGGACTAAAGGGAATGGCTTCAAGCTGCACCAGGAGATTCAGGCTGGACATAGGAAATACTACTTCTCTGAAAGAGTGGTCAGGCACTGGAATGAGCTGCCCAGGGAGGTGGTGGAGTCACCAACCCTGGAGGTGTTCAAGGAATGTTTGGACATTGTGTTGAGGGACGTGGTTTAGTGAGATCTATTGGTGATATGTGGATGATTGGACTGGGTGATCCTGTGGGTCTTTTCCAACCTTGGTGATTCTAAGATTCTAAGACTAGGGATTTTGGATATAAAATATAAGATGCTAAGGAACCAAGTTTACAGTAAGCTTATCATTAAATTTGTCTATTACTTTATTACAAGGTATATTTTCCTAATAAAAAATAAATGTGAATATTTAAGATATTTAGTATTCATTCTGGTGAGCTGTAAAGTGGTGCAGGGAAGTAGACTAGGAGTTACAACAGAACTTGTGCCTGAGGTCTTCTCTCAGTTCTGTCAGTTTGGCATTTGGGGAAGATATTAGGTTTCTGAGACTCACCTTACACATCTGTACAACATAAATACATTGAATTTCTGAAGGTAAACTCAAGTAAGAACTAACAGTTCCAGAATATAAACAGAAAGCCTTCTTATGCAAATAACAGCTTAGTGGTACTAATTTTAGGGAACCAACAAGTTTTTTTATAGCATTGAAAGCACTAGAAGTGGCCCTTGTGGGTGAAAAAGTAAATTAAAAATAAATACGGTTTCTGCTCTCACTTGAATTTGCAAGCAAATCAGCATGATTAGACTGACAGGTCTCCAAAGTCCTCAGGTTTGGAGTTTCAGCAAACGTACAAATACTGACTGTCCTTTCACAGGTATGCACAGAGTAATATTGCTTTAAAAATGAACCTACAGTCATTTTTTATGCTATCTGCTCCAAATGCCATTAATTTAAGGCTAAAGCATGTGATTTACTGTGAAGGCAACCAAATGGCACTTGTATCAAAATGTGCTCTTCTGGGAGGGCAAAGAAACTGGAGAGCTACTCCAGTATAGATGTAGCTTCTTTACAAACTAAATGCAAAGCAAGCCCTTGAACCCTAGAGTCACTAACAAGATGAAATTCTTTGATCTCTAGCACATGCAATGACTTCTCAAGTCTTCCTCTGTACCCCTAGGATTGCTGACTGTAAGTAAACTTTGAGCATCACCCAGACAGAGTGTTTGATCAGATGCCTCCTGAGCTCGCTGTAGGTGAAGCTGGCATTCATGAACCAGTATGGCACAATGATTTATGTTCCTAATGCATGCAATGCTGGATCCATGCACCTGGGAAAATTTGTTCTCACCCTGAAGTAGAATTCTTCATAGCTGTAAAATAGGCCATTCTTAAACATGTAAGGCTCCTTTGACCTTGTTAACATAAGCCAGATAGAGAAGAACAGCACCAATACCTGTGGTTAGACATCATCAGGGAAATGGAAGAGGGGTTGGTTTCTATTTAGTATCTTAATTTTTTCTGTACAGTGAATTAAGGGGCTGGAGACAAGCCAGTTTACTCCCTGGTCAATCTCTTTCTTCACCTCAACACCCAGAGAGTCTCATTTTCCTGACATCACCCAAGCTTCTCCTCCACTTGAAGCCCTTAGGTGTGAGGATTAACACAAAATATGTTTTCCCTTTTTGAAAAACTATGAGATTCTGTTAAAACTGAGAAGGAGATCTGAAATGTTGATACATTTGGTGGATGCAAAAAAAAAAAAAAAAAAACCCAATAACAAAAACTGTTTCAAACTGGCAGTGTCAAGATAGGAATGTTCATTTGAGTAAATGATAACTGTAACACGTTACTGGACAAAGAATGTTTCCTCTGTATTAGATGTACACTTCAAACTGTTCTGCTTTTTCAGCTGAGCTCTTCTTTGAAACAGACTTTTTCCTTGAAAAAGTTATTTTTAAAAAAAGAAAAATGAAGCTGTAGTTCTGCAGAAAGTGTTTGTGTGTGAACATTTTGACTGCTGCTGTTTCCAAGGTTTACAGTCTTTTGTTTTTTATATGTGTTGTTGCAATAAATGTGCATTTGCTTCAGCTTTTATTTTTTAGCAGTATTGTATTTTGCACAGAAGTATTTGATTTAAAAGCACAGAGAGGAAGGATGGTGGTAAATATTATAACTGGATGATACAGGCATCTGGAAGGACAATCAGTGATCTCTTATTGCACAATCTGAAAATGTGTTTAATTATCGTAAAGCAGAATCACAGAATTATTGAGGAAAGGACCTTATGAGGTCACCAAATCCAACCTCCTTCTCCAAGCAGGACCAGCACTGAGTTCAGATCTGGTTTTCTAGGGCTTTTTCTAGGCAGGTTTTGAAAACTTCCAACCATGGATGGAAATTCCACAAGCTGTACTTCACACTGAAGAAAAACACTCTTAAGAAATGAGAAAAAAAAATTTCACTCAGTCTTCCGTTACTACTTCCTTATCAGCACAAAATAGGAGTTTATAGAATACTGTGGTTTTAACCTAGTAGTCTTCTCTCTGCCTTATCTACCACAAATCACTTTGTGGAGGGCTGGAAACCAGACGTTATTTTCTCTCTCAAGAAGAATGCTCATAGTATTTGTTTCCAAGCTAAGCACTTAATTATGCTTCAACAGGAGTTTTGCTGCAAGTGAAGCAAGTAACAAATCATTAGTAAACAGAATTCAGATTTAAACCAGTGCAATAGCTATATTCAGCCTACTTCAAAGAAGCTGATAGTGGCTCCCAGTGGCTTGCACAGCATTTGAGTCACAGAATCATAGAATAATTAAGGTTAGAAGAGACTGCTAAGATCATCTAGTTTAACCATCAACTCATTACCACCATGCCATGCACCTAAACTCTGTCACTTGGAGTCTGGTCTGTTGTGTGCAGTTTTTAAATGTAAACTGTGCATGTTCAAGATAATGAGTTGTATTATTAGTATGCCAATCTATAATAACAGATGAATAAGGCTGGGAGATACTTTGGGAGATTGTCTCACAGAATCACAGAGGTTGGAAGGGGACTTGAGATCGCTGAGTCCAACCCCCTGCTAAAGCAGGTACCCTATAATAGGTCAGCCAGGTAGGCATCCAGATGGGTCTTGAATATCTCCATAGAAGGAGACTCCACTGCCCCTCTGGGCAGCCTGTCCCAGTGCTCTGTCACTCTTACCACAAAGAAGAAGTTCTTCATTTCTGTATGGAACTTTCTATGTTCAAGTTTTAGGCTGTTACTCCTTGCCCTATTGCTACACACCACCAAGAAGAGCCTGGCCTCATCCTTTTGCCTCCCACCTCCCTTTAGATATTTATAAACATTCCTCAGATCCCCTCTCAGCTTACTTTTCCCCAGGTTGAACAGACCCATGTTACTCAGACTTTCCTGATAGGGGAGATGATCCAGGTCCTTTATCATCCTTGTGGCCCTCCAGGAGATCCCTGTTTTTTTTTTAACTGGGGAGCCCCAGAACTGGACACAGTATTCTAAATATGGTTCTGGGCAGGATTACTGATGAAAATCCCGTTTATATGGCATTCCCCCCCCCCCCCCCCCCCCCCCCCCAAAAAAAAAAAAAAAAAAAAAAAAAAGCTTAAACTTATATCAGTAATAAAGACTGAACCACAGTAATAATGGCTTAAGAATGGTACATAAGGAAGGTTTGGTTTTGGCTGGTTTTCCAGAGTTTGGGAAATGCAATATCAAGCAGTCTGCTAGACAGAAAAGGGGCAGAGCCCCAGTTCACTGGATATTTCTGCTTTCTTTTTCACCAACTGCTCTTATTGTGGTATTTTAGGGTTTGGTATTTCCTATTGAAGCAACTGCTTTATCAAACAACAGCCATAGTCTCAAACCCAGCACTTGAGAGTGTTCTCTCCAGGCAGGACTGTGGGGATCCCCCTACTCACGTGCAGCTGGCTGTCTTCGCCTCCCTGATAAACAGTTTGAAGGCATGGCATGCACTGAGTTTTCAGGATTTCCAAAGCAGAGAGGAATGTGTATCTTTTGATGTTTCAGACTACTAAGCACTGTAAACTTCCAGAGATAGAGTGAGTGTTACTAAATTACAGTTCACCAGACTTTTGTTACAAGATTTCTGCAAGTCTTGATAGTAAAAGTTGAAAAGATCTGAGAAAATGTATCCAGCTAATCTCTCAGGCTGAGAAAGTTGGCAGGGCTAAGTTCAAGCATATGAGAAAAAGAATAAGCAAGGAGTAAAAGAATAAATTTTGTAATGTATTTGACTCCTTTAACTTTTGGGGCTTTTTGAAATATAGTCTTCCACTATAAAAATAAATTTCAAGAGGCTTTTGTGGGTTTTTGTTTGGTCGGTCAGTTGGTTTTCAATTGAGTCTTCTAAGCTAAAAACCAGAAAGGCGAAATCTTTGTCTTTGTAAAGATGGCAGCCTATTCCCCATCTCAGCCAGACCTCGGTACTTGTGGAAAGGACAGCTGTGGGCTCCTTGAATTTTGGTTTTGGCCATAAGGCACAAGACAAATGAGATTTGTGCTTAGGGCATGAGAGCTGCTGTAAATGTGCAGCCCAGAGCTGCCTGTTGGGCCAGCAGTGCTGAGCCAGATGTGCTGCTGGGAGCTGCTCTGCCTGAGCACAGGAGGGGCTGCTTTGGGGCAGGGCAATCCAGCACACCAGGCTGCAGGCTGGGGAGAAAGGATTGTGCTCAACCTGATGCTGATTTATTCCACATCCTGCATGAAACCACAAAGGTAAATCTGTGCAAACTCTGGCAGTCACAGCAGTTACCTGCTACTCCCATTGACTTGAATATGTCTTCTCAAGGTACTTTTGTTCTGCAGGATCTGCTTTGCAGATCAGTGTTGCCAAAGGAAGGGCTCTCATTGGATTCATTAATTTGAATCATGCTATACCTTTTATTCAGAGCTAAAAACACAGCACAAAATAAGACTGATATTGTTTCTCCTTACGTATGTCTGTATTCCTATGAGTTTGCACATGTATTTTCCTCTATAGGTATAGTGCAAAATTTGGAAATACAGTACGTAATGGTTCTATATCTCAGAGAGGTATGGGTAAGATGATATCATTTAAGACACTGAAATGCAAAATTAGTTTAGAAAAAATGCAAGTATCCTTGCATGCTACTAAAGATTGAAAGTGCTGCATTTTTTGTGTACGTTCTAATTACAACAGATTTTGCAAATGTAGACAAATTCATGGTGATGAATTGCAGTCAACATTGCTCCCACTTCATGTCATTTCTAAAACAAAGTCCACAATTTCTACCACTAAACATCACAGAAACTATTTAAAGAATAATTAATTCTTACCTACTGAAGAACTAAAAGTTTTCTCCATTTCAGTTTCCAAGCAGATCATTTTGGACAAGATATCAGACAAACTGCAGATAGCTGACTACAGCTGACCTTTTCAATGAGAACTATCCAGCCTCCCAGAGCACCACCATCACTTAGGATAGAAATCTGAAGCAACGTATGTATTTCCACTGGTATGGTATGCTGTTAACTTTTACAGCAACCAAAAAAGAACACTCATCTTTATGGTGTTTGTAACAAGCAGAATTAAGGGAGGATGTAAAATCTCAAAGTTGTTACACAATTTCTTTGTTATGCAGGAAAAACTCCATAAAACACTCCATTTCAAAATCTGCTTCGCATTAGGCAATTACATGAAAAGAAAATAAAAATACCACGATTTATTGATTTGCATTTTGTCCAAATCAGATTACTTTATCTCTTTTCTGTTTCCAAGACTAAGTACAAAAATGCAAAATGGCATCCCTTTTCTCGTAGGATTTGCAAAGCAACTTTCATTTTTGACAGCATTAGAAAAGCTAGGCATCAAAATCTAAGTCATGAAGCGTGTATAATGTTGAAATGAAGAAATCAATTACCATCCAAAGCTGTGGTGGCAAATGATGTCTCTCCATTAAAGGTCTGGTCCCACTGTTGCTAATCCCTTCTTGAGAACAATTTTTCCAAAGTTTTGAATGTAGCTCATGCACACTAAGTCACCCCCTGTAGATCTGTTCTCAAATTTAGAGAAAATAAGGGAAGTGCTTACATTTCTGTGTTCAGAAACCACTAGACCATAAAACATTGCATGTGTTAGATACCTGCAACAAAGAATTGATTTCATATCACCTACTCCTTAAGTAGGATTTGAAAATTAACTTTGGTCTGTGGAAGCAGACAGGTGCATGCACAGCACACACACTGATGAGATCCGACCTAGGTGCTGTATGTGCACGTTGGCTGTGTGTGTTGGAAACAGAACAAGAGCTCAGCGATGGGAGCTGTGGGGCCGGGTGCCTCTGTGAGGGGCTGAGGAGGCTTGGCTCAGCTGGCCCCACAGGACACATGCTGAGAGAGGATACGGTTGCAGTCTATTAATACATCCTGAGATAAACACCAGGGAGGGAGATGAGTTATTTCAGTGGAGGACAATGTTGGCATGAGAACAAATGACTGTGAAGAGGCCACGAGTTACATTTACCCTGGAAGCTGGAAGATTTCGAGTTGTAAGAGGAGTTAAGTTCTGGAGCAGCTTCCCTCAAGAGCAGCAAAATGCTGAATCTATTCCCAACTAAAACTCAACTGGTTTACGCAAGGCACTGCATGATATGGCTGCCTGTAACTGGAGGAGGATGGGTGCAGCAGATGCCTGGCAGGCCTGCAGCCCTTTTCTCAATACTGGCTTGTCAGCCAGCCATGGAGTATGCTCTGTAGGAAGTCATTTCATTTCCCAGTTCACGTAAAAATTGAAGACCTTGCTAGTGAAATCTTAATATATGGAACAGAAATTATGCACCCAGGATATGCAATTTAAGTAAATCAATATTTCTACAGGAATCTTAATTGGTTTTCATTTCCCAGAATTTTTGTGGGTGCATCTTCAACTTTTATTATGTGTTCTTGAATCTCTAGTGCACAAACTGTAAGGATACCTGTGAAATACACAGTACATTTCCGTTTCAACACTGACACATCTGATTGTGACCGTCGGTGTGAGCTGCAGCTTGGACATGCTGATCACTGAGGGACATTTACATCCATTTGTGTGCCTGTGCAGCAGGGCAGCCATCTCCCACAGCTCAACAGTACGTCATTGTGAAGCACACTTAGGAGTTGGAGTTCTAAACCCTTGTTAAACAGCACATGCTGTTACACAATCCTATCTTTATATATTGCTGTAGCACAGTAAACTAAGCACATTAAACAAAGAAGTATACAAACCGAAGTATTTTTGATCTTACAGTAAGGGAAATTTCATGTTTTCCTCAAGAGAATTGCCTTACTGAACGTACATTGAAATAATGTGAAGTAAAAATATTTTCAGGTGCCACACCTAGGTCTGCAAATGTAGTTTAAAACTTCCCAACTGTCATTACAATTAATGAAAGATATACAGCTGAATTCCATGAAAAAAACAATTTAGCCCATGCATAGCAGCAATTGGAATATGCTCAGTTAAAGCTCATTTGACATTACACTTGATTTCACACTGACCTTGCTCAGCTGGCAACTGCTGTTCTGCCTGTGTTTTGGCTTATGTGTGTTTGATATCCCCAACTACCACAAGCTGTAGTTAATTCTATGCAGATTAATTCTGCTGAAAGTTGCACATTAAGGGGGTGGGAGGTTAAAACCACAGTAAAACAGATGACAGTAACGTCCACATCTGTATTTCTAGAATATTGGCAGCACTTGAATTTCCTTGGGACGCTACATAGATACTGTTGGAGTTGTGGAAGTTTAAGCCAGAAACACAAGTACATCCAGCTGAAATTTGAGAGCATGGAGAAGCCTCGCACATTGCGGCTTGAATCCTCAGGAAAAAAAAACTGCAGATCAGTAAGAGCTTTTAGTGCACACAGGTTTATATCTCTTTTCTATGGAAATAAGAATTGCCAGTTTTGCCACTACAAAAAGAGTTCTTGGAATCTAAGAGTATCACATCTTGCCAAGTATAGCAAACCACTTTTACGAGACAAGAGACATTTTGCACCAGCTTCACTTGGAGCTTGTGTTACTGCAGCACCAATTCAAAGTTCCCATCCAGTGTAACAATTTCTTCTCCTTTAGCATATGTAACTTGTTATATTTTTTATTAAGTGCCATTGCCAAAATGGCTATACGGTGTGCTGCTTGAAAATTTAATTTACACAGTCTCTGTGATGGAAAATTACATAGTAGCCATCTTTAAAGTTTCCAAATTCTACTTTTTCATGTGCCTAGATGAGTGTCCTTTATAATGCTTAATAGACAAATTAAATAGATTTTTTTTTTTTTTTCCATCGGCATCGTGATAAAGAAAAGATTAAAAGAACACATGTTTAGCTGGGCACTTTGTCAAGACATTTCTTCAGTGTTACTCTAAAGAACAGTTTCAGTCAAATTTTGTGTCAGTAAATGAAGGAATGTTCAAAGTTTGCACAAAAATTTCTCCAGAATACTGTATATTCCTTACCTGTGGGCAGTCTTTGATGTAGTGTCCCTTGTTAAAGCAGAGGTGGCACAGATAGTTGGGAGGTGGCCGCTTGCTGGGTTTTCTGGCTTCTGAAGAAAGGGACATGTCAGAAAAATGCTCAGTGAGGGAGCTTAACCCATCCACTATGTTGTTAAGAGAGCCATAAGGAGATGCACTCTTATACAGACTGCTGCTCAGAGCCTGCAAAAGAAAAGAAAATTTTACATGAAATGCAACACTGTGTTCCTAGACTGATCTGGGCAGGGGAAGGATAAAATTAACATTAGAAAAATGTGGGATTTTTTCATTAAGAATGTGGCTGTGCATTTGACGGGAGCAATCACTGGTCATCAATAAAGAGGTTTCTTGAGGGCAGTGTGATAGAGATGATCATTCCACTGCTGGGAGCATACTGAGCCATGGTTCTTTTATCCACAGCCTTGCCTCTAAGCAGTGATTGCTTTCTTGTGTTTGATTGTGCCACAGTCATGTTCTTGTTAGAATCTGTTGGCAAAAAGCTGAAAGAACAAAGCAGAGAATGGACCATTTCTGTGAACAGAACTATTTATAAGAACAATACTGAAGTTGGAGAAAGGAAAAGAACATGAGAAAAATGCAAAGTAATTTTTAATTTCCAGTCAAGTTAACATGACAGTCAACATAGAGTCCTGCATTCAACCAATAGCAAGAAACGTTCAGACCTACATCTGTCTTGGATTTTCTAAGGGCTATTTAAACATTTCTTAATGAACGGTAAAGACCTAGTTTTTGTACTTCAGTGTGACTTTCGCTCACTCTATCTGTGGATGACAATCTTTTCCACTCTGAAGTGACAGGACCCATTTCACAGGCTCTTTCTCAGGTCTGATAGACCTCACACTAGTGCCATAACCTTGTAGTTCTACCGGCATCAGAGAATTCCTGCTACTTTATGGGAAAGTAAGGTAAGAAGACATCCAACCCGTGCCTCTACGGAGGCCTTGTTTTTCAGTGCTATTAAATCCAAATATTTCAATGGAGTCTTTACATATGTTATATAGATATATTGAAGACATACAGAATTTGGTTGTGATAACTTGCAAATAAATTTGAAAAGGGATTATATTTATCTCAGAGGTCTCAAAAATTCGGGGTATCTGTACACTGAGTGTGCTTTCTTTGTAACAGTCACTCACTGAAAGAACCTTTCAGAAGCCCTAGGCACCACTCACTGGTCAGACATGGCTTACTGAGTCCCACCAGCCCTCTTACAAAGGCAAAGCTGGTGCATAGAAGCAAGATCAACCCAAGGGGCCACAGAGTGGGAGTCCAGAGCCCCAGACTTTGCCCTGACCTTCCCACTGAACTTCTCTCTGCCCCAGGGAAAGTAATTACAACTTTCCCTGCCCTTTAGGCTGGGACATGTATAGCAGGTTTTCTGTTTACAAAACCGTGAGTGATCCCATGGAGGACTTAAACTATCAGAGTGCTGATGTTGTTCTGTGCTGGTTCAAAACATTCTGTCTGCCGAGAGGAGACTCAGCCACTTTGTTTTGGGGGGTTAAACCTGTATATTTCAAAAGGAAAAGCTATTGGAAGAACTAATGAAAAGATTTTAGCTGCTTTAGTCATCAAGTAAGCAAAGATACCTCCAAATACCTCCAACAGTCACTGGAATTTTTTTCTAAGATTTATTGGACACTAGTGGAATGGGAAATTCTTGGCATCAAACTGCTAAAAGGAAGAGGAAGTACTATGGATGCCAAAATACTATTAATTAGTGTCTTCAAAAAGTTCTTGTCTCCCTAGGAGCCACTTTCTATAACATATGCTTGGAAAATACAGAATCTCTCTTTTTAAGAGTCTCTCTTGCCAAGAGATTCTTAAGCTACTTCACATGCATTAAACCCATTACTACCTTTGCAAATCCCCTATTACCTGATTTTTACAGAAATGTGTGTATACCCGCAGAATATGTAAAATACCAGATTCTTTTTCCCTTATCAGAAATGTGTAACAGAATGTACAACTTCTGACTATAAGTAGGCTGTTGGTTCTGACCCCAGGGCTAACCCAGTGCCAAAACATGCCTAACTGCTGCCTAAATTGGGTTTTGAATTGGACATATGACTCACAAAGGTGACTATTTTCCTTTCTACATATTTTTCACACTGAGCTATTACAACCACTGTAAGAGAGATGTTCAGCACTGTGACAGTGTGTTAGTTAATTCTATCCAACAACTAATGCTTCTTGTTATCTTTCAGGTCAATGGGGGAACGGACAGGTTGTAAGGACCATAGTTCTGTCTCCTCTATCAGCAAACCTTCTTTGCAAATCATGGTACCCACAAGCCTTGTGAAAGGCCAGGACTCTCTCAGACCAATGGCTTTACTGATACAAAATCATAATCTTAGCAGACAGCCATGGCTTTATGGCCTACGTGTAATAGCTGGCTGGGAAAGTGACCACGTGGCTCTGCTGGCAGGGCACTGGTGTAATATTTGCTAAAGGTGGACATGCCAAAATTTCACCATGAAACTCTTCTGTAGTCACCTTGAAGCCCAGTGTTAAGACAAGGAAAGCCACAAATATAACCAGCAGACAACAACAGAAGAGAAGATGGATACTGTCAACATCACTGAGGCTTCAAAGAATAATTTTTTTTGTTAAGGAAAATTCCTAGAAAATCCCAAAGTGCTCTGTCCCTTCTGGTACAGAGTCAGGCAAATTAATTCAACAATTCCTGCCAATCTGACCTGGAAAATGGTCTGACATCAGTTTAAATCTGAGTCAATATGAAAAACACATCAATCTGGCACTTGAAAGATACCATAAAGAGCATCAGTGCAAACAGTGCTACATTTCCCTCACTGTGGAAATCTCCAGTTCTTCAAGAGAAAAAGCCATGCCAAAAAGACCAGTTATATAATAAGGGTGGTGGTGATAAAATTCACCGTAGGCCCTGGAATGAAACAGCAAAAGCCCAGGAACATGTAATAAAGATGATGGAACCAAATGGTCCTGTAGTCAATTTTGTCTTTGCCTTTGACAAGGGATGAATGAATGTTGCTAAGGTACATAAACCAGCATTTTTTTGTCTGGGACATTTAATGTAGCAAATCAGCAATTCAATCCTTGCTGAGTTTTTGCTCTGTTGCAAAATAGAGTTTCAAGAAGGATGAACAAAAGCTTTGACTTAGCTTCACACTCAAAATGTCCAGGGGAAGATCAGGATGACAAGCAGAATGTCACCCTGACAATATGAAGAAAAACGGAAAGCAAATGATATCCTGCGCTATATCAGAAGAGGGGTGGCCAGCAGGGACAGGGAGGTGATTGTCCCCCTCTACTCTACTCTTGTGAGGCCCCATCAGGAGTACTGTGTCCAGGTCTGGAGCTCCCATTACAAGAAAGACAGAGAGCTGTTGGAGAGGGTCCAGAGGAGAGCCACAGAGATAATCAAGGGACTGGAGCACCTCCCCTGTGAAGACAGGCTGAGGGAGCTGGGCTTGTTCAGCCTGGAGAAAAGAAGGCTGCAGGGTGACCTCACTGCAGCCTTTCAGTACCTAAAGGGAGCCTACAAACAGGAGGGGAGTCAACTCTTTGAAAGGGTAGATAATAGCAGGCAAGGGGAAATGGTTTTAAGTTGAGGGAGGGAAGTTTTAGGGGGAAGTTCTTTACAGAGAGAGTGGTGAGGTGCTAGAACAGGCTGTCCAGAGAAGTTCCACCATCCCTAGAGGTGTTCAAGGCCAGGTTGGATGTGGCCCTGGGCAACCTGGTCTAGCAATAAATGGGGAGGTTGGTGGCCCTGCATGTGGCAGGGAAGTTAGAGATTCATGATCTTTGAGGTCCTTCCACCCGGGCCATTCTGTGATTCTGTGAAGCACTCAAACCACAAACAATAATTCCCACCGGGAGTCTCATTTTGAGCTACAATAGGGTTTGAGCTTGGCAGTGAAAGGGTTAGTGCTCTTAAGGATCCCAAAGACCATACTGCATGTTCTAATTACAAGGCTCATCAGGTCAGCTGCAATGAATTCAGAATTTCCTTATCTTGATATGCTGGGAGAGCAGAGAAATTATGTAAAACTTGCTTAGTGGGGAGTTCTGGCTGATAATGTAAGTTTGATTGGTTTTGTTGTTTGTTTGTTTGTTCTTTTTCTTACTGTGACTCTTGTTGACTTAGCTGAATGGGAACCAAACTGAAAATCTGGTGGTCTGTTTTTGAAAGATAACCTTTCTGCTTGGTAGGTCTTCAAGTTCTGTTGGTGGTGCTGTGAAGTAAGGCTTCCTTTGTTATTTCTTTGCTAAGTGTTTCCAGTTGAAGAATATGCAATCAGTAAGATTGTGGTGTGGTCCTGACTGATAGAGGCAGCTATTGTCTTGTATGGTTTCTTTGCTCTCGTTGCCAGTTGGGTAACATATGTGAATTCCACTATCCAGCTCATGTCTAAGAAATTCCTGATTCTGTGAAGGATCTGGCAAATGTTCTTGATTCCCTCACCTAGTCCCCTCCTTTCAGAGACAGCTTTGGGGATTAATGTGCCAAGGGGCAAGTAATGAGACACTGGAACAGAATTTCTCTCTTCAACTTCTTTTTTAGTGATGTCATATTAGAAGTAAAATCGTACTCTTGGGAATGTAATGTTGCGTGGCACACTGTAACAAATGGATGATAATCTTTCTTTTCTTTTCCAAGTTTTCCCTGGTACATCTATTGCTTTACTTGTAAAAGTATTTTTTAATTGAGGTTGGAGAACAAAGAAAGTATAGTAGCATCTCAATTAGGATAATATTTAATTTTGTTGAGAGGCAACCTGGACAGAATTAGAGGGATTACCTATTTTTCAGAACCCTAATTTACAGTTAATATTAATAAGTGATAACAACCTGTTTATGTGGGAATAGCACCTTGTTATTAGGATTTACAGAAGTTGAGAAGCAAAGTTTTAGATGTGGAACTGAGTATATAGAGGCATGTCTGGGAAACTGAGTTTCTGCCTCAAGTTCAGTCTGTGGCGGCTGGGCCCTGAAAGCAGTGGCCAAGCATATCTAGTCATTAATTACCTGCAGTTGAAATGACCTGTGCTGGTGCAAGTGTTCAAAAGGTTGTATTTGGCAGTACGTTTATTTGGTCCCCTTGGAGTTATTTGGATTTGTTTTTGTTTCAGAATTACACTTCAAAGGTATGATTTGTGATAGCGGTTCTCTCCACATTTTTATTAATTGCATATAATGATGGGAGAGCCTGTAAGACTCTAATATTCCTATAATGACATTAGTTCTTCAGCATGAAATGGTCTGTAATTGAAAAGCAATGATCAGGAATTTTTGATGACTTATTTTCACTTTGGTATTTTGCCAGCATACTAAAGAAAATTGAAAATAAAGCAGCCTTAACTTCCAGAGTCAGGTTTAAGTCAGTAAGCCCCATGGCTACTTGACGTTGGTTGGAAAAAGAAGTTGGGTTGCCCTGTCATCAGTATGAAAAAGTAAGGATTTTCATACTGTAAACTATAAACATTCTCTAGTCTGTGAAGTGTCTGTGATGGTAACCAGATGAGCTATGCTAATTATTAGCCCTGCACTGAAATGTCAAAAGGTGCTAAAGCTGTTTATCAGCTTGGATTTTCATGAAGATAAGAACTGAGTGCATCTCTGTATTGTGTCATGCATGAAACAGTAGGACAGACAAGTCATTGCCCTCACTAGGTTGCTATTTTTATGTGAAAGGGGGAAGATTGAAGCTATCAAAACAGTAATTCAGTGGCTTGTATGTGCTAATAAACAAAACTTCATCTGCCCTTCATCTGTTTTCCCTGATAGTCATGGAAGGCTCGTTCCTGATGTGAGACTTATCTGTGAAGGTAGGACAGAGGTACCTGAAAACAGGCACATCTGGAGAACAGCACCTGAAGTGTGTGACCTTTTTGTGCTCCAGTTCTTTTGATTTTTATTTTTGTACTACTACAGAAAGCGTTGAATGCAAAATCCACGTTTATAGCCAATCCAAAAGCCTTCTGAAAACAGGATTAAATGAAAAAGCTGTCGTAAACTTAGTTGTGCCAGAATTAGCCGGAGAAATTAATTAAGAAAATTAATTACCAAGGCTGAACTGTATAACCTTAGAAACTGCTTCCGAATGGCTTATACCTGCTGTAGTTCTTCTACCAATTGTAGACGCTTTTACAGAGAATAGTTTATGTGGTGCCCTAGTGAAATTTTATCATTGGGCAAGAGCAAGAAAAGCTCATCTCTCACTGAAGAAAACATTTGTCTAGAGGAAGGGAAAAGACCACAGCTTCTGTGGTCTTTAGGCTGACTTTAAGAAAATGTGAATTACTCAGGTTCCTCACTTAACATAGGTAAGCACGGATTAACCGAGGATATCTTAATTCATCCTTCTTCCATAGGGGGATTTAGATAAACACTTTCTTGTATTAGACTGCTAACACTAATGCCTGCTTGTGAATATTCTCAAATAGAGAGCACTAGGATTCTCTTTTCACGGAAATGTTATCTTAGAGAGAGAGCAGTGAATGTGGCGTGACTTGATAGCAGTGAAGCAAGGTGGTAGGGCAACAAATCTTGAATCTAGAGCCTTGATCTATCTAATCTAGTTCTTTTAGAGCTGTCGGCATGGTTGGCTGTGGCTTCTCAGATTGTAACTGATACCATCTCTGAAATTGCAAAACAGCATATGGGTGCAACATGCTTCTCTGAATAGCTTATTACCTTTGGTTCATGGAGGGGTTGAAGAACAACATGTGGCACCATCTCACCTTATTTAAAATCTGCTGATCTCTAGAGCCTTGAGCTAAGGCTTACAAAGTCTGCCCATTCAAGACATCCACAGATCCATAGCTCTTAAAAAGTACAGCTGCCTGTCTGCTGGGGGGCGTGGAGGTAATAAAACTGACAGTTACACTGCTCAATCATTGACTTCAGGTAGGGCTCTTGGCTCTCTGTTAGGAGTATGATCCTTCCTGCTTCAGCTCAGGCAAAGGCTTAGAATAGATGTCAGTAGGAGCACTTTCACATGGACCTCACAAACAGGCTTAATGGAAAGGTGGGAAAGGAGAGGCTTGATTTCTTCTGGACAGAGGTGCCCAGACTTGGAGGAACACTCTAAATCTCATACCAAGCTCTGCAGGAATCCTTTTCATCAGCTGAAAGTGAAACAACTGCCCGCTTATGTTAAAGAGAAGCTCTAACACACAAGCAGTATATTAGAGACAAGGGAGACCATTCACACTGCAAATTGCTTTAACACATTTCCCCAGGAGTTCTCACTTCCCAGCCTGTCCCTGGGCTGCCTGCAGCTGGGTCCCCAGGTTGCGGAGCACTAAATTCTGACCTCCCCAGAACCAGTGGCTCTGGGAGCAGGGAACACCCCACCAGGCACCCTGATCCCAGCCCCACCTCACGTTGTTGAAAAACAAGCACGTTTTGGGGGTGTTAGCATGGAGTTCTTGGGCTCTGTGGAGGTTATAAAGCATAAAGTGAGGGGAGAAGCGGATGGACGGATTTTGACCCCTGCACTTTAATACCCACAGCCACATTCTGTTAACATCTCTGTTTCCTGCAGGAAATCTTGTCTCAATCTGACCTACAGTTTGAAAAACAAGAGTCAGGTTTCCTTTCATTTGATGGGTCTTTTGACACTCCAAACATAAGAAAAATAACACCCGGAAATAGATATGTGCCTGTTTAAGACACACTTAAAAAAGCGTTTACCTCCTGCAAAGCTCTTATGTGATGAAAGGTTTTGTGAAGAAATGTTCAATTTGGGTTACATAGAATGTTAAGCCTGAGACTCTTTTGTTTATATCATTTACATTCAGTAATGCCTTCTTGGCACAGAAACCTCTGCAATGGCTGCCAAAGTTAAAAAGAGGCAAAGCTAAGGTCTCTGTCAGAGGTAGAAACAATACATCATCTGCCCAGAATGGGCCCCTCACAATGTGCTTGGGGCCTCAGTTCCTGCACTCATGAGGAGACAGAAACTTTTATTAAATTGAGTATAGTGAAGTAAATAAATCGTTTCCATCTATCAAGTGACAGGCTGGAATTTCATCTCATGACTCCAGCTTTTGGATAGTTTTATCTTCATCTACAGCAACACTCTGAATCAGTTGTGATACAGCATAACTTCAAGTGCGACCTGAGCAAGTCCACTTAAAACTTCACAGTCTACTTCAGATAAATTATAACAATTGAGTAACCTGGTTTCAAAGTGGACTGAAGGATATTTTTTTTTCCAGGTTGGGTCTGCTAGTGGAATGAATGTATTGTTCTATTTAATTCAATTGCAATTGGAGAAAGATGGCTGTAAGAACACCTCCATATTTCAGGGACTACTGATGCTCGAACACTGTTCTCCTCCAAGTCCTTACAAATCCCCTTTTTTCAAGATATAATTCTTGTACAATAGGTTATTTGCTCCCCATTCAACCACAGGTATCCTCAGCCCTTATGAATACATGCATGTAGGTGTCTGGCAGGCTGACTTTGTGCAAAGAAATGCAGGCTCTTCCTCCCAAACTTTTCCTACTCCCCTGCTACAACCTCAAACAAGTTTAGAAATCTGGGGCTCCAAGGTTGGCAAGAGAAGCCTATGGGAGCAAGATGATCCCTCAAAAATGTTTGCTTGGTTGGCTGTTAGGTGGATGAGATGTAAATATAGATGGCCAGATTCCTGAGATCTTTCTAGAGCATTGCACTTACGTTCATTCAAAAGAGACACTGAATCCTGCCTTGTGTCTGGAGTAGGTGTGGGTGGTCTTATATAATAGGAACATAAACATCTGCTTTAGATATGAGAGCAAGAGCCGTAGACCACATAGAATTTCTGTGGACCGTGTGGGTATTTGCTTATCATCAAACTAAATCTTGAGAGATAGAAAGTATATTTCTTAAGATGCAGGTTTGGGAATACCATGCAGCAGTTCTCAGTGGTACAAAAGTATCAAGAAAGAGGCCTACAGGATGGTCCTTAAGCACCTCCCACTTTAAGTGCTGGACTTGCATGCTCACAACAAAACCCATGACAGAAAGTAATGGGCTAGGTTTGTGATATGTTAAAACTTGGTAACTTAAAATCTACCAAAACTCAAAACAACTGTGCTGGCCTGGCTAGTCAGCAAGGGGCATAGATAAAAGCCAGTCCTCTTAACTTTTCTGAAGTGAATCTTTCAGTAATTTTAGGTTCTGGTTTTTGTAGATCACAGATTGTTTGCAACATTTCCTGCAGGTCATTTTTTATTCCCAGGAAAAAAAACTTATCCGTGTTGTGACACTTATGAAATACTGTCTGTCTGAGTTATGACAGAATTGTTGAGAGATTTGAATAGCTTTGTAAAACTTAATCAGTTCCTTTGCTCCATTATAACTTCTCTGGAGCACAGACAGAAACCAAAGTAAACCACAATGAAGCGAAGACTGAGATTCTTTCCATTAAATTTAATCATTTCATCATGGCTTTCTAAAAGAGGAAAAAGGGCAGTGCAAGAGAGCAGCAAAATGGGCACTGGGCAGCTGGCAACTTCCCTGGGAAAAGGAAACTGAGGAGAGGTGCAAACACCAGCAGTTACATTTCACCAAACAACTTGAAAGCTTTCAGTTGATACCCGCTATTGCTTTTTAGGAGCATTTATTGCTATATATAGAGAGAGTTTTGTTTAAGGAAAAAAAAAAAATCTGCTTTGTTTTCTATGTAAATAGATCTTATCAATTATGAATGATCAGCTTTGCAATATCTGTGCCTGGATTTTTGTGCGTTTGTATCGAGTAAGAATTTAAGTGGCCCACTTAGACTTGGAATTAGAAAACTTCTCTTTGCCTTAATCCTCACCCAGTGACTGTCAATTATATGAATTCTTCTGAACTTTTTAACTTGAAAACCAGCACCATGTGCTATCCTGCAATTCCATAGAATTCCATAAACAAAATATTGGTAGTCAAGTATCTTGGCTTTTGAATAAAATCGTAGTTTTATACACTTTTTCTATTCACTCAATAAATTGCAACATTGGTTGAAGTCAGATTTGACTGTCTGATGGTTTGTATGGTTCAATGGAGGAAGGTTTTCCTTTTCTGAGTAACTGAGTCTATGTCTACAGAGTAAAAGAGGAAGGGATGAGAAACATTACCCTACAGAGTTAATCACCCCTTTGTTTTGGTGCTTTGGCATGGAAGACACTGTAAAATAACTGAAAACTTCATTGACAAAATAGAATTTTAGTAAGAATTTTGTATGCTTTTGCCTCTGATTGTTTGGGTGGGTTTCTTCTTGGGTTTTTGTTTTTGTTTTTTCCCCTCTATGTACTTCCTGGTAAGTTTTTCAAGACATGGATGTATTTTTGAGACAAGAAGTGATTGCCTATGCTGTTTTCAGTTAAGAGTTTGCACATATACAATGTCCCAGGGGATTTCTAGGGTTTGGCTATGATTTTCTACTAACTGAGAAGAATTCATATAATTGCCTTATTTTCAATAGCTGGCTTAAAAAAAAAAAAAAAATTGTTAGTAAACAAGAAGGCCCATATCTCTTCTCTGTGTGACCTGATATATGTTTAGCAATTAATATTTTAGCTCTTGCCAGCTTTTCAAACAGAGTTCAGCCTTTGATATAGTGCTGCGTGGCTAAGTAGTTCTGGTTTCAAGAAGCAAAAGCCCAACTGTAAGTCACATCTGAACTAGTTAACACTTAAAGGCAGAGCAGATGTGCTACAGAGCTTCAGCTGCATTGATTTCAGATGTGGGGATGGAAAGGGATAATAAAAGAGGCTCTGGCTGCTGGACTGACTACAGCACATCACTAGCAGGTTGCTTCTGTGAGGCTTCTGCTGTCCTTGCATTGTTTTTCCTCAGGTTTCCTTACCTGAGCAACTTTGCTTCAATTACTTGCAGTTTAATATAAAGAAAAACAACAACAATTCTAAATCTTATAAAAAGTTAAAAGCCACAACTAGAACATAAAAATGGAAGAGGCTGATGGGCACAATTGCTTGGCTTTCTCATCATCTCTTAGACAGAATGTAGATTTTAATTTCAGATTCCACTTAATATAAAACCTTAATGGATCTTGATAATATATTTTGTGCTGGTTTTAGTTCTCCTCCCTGTCCTGAGTAAAAGAGTGTTTTCCAAAGACAGAAGCAGCAAAGCAGGATGCTGTGGTTGTAGTAGGAACAGGAGGAGAAAAACCACACGATTCTGGACTTCAAATCCCTCTTGGTACTCACCTGAACTTTGAATTTTACAGCAACACCAAACTGGAGTTAAAAATACAGTAGTTGCATTCTGGGCTCAAAGCCTCACATCTAACTAAAGGTGTGAAATGTGCACTTTCTGTGCTGAGGCAGTGCTTTCTAAATGGTTTTGGAGCCAGCTGCAGAGGACAGAGACTGATGTACTAAAGATTCCAAAAGTCTGCTGGCTCAGAAGTCCAGCTCTTGCTGCAATCCCTTGCAAGAATTCATGCAAAGAAGAAATGCCTAAAACAGCCCAAGTTGGGGGGCATGTATATAGAAGTATAAAACAGTTTTAAAAGCTTGAATCATATGCGTACACTGACAGCAAAGGTTTGCAGGGGGCTTTTCAACTTTAAACGTTACTGGTTTGGATTTTTGCTTTAACCTAAAATTGTTCTCACTAGCAGGAGCAGCCAGGCATGTTAGGAGTGATGGATTGAAAAACAACAATTATTTTGGCTTGATTGCTTCAGTTATCTGAGAGCATTGTGCCGGTTTTTCTTTCTTCTTTGCAGTCAGATGACTAGGAAGGAGAAGGAAACGCATATTGGTTTTGTCTTTTATTTTCTTTCCTTTTAAATACTTCTTGCAAAACTACAGAAAAGTCTTTGCAACTGAGGAGGAAACAGCAGGGACAACACATCTGAACTGCGAATTAACTTCTTGAAAGTCTGAACAGAGCTCACTGTGACTTTGTGTAGATGTAGGATATCTGTGAGATTCAGCCAGCCTGAGTTAGAGAGCAGAAGTGCCCCCAACACAAGAACTGCTGAGCTATTGCATTCCCAATAAAATTGGTAGAAGGATAAGTCCACTGAGGTGTTAGCATTTGCACAGAACGATAAAACCACAGAGTATCCTGAGTTGGAATGAATCCATAAAGATCAGGTCCAAATCTTATGGTTTCACTGGAGGGGATAAAAAATACTGAGAAAAATAAAGATAAGGAGACCAATGAAATCATAATCACTATTATTACAGGGTTTTTTTCAAGAGGACTTTACAACAGGCAGTCGTGGTGGGGTGTTTAATTATTCTGTAATACAGTCTATTTTTTTTTCTTTCAAATATGTGAAATTCACTGTACTTGAATTGCTTATGTCAGGCTGCTAACATTTTTAGGATAATGCATTGAAGATTCTAGATCTTATTTGCAGATCTAGCTTTTTGTATGGATGCTTTAAGTATTTCAATAATTCTTTCTCTGTTTACATTTAAAAATAAAGAGCCAAATGTCTAAGCTTGAGTAATAGTACCATCTATGACTTTAGATGAGAGGGCTGATTGAGGCCAGCAGTCAGCCTGCCTTGTTGCTTTTCTCCAGGTAGGAGAACCTTACTGCAGGAACGGTCCTGTGCGGTGTATTTGATGCTTTGTGGCGCTGCCCACCATCTGACTGTGCTAAGGTCTGATCCTACTTTCACTGGAAGAATAATAAATATGGGAACCAAACTGCTTTTAAGGAATTTATTTTTAACATGCCTTCATGACCTGTACTGCTCCACACTTAAGAAGGCTTAAATAAGAGGAGATAGCTGTTGTTGTTTAGTCTGCAGCAGAGAAACAAGAAATCTTGGCTGAGCACACTAAGCACTGTGTGTGACCACAGATATGCTCTGTGGTATGGTGACGAAGGATAGACCAGAAAACAGGGGCAATCAGAAGTGTTGCAGAGCTTTCAGTGATTTCTGCTAATCCTTATCTCTGCTGTATTTGCTATAGGATCTCTCCAGCTACAAGCAGCTTCTCACAAGGTGTTTTGGCTCTAGTTTTTTATTTGTGCCTGCTCTCAGAGATCTGACAGTTCATTTAATGAGATAGAAGTCTGATATTGTATGGTGATCTCCCATCCTCTCGGTAGCAGGTGACTACAGAGAATTTTTTCTTAATCTTACAATTACCCTTCAAATTAACCTAGGCTAAAGAACAAATTTTACTTTGTAAAGTATCAAGGTAGTGTGGTATGCCCAGAGGTCTATGGAAGACAGGAAACAGGATTGCCTGATATAAACTGTGTTTTCAGTAGAAATGCAGAAATGCTAGCTTCTTTCTATAAATGTTCCTGTGTTTTTTGGTTTGTTTTTTGTGCTTGTGTGTGTGTGTGTGTGTGTGTGTGTGTGTGTGTGTGTGTGTGTGTTTGTTTTTCTGGTTTTTTTGGGGGGAGTGGGAGGAAGGGGGTAGAGTGGTCTTTAACGTGTGTGTGTGTGACAGTGACATATATAACTTTTCTCCTTCCTTCTCTGGGAGGCTGCCTGATAAGCAGCACTGATCTCAGTGCTTCTGTTCCGCTCAGGTTTGAGTGTTTTTTGCCATATTAAACATTCCTTTTTTTTTTTTTTTTCCCCCAAGTTTTCCTTCCTTCCTTTGTGATCTACACTTTAGTGTAACCAACTGAACTAGCTCATGTTTCCTCATTCCCAATTAGTTACCCTCTTGACAGTAAGGAATGGGACTGGAAGTCCCTGAGTCAAAAGCATGAACTACTTCTCAAAAACAGTGATTATTTTCTAATTCAAAACATGCAGTTATTTTTGCTCAAGTACTAAATGCTTAAGATCTGGAAAGCGGCTGCTGTAGAGATTTCTGGAAGGAATTCCCCTCTTGGAAAGACATTCAAAATATTGTACGTGGGCAAAGAATTCATTAGGACTCAGGCTCCTTCTCATGTAAATATTGGTGCTGGAATTAGCACTCTGTGTCCAAAGGAACATGTTTCATTATACTATGGTAACTTTGAGTTACTTGTGGCTGGCTCCTCTCGATTGAAGTCAGCACTGATTAAGTAGGAAACCCACTGTGAGAGTAGGAAAATGCCATAGGACCCTATTGCACCATTATTTTGGGTTTCTCAATTATACCACTCAGTCACACAAAGCCACAGTTACCTGGCTGTGTCTCAAATGCCTTAAGTCCCATGTAGCCAGCCCCACAACAAAACCTCAGATATTTGGCTCTGACGGATGGTGTTAGAATGAGGGTGGAGTTCAGTTCAATAGCCAATTTAATGCATCTTAATGTTCTAACATGCTTTCTCTTCATATCTGGGACAACAAATGCTGCAGTAAAGTTTTATTTAAAGCAGGTCTGTTTTTCAAAATGGGTCTTACATATGGAACAAAACATTCATTGTCACTTTACTGTTTAAACCTTTATTATTGCTTTTTTTCTGGGTACAATGGGCTTTTATGCACCAAACAGCTGTGTTCATCATGTTTATTTAGAAGGCATCCATTGTAGTGGAAAAAGTCTGGAGGACAAAAATCTTGGTGAAGTGCAAGACTACTCTGTGGGTGCTGGCTTTTTTTTTTTTTTTTTTTTTTTTTTTAATTTATTTCTGTCCAGCTCTTTGGTCAGCATGCAGGTCACATACACAGGCACTGCCATGCAAACTTGCAAACCCAGTATAACAGCAGCTTCTTACAAGTGCTGTTTCTCATCCTAAGCAATCTCCTCCAGAAATTTTCAATCGCAAGGCAACATACAAGACGCCTAACTATTTTATATCCTATGATCCTACCATTTCTCAATCTGTTGCTATTTTGGCCACTCATTAGGTCACTTTCCAAATATTGTGTACAGCTATGTGTCAATCATTGTCACAGCCCAGCTCCAGGCTAAGCCAATCCAGGACAAAACTGGGAGGAAAAAAATGCCAGCCAAAGCAAGCACTGTGCAGAAAACAGTCAACGATTTAACTGTGGAAGGCTACGTGTCTTCCAAAGATAGCATAAGCCCACTTGATGCACAAGTAGCACACAGCACTGTTGCTCCCCAAAATAGTTCTACACACTCAAAATACTTAGTTTATGCTGACTGGCACCTGCAAATAAACAGATGTTAGAATTTCAAGAGCTGAGAGCATGACACTGTAGGAAACTCTTGGGTGGCTCCTGCCTGAAAGCAGCCTAACTCGGTTTCTGGAAAGAGCAAAACATCTAGCATATGGACAGAACTTTTCCTACTGAGCAAGATCATCTCTAACACTTTCTAAACCTGTCAGTGGAAGCAGCTGTATAAGCAAGCAGCATTAGCTGGGGGAGATGAAAGCATTCCCACTTCCTTCAGAGCACACTTGGTGGGTACTGCTGTGCCCTAGGAGGTGGCCATGCCCCTTCCCTCATCCCCAAGCATGAGCTGCATTAATACATAGCTCAGATCAAGCCTGGAAGCAAAGACATGACTTGTGCAAGATCCCTTCCCTCAGAGGATAAGGAGTTGTGCCACAGTGGGTCCAGGTGGCAGCTCCCTGCAGCAGGGCCAATTGGTGGCACAGGTTTGGCTGCTGCCTGCAGGGTGACCTGGGTAAGGCCTGAGAAGCCAGGGAGACAGTGCTCCAGAGGGAAGTGGTAAAGGGGTATAAGGGGGGAAAATGGAGAGAGATGTGAACCAAGAGGAAAGGGAGAGAGTATGACAAAAGAATTAACTCCTACTTATGAAAAGCGTAAGTAGAAACAGGAGAATGAAGTCAGGAGAAACTTCAGGAAAATTTCTGGAAGCTGTTTCGGGGGCTTTGTGCATATGCCCTTCATCTGCTTTTGTGGGTGGTTCTTTGTTTTGTGTTTTTTTTCAGCCTTCTTTCTCCCCAGAAGAAGGAGCCACAGTAAGCACAGCATACCCTCAGTGCACCAGCCCCAGGGATGGGCAACCTCCCACTCTAGGCAGGGGACATATAACTGAACCTGGCTCTTGTGGCTACCTGGGGAGCACAGAGCTCTTGCTTCGCATGGACTAGCAAAACCTATCTGGTAATAGGGGGCTGCGGTATGCTGCCCATTCCAGCAAAATCGATGTGCTGCAAAGGATGTGTGTTCCTACATCAAGTATTCTGTGTTATATGCTTGCTAAGGCTGACTGGATTGTAAGTTATATGCCCTCGAAAATAGTTTGAGAGTGGATGTCTTTGCAAGATTCTTAAGCAAGAAATGATTTCTAATTAAGGAAAAAAGAATGTGTATACAGCCTGAACTCCTTACTCCTAACAGCTGTAATATGGTGACTGGTGGGGAATTTGAGTTGTTTTCATTGAACAACCCTGTCACTGATGGATTAGAAATAGGTATTTTGACTGAGAACACTTCTGAAGCCTGTGCTGGGAAGACTCAGAAATGTCCCTCTCTGGGCAGTACTCAAGAGGTTGGGCACAGCGCTCCAAACCCTCACCCAGTGCAGCCACCATAGAACGCCCGAGACGAGAGCCCTCCCCAGGGCTCACACAGCACTGCTGTTTGGAGGGTTTTAGCTGCCGTGCACCAGTGGAGACCCCCATTGCAGAAGTGCTTGACCCCAACAACTTCCTGTGGCAAGGCACTCTGCAGCAGATTGTCTTTGCCTGCCCCTGAGTTATTTAATTTCCTTCCCTTGGGTCCCTACAGCCCAGTCTCGCCCGACAAAACGCACGCTCAACTTTTTTGCTTTTGTCACGTCCCTTCTTATACTTTCTTAGCCTATAAATTTAGATACAAAAGTGATTTAGTGACTATAGCTAGAGAGAAGAAAGTGATTTAAATATCACTTTTAAATAGAGGGGACGCGTCTCGCTGTTAGTAGGGACGCGGTGTTTTCCGTGCGTCCATCCCTCCACCTCCTCCGCACTTCTGGCAGCGGGGCGGTCGGATCCTGGTAACCATTTACCACACTGTCAACACGGGTTAGCGGGACAGCGGCGTGGGGCAGCGTCCCCGCGGTCCCCCGTGGGGCGGAAGGCGGCCGAGGGCTCGGCATCATGGCGGTTGGGGCACTCACCTCGCTGCGCTGGAGCTGGAAGAAGCTGTTGAGATAGCTGGAGCTGAGCGAGGAGCTCAGCTCCGGGGGGCTCTTGGTGTAGCCGAGGTCGGGGTGCTGCGAGGAGGAGGGCTCGGGGCGGAAGGCATCGAACGCGCTGGCCTGGTGCGTGTCTTGCAGCGAGAGATAGACCCAGTTGAGGAGCTGGGCGGGCTGGTACACGGACGCGGCGCTGGTGTCGATGGCTGACAACAAGCTCATCTTTCCCCCGAGCGGCGGCCGTCTCCGAGCTGCCGCTCCCGCTCCGGCCGCGTCCCCGTCCCCGCGCGGGCCGCCTCCTCCCGCCGCCCAGAGGACGGGCCGGGGGCTCGCCGCTCCCCGCTCGCTGCCCTACGGCCCGCGGAGCCCGCCCAGCCCCAGCGCTCCGCGCCGCACAGGCATCGCTGCCGCCGCCCGCGGGCCGCGCAGGAAACTTTCCGCGCTCTGCTCCGGGCCCCGCTATCTGTCTTTATTCCCACTCCCGCAGGCACGGCCGGGGAGGAGCCGCCGGCGCTCCCATACGCCTCCCACCCGCCGTGGGGTGCGGGGCCGGGCGGGGCTCTGATCCGGCCGCCTCCGCGCCCGCCCCGGCCCGGTGTCCCCGCACGGGGCGCGCCGGCGGGCGGGCTCACTCGGTCCGGGGCTTCCTTTTCCTCTTTCCTGCGATAGCTGCTGCACACGCGGCCGGCCCCGGGGCTGCTCGCTCGGGGCCGTTGCGGAGCGGGCGAGTCCCACTCGGTGCCCCGGCATCCCGTCCCCGCTCCTCGCTGGGATCCGCGGCGTGAGGTGCCCGCTCGTTCACCCCCTGCCAGAGGCGCAGTTTACAGAAGCTCCCTGGCTGCGAGCGGTGCCAGGCCCTGCTGATGGCCAGGGTTTCCCAAATAAGGCGGCGAGCGTGCCGTGTTCCGCTGGAACCCCGCTAGGCTGCTCTGGCCCCGGGCCGCGCCGAGGTAACGCCGCGGCCTTTTAAGGAGTCGGCAGCACGAGGAGGTGATGGACGATCGTGCTTTTTGGAAGGAGCCTCAGCGGTGAGCTGGTGGTTCCCAGCAGAACAAGAAGAAGAAGAAAAAAAATCCCAACACTTTCACTCCTTAGATAAAACAAAAATCTGACCTTTGAAATTCCAAAGTTGGCATCCAGGTTTGCCATAATGGGTCACACGTCTCTGCTATGTTGGAGGAAAAGCCACTGTACTGAATGCAGTGGGAAATGCAGGCTGGGGTGCGCACAGCAGGTAACTCATCAGCTGCAAACCTGACAGGCAGATGCACCTTTCTGCTGAAAGCAGGCAGTCAGCTGCACAGCTGCCCACTTTGCAGGAGTGTGAGAGAAAGTGAGGTTTGCATAGTTGCAAAGCCAAGTCAGGTTTGGAATAACTAGAAGCAACTTGAACTCCTTTAATGATGCTAATATGTGTATTTATTTTAGAAGAGAAAGTTCTTGCAGTGTGGATCCAATCTACTCATTTATGAGCTCTTGGTTCATAGGCATCTCTGGGAGCTTCTGAATGTGTACGTGTCAGCCCAGGCTGTGCTGGGCAGTGCTGAGGATCTCAGTTGTCTGTGGCACACACTGTGGGGACAGAGAGTCTGAATCAAACTGCACTCAAACTCAAACAATTGCTTAGGGTATTATTCAAACAAAAAAAAGTTTGAACTAGGTTTAATGACTTAATAAATTATGGATTGTACTGTATTTGCTGGTAAATGGAAAAAGAACAAGAAATAAAGCTTGTGTTTTGGAGCCTGCGTTTCTGGTAGGAGGTGATGGTCATGTCAGTGCAAGGCTCTGGGTTTGCAGTTGTGAACTTCTGTGGGCGTACTAATTCCTTCCTTAATGACACTTTGCATTTTTATCACTTCCTTCTTTTACCTGATAAATTAACGTTCCACTGTTCACTCTCATAATGTGTGAACAGTGATACAGTGAAGCTCAAGGTTGCTCTGAGCAAGCAGGAAACAGAATGTAGCAAGGTTCCTGGAGTGATGTGGAGTGGCGGAGGTGCTACGAAGTTTCACGAGTGCTTTGGGTATATTTGCAATTCCCCCCTGACAGTAGGCCAGCTGGATTCTGGCTGTGGGGGGGGGGGTTGAGTGTACTGAGTAAGTGCTTTGTTCAGCCAAGCGTCAAGAAAGGGAAAGACTGCGAATGCCTCTGCTGTGAGTGGTTCAGTGATGGAGTGCTCGAACTGAGGGATGTGGCTGCCATCCTGGTCTGCTGCTGCAGCCTCTTCTGGAACGTAATTTCTATGGAATTCTTCCCCTCTGAGTTGAAGATTGTTCGTAGCTTAGCAAAATGCCGCTACCACATTTGCAGATGTCCAGTGATCATCAAGATGATGACTTTTTTTTCCTTGTAAGTCTCCTCCTTGTTCACCTTTAGACTTCATAGATTGAAGAGGAGGGGATGAGCACAGTGGTCACTGCAGCATATGTGTCTCAGTTGAAAAAAAAATGCTGTGAAGTTCAGTTTTGTTGGTTGCTCTCTGAAAGGTGTGGGGAGGAAGCTAACCCATGAGATAGCCCAATGGCTGCAAGATGCTTTCAGCTCAGTTCCTACTGATCATGGTAGGCTGGAATGTTAGCAATATCAGCTGCGTGGATTGTGCATCAGCTGCATGGTGCTAAAGCAGTAGTTTGTTTATCCTCCTGGTTTTACTTGTGTGTAGTGTTAATGAAGTCAGAAAACAACCAGAACTGTAACATGAAACTTTAAATGGTTTGCATGGCTTATGTGACTTGGTAATAGTCTTGAAAGAGGTCACAGTCAAATGTACAGAGAGAATCCAGCCCATTTATCCCAGTTCTGTTCCCCAAGCAGCAGGTCACTGTGCAGTTTATTAGTGTCATGTAGCTGCTCACCTCAGCAAGCTGGGCTTCTTGCAGCTGCTCTCTGCCTGAGGAATTTTTGTAAGACTGAGGAACAGAATTGTCAACTTCTGGCCAGGAATCACATCATTAATCCAAGTAGTCATGTTCCTGCTTTCAGTGTTCATACCTTTAGAAGGTGTCAGCCATTAACCTGCACTGTGCTTCGTAAGTGTGTTTATGTTAGGATTTTGTTTGTTTGTTTAATGATATTCTGTATTTTTAAAAAAACAGATGCACGCTACTAGAAAATGTCCTAGATTCTCATCCTTTTTAAAAAGATCTTGGCCTGATTTGCTGTCATCTTAGTTTAGTTCCTTACTAGATGGGGTTCCAAGGAGAAGATGGAAGTAATGTCTAAATGTGGCAATGAGAGTGGAGAGCTTTGAGCCTATCACTGAACCCAGGAACGCACAGTGCAATGGGCCTCTCAGCTGTAGCACAGCAGGAATATTCTAAGTGAAGTTTTTTCTCTACAGCAGAGATTCTTATGAAATAAATTAGCCATGCTATGGAAATAGTACGTAAGCACCCTTTGGATTATGAGAAGACATTTCAGTTTTACAGTTGTAATAACAGTACATCTTCATGTGATGTTGCTCAGATCTGGATGTCAGACACTTGTGCTTGCTACGTAGGTAGGGTGGTTCTGCTGCCAGAAATGAAGCACAGCATAAACCAAGCATCATAAAAGTTACTCTAGAAAATGTAACCTAGCATTATGTACAAAAGTCAAAATGTGTGTTTTCTTCCTCTAAGCAGAAGCGATGTAAAAGTTCTCTTCCTCCTAGAGCTTTGACATAGAAAGTTCTGGAAATGAATGAATATGAATTTAAAGCTTATCATCTGTAGCCTTTTAGTAAATATGTACCATATGCAATACTGATTTGCTGTGGGTAGTGTGCCAAGCACAGCTCCTAAGGCTGCCTAAAACCACAAAGTGGGTAATTGCTGTAACAGACCCTCTCTGAGCACGTGATTCTGCACCTGGCCAGCTTATGGTTTCAAGTCTTGGGGCCTCCCCACTTGCTCTAGGTTAGCATGTCTGTGCATTGTTGAATAATTGCATGAAAACTGTAGTTAATATGAGTAGTTGTATGAGGAATACTGCTTTCAGTGGTTTGGGGTTTTTTGAAGAAGGAGGTGTTTTTGTTTTGGTTTGGCTTTGCATTGTTCTACAAAGGTCTCTGCTGACTCTTCGGCTGCTGGACAGACTTCTGAAGTGTTCTATTTATTTCACATTAAAAGACAGGAGGTCTTGTCTCTACTGCTGGTCTAAGAGTTTGACATCCCCGACCAAAGCAGTAGCTGAGGCGTGGAATCCCCATACTTAGCCCGTCCTATCCCCTTGCTCTCACTTGATCTGGGAATTCAATGGAGCCGGGAAAGGCAGCAGGGTGGAGGGGAGGGTTGGCACACAGGCACAGCAGCAGCCTCTGTGCCCTGCCCGAGGGACCTCAGCGGGTACTGGCATCCCCAGCCAGGGAGCAACACATTATTCTGCCAGCACATTATAAATGGTTCTGAGTTTGCCCATTGCAGCAGAACAACGCTAAAGAAAAGAGGAGAGCAGTGGCAGGAAGGAGAAGAAAACAGCTGAAATAAAGATGAATGAAAGGGTGATGAACAGATGGCATGGTTCAGCACTGGATAATAAGAGAAGAGGGAGCAAGTGGGGCCTATGAACAGAGTGGTGCGATGGGATTGGAGCTGCAATTTGATTTTCGGTAGCGGGCTGCCTTTTGTGGAGGTAGTGACTGCCTTAGGTCAGCTCGTCTCTGGGAGTAGTGTTTTGTCCATGGCCTTTGAGCCTGGTGGCACTGCAGTTGTCTCTCAGACTGTCACTGCCTCCTGCTTTAATGCTGCAGTCTCACTGGTTTCTTCTCAGTGCCTTCTTTACATACTCAGCTCTATTGGAAATTTTGCTTTTTCTGTGTTATCCCAGATTTCCACCAGGTTGGGTAGCAGAACAAGAGTTTAGTTTTCTCACTGGAGTGTGTGCATATCATTCACTGCGACTTCTGTGGCTGTGGTGATTCCAGACTGGGCATTTCTGGTGTTTAGCCCTACCCCTGTTCCAGGAAAGTTTGTTTCCTGGTTACTTTGAGTTGACACAGTATTTATATCAGAATCGGAAAGTCTCCAAGGAGGTTTCAGGCACTTCTTTACGTAAAACAAATGAACTGCAGATGGTTGAACACAAGAGATTTTGTTTTCATGTTCTAGAATGTGGTTCTTTGTTTCAAGTAAGGTTTCTCTCTCTTTGCCTTAGTCAGCATGCCTCACATACCTGTCAAATTTTCTGAGATGTTCTAGAAAATGTCTTACCTACATCACCTGGCTCTCAGTTGTCTGGTGCTGGCAATATCTGCAATATCTGTGTACAGATTTGAGCAGGCAGAAGCTGCTAACCAACACCATCTCATCAAGGGCCCAAAGTCATCAGCTTTTACATCTGATTGCAAATTGGGTCTTGAATCTTTTCTGCTACAGGGTTTCATGAGGACAATTATGTTGCTGCAGGCGTCAATATGACTAAGCTGCTCTGGTATAGAACTTTATATACGTATATTTATCAGTTATATGTAAAAATAATTGTATTTTTCATTTCCTCTATACCATCCTAGGAGAGAAAGATGAAGATATAGTGGAGATTACAGTAAAGAAGCATAGGTAATTAAGTTGTAAGGAAAAATATACCTCACTCTACTGATGTAAAGTTGGAATATTTTGAGCAACACTGTTCTTCTGGAAAGTTTTGGATTTGAATTTTGGTTTTGGTTTGTTATTATTGTTGTTTCCTTGTGTATTTTTTTTTTATTTTGTTTTGCCTACTAACTTGAAATTTAATTTTTAATCCCTGCATGGATTTAGACACCTCTGCAAAGCCTTACAGTGCACCTGCTGAGATGAAGCTGGCACCAAGCCACACATACTGACCTGACCCTTTCCCATCCACATTCAGTCAGGTGAGTAACTTTCACCACATAAAGGGTTGAACAAGCCTCCTAGTGTCTGTCTTACAATCAGCTGTTAATTTGAAGGTGTTAACATGCACCATCTGGTCCTGCAAGGATGGGATTAGTCAAGCATATCATTACCACTAATAACTTGTTGAATGAAAAGTAAAAATGAAAGCTGAGGAAATCTGCTAGGGTGTAACTGCTTCAAAATTAACTTTCCAGCATTTCTGTGTTATGGAATGTCCTATTTGCCAGGAAACATGAAGAACCAATGAACAGATGATGTATTTTTTGACAAAAAAAGTGTAGGGTTCTTTTTCCTGCTGTCGCTGTTGACTGCTCTTTGTTCTGTGCCCCTTGTCTCTGCCAGCCCACTGGACAGAGCTGGCTGTGCAGCTGCAGAAGTCCTTTCCCAGCCAGCATGCCCACATTGTGGCCTTTGCCACAGAACCAAAGTCTCCGTGGAAAGAACAATCATCCTGTTCATGCTTTTGGAGATGCTTCTTAAATATCTGTCAAAACCAAATTGCTCAGGTAAGTAAGGATATTGAGAAATTGGGGGAATATCTTGTTATAATCCTAATACTCACCTTAAAAGCCATGACAAAAGGTCTTGTGTGTTTTTACATTGAGAAAATATAAATGAGAGATTCCTGATTTTCAACCTTTTTGTGATGGCTTTCCTCTATACTAATTGTCTACTCCGTCTCGAGGGAAAATATCTTTCAGGAAGGTGGCTTTAGCTCACAACCAGTGATGACATACTGATAATGTTAAAGTGCTACAGGTTCCTGCCATTGCCAAATTCCAGCTTTCCTAATGGCACAGTTATGTATTGCATGGGCAAAAAACATTTTCCATCCTTCAGCCAAGATTTTAATAAAGAAATGATTTTGACATCTATAGTTTGCTTTCATGCAATTGCTGTTGTGTTTTGAATGAAGGAGAAGGTGGTGAGTGAGAGTTCAGTGGCTGTTAAATGGCCTGTGTTCATTCCTTCCCTTAAAAATAATGTTAGAAATGGGTTTTTATATACTGTGTTGAGAAGCAGGGAACTGTCGAGCACAGATTACTTCCAAGTATGAAATGCCCATTCTCTTTATGTAGTCAGAAAGTAGAGGTACGAGCTGTTGTCCCTCATTAACAAGAGCCAGAGGGGCTGCAGAGAAATTTAATGCTCTAGCTAATTGCTGGAGTAATATCCTACATGCTACTCATTTTCCTTCCAGCATGAACATGTGCATTCTGACTCTATTTATATGAAAGCACAGCAAAGTGCGGATGACACACCTCCACACTGAGGCCCAGCGCAGGAAGGAGTCATGCTTTTCAGCCAGATTCTTTCTAGGTCACCAGTGCTTTGGATGAAGATGTCAGGATCCTGCATCTGTTCTTGTATCTTGCCAGATGTCTCAAGGTGAGATAAGAGGATTCATGCAGCGAAGGAAAAAAATTTATCTGTACTGTGTTTTTTTGTGAGCCAGCTAAAAATAAATAAATAAATCAGGCCTCCCTTGGCAAACTGAATGCTATGAAGAGGTTTCACTTGGCTTGGATTTACCTATATTTAGTAAAGAATTTAACAATATACTAGAAAGAATATCCTTTGTTTAACTTCTTTTAAACCTTTTCCCTTGCTGATCTGAAAATACAAGTGTGCTGCAAATATTGCCAAAATTATGATTGTCTTAAAAATCTTTTGAGAAGAACTGACAGTGACAGCTAATATCCCCAGTAAAATGTTGTGGTTTGGCTTTGATTTGTGGTTAGCTGTGGCTAGAGTGGCAGCTGGAGGTACAATTTGCAGAAGTACTTCCAAAATTATGATTCATTTCCAGTTGTAGTTGGACAGATTGAACTGGGTTCAGACTTGGTTTCATTCTTTCTTCTGAAATACCTGTATCTTGTACTGTTTCTGCATTTCAAAGGTTCTCTTGTTCTCTCCACCGTCATAGTTATGCAGTTGTAATTCTTTCATAAAGAATGGCTCTAGAAGGCCAATAAATAAATAATTCATGGCATACCCCCTAAATGTCTGCTTTCTGGATAGTTTGAAGGCTGTATGTTAGCAGGAGGCTTGGGTTACACTGGGACATTTTTTAACTGACAGTCACACTTTTAAAATGAATAATTGTGTTTGATCATAATAGCAGCCAGTCTGCAAGGACTCATAAATTCCACTGAGTTACCAGAGATATAGCTTAGTCTCCTTGGAATCCATAATGCATTTTTAATCGGACTATTATGGCTCCATGGTACCTGCATATTCCATTGAAAGTTTGAAAAACTTTCTATTATAATTCAATAGAAACCTGAAGAGTCATATATCCTTCTTGGGTTTCTTGAGCTTATTTTCTTGGCTTGTGGGTAACTCCCAGAGAATGGAGAGAGGGCTTCACTTTTTTGACCTGCTTGTTCAGTCATTTGTTTTCCCTCATTGAACTTTCCTTTATCAGTAAACTCTTTGTTCCCTCTCTTGCTCTGTAACAATTTGAGTGCTTGTTGTTTTGAAAGCCCTTTGGGGGGAGTAACACTCCAACCAACACTCCAACTGGGTGGGTTAACACATAAGGTTATATCTGCTCTAGCAAGTACTGTGACTATTTCTAAAGGAAGGTCAATGGGTCTGATATCCACACTACTCATTTCAGGGATTTTTTTTTTCCACAGGATGAATCTAGTTTTAGCTAGTTGGACTGAATGCCCTGTAGTAGTCAGAACACATTTCAGCCCAGGCTTGTGATTAGGGCATGCTGTGTGTGCTCTGACATGTGAGCAAAAACAAGGGAGGACAGTCACAAGATTTACAATGGGAATGTTAAAAAATTGTTTAAAAAATATTCTCTAGGTGCACCTACCTGGGAGCAGTGCATGGCCTAAGCTGTTCCTGTGGCTAGCTCTGTAGAGAAGGTGCAGTATACCTGTATTTCCTCTGAGATGGTCCTAGGACTGACAGCAAATTCCTTTCATTCCACTCCCACCTATTCAGGATGGATTTTAGCAGTGCTCTCTTACAGCTTTTTTTTTTTTTTTAAATGCATTTTTCCCTATGGAAGTTGAAGGAAAGCTAAAAACTCAGCATTAATGTTAATAAGAGTTTCAAAATCACAAGCTATCCCTCCTGTGCTTTTGCAGGACATGGAATACTATAAGAATCTTTGCTGCACTGGCATTCCAGCAGTCACAAAGCATTTCTGTGTACAGCTTGTCTTTGCTCATACTTCTATGCTTCCTCCATTATGTAGTTTATTTATCCCTTCTGCAAGGCCCAAAAGGATCTATGCTATGAATAATGGCCCAACTCGGTCCTGATAATCACTTATTTGCTTGGAATGGAATTAAAACTATGCATTATTTGACACAGGACACTGAACAGCCATCAGGTCAGGATGTTGTCAGTGATGTGGGGTAAGTTACAACTGACAAGGGCAGAAGAAAATGATCCTATATTATTCTCTTTAGGTTCTAAAAATAATGTTTTTCTTTAGTGGCTCTCAGCTGAATGGTACTCTAGAATTACTAACTATTAATATATAATAAGGGTGAGTGCAGCCACCAGAGAAGTGTTATAAAACCAGCTGGGTAGGTACATAAGCTGAACAACTTGACTGCGGGTAACAGTGGCCCCATGGCAGGCAGAGCCAGCCAAGGCAGTGACCTAGAATTTTGTACTCGAGCCACTAAACCACATAGCAACAATTTGGTGAGTGTCCTTTCACAGGGGAGATGCTGGAAATACATTCTCTCCCTTGAAAAAAATGTTCTACATTTGGGATGCAGAGTTCTACCCTGCCTTTTCCACTGAAACAAGAACAGTATATATTAAAAAAAAAAAAAAAAAAAAAGAAAAGAAAAAGAAAAAGAAAAGAGAAAATCTGAGATAGCTGGGCAGTTCTGATTTTTATTTTTTTGTTCCATTGAGTTTTGACTAAACTCTGGACACATGAAGAATACTTCTCCTTTAGGTCACCGAACTGCTTGTCTTTGAGCTGGTTCCTGCCCCTTCCTCTGGGCTGTTGAAGATGGTGGTGCTCCCTGGGCTGTAAGGATGACATCTTGTGAACCATTCCCTCTACCCTGTCTTACAACACAAGTTTGAGGGGAACAGTTTCCTCTGTTCATTGCGATTGAAGAGTGGCTGTGTTTAGAGTGAAGGGCAGTACTGGCGATGTGTGAAAGCCTTTATTTGCATTTTTCTTTTCTTTTTACACTCTTCAGGCTGTGTTGCCAAGTTGCACCTCTCATAAGTGTGAGAAAGAACAGCATTGCAAAGCAGTGACTTTAAAGAGCCTGGCTGCCTTTTGGCACCCGGTCACTGGAGATGGAATGTGTTTAAAACCTTAAGCTCCCTCCAGCTGTCTGTGGTATACTTGTGGAAAACAACAATAATGCTTTTCCTGTTCTTCCTAGGGCCAAATACGTCTGTTACAGTCAAGTAACAGAACAGTGTAATCTAGTACTGATATCCCTTCAAGCTAAACAGGGCACCATGGGAAGGGAAAGGAAACCAAAATGTTGGGCTGTGGCTCAGCTTTGCTTGGCCACGCATGTGCTTGTGGCTTCCTAGTGCCTGCCCAGGCCACGCTGTTCCAAGGATAAGACAGTGATTTATTACAAGCTTTGCACTTCAAACAATTTTTCATTTAAAGTTCTGCTCTTACTGTCCAACTTATCTTCTTAAAGCGATGAAGGTACAGGCTAAACGAGGGGAGCATTGTTATTTCTGTAGGATATTATTTAAAATAAAATTTTTAAAAAAGTAAAAAAAGAAAACCACCTTAGCTTGTGGTGAGAGCTCTGTTTGCAAACCATTTTCCTACATTTTACGTGGAATACCTCCAGGTCCCTCTTTTGCAGTGGTTGTCTGTGACACGTTCCCAGAAGTAATAAGCCCCTCTTTTTTTCCAACAAGAGGAAGTCCTGCTATAATTGCTCCCAACATCCTGACTCTACCTGGAGTGCTTCCATCTCCTGGAACAAGCCCAGTGTCTGCTCTGCAAACCACAGTGTGCATAGTTTTGGTTGTTAAAAATACTAAAGATTTACTTTCTTAAATGTACCTGTATGAGAGTTCAAGTGTTGACAGTTCTTACTAGTATATGAAGCACATTTATTTGATTTTGACTTTACGCTTGTTGCCCATTAACATTTTAATTTAAAGATTTTATTTTACAAGGTTGATATATCTTTTCTTTAATGACCTTAATCTTTGTGTCCTTTGCATAATAACATTTTAGGTATTTATAGTGCATTTCAGTGCAAGACACCACAGAATGTACTTTTCCTCCTAATTCCTCCTTGTTCCTCTACTTCTCTTTGGATGAGTGTTGCTTTGTGTGTTTGTTTACCCTGGCATATTTTGTGTATTTCCAGGTTTGTATTTTGAAGTGATTTTTACTATTTTTTTCCTTTCTTTTTTCCTTTTTTTTTTTTTTTTTTTTTTTTTTTAAGAACAATGGCAACTTTGAAAATGTTATGTGGCTGAGAGACTCGTATTAACTTTATAGGAGAGCAGAACTCCCAGCTCTTCCTACAAGCAGAAGTGTGAGAAAAGTGGATGTGTAGGTTACAGCAGGTATGAGATCTGCTGCCCACAGGACACCGAGTGGGGCTGAGGCAGGCTTGGCATGGTCTTGTGATGCTGAGTGCAGCTGCTGGTTTCAGTGAATGGGAATGGCTCTGGGCACTTTGTCTGTTGATTTCTTTCTCATGAAAGTAGCAGGTAGCTCTGAGAGCATAGTGTCTGGTTCCCACTACCTGCAGTCTGGATGTGAACCAGTGACCTGGATCACAAGTTCAGTGGTGTTAACCCCATGCAACTTCTTTTACCTTTTAAAATGGTACAGATCAAAAGCAAACAAAGAACACGAAGTTGAGTAAGTCATTGCTTATATACTGTGCCACTAGAGCATTGGGCTTGTTTACTTTTCATGCTTTCTCTTTTGCATTTAGCTGCTGCTGTGTTGCCATCAGCATCTCGATGAGCATAGGGACATCCTGGCCTGCCCAGCACAGCCACTGGGGCTGCGAGGTCTCAGACATGGTGTGAAGCTCTCTACCAGGCTGGCCTTGCAGAGTGCATGGTATTTTCCTGTCAGCTGGATATAAGTGATTGTTTGCATGGAGACTTTGCTGAGAACCTTGGGAGGGGGAAAACAGAACTGAAATGCACTTTTCATCAACTCTGCACATTCATATACATCTGTGTACTCAGAAAAATACCCAAAGGTTTATGCTGCCAACAAAAACAGTTGTATATAATGAACAGCCAGTCCTTCCTGTATACTACTCCAATATACTGCTCCCCTATGACCTACAGCATAAAAAATATTTGTGGAGAGGACTTGGCAAATAATTTTCAGAAGTTAATACACCTGAAAAAAGGTATGACAAAATTCAACAAAACAAACATTGAAATTAATTATTGGATTTTACTTGAGGAATTCTCTCCTTCAGAAGTTTAATTTCAGTTCTGTTCTATTTTCCAATCTTATATAAATATATCAATAGTATAATTCATAAATGGAGATTTGATTATTCTGGTATTCATTTTTATCATCTGTGGAAGAGTGGGTTTCATTTTTATTTTATTTCTGCTGCAGAAGGAATTTATATGTATGTCTCTGGCTACATGTGTATGCTCACAGCTAGTTATTTTCCTTATTTACATTTATGAGAGAACTCTTCACTCTTCAATGCCTTTTGAAAAGCACTCAAATTCTATTGTTGCCTGTTTTGTTAACTTATTTATGTATTGAAATAGTTGAAGGAGGGAGCAGATTTTCTTTAAAGAAACCATACTTCTTTGAACAGTTGGCACTTTCTATTTCAGTGTTGCACTGTGCTGCCCTTAGTAACTTCTCGATAGTTTCCCACTAAAATGTTTGTGATTATTATAAATGAATGATTTATTATTGACTGCAATTATTTACTATCATGAAGTATTGCATGCAATGCATCTTGTAATTGACTGAAGCTATGTACTCTGACACAAACTTTCTCCAAGTACACATATCTGTCCAACCTCTTTACAACACAAATAAGGATTGCATTAGAAAGGAGATTCAGAGAATTTGGGGGGGGGGAGGGGAAGGGGAGGGAAGGAAGGAATGGTAAAAGATGGTCTGGACTATTTTTTAAAAATTGATTATTTAAAAACAAACAAACAAATATAATTTGCCAGAGTGATGCTTCAAGGAGCAATTTACAAGTACAAAATTCAAAGTAATCGTTAAACTTTAATATTCGTTGTCAGAACAGATTTTTTTAATTATTAATTCTTTTCTCTACAAACTTGCAAAATAGTTTTGTCTGATTTGAAGCAGCGTATCCAGGAATACCTGGATTTTACCTTCTGCTTCAGGTACCTTCTGTACCTGACTAAAGGATGAAATGGGAATCACTCAACTTTTCCCACTATTAGTGAGTTATTGTAATTAGTCATTGTCAGTTTCTTTGTCCTCAAGCTTAAAAAATGGATATTGGGATGGTGCCTCCCACTCACTTGCTTTGGCCAATGGTTACTTAAGGCCCAGTGACTCTGTTTCTTGCTCTATGAGTGAAGTAAGTTAATATCCTGGAAAGATCTTGATGATCTGTCAGCAGTTCATGCAGCTATTCCTTCTGAGCTTTCACTCAACATAAAGCATGACCTAAGTATAATGGCCTGTGGTGGGTTTTTTGTTAAATTTAGGATTAGGTCAGATTCTGTGAATGATGATGTACAAATTAGACCAAAAAATCAGTTTCCAATTTTTGATAGGAAAAGACTATCACTGACAATTTTGTTTCATATTATTTTTACTTGGCTATATTGTCCAATATCTGACACATCATATTAGACCTGAGATTTAGCTCATGTTAGCTCCATTTCGAGAATTTGTCCAAAGCTCCCTGTATTTATTCTTAATCTCTAGGTATGCACTAGGAAATTCGTGATTCAGATGGCTCTGTTCCTGACCTATGATTATTATTATTATCTGCGTATCTTGTTTTACCATTTTGAAAATAGTCTTTGCTTAAATCTCTTAGTCACATCCTTCAGTGCTAGAATAGCCTGAAATTTTAGCTACAGATTTCAACCATTGCTATGTGATTGCATAGATGAAGGGATTGATTGTATAGGTCATTGCAGATTATGTATTGGTAAAATATCAAACTATAAGTATTTATCCTTTGGTCAAGTCACAATGCAGCTTATGTAGACAACAACTCAGCAGTATTTTTCCCGTTAGTAAACCACTGACCTGAGTCTCCCTCTTATGGTACCACTTTTCTCAAGTGTGGTGATGTAATTCTAACTGGTACACAGCACCTATGCAGTCCTGTGACTTTATCAAATGAATGCATGAGCATTTTTGGCTTGGAATTCTTGGCCACTCAGTTTTCTAAAAGTGTCAATAGCTTTATCTGCAATGGCAAATAGACAATGAATATCTGTACTTAAATAGTTGGACCAAAAAATACTGCATCTATTTCTACAAATCCCTAAAGTGAACTGTTAAATGGTTGCTACTATAGTGTAATCCTCCTGTAATTATCTGTAGTGCTTGCTGAAGAAATGCAAATTTTGCAAAGTTTATAAGCAAAATCAAAACCAGGCTGAGTACAATCAATAGTTGTGATGTAGAGACCTGAATTCTGGAGTCAATGCCATGTATTGATGCATAATTTCTCCCATACTGCTGCATGAAATATATCTGATTGCTTCTCTGTAGGATGTTTTAACCATTGTATGTCAGTAAAACTGGTTTGGAATGTATCAATAGCAGCCATAATTTTGTTCATTTTTCAGCAATAGTCAGGATTTAGGAACATTATCTCCTTTAGACTTGGATAACAAATCCATAGGGAGAGGGCATTTTTACCTATCTCAGAAGATTTTTATATCTAGATTTATTACTGTCTGCAAAGAAATGTGAGGTCTTGCAGGAGCACCCTTTAGAAATCTGAATTTTCAGAAAACATTTTGGCTATTTTTCTACTTTTGAATCAGTGCCCAAACTTTCCCCCCTCTTTTGAGAGCCTGTTTTCATTGCTGCACCTGCCAATCTCTTTGTTTTCCCTCAAAATAATGTGATAAACTAAGAAATCTTAAACCTTTCAGTTGCTGAAGTATCTTCTTGGACATGAAGCTTTGCAATGCCTGTTACTGCGTGGGTTAAGAAGGGGGGCATTGTTGCTTAGAGAGCTCCCTTAAATGCTGTGTTGAAGCATCTCATAAAGAAAAAATGCGTACTGGGAAATAATCAACAGTGATTCATTGATTTCTCACTACACTCTGAACTGCCTGTTTTCAGCTTCTAAATGAATCAATATACAGTAAAGTCTTGATCATGAAGAATGGCTACTGGTATGCAGCAGCACATCTTGTGGTTAAGACAAAGGATGGAAGTTGAACTGAGCTGTGTTCCTGTTACTCATTAAGCCACAGACTCACTCCATGGTCTTAGGAAGGCCACCTTGCATCTTTGGCTCCTCAATTCCTTTGTCCACCTTTTCTAGCTAAGACTGTCTGACCGTGTTATCAGGGACTGTCTTTTGTCTTGTGACCTTTTGTCCTGCACGGCCCAACCGAATAGTCCACTGGACCCTTTATATCTGTGTAGATCCCTCTTATTGTGTCCATTGCTGCTGTCCTCTACAGGAATTTCTAAGATCAGAATTGAATACATCACATAATTTAGCGTTGATGGGATGTATGTGATCACCAGTCTCCTTCTTACTATTAACCTTTTTTAGCTATTTAAGTCTGTTGCATTCTGCTTTTGAGGAAAAGGAAGTTTATCAAACGTCTTTATAGTCTAAATTTTCCTCCTACATTGAGGCTAAATACAGCCTCAGACTAATTAGTTTAGATGTTTGGGTAGCTTATGCCTAACCCTTCCACTGAGAACATTCTATTTTGAAATCAATTTCATATGCATAAAATTCATATGCAAAATGCTGTTGTGCATCACTAGGTATGTTGGTAGCAGTCCAATTGGACAGGACTGGGGTGAAATGGATCAGCATTGTGGCACTGCTTCAGGTTAGAGTCGTGGGTGAGCTCTGGCTACGCCATGTGGCTTTTGTAGTATCTGCTGTAAATAAACAACAAGCAGAGAAGATTTGTAGGTGGCATTAGACATCAGTTTTCCTGTAATTGGAATCCTGGAAATGTTTACAACAGTGATGCAAACACTTATATTGAAGGATAGCCAGCTGAGCTGGAGAGTCTTCTCCTCTGCAATACATGCAGCAGATACTTCCCAGCTGGATCATGGTTCGGAAAAAATTGTGACATGAAAATAGGGTAGTACGTTCACTTTCACTGTTATGTTGGTTGCAATATAGAGGAGCAGGAGGGAAAAACAAATTGCTTGCTGGAGTTATCAGGCAGATTAATTCCTTGGCTTGACAAATTTTGCTTAAGTATTTTCTCTGTGTTTGAAAAGCTACAGTCTGTGGTGAATAAGTGAAAGGTCCTTGCAAAGAAGTAAACAAACAAAAAGTCCACAGCTGGTCAGTTCTTGGTCACATTTCAAACAATCGAAAACACATAGTATAGGTTTGCATCAGACCTGGGCGGTGCCTGGGTTTGCCTGATGATCTCTCTGAAACAAACAGAAGAATCAAGGCCAACAACGATCAACAGGAAAACTACAGCTTTTAAAGAAATGAAGAATCCTGTGTATTGTGTGCAGAGAGCACCGTTTGCCTTTTGGTAGACAAATGCATTGAGGGATTACTTTCACCTGTATACTACTTCTCTGCCACTCATTTTGCTATTAAGTTGCTTGGAGAAGAACTTTTAGGTGTGTGGATAGACTTCATGATGGAATCCTAGATATTTCCAAGCTCAGATGCATAATTATTTACCAAGGTTGGCAGTAGAATGTAGCTTTGTGCAGACACAGAAGACCTGGTGATCAAAACCTAGATGCTGTGGTCTCTTGTGAGCATTTTCCAGGGTGTTTTATTGATGTGCGCACTTCTCAATGTACTCAGTATTTTTCTTGGGAAGGAACAGGAAAAAAAAATCCCTGTTATAACTGTCAGTTGTTCTACAAAAAGACATAACTAATTAGTTGACCACTCAGCCCTGGAACGTGATGCAGTTCCCTTGAGTTTGCAGCTCAGTATTGTGCTCAAGCGTTTCATTCTGTGCACTCATATTTCTTCCTTTCTGTTGCTGCAAAGGTGCAAACTTATTAAAAATACACTTGATGCTGCTGGATACCTCAGTGGGATTTTGTGTAGAAGCATGAGTCAAAATCTTCACCTCAAGTGCTGGGACGCAGGTCTACCTCTTCATAAAATTTAAAGCTGGCAGAGACTGTGAAAATGTTTATTCCAACCAAAACTAGTACATAAGGCACAGAATTTTATGACCTTTCTAATATCTTTGGCTAAGAAGTTCTTCTTGATCTCAGAAAAATTCCAGCAGGCGTAGGATATCAACCTTTTCCTTTGTAGTTGGTTCCAGCAGTTAGTCACTCTTTTCATTCAAAGTGGCCTCCACCACTATTTACCCATTTGTTTAGTTACCATTTATTTTGCTTTTCCGCAAGTAAGGAGGGTGAGTGTTTTTGTTTTGTTTTGCTGGGTTTTTTGTTTGTTTGATTGCTTTTAATTACACAGTTGTTGGTTTTTCTATGGAAAGAATAATAGAATTGATTTATATTTATGCAATTTTTAAACTGGTTTTCTCCCTCCAGAAATTCCATTTTGTCAGCTGAAAAAGCAGAATGATATTTTTGAACAATTAACAAGCTATAAAATGCTGGCTTGTGTTGCACTGTTGAAATTTAGGCTCTTCTCACTGTCCTCCCTTGATTTTGGTAGATGTTTTAGTCAGAATAGCAAACTATGCTCTGAAGCTTCTCTTAGGAAGATGTTTTCAAGTTGCACTTAAACTTTTTCAATTATTTTTATTCTTCTTGATATAATCTTTGATTCTGCACAATATTTTATGTATATGAAGAAAGAAGTATAGCAAAGCCTGCCTGGAAACATTCCAACAGAGAACTGCTATAAGACGTCTGTCCTGAGACTCTAGTACGAATTACTGCTGCACATCCTAGAAACCCTAATGGCAAGATGATTGTTATGGAAGGCCCTAGTGGGACACTCATCCAGATTTCCTAAACTGTCTGGCTGAACCAGGACTTTGGCCAGCCCTTCTAACTATTGGCTCTTAACATATTACTTGAGGTAGTTTGTTGATTTGGTTATTTAAATTGTTGGGGCAGGAATACTGGAAAATGTAATACAAGGGGGAAAATGACAGCACAGCTGTGCAAACAACATGTTCCTCATGCCCTGTCCTCATTGATTAGTATCCCCTCCTCTACATATTTAGGGAATGCAGTAAGTTGTATATAAGTGTATATATATTCTGTATGATGTGCAGAAATATATATACTTCTGATGTGGCTTATTATGAGCATAATTTATTAATGATAATTGAAGAGCACACTGAGGCTTGCTCTGTTGCAGCCTTCAGGGCATCAGCAGTAGTTTGAGGGTCCGAGAGGATTCTAAACTATGATCAGCATGACACATGCCAGTAGGTGTATCTTAAACAGAAGAACTGCCATAGGGCTATTTTTAGTGTGGCTATCAGATGTCTTAGGGTGGAAAATTGCAGAGCTCTATTTCAAAAGATCCTACGAAGCCAGAGAGGATGATCTCAAAATATAAGCAGCATTAAGACTGTAACAAGCATGAATACATTGTCAGAAAGATGAAGGGCAATTCTTCACAGTCATGCAGGAGAGGGAAAGGGGAAGATGCTTTCCCCAAACTGAGGTAATTCATACATTCTTTAGTCTTGTTTCAGGGTTTGTTTGTTTCTTTTCTTTATGGCTCATAGGGCTCAGTCCTAATACCTTCCTATTTACACCTGCATCATGTAATTCCCTCCATGTTTAAAGCCTTTTCTGTACCGACTGAGTTGATACATTAGTGTAGCATAGACAGCAGCAGTATATTTTTATAATCATTTTTAATGACAATCAAGAGATCCTTGCACAGGATTATCTTCACTAATTGTGCAAATAAATGGATGCCATTTTATTCTTATTGTCTTGTATGCATATTTTGATCAGTAAAACGGGTTACTAGTACTAATGTGTGGCTAAGGCAAAAAAAACTCAGTAGAAGGTGCATGAGATAATTGAGACATTTACTTGAAAAATAGTATTCATATACAATATCAAATGCACAGACACGTGTAACTACACTGCATTTCATGCTACTGAAGAAGTGTATGCTGAAGATTGTAATGGGAGAACTAACTATGCTTCAGAGCATGACATGTGGCTCCATGTTCTTAATTTTAGTAGTATCTAATCTCTCTGTGGCAGTAATGTCCCAGCTCGGTTTCCACAGTCAGGTGTAACTTCTTGTTAATGTGTGGCCTGACTACATGAGAGTAGGAAAAAAACTAAAGAGGTTTATTTGAAATTCTTTCCCAAACTCATATGAAGGCACATGTGAGGATTTTTGCTTAGAATTAAGATAAATGTCAGGCTATTTGGGGATAGAAATTAAGTACTCCCTTGATTCACCACTACTGTGTAATTGGCTGTGTTTTCTAGAATATGTTGGTGTAGGTTTTCTGAGGTTTTTCTTCCAGTCTTGGATACGGAGAAAAAATATTGTTCTTTCTTATTTGAAGACACGGTCTTAATAACTGAGAGACTGCTTGATTGTAGTAGCGTAGAAGTTTAATAGCTCAGCTGCAATTCCTACAGTTTGCAGGTGGCAGTGCGTAAGGTCGCAGGCAGGTTAGGCTGTGGAGCATCTAACTCTAGTTCACTGTATGTATTATATTAGTCATAGTTAAGAGAGGTGACAGGAGTGTAACTTTTTTCTCCTAGTTGAGTTGTCTCTGAAAATTGTACATTTTGAAAGACGGTAACGTGACCTCCATTTCCTGTCCAAAATCTTTTACTGTGCTTCCTTGCTGATATCTCTGGCTCTTTCCTGTTTCTCAGTGCTGTGCACAGCAACTGTATTTGTAAGTTTGCTGTTCCCTACCCTGAAGACTTTCTTGATTAAATGTTAGCACTTTTTTGTTGCCTAATTTTCTTCCCTCTCCTTTGGCAGCTTTCCTCGGCTCTTGGCAGTTTCAGTTCTTTGTCTAGGCTGTGCAGTAAGAGATATTCTCATTCTGGGTACATTTCTCAGAAAGGACAACTTTTGTTGCCTCTCACAGAAGCCTCATAGAAATGTGCACAATGTTTCCTTTTCAACTAGCAGCCTATGTAAATCTGTAGGATCCAAAGGAGTCTTCCTGCTATCGAACTGTAGGAGAGGTGAAATATCTCTTTCAGTTCAACCCTCCATTACATACCATATTCAACAATTAATTACTGATTTATTGCTTTACGCTGAGGACTGTTGAGATTTTTTGTTGTTGTTGTTGTTGTTGTTGTTTTGTTTTATTTTGTTTTCCAGACATGCTGTGCTGTGCTGCAGTCTTTAAATGCAGACATTAGATGACCTGATTAATAGAATTATGACAAATATAAAGTGCCTTTTGTACCTAACTACTGGTAGGATCAGTACCGGCATCAATTTAAATGATAATTTATTAAGGATAGGATTAGCTAGAGCTCATTTCATTTTAGGAGTGACGTTAGAATATTGCTCAAAACCTCACCCAGATCTCCTGTGACTTTTCTTCAGCTTGTCTTTGTGTTGTTGCACTCCATTGGCCATTCAGTAATGGTTAAGATTACATGCTTGGAATTAGGTTCTGAATTAGAGGTGATTTTTTCAAAAAATAAATGTTACAAGTGCTTACTACTGCCTTGCAACTTTTAAGCTGCCTTAAAGTCAGAAATGCATCGCATCTATAATAGCAGCTGCTGTTTTCTCTTGTTCTAAGCATGCATTCTCTGCTGATATATTCCTCTCACTATGTGTATCCAGTTTCCAAGTGAGCTGCTGAAGGGTTATCTTAAGGGGAGATCTGTCCTGCTTTCCTGGGCCTTTCCTGACTAGAAATCCAGGTGGATTTGGAATACAAACTTCAGGAATTCTTTTGCAGAATATCCTGAAGCAAGTTTTCTTACTCCTCTGTCGTGGTTGAAGTTTAGTTTGAATTTTGTGATTTGGCCATGTTAATCTATTAGACACTAGCATCTAATATGAATATTAGGTGGCTCTAAAAAATAAACAGCGTCTTCTCCCTTATGGACAAGATGAGTCATTCAGTTAAATAACTTCTATCCAGTAACCTGACTGCACTGCCAATGTCTTTTTTCCTTTCCTTCCTCCTCGCAGATCAGTGAGACTCTCATTTGATACAGATGATAATTAAATGGCTCTTAAACTTTCACTACTAGGACTGTAGGGCTTCAATTCATGAACTTCAAACAAATTTTAAAAGCCCAGGATATATAATAAATTTGGAGTTGAACTCAGGATTAGAAGTGATAGATTCCAAATGCAAGGTATAATCATGAATGGGGAAATAGTTTTGTTGTTGTTTGTTTTTTGCTTTTTCTATTTTAAAATTAGGGAGAGGTAAATCTGTTTTGGCAAACAGTGGCTAAAGTGCAGAATTCAAGACAAATGGCTGCCAATACTTGAGGTGCACAAACAGTGATGAGTGAATAGGGGTAAACAAACAGTGATACAATGGAGATTGACAGTTGCTAAGGAAAGTTGAGCTGTTATGCTCTGCTGATGATGAACTGCACTGGGCTGCAAATTTGGAGGTGGTAGAACTGCTTCTTCAGATGCATTATTAGCTTGGCCAGAGCACAGGAAAATGTACAGTTGGGATCAGTCTTGTTTTGGCCTGGAATGTAACTAGCTGAATCCATGATCATTTTTTTCCCTTGTTTCTAGCATCTATGATGTCACTCTTGTGAGAACATTTTATGATAGAAAAAATAGATAAAATTCTTCCTCTGATATTTCTATTAGGTTCTGCACGGATGGAAACTCACTGTACTGAGCTGTCAGCGTCCTGGAGAGTAAAACCTCCTTCTGCTATGCATCATAGGCAAGGGCAGGCCATGTGTGGGCTGAAATGTTAATTAGGTTTTATAGCATGTCTATCTGTGGGTCTTTTTACAATCTATTGCCAGAATATACTATTTTAAGAGGTGAGCATGTGCCCGTTGAGGATTGATGTGAGATCACCAGCTAGGGTCTTGCACGCCACCAAACAGCTGTCAGGAGAGAACATTGGGCTCCAGTCCCACACTGAATTCCATGCAGGCAGCCCCTGCACCCCTGTTCATGGATCCGCCCCTGCAGAGCTCGACAAGAGATTCAAGCAGGCATCAGGTTGTTCCCAGCAGCTGTTTTTCATTGTGTGTGAAGGGAGAGGGCCTGTCACTGAAGCAGGATATGAGCTGGTGACCTAATGGTGAAATGTATTTTTTCCAGCATCTTTGGAAATGCCAGAAAGAGACAATGGTGTTTCTGTATTTTTGCTTAAATTCGCACTTTGAGTTAAACTGCTGAATGTCAAGCTTGGAGAATACTATCCTGAAGAACAATGCACTGCTTGCTGCTCTGCTTTGCCTATGTCTTTTTCTCCCCATCACAGGAGCTGGGTACCTCCAGCACAGAGTATTCTCTGGTGTAAGAGTAACACAGAATAGCCAAAAGAGGACAGAGCAGCCTTTACCCCAGCACTACACAGCTGGGGTTCCTTGCCTGCTGCAACCCACTGGGCTGCAGCTCCTGTGAAAGAGGCTGCCTTCATCCCCTCCTGCTGTTCTGCCACACGTACTGCACAGAATTCCTCCTGAGAGGCTTCCGTACAAAGGGATTCTGTAAGTCAGTCAAAAGCCCTTTTTGGTAACTCAGTTTCATATGCAGAGAGCAGATGTATTTCAAGATTGTGTCCTACGCTAGGACAGTTTCTTTGCCACCTTTAGAGTGCTGAAGATGTAAATTCTTTTGAAAACGACTTCATCTGCAATATAGCAGAGAAACAGATTTACAGTGAACTGCTGAACATGCTCAACTCTAAATAACTCAGAACTTCCAGAAAATTTCTCTGTTGGATTTTCTTGAACAAATGAAAACATGTTGCTAACTAGGGAAATTAAGTAATTTCCTCCTTACTGTGATACCACTTTATTAATTGCTCTGTATAAAATCTGGCTAGACATAAAACTAAATAGGCTATCAGAATAATTTCAAATGAGACAATGGAAAATCAAATATTGTCCTGTGAGCTAAATTCATTTTTGTTTTAACTTGGCTTTGTTTTCTCCTAAATAAACAGGGTGTGAACTCCAGCCAGTTTTCCTTTCGATTTTAATTGCTACTTGGAATCTGTTCCTAGGAGCTAACTAGTCAAAGGATACCCCCTGCTATAAAATACAGTTTGATGTTCTTGTTCAGTGAGCATGTAGGGTTTTTCATTTCCAGCCTTGTGATAACTAACAATGCTCACATTATTTGTGAGAATGATTATTTTAGGACAGGTATCAGCGACTGGAGTGTTGTTAATGTACCAGTGGTATTGTTGTCCCCATGAACTGGGGATGCCGAGTTCTGCACAGAGCTGACCTACAGCAGGACAAGTTACCTGCTGAAGGAATGTATGCTATGAAAACATAAGGGATGGATGATTTTTCTGACTGATCAGGGTTTTGTGTGGGGTGAGGAGCAGCCTGCCACTATAAGCGCAGGTGGAGCAGTGGAAAAGGAGTAGTGGATGCCAGGTTTTAACAGTTGGCTCAGAAACTACTGCCTGAGTACCTCTGGGCATGTTAGAAATTGTGTGTCTCTGCTGAGTCTCCGGTGACCTGTTGCTACAAACTCATCAAGTATTAGTGGAACGACTTTGACACTGGGAAAATCACCACAGCTGACCAGTGGCAAAAGACAAAATGGTAGTAGCAGTCACTGTGTGCCGAGGAGAGTGTGAAGCCAGTGAGGTGTCACGGGTGTCTGAGGGGGTTTCTGGGCCCTGCCATGCATGGAGGTGGTACCAGTCAGCAGGTGAATGGAAGGAGAGGCATGTGTGGAAATTCTCCCTCCTAGGTCAGATCAACCATGGCCTCATAGGATGTGCAGCATCAAGCTGAACTCTGTGAAGAAATAGCATTGAGTTGTAGTCATAGGTGACATCTACAGAGTTGAAAATCCGGTTTAACTCCTGAGGTGTCACTCTTTGAGTTCAGGACTTAATAGAAAGATGACAAAAGCTTCAATCAAAACTGCTTCCATCCAGTTTTATTCTGTTTAACTGTTGCTAAAGTACAGTAGAAAGCAGCTCAGAAGGTTTATGCATACAGTTTGTGTCTTTGAAAAAGCTTACTGTGTTGTCATGTGCAAAACAGGAAATGTGTAATGGTTCAAACCCGGGAGAAGCTGATCCAGGGCAAACTCTCCTGACCTCATGAAAAACACATCCATCTGAACCTCACAGTGAAATGCAAACATACAGGCTAACCACAGAAGTTAAGAAATATCCTTTCCTGCATTGTATTGCTTTAATATGGAAAATTTTAACATGAGTAGCAGAGCAACAAGTAATGCTGCCTACAAGCTGATGCCACCATGAAACTGTCCTCATGGTGATGGTGGTGTTCTTCTCAGAAGCAATATCCTACCCTCAGTTCTTTTCGTTTTGGAGGTAAAGTTATACTACTAAATACTATTACTAGCCACAAAGAGTAAGAAAAATGTAAGGGGAAGGGAGAGAGAGAGAGAGATAATGCAAGTTAACCTGGGGAGATCCTTGGTTATAACTGAGTAAATATTTGATCCAGAACAGAAACCTTTCTCCAGAAATGATATCATCTGGACAATGCCAGATCTCCTCTGAAGGCAAACTATGTGAACTTGCATGTGTCAGAATGAATAGCATGCATTCTTAAAGACAGGAAAGACTTCAAACTTATCCTGCACAGGTGTAACATTAGAGTCCAAATGCTGATCCTAGTGGTATCTGAGGTCACATGCCTTGTGGTAAAAGGCCCAGCTTATATTTCTCATTAAATTAAAATTAAGTGTGGAATATACCACCTGAAACTCAGTCAGCTATATTCTATTTTTCACATAACCTACCTGTTATAATTATTTCTTCTGAAAAGATGGGGAAATACACTCAGAGTCGGAAACCACTTAAACTGTGGGAGTCCATAAACTACAAAGCCTACTGTGCAGAGATGTGCTAAATACTGTCAGACCAGTACTAATCTCTGTTTAAAGTTCTGGTTGTTGCAGTAGTATGCGTTTTCACCTACTGATAGAAACAATATTACTTTAGGAGCCTTTCCGTTAAATACAATGCTGAAGTTATTCAGTGCAACATAAACATTTAGCTCTGCAGTTTAGTCTGTAAACGTTTAAAAGGTTGGAATGTTTATCCAAAATGTCCAGACTTCCAAAACTTGCAAAACTGTTTGCAGTGCTAACAAGGAGTAGAAAATGATGAGGCTTATGCATTTGAAAGACAAGAAGACAGAATCTTATTTTTAGCCCCCATATCTGTTATCCTCAGGTTTTATTTCACTCTTGATCTTCCTTGAAAATGGTTTGCCTGCTTTGAGTTGATTTCAGAAAGAATTAGTGGGAACTGGGATTGCTCCTGGAATCTTTTAAACCCAGGTCCCAGTGAAATGAGGGGAAGGGACTGATTCAGTTAATAACGCTTTTTCCATAATGCTTTCTATAAATGCACACTGATATGTCAAGCTGGGGGAAAAAAAAAAAAAAAAAAAAAAAAAGCAGCAGAGGGTTGAAGGCTTGCTTCATGAGCAATTAAGCTTAACTGCCATGAAAATGGCATTTTCCTAACACACAGATGTGGCTGTAACATCTTATTTTGTTCTTCTATACTATGATACTGCTAGTAAGTCATCACCCCAAGATGCAAATAAATATGATTGTTTCTCAGTTCTTGGTTTGGTTACTTAATATTTCCACAGGACTTTGCTAGCCCTGGCATATATTATAGTTGTAAAGGGTTTATTTGGTGTAGTAATTAGAACTTTTGCCTGTTTTTGTCTTCCTTTGATGCGCTAAGATGCTGAGTTCAACCTGATCTGTAACATGATTTGTGTTATTGTCTTCTCTGCTGCTGAAATCCTCTGTTAAGTCAGAAGGGAACTGACAACTTCATATAGGGGTTCAGCAGCAGGGATGGTAATGGTCCAAGCAATGGTTCCAAAACACTAAATTTAATGTTTTCATAAGTCAAAAGACAGTTTGGTTCATGTTGTGGTGAAAGGGCAGTTGAAGGCAGAAGGATCTTGTCTAATGCAAGCTTGTTGTGTCGTGACTACAGTTACGCAAGATTTTAATAAAATGACTATGTAGAAGGAAGCCAATTTATTTCAAGCCTTAGAAGGGGCTAACTGCAAAACTGCTGTGTGACAAGTTACAGCATCAGGGAAGAAGTCACACCAGTTCTGCAGTTAAAGGTGAATCCCTCAATAGAGGTGAACTATATAGTTCCTCTATAGTATCTGGCATAATTATTCTGAATCTATGTGAAAGTAATTATTCTCACAGATTTTTTTTCACAGCGGTGCCCATAGGTATAATTGCTATAATGGCACAAGCAGCCTTTTTAATCCTCCAGCGCAATTATACATGGCTGATATAACTTCATCTTTTCATCTGCTAAATACTCTGCAGTGACTATTTTTCCAACCTTTTTCATTCTTGCTATTAGTGCAGCATTAGTTGTGCAGGAGGCATGGTCACTACTGGAAGCCTCTGAATAGTCGCTGACACTGACTGGTAGACAGTGGAAGGACTCCCTCTATTGACAAATGGAGTGTAATTGTAAAGTAAAAGTTAAGCAACTTGAATTTTGTGAAGCCTCAGAAATTTGATTGACACAGTTGAGAATTAAATAAAACAGCCACAATCAGGAACTGAACTGTAAATTTTGACACTACCTATAATGCTGGTCTGTGTACATCTGAATGTCACATACAATCTTTTCTCTCCAACCTTTTTCTTCATTCCCTAATGTAGGTTTATAATAAATTGAAGAATGATGGAATGCTGTTTGCTCATATTTTTTGGGTGTTAAATACTTAGAGAGGTGATATAGTATAACTATTTAAAGGAAAAACAAAACGTTTTTCCCTTTTACCAGAAGAGGGCTCCGACTCACTGTATCATGTCTTTTAGTAGGCTGTGGGTCAGAATCTTGTTCAGACTCTGTTCAGAAACTGTTGGCATTGCTCTTTCGTTTCTTTGCTCTCTGAGCCCTGTTGTCGTTTGAGATAATAGCTTGATTATTTTATTATTGTTGTTGTTCTGTGCCCAAAACTGAACACAGTAGTCAAAGTGAGGCCTCACCAGTGCCGAGTACAGGAACGTAAGGTGGGATTAGGCAACATTGTCACAATGCAGCTATAACATACCTGCTTTGTAGATAGGAAATATACCAATATGTACTTTTTTTTTTTTTTTTCACAGATAAAACCATAGTCTCTTATCCTACCCATGACAGTGGTCAATGTGTACTGGTGAGTACTAAGTGAAGATGGCATGTGCGTAAGTATAAAAACAGATTTTGCTTTACTTGATGAATTTGAGATGACAAGGAATTTCTGATTATATTGAGATAGAAGGTGTACTGTTTCATAGGAGTTAAACTGATTTTGAAAGGAGTAAGTCCTTCATTGTACTGTTTACCATTTGAACCACAATTCCTGCGTATTTTGTGCAATTTAGACTCTGGATTCCACCTGAATCAAGTCAATCTCTATAGTCACTATAACTTGGAGTCACAGCTAATCTGGCAGCCTCTTTTAACAGCTGTTAAAATAGTAGTAAATATAAAAGCTCAGCGGCGGTATACACAAACGTTATTTATGAAATAGTGCGTAGTAACAGTAAAATGAGTAAAATTGTGAATGGAATTTTTACAGCAAGAGAAGAAGTTAAGAAGTATTTAAGTACTTCAGCTAAGAAGTATTTAAGTATTAAACTGAAGCCTTGAAGAGATTGCTGTAAGGAAAGTAAAAGACTCCTATATGAGTACAAACATGAGCACAAGGGTAGTTATTCCTCACTGCTTTAGAACCATTTGCCCTACCATTGCATATACTCGAGGGCTTTCTCTAAAATAATTTACAGTCAGTCAAACTGATGTTTTTACCCTGAGTTGAAGGAGCTAGACTTGCTCTCGACAAATTAAGTTATGAAAATAAGGTAAATACATTGGGCCTATCATTTAGGGGAACCAGATTCATGGTAATAGCTAGAGGCATACTCAGTTGATGATGGTTTGGCTGGAGACTTATGGCTCTCTTCATTGATTTGTAATGAGACCACAGATACGGGAGGAGTAGCCATGGCATTAGTGTATCTGTTGCTCTGAGGTAGAGACATAGTTTGGGATAGATTAATCCATCTCAGAAAGAGTTGATCAAAACTCTTATGTGTGTGCTTTAGTGTGTTGCTATCCTATTCATGCTACGCTATTTTACCAAGTTCAAAAATATACATGAGTATGTCTGTAATACTATAAGGGAACTATGGTACTGTTCCTATTGAGGTTTGCCTGTTGTACTGAATATTGCAAATTTCTGATGTAATTCACATTTGGCTTCAACTAAGACTTTTTCTGGAGGTGACCTGGAGACAGCTCCCCGTCTGTGTGAGGAATGTGGTCATTTCAGCATTCAAACTACTGGCAGGACATGCAAAAATACGATTAGAAAAAGAAAAGAGTAAAATAAGAATGAAACAGTAATTTGAGAAGAACTTATCAAATTTCAAAACTTCACTAAACTCATAGATTTAGTACAAGACTTCCTCTGGCAATGCCAGCAGTGTCTGTTGAACTTTGTACTGATTACTGAGCTAAGATGCATGATTCAAGGTTCTTGTGAAAGATGATGTGCCCAAGAAAATACAAGTGACAGTGCTGAAAGCAGTATAGCTAAATCAGCTTTGTAGCCAGGATGATGATCTCTTCTTTCCAATCTTACCACTGAAGGATTTGATAAACAAAAAAATATATAGTTTTCAGTCTGTGAGTTTGCAAAAATGAAGGATAGACAGAAAGAAGGAAGAAAAATAATAAATGTAATGGTTATATCAGAAAAACCTCTTGCTGATTTTGTCTTTCGATAGTTGTCTTACAATTATATAGCCATTCATCACATCAAATTGTACAAATTAACCTGCAGTACTAATGGATATGGTTTATTTTAATTTGGAAATGCGATTTCCACTACTATTCCATTGTTATACCACCCACTTATGATTTTGTGGTAACAAGTACAGGGCAAAACTTTCATTGATATTATCACACTCAAAGTCACTCACTGTGCTCCATGTTTTTTTGTAGAAGCTGTTAGGTATTCCTACTTAGGACTTTTTGTGAGAATTTATTTCTGGAAAAAGTATGAATGTGTAAAAATGATGAATTGGTGGTAGCTAGTTGCTATGGTGATAGACTTTATAAAGTTTTATATAATTATAACGATGAGCTCTTGTGTATGAGATAATATTATTTCTCTCTAAATGGTGTGAAAAATTAACTATTTGCCTTGAATGAACTGACTGCTAGTTTTCGAGTACTCATTCCTCAGTAAGACCTTACTTGACAACTTTTCTCTTGCATAGCTTAATCACAAGTCTATACCATTTTCTCCAGCCAGGAAATGCCTACACAGGTGAATGCAATACCATGCATTGTACTGATGAGTATTTATATAAAAGAATAAAAAACAAAATAACTTATTTTCTGTCTAAGTGAGATAGGATGATATGATTATTATTCTCTTTCCAGCCCCTGAGCTATCTAGCATTGTATATCACTGTGCTATGTACACTAATTATGATTTCTGAGAGGGAAGAGTGAAAAAGAGTGGGATTTAATATCTTTTGTTTTAGACCAACTGACTGTGGTCATGAAGCACAGTCAAGAGTTGTAGCTGTCACAGTATCAGCAATCGCTCTGTGCATTTATCAAAGTCCTGAATTTTCTAGTGGCTGATTCTAGCACTTTCTGCATTTTACCCGATTTATGTCAATATTACTCATTCTTTTGCACAGAGGCTTCCTAACCCTGACTTTTGTTGTGGAACTGTGTATTCCAGGGGCACAAAATATTAACTATTACAGCTTAAAAAAATTAGACAGATAAAAACCACTTGTGAGTGCTTATTGTAAAAAGATATTATGGCTTTTCAAAAAAAAAGTATTTAAAGACTGCCAGAAATCTATTGTTAACTGTGGACAGCACAGGATAGCCATTTTAAGAACGAAATTTGGGATAGTATTTGCTGGCACTGGAGGAATGGCAGTCATGTTTACAGCAGACAATTAATGTGTGACTCTGGAATCCTCTCTGGGTTTATGTGCCAAAATGTTATGAGGCTGATTGCACTGCTTTTCATCCATAAAATGTAGCTTCTCTTTGATTCTGAGGAAATTTCTAACTCCTTGTTTGATTATAAGGTCCTACACAAATCCTCAAGAGCGGTAAGCAGAGGTCCCTGTATGTTAGGTCTGTCATAATTTTCTTAGAACTGCTCTATTATGGATAATTCTCACGAAGTCAGCTGTAAAGATCAGCAGGTTCCTTCCTGATATCCTTCACATTTTGATAATGAACTGAGCTGTATGAACAAAACAAACTTTATAATGTTCAGCAGTGGGAGTCTTGCAGCTGATCAACTTTACCTTCATCAGCACGTGTCATTTTAACACTCTAAAGGTAATGTTTCAGGATGAATATAATCTTCAAGCTTTATTTAAGAAGATTTAAAATATACAGGAAAATCAAGGCCTCAATAAATTTATCATGTAGACTGTAACTCTTCTTGCTCTGTATTGCTCATATACACTGCATTGCTATCTAAGAGGGATTTAGTCAACCTTGTATCTGTATAAAATAGGCTTTGCTTCACTGAAAGGTAAGGACAAATGATGAATCCTCATGGGAACCAATCCTCAACATCCTGAGAAATAGGATGCATAAAACCTTCGTGCTGATCACAGCAGTCTCTTCCAGACAAAACTTAATTTGTTTAGAAATGATGAAGTGAAATATGGTCTGGCTTCTTATTCTTTTGATCAGTTAAAAATGATTGAAGGTCTAATCATTTCAGTGGAGCTTAGAGGAGAAATGTGGTCAGGGACTTCTGAAAGAGTGATGGCCTTATGCAGGACCACCCAAAAATCAGACCTTGTATCTGAGACAGTTGTCCAGATGCTTCTTGAACTCTGGCATGAGTGAGTTCCCACTTCTCTGGGAAGCTTGTTCCAGTGCTTGACCACTGTCTGGGTGAAAATTTTTCTGATATCGAACCTGACCCTCCTGTGACTCAGCTCCACACTGTTCCCTCAAGCCCTGTTATTGTCATCAGAGGACTGAAATCAGCACTGCCATGATGCTCCCCTCATAAGGACCTGTATTCCTTTCCCTACAACGTCTCACTCCTCTCATTCCCATTCACTAAGTAGTCTCCTTTGTTTACAGTCTGACAGATCAGTTTCCAATAGAATGCTTTATAACTATTTTTTTTTATTTCATTATTGTTTCTCCCTGAAAATCAGCAAAGCTTGGAAGACCTCTTGGGAATAATTTCCTCTTTATTAAAAAAAAAAAAAAAAAAAAAAAAAAAGTCCTTCCTACTAAACAGTTAATGCATTTCTATGAAAGAAAAAGATACTAAGTTGTTTTATGTACTTTTTCAGCGTTTTTCTCCATAGGTCATTCCAAAAGCAATGCCTCCTATTTACTTCCATGGAAACTACAATTGATACTAAAAGCACAATAACGTTGAATAGAGCAAATTCAGCAAAACACTATTTTTCATCATAGTCGCCACCATTAACTACTTTGTATGGATGATCGAGATACTCTTCATTTCATGATGTGACAGCTATGCATGGCTATCTGGAATGTGGCTTGTCTTTCACATTACTGCCACCATTGCTGGAACACACCACCCACTGCCTCACTGTTCTCCCATCCACTTTTTTTATCCAGAACTGTTCAGCAAGTGCCAAAGTCAATAGGTGCAATTTTTTTCTGCTTGGAGGAATTCAGTGGCACATCTTTGCTTCATATGCTCTTTCATATCAGAAGCCATTGTATCAGGTTGTCCTTCTGCTGCCAACTGTCACATGGCAACAACATGCAATGGAATATTGGCAAGAAGGTTCAATTTCTACTGCCATACCACCAACTTCCACTTATGACTTTGTGGGCTAATATAATAAAACAGGAAGCATTACTTTTAGAGCAGCCTTCCTACTATAAAGGCAATATTTATTGTTTCACATAATCTGTCACTAAGAAGATCCTCTTAGGCAAAAAAGCAAAACTGTTCTAAATGAGTTAGGTGAGTTAAAAACCTCAAGGAGTTTAAAGGGCAAATGGTTTTACTTGAGAGGCTACTGAATTTAGCAAATAAGGAATATTACTGTGATAGTCAAATAAAATCCAATGACCACAGGGAAATTTGTCCTTATATTTTTTTTTACTGAATTTTGTTCATAAAAATTGGATGCTTAAGGATCCCCCATGCCTCCAATTGTTTTTGTCTGTGCTCTACTAGTACAAAAAATATTATTGTTAGAAAGATTTAACACTGCTTGACATCTATTTATTACACAACAGCTGTGAAGGACTGTTAGAAATTAAGAGGGGTTTGTAAATCATGATGCATTATTTAATGTCCTGAGAAATGGTTGCAGTATATGATTATTGTGAGATGTTGTTACGATGGCTAAATGTAACTAGAATAAAAAATGTGTTTTAAAATGCAGCAAAAAGCAATATATGCACAGTGATTAGAAGTACCATATTTCTTGAAGGTATTTAACTTAATTGTAATGAACTAGAAAGCAAATCTTGAAATATTTATTCATTATTCTTAAGTTTCAGGATGCATGAAGACCTAAAGGACATAAATATAATCTGACAGACTACAGTAAGTCAAAAAAAAATAAAAGACTAATTTTCTCAATGCCAAGTTCTCTTGTTATAGCCCAGTTTTCTGCAGATGAGTATGTAAGTAGATGCATTGTTTCCCATATTCATACTGGTGAGGCTAAGATGTCAGTATAATGTTTGTCTTCTGAAGAGAAGTGTTCAGCATTTATTTATTTACTTATTTACTTTTCTCACTTCTATAACAGCAAGTGCAGTAAATAGTGTGTTATATGAGAATGACTGATAGCAGAGAGATTGTTTGTAATAAGCCATTCCTCTTAGTGCACTGTAGGCTGCTTTCTATTAGGCAAGTAGAATGCTTTTTAAGTTAAAAAGGTTGCAGTTTCTTTAAGTCTTTACTCTGCTCTGAGATGTAAACCTGTTCTTTAATAATACAGTCAGTGTGTAGCCTTGTTAGCACAGCCTCCCAAGACACTACTTCTTTATCCTAATAAAGTGAAAGAATATGTAGTATAATAATTCACTCTGCAACTAGGTTAACTTCAATTTTTTATTAAGGCAGGGGCCATTAAGCTGTAGTTGCAGTTAGATACTGAAAAGAAGTGTTAACCGTATAAAGATTTTCTCTGACACCTTTCCCATATTGCTTTACATATGTTTTAGTAATAATTAGAAAATATTTCTCTCAATCATCAGTGTGATGACTTTCTTATAGCTGCTTTGTGCTAGAATTACTCCTATATGACTCTACAAATGAAAAAATTAATATACCGAGCAGCTTCAATCACCTACTATAGCTCAGATAAGCCAATATTAAAACACATTTATGCATGAACAACTAATAACTAATAACTGAAAGAAATTACATGCAACCCTAGAAACTATTTCTTAATTATAACTCATTAAAATAAATTATGGTATATTATACCAATTAAAATGCTGCAAATAGAATTTAGAAGCAGTTGTTTTGTCACTTTAGCCTTCATTTTAGCTTTTCACGGCAGGTATGTTTTGAAAAGAGGAAAAAAAAAGAGAAAGAAGAATTGAAAGAAAGTCAAGAGAGAGGTACACTAAGAAGCTGAAGCAAACAGAAGTGTTATGGGTGCGTTGATATGGATGTGAATTATTAACAGAACCCCTTTCCTTCTCCTCTCAAAAATATCCTCAAACTTTCTGCTAAATGAACTCATTCAACCACTGAAACATTAGAAATTATCATAAATAATAATGAATGCTACTTTTCAGATGCATCATCCCTGGTGTCTGAGCTGTACTATATGTTCTTTAATTACACTTCATTTTGCTAATTTTTGTTACAAATTTTGATACAATCAGTATCTCATCTAATGTATTGAATGGAATAATGATCACAAGATTATTACTATTCTATAATTTCATTCAGGATTATGAAAGTGACTAAATTGTATTTTTCTGTTTTCATGATTTCCATTACTGTAAATGACCCGTATCTATTTGTTTTTAAGTTGACGTTTGTATTCTTGAATGAAGGTTTGAGGCTCAGAGTGACTGAGTCTTCAACTATAAGGTTCCCACTAATTTTAGATATTTGGCCTGAGGCATGAAGAGCCTGAATTTTTGGGCATACCAGGTCCTGTTTATGACCGTTCAGCCAAATCTGGCTTTCTGGATAGTCAAGCCTCCTGTCTTTTCTGTAGAAGAGACAAAGAATAGTTGTTTGAGTACAAAATAGTGACCTCCCAGTACCTGAAAGGAGCCTACAGGAAAGTTGAGGAGGGACTTTTCGTAAGTAGCGACAGGATGAAGGGAAGTGGTTTTAAACTAGAAGAGAGTAAATTTAGACTAGATATCAAGAAGAAATTCTTTACTGTGAGGATGGTGAGATACTGAAACAGGTTTGCCTGAGGGGGTTGTGGATGCATTCAACCTGGAGGTGTTCAAGGCCAGGCTGGACAGGGCTTTGAGCAGCCTGATCTAGTGGGAGGTATCCCTGCCTATAACAGGGAAGTTGTAACTAGATGATCTTAAAGTTTGCAACCCGAACCATTCTACAATTCTATGCAAATGCAATATTTTGAACAACCAATAAAATACAAATAGCCAATATTAATTCCACATTTGATCATAGTCCAGCGAGCAGGGAGAAAACAAGTGATGAGCGCATAAACCTTTCCCAACTATAAATGGTGGCCTCCACTTCACCGTGTGGCACACACGCATAGAGGATGACTTCGACTCCATAGTCTCTCAGTGCCTGGTTTTGTCACTTGCCCAACCAGTCAGATGCAAGTTACTGTAAATAAGACTTCTGCCAAAAAGGAATCCTCTGTTTTTTGTTTTTATTTCTCTCTCTCTCTCTATTTGCCTGCTTTTCAAAGAGAAACGGCTATTAGATCCACAGATCTGAGATAACTGGCTGCTGAGCATAGTTTATGCCATTTTAACAAAGTCAGTATTTTAGGTCCTGATCCATATATTTAGAACACATTGCTCTTGAGTTACAGCTACTGATTTTCAGTCCTTTAGAAAGCCAGGCCACAAATCTCTCAAGTTCGAAGTGGTGCCTAGAGGAAAACTGTGATTTAAATTGATTCTCTGAACCTCAGAATTACAGTATGATAAAGAGAGGGCGTTTTAGGCGCACATACAATGATCAATTTTTTTTCAATATGTTGCTTAGCTGATGCTTAACCTGAAATTAATCCTTCCATTTTAATATCAACTATGCCCAATGTGCCAATTCAATACTGAAATCCTTTAGATCATCTGACTCATATGTGCTGTTACTTCACGTGTTCCACTCAGGTCAGAGTCCAAATACAAAGAACTGTTTTTCATTTCATTTGCAATTTGTTGTTCAGTGCCAGGGAAGATGGAAGTGTGATGATGAGAGTTATTTACGTTTTTAGTGTTGCTAATCGAATATATTACATTGGCTTACATTTTCAAGTACAAATAGAAACAGGATTTCAGATCAAGAGACAGAATAAAATGTATTTCAAAACTACTCAGTACTCAATCCCCAGTAAAACTACCACAGAAATGTGACTGAACAGATATCTCTAACTTCAACCCTATTTCTTTGTATAGCCTGTAAAGCATGAGACCAACCTTTCAAAATATTTGCTTTAAAGCTAGAATTTGCTCTGTAACTATTAAGTTGCAAGTAGTATATTCTACAGCAGTTAAGTGTGAGCCTTGATAGACAGTAGTTCTTGCATTTGCAGCCCTTGTGATTTTAATTGCTGATAAAGGAATGTCCCATTTCCATTTCCATTAGATAATTTCATTGGTTTTAGACAGAAAACCAGAGGAAGTAAAACAGGTTGTTAATATTACACCAGTTCCACTTTTTCGTCTCCCTTTACCACTGGAGCTGGCAGAGATTGTGATTTTATACCCATGCCATCATGAGACCTTTCCCTTTCAATAGAAGTGACATTCAAATTGTTCAAAATACACTGCCTTCATGCTATTGGTATCTCTGTAGGTAAGTTCTGCAGTCTCCTGCAGAACAAGGCTGTAGCTTACCTTAGGCTTTTGCTGAGCATTCTTTTAATACAGAAGCTTTACTGGACAAAAATCTTTGTTTCTGTTTAGCAGAGACTATTTCTGAAAGAATTTCCCTCTTTTTTTTCTGCTAAATGATGTTTTAGGTAAGAGGTATGCATACAAAAATAAGTCAAACTACTTTCTAGTTTTTCTGCAATAGACTTTTAATGGCTTTTATCACTTTTGTCCTGGAAAACAAATATTCATATTAGAGTCATCTGAAATTTAATTTCACAACCCTGTTCTGAGGGACAAATGTATAATTATTTCTATTTACCAGTGGTAGCCTGGAGCACATATAGATTACAGTGGCTGACCCAAGGTCATATAAAAATGCTCTAGCAGAAGTTTAATTGTAGGCAAGATCTTCTCAGTGCTAGTGTAATACTTACTAGCTATCCTTTCTATGTTGTTAATAGTAATGGGAGGCATTTATACTTATGTAGAAGAACACTAGCCTGAAGAAAATTTTTTTCCAAGCATGACAGAATAGGATCTTGTGCATTCTGTGAGGATTCCTCTTAGGCTTAGCACACTTGGGTTTAACCTTGGTAGTATAAATGGCAAAAAGGTTGCAAAGTGAAATTCTGCTCTCTGCAGTGCCTGGGCAAGTAGCACCTGAGGTTCCAGCTATCTGTCACATCAGTATTCTGGGCCGATGAAGCAGAGAGTTACTGGCTGTCAATTGGACTTAAAAGACCATTTTAGACGCAAAATGTCAGTCTGGTTACCTGTGGTCTACGTATCTAAAATTAAAGACTGAGATACAGTTAACAAAACTCATGCATATATTTCTAGTGCTTATGCTTTTGACATTTGATTTCTCCACAAAAATCAACATTTAATATGCTTAAGATATAGAGAGATGTGGCAAGGATGTCACTAAAGAGAACAGAACTTCAATTAGAATTTTATATAATTTTATTTATTTAAATAATTAAAAAATCACTTTAGGTGGGCAAAATATTCCATTGAAGCTTTACTAGGTTACTTTAAAAATAAAATTTGTGAAATCTCTGTACATCACAGGGATCTCTTTGTATTGCAAAATCTTGCCACGTACATGGAAATGAGATCTTCTATTCCAGTGTAGGAAGTGATGCAGTTCCACTCACTGACACAGTGGATGAAAACATCTCTGTAAGTTCTTGGTGAGATGCAAGGCAGCATAAGGGTGGCGGTGTTTTGTTCTTGTATTTTTTTTTCCTCTGTTGTTCCACTGGCGCAGCACTTTTGTCAATTCTATCACTATGCTAAAATGTCTCACTCTACAGAATTTAATAATGGTAGCAAAGAGAGGACCAAGCTCTACTTGTATAACTTGTATCACACTTAACTTGTATAAGCCATTGTTATACACTAAATAAGGACTGTTATAATCTAGTTGCCACAGGAAATTTGATGACCTTACTGAGTCCAGAGAGAATGAAATAGTTCTTTTATATAGTAATGTCACCCAATAGATGGCAGTATAATCTTTACAGTAAAATAGATTTGCAGTGAGTACAGAGATATTTTGGGATGAATTTCAGCTTCTGTCCGTGTCATGGTCTTATGACTTATATTTTTTGTTATCAGTATTCCACATCATAACAACATGTAGTGCCTAGTTCTCAGAAAAATAAGAACTACATCTCCCAGACGACTTCACTGTCACATTTTCCGTTTAGAGAAAAAGACGATGAGACTGCCTGTTTTCTTTTACTGCTCGTCTCTGCACTGTGTGCTCCCTAGCCATCTCACCTTCAGCAAGGCCTTCAATTTTTCAGTTTTGGACACTCCCTCTCTCATTTATTTGGTTTTTTTTAGCTTCAGTCCTGATTAACTTGTATTTCTGCTATCCATATTAGCACTTTTCTGTAGGATTGGTGCAGGAGCACATTTTTGAAGAAAATCTCTAATTTTTCCTAGTCATTGTGCTTTGGTCAGTGTGTCTGGAATAGGATTTCTTTAGGATGCAATTAAACTAGAATGAGTATGAATCAGTGAGAATCATGAGAGCTAATACCCACAGCTGTGAGGCTACTTTCAGCTGTGTGCAGAAGATCTTGTCAACTTCCTCATCCTGGTCTGTAGCAAACACCCCCAGTGATGTTATCCACACTTAACTGCCTCTGAGCCTCACATGCAAGCGCTCCGCTAGTTCTTCATTCATCCCTAGGCAGAGCTCAGTACATTCCCGTTCTCCCACTGGAAGAGCAGCTCCACCACCTTGCTGGTCTGTCTTATCTAGAAAGAACAGAGCCATCCACAACAGCATTCCAGTCATGCAAGCTGTCCCACCATATCTCCATGACAGTATCCTTCTGCAAGAAGTCTCACTGCAGGCCAAAATGAAACAAAACAACAAATAGGAAATATTAAATGAATCCCAAGGTTTCATTTTAAAAACAGCCCCTTGTGTTGCTTTTCAGCCTCAGCAACACTACAGGTGGGCTAATAAACAAAGCCCCCTCCTAATGGTAGAGGCAGAAAACCCCAGGAACTCCATCACAGCTGCCAGCAGCCTTCAGTGGACCTTGAGAGGCTTTGAGACAGACCCTACCCTGAACTCAGGATAACGCACAGCTCTGCTTGGGCAGCTACAGCCCCACGGCACGGGGACATCACTGCTTTGTTAGCACAGCCAGGCCTCGTTAGGACTCTGGGGCCCTGACAGTTAGACATGCGGGCTCTAGATCTGAATTAGGGACTTAAATTACACATTAAATTAAAGCTTGAAGAGAAGCATGCATTAAAAGAAAAAAAGACTTATTGGAACAAACATGCTGACCTCCACTGCTCAGGGGGACCACAGACCGAAGTAAAACAAGGGGCTGGCAAAAAAATGGTGTTCCACAGTCTTAATTTAATAAAACATAGTGGAATCCACTAGAATAGCATGAAATTCAGAAGCCTTTGGTCAGACTGGTACACTGTGTGCTGACTGGCAGATGTTTGGAAAGGTGCTAAAATGTAACTCTTATTGTAAAATTTGCTATTACACACTTACAAGATACAAAGCAACAGGCAGCTGGATGAATAGGAGAATGTATGTGAACACCCAGAAGTAACAGTCCCAGGACAGTGCATCACTACCTTGAACTAGGCACTGAGAGTAAGTTTGGACAATGTTTACACATGCTGTTAATATTCAAATAAATTTCTATTGGGACATGACTTAGTTAAGGTGAGCTGTACAAAATTCATCTCATTTCCCTTTATATTCTGTTCCATGTTTAATGTATGTTGCAAGAGACATATTGCACTATGCTTCATTACTTTAATCATTATCCTGTCCTATTGTAGTTCAACAGTGTGTACAAGTGTATTGTTCTTGCTAGAGGCACAGTCTAGAGAAGATGGCTGGGGAGCTGAACAGCATTTCTGTATCAGCTGCTGAAGCATCCAGTAACATTGGATGTCAGCTTAACCTTCAGATGGAGTGCTTCCAGGCATTCTCATAGGAATCAGTAAATAGCAGTTATTGAGTTTGGAGTTCTGAGGAATATTTGTGGGTTTAATCAATTTACACTTTTGATAAGTAAATGCATTCCATGAGTAATGATAGATTATTGCTAAGAAAAGATGAATGGAAGAATGAATGTTTTATTGTACTATATATCGTGGGAAAAGTTGTTCTTTTTTCAGATTACAACCCTGCTTTTCTTAGTACAACCTGTTTACAGGACTAGACATCTTTGTTTTTGTATTTATGTATTGTAAGAAAAGCCAAAGTATACAATACTTTTTCAGTCTTCTATATTTACTGAGTGCCTTCCAAAAAGTACTAGTAAGGACTACTGTTTCAAACAAAAACAAATGAGAAGGAAATCTGTTCTGTCAGTTTAAATTCAGTTGACGTCAGGAATTCTAAGTGCCTCTGCATTTATTTTCATCCACCTGATTATTATTGCAATTTTTGCATCTGGAAGTCCCTGAAGAATCAGTCATATACATGAAACAGAGTAGAGGGCCTCCTAAACTATCTCAATTTTTCCCCTTCAGAATAGAGATTTCAGAACGTGAACAATTCTCCAGCTGTTCCTCTCTACCTTCACTCATAGTTTTGTAAACTGATTTGTGATGTGATCATAATCGCAGGAAATAGAAAGAGTGATGGAACAGAAGGAATATAATTACTAATATTATATACCGTGACAAAATTACTATCTTATAGTATGATGAGGAGAATCTTTGTGATGATGTCATGTTAGCCTGAAAAATCCCTCTAGTGGATCATTAGCATTGTTATTCTGGTGTTATGTAGCCAGTTCTATTAGGGCACGCAGGAACTATTTGCAACTGAAAATCAATTAACATACTATTAATGTCTTTTTAATCTCTACTGTCTGACATGATATTTCTCCGGGTACTTCAAACAAACTAAAAACAAAAGTAAACTTAAAACTAGAAAATGAACACCCTGAATTATGTCTTCCAAGACATAAACATTATTTTTCCATTTATACCGCTGTTACAATGAGAAAGAATGTAGGCAAGGATGGAAGGAAATGAATTTATCAAACCTAAACTGCAAGGCATCAGGTGAGTATTTCTAACCACGGTGTGTAAATGAGTTATAAAATACAAGCAGGTCTATAAAACAAGAACATCCTGAATTGACAAATAAATTGTATCCTTCCTACATCAGGTATCAGCTTTTTTCAACTTTTCCCTCAGTAATGATATCTTGGAGCTCAGAAGGGATTTTTGCTGTAGGGGCAAAGATGGGAGGTGTCACTGGGAAAAATTCCTTAAAAATATGTATGTTTTTATTTTGTAATAACGTTTGTGAGCATCTACTACTCAGGAAGGAACACCTGATGCACGTGTAACTGTTAAAAGAAACATTAAAACTGAAGAAATGAGATCCCAGAGGCACTCCAGAAGGTGCCCGTTTGTGAGGTGAGATCACCTTTGAGGTGGCTCTGCCCTGAGGGGATGGGCGGCAACGCCTGCGAGAGGTGCGGTGACCTACAGGTGACCCCAACCGTGACCTTCAGGTGACCCCGGCCCAGGCATCCTTAAAAAAGAAAGGGCGGGAACGCTGAGGTGAGAAAAGAAAGCGGCGGGAAATGACAGAGGCGGGAAGCGACAGCTGTGTTCTGGGCTCCTATTGGCTGGCGGGCAGCCGGGACACCTATATAAGGTGCTCTGGCGGATAAGTAAGAGACGCGATCTCCTCAGCGTGTGAGAAGAAACGGGGTGCTGTGAGGGAAAGGCGATGGCAGCGGCGAAGACAAAAGGAACGACGACAAGAACAACGATGGCAACGACAAGTGGTCTCCAGAGCTGAGGTGCGATGAGGTCCGGCTCCGACGGGGTGAGGGGGGGAGCGGCCGCGCCGGCTCCGACGGGGAGGGGGTAGGTGGGAGCGGCCGCGCCGGCTCCGACGGGGAGGGGGTGGGTGGGAGCGGCCGCGCCGGCTCCGACGGGGAGGGGGTGGGTGGGAGCGGCCGCGCCGGCTCCGACGGGGAGGGGGTGGGTGGGAGCGGCCGCGCCGGCTCCGACGGGGAGGGGGTGGGTGGGAGCGGCCGCGCCGGCTCCGACGGGGAGGGGGTGGGTGGGAGCGGCCGCGCCGGCTCCGACGGGGAGGGGGTGGGTGGGAGCGGCCGCGCCGGCTCCGACGGGGAGGGGGTGGGTGGGAGCGGCCGCGCCGGCTCCGACGGGGAGGGGGGGGAGCGCCCGCACCTCTGAGCGCGTTCCAAAGGTAGGGACGGCACTGAGCCTTGCTAACTGCCACGTGGAAGAAGATGCTACGGCTCCAACAAGCAGCTATAATAAAGCAGAAGTGTCTGACATTGAGGTGTTCATCCATATGGGTTTTTTTATTTTTTTTTTAGTCACAAATTGGGTAGTGGGTGTGGGGTACGTCATGAAAGACGTAGTGAGGTTCAAAAGTGTAACACACTATAGTGCTTTCCTGGTGTATAAGAAGTTAAGGTGATGAAGAAGCTATATAAGAGTTAAACTTAGGATGCTGCGACAAAAACATAGATGAATGTCAGTTTCTTTATTCTATTTTATATCAATCAATGACAATACGTGTAGTGAGTTGGCAGTCCCACTTGACCCATCTTATCGCTATGTAACCAAAAAGTGGAATGTGAGAAAATAAGATGAATTTATGCCCCAACAAACTCAAATGAACAAGAGAAGGACATGATCCCTGGGCAAAAGAACCTCACTGTCAGAAGGGGCACACAAAATTTCAGGAGAGCCAAAAAGGAGAGGTGATGGAGTTCGTACAAAAGACTTACTGTAATAAGAAATGATGCCATAGAAATAAAGGCAATGGGTGATGGCCCTTTGCTATGGTGGCAGTGGCTGGGGGTCCGCTGTAAGCAGGGAAGCTGACTCTTTGGCTGCTGCTTTTTCTGTTGCAAGGTAAATTCAACAAGTAGGCCCACCACTGTGATTGCGTGTGTGTTCCCCTTCCTTTCCTTGTTTGTGTTTGTGTTTGTGGAGTGGCTGAGCGACTGAGCTTTCCCTTTAGGCCCCCACAAAGATGCTGCAGCCTTAGCATCGACTTCCCAGGGGCGAATGGAGGACTTTGGTGCATGTCGCAAAAGGGGTGTTCCCTCTTAGTCCCGCGAGCGCAGCGAGTGTCCTGTCTCCCTCCTTTTTACGTAGTACAGATCAGAGCCACGCGGTAGTTCAGTGGCCGAGGCCGCCCTGTAGCCAGGGCTCGGGCCTGTCCTTGCGTGGCCACCGGTTCTGCTGGCGGCGTGACAGCCCCGTACTCGGGGTATGTGTGTCCCAAGCTTCGGAAACCTCTGTCCCTAAGCAGCACTCCCCGCCTGTAATCAGGCGCTGGGAGGCTGCAGGGTTGCAGCCAGCCGCTTTAGCCATCCAGCTGGTGGGAATGACCCCTCCCTGTCCCGTCAGAGGGTGCAGGTTGAGGTGCTGCTTGTGTGTGGGGTGACCTCCCCGCTCGGTGGGTCGAGGTTGCTCCCTGGGCTCCCGAAAATAAGACGTTGGTGATGTTCTGCTGCTGCCGGGCGGGCCAGCCTGTAGCTCAGGCGTTGGCGGGAGCCTTGTGCTCCGCGGGGCTTCTTGGAGAGGGTGAGGTGTGGGGGTACCGTCCTGTAGGCAGGGCTGCGCGTGCCCCCCGTGTGTGCTTGGAGAGCTGCGTCCTGAGAGACCCCCCCCGTACTCGGGCGGGAATGCGGCCCCGGCCTTTCAGAGGCACGGGGCTGCGAGATGCGGGGTTGGGCTTGCGCCCTCCCTGGAATCAGGGCTGGGATCCCGACCGCGGCGTTTGGCCGTGCCGCCCCGCTGCCTGGCTGCTGAGAGTTGTTCCTGCCGCTGGGGGGGAAACCGAGCTCTGTGGCTCCAGGGGTGTCGTCCACCCGCCTGTAATCAGGGTCTGGGTGGCGAGCGTTTGTGCTCTGCTGGCAGCCTGCGTGGGGTGACCTCCCCGTTAGCGGGGTGTGGGTCGAGGTGCCCCGGACTGGGAGAGAAGGAGCCTCCCTCAGCCGTAGGGATGGGGGCTGCCCTGTAAGCCAGGGAGCAACTGTGCCCCGCAGTCCCAGGCCCTTTGCTATGGTGGCAGTGGCTGGGGGTCCCCTGTAAGCAGGGAAGCTGACTCTTTGGCCGCTGCTTTTTGTGTGCCCAGCCCCATTTGCCCGGTCTGCCCGCCTCTGTGATCCCCCGCAGCACCGGCTGGAAGTCCGCCGTGCGTCCCTGAGGTGAGAAAAGCTGCTCGAAGTAGTTTTTGCTGGGACAAATTGGGGAGGGGGGGCGGGCGGGCGGGCGGGCGTGGGGGCTGTGAGTGCGAGGTCTTCCTTGCCTGGGTGGTCGCGTGCCGTGCTCCTTTGCGGCGCTGCGTTTGCCTTTTCCCTCACGCAGGGGGCTTGCCACTCCGCAGGTCTAATGGTGTCCGCGCTGATATTTCAGGAGCTGCTGCAGAAGAAGGAAGGAGCGGCGTGGGGACCTGGGAGGCAGGAGCGAGCAAGAAGAGGAAGCAGAAGCGTGCAGATGCGGGGAGGAAGGAGAGAGGCACCCTGGGCAAAGCACCTGTCCCGTTAGCATTGGCACAGTCACATTTGAGTTGAGCGTTGCCGGCGCCTTTGGCGACCAGGCCGGCTTTGTGCTGGGCGACCTCCCTGTAAGCAGGGCTCGGGTCTTTGCTGTAGTTGGCCTTTTGCCTTGCTGCTCCTTTGGCTGCCTGGGGAGCGTGGCCCCCTGTAACGGAGGGCGAGAGCCACCTCTCCGCACCCGAGTGGGAAATGGAGCTCGCCGGACCCCGAGGCCGCCCTGTAAGCAGGGTAGTGCCGTTTCCCTGCCCCTCTTCCTCCTCCGGCCCCTCGGCATCGTTGCCTGGTGGTGGCCTGTCAATGCGACGGCCCTGTACTCGGGGTGTGCGTCACGGCCTTTGGCTTTACCCGAGAAGCCCCTTGGCACGTTGAGGTGTGTGGCCTCCGTGCAGGCTAGGGACAGGTCACAGGCTCTTGTCTGTTGCTTGTGGTTGCGGGTTTATTCCCAGGGTTTGGCTGCACTGCGTTGTCCTTCCCTTCTGGAAAGTCGCGCCAGTGCGTGTGTGTTCCCCTTCCTTTCCTTGTTTGTGTTTGTGTTTGTGGAGTGGCTGAGCGACTGAGCTTTCCCTTTAGGCCCCCACAAAGATGCTGCAGCCTTAGCATCGACTTCCCAGGGGCGAATGGAGGACTTTGGTGCATGTCGCAAAAGGGGTGTTCCCTCTTAGTCCCGCGAGCGCAGCGAGTGTCCTGTCTCCCTCCTTTTTACGTAGTACAGATCAGAGCCACGCGGTAGTTCAGTGGCCGAGGCCGCCCTGTAGCCAGGGCTCGGGCCTGTCCTTGCTTGGGAGCCTGTTCTGCTGGCGGCGTGACAGCCCCATACTCGGGGTGTGTGTCCCAAGCTTCGGAAACCTCTGTCCCTAAGCAGCACTCCCCGCCTGTAATCAGGCGTTGGGAGGCTGCAGCATTGCAGCCAGCCGCTTTAGCCATCCAGCTGGTGGGAATGACCCCTCCCTGTCCCGTCAGAGGGTGCAGGTTGAGGTGCTGCTTGTGTGTGGGGTGACCTCCCCGCTCGGTGGGTCGAGGTTGCTCCCTGGGCTCCCGAAAATAAGACGTTGGTGATGTTCTGCTGCTGCCGGGCGGGCCAGCCTGTAGCTCAGGCGTTGGCGGGAGCCTTGTGCTCCGCGGGGCTTCTTGGAGAGGGTGAGGTGTGGGGGTACCGTCCTGTAGGCAGGGCTGCGCGTGCCCCCCGTGTGTGCTTGGAGAGCTGCGTCCTGAGAGACCCCCCCCGTACTCGGGCGGGAATGCGGCCCCGGCCTTTCAGAGGCACGGGGCTGCGAGATGCGGGGTTGGGCTTGCGCCCTCCCTGGAATCAGGGCTGGGATCCCGACCGCGGCGTTTGGCCGTGCCGCCCCGCTGCCTGGCTGCTGAGAGTTGTTCCTGCCGCTGGGGGGGAAACCGAGCTCTGTGGCTCCAGGGGTGTCGTCCACCCGCCTGTAATCAGGGTCTGGGTGGCGAGCGTTTGTGCTCTGCTGGCAGCCTGCGTGGGGTGACCTCCCCGTTAGCGGGGTGTGGGTCGAGGTGCCCCGGACTGGGAGAGAAGGAGCCTCCCTCAGCCGTAGGGATGGGGGCTGCCCTGTAAGCCAGGGAGCAACTGTGCCCCGCAGTCCCAGGCCCTTTGCTATGGTGGCAGTGGCTGGGGGTCCCCTGTAAGCAGGGAAGCTGACTCTTTGGCCGCTGCTTTTTGTGTGCCCAGCCCCATTTGCCCAGTCTGCCCGCCTCTGTGATCCCCCGCAGCACCGGCTGGAAGTCCGCCGTGCGTCCCTGAGGTGAGAAAAGCTGCTCGAAGTAGTTTTTGCTGGGACGAATTGGGGAGGGGTGGCGGGCGGGCGGGCAGGCGTGGGGGCTGTGAGTGCAAGGTCTTCCTTGCCTGGGTGGTCGCGTGCCGTGTTCCTTTGCGGCGCTGCGTTTGCCTTTTCCCTCACGCAGGGGGCTTGCCACTCCGCAGGTCTAATGGTGTCCGCGCTGATGTTTCAGGAGCTGCTGCAGAAGAAGGAAGGAGCGGCGTGGGGACCTGGGAGGCAGGAGCGAGCAAGAAGAGGAAGCAGAAGCGTGCAGATGCGGGGAGGAAGGAGAGAGGCACCCTGGGCAAAGCACCTGTCCCGTTAGCATTGGCACAGTCACATTTGAGTTGAGCGTTGCCGGCGCCTTTGGCGACCAGGCCGGCTTTGTGCTGGGCGACCTCCCTGTAAGCAGGGCTCGGGTCTTTGCTGTAGTTGGCCTTTTGCCTTGCTGCTCCTTTGGCTGCCTGGGGAGCGTGGCCCCCTGTAACGGAGGGCGAGAGCCACCTCTCCGCACCCGAGTGGGAAATGGAGCTCGCCGGACCCCGAGGCCGCCCTGTAAGCAGGGTAGTGCCGTTTCCCTGCCCCTCTTCCTCCTCCGGCCCCTCGGCATCGTTGCCTGGTGGTGGCCTGTCAATGCGACGGCCCCGTACTCGGGGTGTGCGTCACGGCCTTTGGCTTTACCCGAGAAGCCCCTTGGCACGTTGAGGTGTGTGGCCTCCGTGCAGGCTAGGGACAGGTCACAGGCTCTTGTCTGTTGCTCGTGGTTGCGGGTTTATTCCCAGGGTTTGGCTGCACTGCGTTGTCCTTCCCTTCTGGAAAGTCGCGCCAGTGCGTGTGTGTTCCCCTTCCTTTCCTTGTTTGTGTTTGTGTTTGTGGAGTGGCTGAGCGACTGAGCTTTCCCTTTAGGCCCCCACAAAGATGCTGCAGCCTTAGCATCGACTTCCCAGGGGCGAATGGAGGACTTTGGTGCATGTCGCAAAAGGGGTGTTCCCTCTTAGTCCCGCGAGCGCAGCGAGTGTCCTGTCTCCCTCCTTTTTACGTAGTACAGATCAGAGCCACGCGGTAGTTCAGTGGCCGAGGCCGCCCTGTAGCCAGGGCTCGGGCCTGTCCTTGCTTGGGAGCCTGTTCTGCTGGCGGCGTGACAGCCCCATACTCGGGGTGTGTGTCCCAAGCTTCGGAAACCTCTGTCCCTAAGCAGCACTCCCCGCCTGTAATCAGGCGTTGGGAGGCTGCAGCATTGCAGCCAGCCGCTTTAGCCATCCAGCTGGTGGGAATGACCCCTCCCTGTCCCGTCAGAGGGTGCAGGTTGAGGTGCTGCTTGTGTGTGGGGTGACCTCCCCGCTCGGTGGGTCGAGGTTGCTCCCTGGGCTCCCGAAAATAAGACGTTGGTGATGTTCTGCTGCTGCCGGGCAGGCCAGCCTGTAGCTCAGGCGTTGGCGGGAGCCTTGTGCTCCGCGGGGCTTCTTGGAGAGGGTGAGGTGTGGGGGTACCGTCCTGTAGGCAGGGCTGCGCGTGCCCCCCGTGTGTGCTTGGAGAGCTGCGTCCTGAGAGACCCCCCCCGTACTCGGGCGGGAATGCGGCCCCGGCCTTTCAGAGGCACGGGGCTGCGAGATGTGGGGTTGGGCTTGCGCCCTCCCTGGAATCAGGGCTGGGATCCCGACCGCGGCGTTTGGCCGTGCCGCCCCGCTGCCTGGCTGCTGAGAGTTGTTCCTGCCGCTGGGGGGGAAACCGAGCTCTGTGGCTCCAGGGGTGTCGTCCACCCGCCTGTAATCAGGGTCTGGGTGGCGAGCGTTTGTGCTCTGCTGGCAGCCTGCGTGGGGTGACCTCCCCGTTAGCGGGGTGTGGGTCGAGGTGCCCCGGACTGGGAGAGAAGGAGCCTCCCTCAGCTGTAGGGATGGGGGCTGCCCTGTAAGCCAGGGAGCAACTGTGCCCCGCAGTCCCAGGCCCTTTGCTATGGTGGCAGTGGCTGGGGGTCCCCTGTAAGCAGGGAAGCTGACTCTTTGGCCGCTGCTTTTTGTGTGCCCAGCCCTATTTGCCCGGTCTGCCCGCCTCTGTGATCCCCCGCAGCACCGGCTGGAAGTCCGCCGTGCGTCCCTGAGGTGAGAAAAGCTGCTCGAAGTAGTTTTTGCTGGGACAAATTGGGGAGGGGGGGCGGGCGGGCGGGCGGGCGTGGGGGCTGTGAGTGCGAGGTCTTCCTTGCCTGGGTGGTCGCGTGCCGTGCTCCTTTGCGGCGCTGCGTTTGCCTTTTCCCTCACGCAGGGGGCTTGCCACTCCGCAGGTCTAATGGTGTCCGCGCTGATGTTTCAGGAGCTGCTGCAGAAGAAGGAAGGAGCGGCGTGGGGACCTGGGAGGCAGGAGCGAGCAAGAAGAGGAAGCAGAAGCGTGCAGATGCGGGGAGGAAGGAGAGAGGCACCCTGGGCAAAGCACCTGTCCCGTTAGCATTGGCACAGTCACATTTGAGTTGAGCGTTGCCGGCGCCTTTGGCGACCAGGCCGGCTTTGTGCTGGGCGACCTCCCTGTAAGCAGGGCTCGGGTCTTTGCTGTAGTTGGCCTTTTGCCTTGCTGCTCCTTTGGCTGCCTGGGGAGCGTGGCCCCCTGTAACGGAGGGCGAGAGCCACCTCTCCGCACCCGAGTGGGAAATGGAGCTCGCCGGACCCCGAGGCCGCCCTGTAAGCAGGGTAGTGCCGTTTCCCTGCCCCTCTTCCTCCTCCGGCCCCTCGGCATCGTTGCCTGGTGGTGGCCTGTCAATGCGACGGCCCCGTACTCGGGGTGTGCGTCACGGCCTTTGGCTTTACCCGAGAAGCCCCTTGGCACGTTGAGGTGTGTGGCCTCCGTGCAGGCTAGGGACAGGTCACAGGCTCTTGTCTGTTGCTCGTGGTTGCGGGTTTATTCCCAGGGTTTGGCTGCACTGCGTTGTCCTTCCCTTCTGGAAAGTCGCGCCAGTGCGTGTGTGTTCCCCTTCCTTTCCTTGTTTGTGTTTGTGTTTGTGGAGTGGCTGAGCGACTGAGCTTTCCCTTTAGGCCCCCACAAAGATGCTGCAGCCTTAGCATCGACTTCCCAGGGGCGAATGGAGGACTTTGGTGCATGTCGCAAAAGGGGTGTTCCCTCTTAGTCCCGCGAGCGCAGCGAGTGTCCTGTCTCCCTCCTTTTTACGTAGTACAGATCAGAGCCACGTGGTAGTTCAGTGGCCGAGGCCGCCCTGTAGCCAGGGCTCGGGCCTGTCCTTGCTTGGGAGCCTGTTCTGCTGGCGGCGTGACAGCCCCATACTCGGGGTGTGTGTCCCAAGCTTCGGAAACCTCTGTCCCTAAGCAGCACTCCCCGCCTGTAATCAGGCGTTGGGAGGCTGCAGCATTGCAGCCAGCCGCTTTAGCCATCCAGCTGGTGGGAATGACCCCTCCCTGTCCCGTCAGAGGGTGCAGGTTGAGGTGCTGCTTGTGTGTGGGGTGACCTCCCCGCTCGGTGGGTCGAGGTTGCTCCCTGGGCTCCCGAAAATAAGACGTTGGTGATGTTCTGCTGCTGCCGGGCAGGCCAGCCTGTAGCTCAGGCGTTGGCGGGAGCCTTGTGCTCCGCGGGGCTTCTTGGAGAGGGTGAGGTGTGGGGGTACCGTCCTGTAGGCAGGGCTGCGCGTGCCCCCCGTGTGTGCTTGGAGAGCTGCGTCCTGAGAGACCCCCCCCGTACTCGGGCGGGAATGCGGCCCCGGCCTTTCAGAGGCACGGGGCTGCGAGATGTGGGGTTGGGCTTGCGCCCTCCCTGGAATCAGGGCTGGGATCCCGACCGCGGCGTTTGGCCGTGCCGCCCCGCTGCCTGGCTGCTGAGAGTTGTTCCTGCCGCTGGGGGGGAAACCGAGCTCTGTGGCTCCAGGGGTGTCGTCCACCCGCCTGTAATCAGGGTCTGGGTGGCGAGCGTTTGTGCTCTGCTGGCAGCCTGCGTGGGGTGACCTCCCCGTTAGCGGGGTGTGGGTCGAGGTGCCCCGGACTGGGAGAGAAGGAGCCTCCCTCAGCCGTAGGGATGGGGGCTGCCCTGTAAGCCAGGGAGCAACTGTGCCCCGCAGTCCCAGGCCCTTTGCTATGGTGGCAGTGGCTGGGGGTCCCCTGTAAGCAGGGAAGCTGACTCTTTGGCCGCTGCTTTTTGTGTGTCCAGCCCCATTTGCCCAGTCTGCCCGCCTCTGTGATCCCCCGCAGCACCGGCTGGAAGTCCGCCGTGCGTCCCTGAGGTGAGAAAAGCTGCTCGAAGTAGTTTTTGCTGGGACGAATTGGGGAGGGGGGGCGGGCGGGTGGGCGGGCGTGGGGGCTGTGAGTGCGAGGTCTTCCTTGCCTGGGTGGTCGCGTGCCGTGCTCCTTTGCGGCGCTGCGTTTGCCTTTTCCCTCACGCAGGGGGCTTGCCACTCCGCAGGTCTAATGGTGTCCGCGCTGATGTTTCAGGAGCTGCTGCAGAAGAAGGAAGGAGCGGCGTGGGGACCTGGGAGGCAGGAGCGAGCAAGAAGAGGAAGCAGAAGCGTGCAGATGCGGGGAGGAAGGAGAGAGGCACCCTGGGCAAAGCACCTGTCCCGTTAGCATTGGCACAGTCACATTTGAGTTGAGCGTTGCCGGCGCCTTTGGCGACCAGGCCGGCTTTGTGCTGGGCGACCTCCCTGTAAGCAGGGCTCGGGTCTTTGCTGTAGTTGGCCTTTTGCCTTGCTGCTCCTTTGGCTGCCTGGGGAGCGTGGCCCCCTGTAACGGAGGGCGAGAGCCACCTCTCCGCACCCGAGTGGGAAATGGAGCTCGCCGGACCCCGAGGCCGCCCTGTAAGCAGGGTAGTGCCGTTTCCCTGCCCCTCTTCCTCCTCCGGCCCCTCGGCATCGTTGCCTGGTGGTGGCCTGTCAATGCGACGGCCCCGTACTCGGGGTGTGCGTCACGGCCTTTGGCTTTACCCGAGAAGCCCCTTGGCACGTTGAGGTGTGTGGCCTCCGTGCAGGCTAGGGACAGGTCACAGGCTCTTGTCTGTTGCTCGTGGTTGCGGGTTTATTCCCAGGGTTTGGCTGCACTGCGTTGTCCTTCCCTTCTGGAAAGTCGCGCCAGTGCGTGTGTGTTCCCCTTCCTTTCCTTGTTTGTGTTTGTGTTTGTGGAGTGGCTGAGCGACTGAGCTTTCCCTTTAGGCCCCCACAAAGATGCTGCAGCCTTAGCATCGACTTCCCAGGGGCGAATGGAGGACTTTGGTGCATGTCGCAAAAGGGGTGTTCCCTCTTAGTCCCGCGAGCGCAGCGAGTGTCCTGTCTCCCTCCTTTTTACGTAGTACAGATCAGAGCCACGTGGTAGTTCAGTGGCCGAGGCCGCCCTGTAGCCAGGGCTCGGGCCTGTCCTTGCTTGGGAGCCTGTTCTGCTGGCGGCGTGACAGCCCCATACTCGGGGTGTGTGTCCCAAGCTTCGGAAACCTCTGTCCCTAAGCAGCACTCCCCGCCTGTAATCAGGCGTTGGGAGGCTGCAGCATTGCAGCCAGCCGCTTTAGCCATCCAGCTGGTGGGAATGACCCCTCCCTGTCCCGTCAGAGGGTGCAGGTTGAGGTGCTGCTTGTGTGTGGGGTGACCTCCCCGCTCGGTGGGTCGAGGTTGCTCCCTGGGCTCCCGAAAATAAGACGTTGGTGATGTTCTGCTGCTGCCGGGCAGGCCAGCCTGTAGCTCAGGCGTTGGCGGGAGCCTTGTGCTCCGCGGGGCTTCTTGGAGAGGGTGAGGTGTGGGGGTACCGTCCTGTAGGCAGGGCTGCGCGTGCCCCCCGTGTGTGCTTGGAGAGCTGCGTCCTGAGAGACCCCCCCCGTACTCGGGCGGGAATGCGGCCCCGGCCTTTCAGAGGCACGGGGCTGCGAGATGCGGGGTTGGGCTTGTGCCCTCCCTGGAATCAGGGCTGGGATCCCGACCGCGGCGTTTGGCCGTGCCGCCCCGCTGCCTGGCTGCTGAGAGTTGTTCCTGCCGCTGGGGGGGAAACCGAGCTCTGTGGCTCCAGGGGTGTCGTCCACCCGCCTGTAATCAGGGTCTGGGTGGCGAGCGTTTGTGCTCTGCTGGCAGCCTGCGTGGGGTGACCTCCCCGTTAGCGGGGTGTGGGTCGAGGTGCCCCGGACTGGGAGAGAAGGAGCCTCCCTCAGCCGTAGGGATGGGGGCTGCCCTGTAAGCCAGGGAGCAACTGTGCCCCGCAGTCCCAGGCCCTTTGCTATGGTGGCAGTGGCTGGGGGTCCCCTGTAAGCAGGGAAGCTGACTCTTTGGCCGCTGCTTTTTGTGTGTCCAGCCCCATTTGCCCAGTCTGCCCGCCTCTGTGATCCCCCGCAGCACCGGCTGGAAGTCCGCCGTGCGTCCCTGAGGTGAGAAAAGCTGCTCGAAGTAGTTTTTGCTGGGACGAATTGGGGAGGGGGGGCGGGCGGGCGGGCAGGCGTGGGGGCTGTGAGTGCGAGGTCTTCCTTGCCTGGGTGGTCGCGTGCCGTGCTCCTTTGCGGCGCTGCGTTTGCCTTTTCCCTCACGCAGGGGGCTTGCCACTCCGCAGGTCTAATGGTGTCCGCGCTGATGTTTCAGGAGCTGCTGCAGAAGAAGGAAGGAGCGGCGTGGGGACCTGGGAGGCAGGAGCGAGCAAGAAGAGGAAGCAGAAGCGTGCAGATGCGGGGAGGAAGGAGAGAGGCACCCTGGGCAAAGCACCTGTCCCGTTAGCATTGGCACAGTCACATTTGAGTTGAGCGTTGCCGGCGCCTTTGGCGACCAGGCCGGCTTTGTGCTGGGCGACCTCCCTGTAAGCAGGGCTCGGGTCTTTGCTGTAGTTGGCCTTTTGCCTTGCTGCTCCTTTGGCTGCCTGGGGAGCGTGGCCCCCTGTAACGGAGGGCGAGAGCCACCTCTCCGCACCCGAGTGGGAAATGGAGCTCGCCGGACCCCGAGGCCGCCCTGTAAGCAGGGTAGTGCCGTTTCCCTGCCCCTCTTCCTCCTCCGGCCCCTCGGCATCGTTGCCTGGTGGTGGCCTGTCAATGCGACGGCCCCGTACTCGGGGTGTGCGTCACGGCCTTTGGCTTTACCCGAGAAGCCCCTTGGCACGTTGAGGTGTGTGGCCTCCGTGCAGGCTAGGGACAGGTCACAGGCTCTTGTCTGTTGCTCGTGGTTGCGGGTTTATTCCCAGGGTTTGGCTGCACTGCGTTGTCCTTCCCTTCTGGAAAGTCGCGCCAGTGCGTGTGTGTTCCCCTTCCTTTCCTTGTTTGTGTTTGTGTTTGTGGAGTGGCTGAGCGACTGAGCTTTCCCTTTAGGCCCCCACAAAGATGCTGCAGCCTTAGCATCGACTTCCCAGGGGCGAATGGAGGACTTTGGTGCATGTCGCAAAAGGGGTGTTCCCTCTTAGTCCCGCGAGCGCAGCGAGTGTCCTGTCTCCCTCCTTTTTACGTAGTACAGATCAGAGCCACGCGGTAGTTCAGTGGCCGAGGCCGCCCTGTAGCCAGGGCTCGGGCCTGTCCTTGCTTGGGAGCCTGTTCTGCTGGCGGCGTGACAGCCCCATACTCGGGGTGTGTGTCCCAAGCTTCGGAAACCTCTGTCCCTAAGCAGCACTCCCCGCCTGTAATCAGGCGTTGGGAGGCTGCAGCATTGCAGCCAGCCGCTTTAGCCATCCAGCTGGTGGGAATGACCCCTCCCTGTCCCGTCAGAGGGTGCAGGTTGAGGTGCTGCTTGTGTGTGGGGTGACCTCCCCGCTCGGTGGGTCGAGGTTGCTCCCTGGGCTCCCGAAAATAAGACGTTGGTGATGTTCTGCTGCTGCCGGGCAGGCCAGCCTGTAGCTCAGGCGTTGGCGGGAGCCTTGTGCTCCGCGGGGCTTCTTGGAGAGGGTGAGGTGTGGGGGTACCGTCCTGTAGGCAGGGCTGCGCGTGCCCCCCGTGTGTGCTTGGAGAGCTGCGTCCTGAGAGACCCCCCCCGTACTTGGGTTGGAATGCGGCCCCGGCCTTTCAGAGGCATGGGGCTGCGAGATGCGGGGTTGGGCTTGCGCCCTCCCTGGAATCAGGGCTGGGATCCCGACCGCGGCGTTTGGCCGTGCCGCCCCGCTGCCTGGCTGCTGAGAGTTGTTCCTGCCGCTGGGGGGGAAACCGAGCTCTGTGGCTCCAGGGGTGTCGTCCACCCGCCTGTAATCAGGGTCTGGGTGGCGAGCGTTTGTGCTCTGCTGGCAGCCTGCGTGGGGTGACCTCCCCGTTAGCGGGGTGTGGGTCGAGGTGCCCCGGACTGGGAGAGAAGGAGCCTCCCTCAGCCGTAGGGATGGGGGCTGCCCTGTAAGCCAGGGAGCAACTGTGCCCCGCAGTCCCAGGCCCTTTGCTATGGTGGCAGTGGCTGGGGGTCCCCTGTAAGCAGGGAAGCTGACTCTTTGGCCGCTGCTTTTTGTGTGCCCAGCCCCATTTGCCCGGTCTGCCCGCCTCTGTGATCCCCCGCAGCACCGGCTGGAAGTCCGCCGTGCGTCCCTGAGGTGAGAAAAGCTGCTCGAAGTAGTTTTTGCTGGGACGAATTGGGGAGGGGGGGCGGGCGGGCGGGCGGGCGTGGGGGCTGTGAGTGCGAGGTCTTCCTTGCCTGGGTGGTCGCGTGCCGTGTTCCTTTGCGGCGCTGCGTTTGCCTTTTCCCTCACGCAGGGGGCTTGCCACTCCGCAGGTCTAATGGTGTCCGCGCTGATGTTTCAGGAGCTGCTGCAGAAGAAGGAAGGAGCGGCGTGGGGACCTGGGAGGCAGGAGCGAGCAAGACTGAACTGTAGACTGTTAATTTTTTGTGTTTATCTTTGATCTTTTGGAGCCACAGTTCAGCTGTCTGTGTAAGACTTGATAGCTTTCTTTTGGCAGTGTATTTCCCTCCGAATAAATTCTTTTTTCATGTTCATCTTCTTTTGGTAACTATTGTTAATCTTTTGTTTGTATTCATTTTTTTATTAAATTTTATGTTTTGTAGCATTAAATCTCTCATTTCTTACTGGTTTATTTAGTTCCTAACATCCATCACCGAATTATAGAATGGCCAATGTTGGAAGGGAACTCAAATATTATTTATGTTCAACGCCTCTGCCACAGTTAGGTACACTGACCTCCCCTCTTAACACTAGACCAGGCTGTCCTGGGCCTTCTCCAACCTGGCCTTGAACACCTCCAGGGACGGGCCATTCTCACCTTTTTTGGGCAGCCTGTTCCTGCAGTTTACCACTCTCATAGTAAAGAACTTCCCCCGCTATCAAGTCTAAATCTTCCTTCCCTCAGCTTAAAACCGTTTGCTCTTGTTGTATTCTTATCTGCCTTTTCAATGAGTTGACTCCCCTCCTTTTTATAGGCCCCTTGTGGGTACTGTAGGGTTGCAATGAGGTCATACTGCAGCTTTTTTTTTCTCCAGGCTGAAAAGTCCAGCTCCATCAGCCTGTCTTTGCAGGAGAGGTCCTTAGCCCCCTGATCATCTTTGTGGCCCTCATTTGGACCCTCTCTGACAACTGTCTGTCTTTTCCCTTCTCCTTTCAGGAAAATCATAGAAGCTGAAACGAGGATATTGCTGGTCTTTGTTTAGGGCTTAGGGCTGACTGTTGTAGCACAGCTTTTCCCTTAATCTTGCCCTTGTCCTGTGTCAAGCAGCCTCAGGTATAGGTTTTCAGCCTGGTAAGATGGCCCTCTTCCACGTTCGCTTGTGCTCAAGTCATCTTAAGTTGCTTTTTTTTTCCAAAAGTGTCAGCCAAAGATAGATGTTTCTTTGGTTTTATGGGATGAATGTGGTGTGCTCAGGGGTAGTCTTATGTACCTGGTTCCCCATGAACTGTCAGTGTGGTTCTCTGCTGGTGCTTTATCTTTTCTCTTTTTTGGAACCTGTTGTTATTTCATGTTCTGTGGTAACTTGGCCTTGATCACTGCGGCTGGTGATTTTGCTTCTCTAATGCGTGGCTTATTTGGCAGATATTTTAGTCCTGTGCAGTTTTTGGCTCACTTCTCTGCTTCCCAAGGGAAGGAGGAGACTGGTGCAGGGGTGTGGAGGAAGCAAGTTGAACTAACTGCTGTCTAAGAAAGAGAGTGGGGTAAGAAGAGTATTAAAGCAACAAATCCAGCAAATGGGAAAGCTAGAAGGTTAAGTCTCCACAAAAGGAGTAGCAGAAGGTGTGATATGTTTTGATAAGCATTTTAATACTAAAAGTGCTACCTGAAGTGAAGTTCTGAAGGTTCTCTGATTGCTGTTGTAAATCCAGTAAAACTTAAATGGGTATAAGTACTTTATGTACAAGCTTCAATAGTATTTCTGTGGCAAAGAACAAAGGGATACAAATCACTTTGACAATATATATTTTTTTGAATAAGTATCTACAGTGTCCGACCTCAAATGTGTGGATCAGCTAGTACCTTGCACAGGGGTCTGTCTTTTATCCCTATGCTATTTTAGTTCATCTCTTCAAAGAGTTGTGAAATCTTTCAGAACTGGTCCCATAATATTTTTTCAGTTAGAAAGAAAGAAGAGAATCTCTCTTACCTGCAGGCATACAGAGCACGCTGAAAAGATCTGATTTCCAGACTTTCTGCATAATTTAGAATCTAGGTAGAACAAAGGTCAAAATTTTTGAGTACAAACTAGAAAACGAGAACATTAAACTGAGATAGTATATAAATTTCTATACTCTGACCGTCAGTAACTCCTTCATGAACTAATTGCCTTAATTTGGTGGCTTTTATAGAAATAGAGGTTCTAAGTGATAGGTCTTGCAAAGTTGGAGATAATCCTACAGAGAGGATTCTGTATTTTCTAGTAGACCAGATAGATAGAAATTATGTGTATGAGAGAGATGTCTGCGTATACTACATACAATCCAGATATGTACTTAGCCACATGATGCTAGACCTATCAGAGTCCAACTTGTAAGGGGAAATCACCACATAAATTGAAAAGAAAAAAACAAAGAAAAAAAAAAAAAGAAGAGCATTGTTCTACTGCCATTCAGCCCTCAAGAAATGGAAAGAATGATTAGGTGATCTGCCTGCTGCAAAGCTCTTCATGAAAAATGGAAAATGCACGCCACCAATTTTCACAGGTTTTACCTGAAAACCTGTGAAAAGAAAAAGCAGTGTTCAGAAAGCGTATTTAAATAAACCCAAGTATATTCCAAGAGAGAAGACCCACATCCTTGCCCCTGCACAGAAAACACACCAATGTTTCTGTGCCCCTCCTCTCACCTGCTGTATGAAGTTGGCAGCATCAGCCTTAGCACCCTGGAAGGCATCACAGGGGTGAGCCAGAGAAACCCCACAGAAAATCAAGTAGATACCAGTAAGTGTTTCTCTGCATAGATTTTAAATGAATTACTCTTGAGGCTTTTCTCTGTCTAGCAGTTAAGATGTATTCCAAGTGAGATAATAATAGCTCTTACTTGTATTTGAGCTAGATTATTAAGACTTTATAGTAATAAGGTATTTGATTCACATGCTCCCCTTTGACATTAACAAGGTTTCGTGTGTAAAAAGAGATGCCGTTAATGGGAAGTGCAAGAAGCTTTAAATGGACATTACAGAAATCATAACCGATTTTGCCTTCCATTAGTTCCTTCGAGCTTTTACTGTACAAAGTAATACAGTATAAATAGTAAAGTAATCCGGTTTTCATTAAACCGAGTTATTTGTGAAAAGATGGAAAAAAAAGAAGCATGAAAAGTCAAAGCAGATGGCAAAACATTTGATCTTTAATAAAGAAAACTTACTGTTGTTTAGCTTATAATGCACTGCAGCTTTTAATAAGCCCATCGTTAGATTACTGGATCACAGAACCACAGAATTGAAGAATATTAGCACAAGATAGAACCTTGAGGGCTTTGCATTTTGGATACAGCGAGAAATATGGCAAAGAACAAGTAAAGCTGATCCAAAACTACTGCTACTTTTGTAGCAGCGATTAACGTTAGCTTAATCTGAGGTCTGCATGAACCTGGATAGGAATTGTTACTGAATTTGGGGTCCATTAATTGATTTAATCGCTTTTTGAAAATTTAAAAAGATTTTCTAGTAAAAATACTGTTTTAGTGCTTCCACAAGGTGTAAATGGAGGAAAACACCTAGTTTCCTAAAACTTAGGCCCATTTTTATCAGGTGCCCGGTGATTCTTGTACTTTGAGAATAGATTTTCTGTCCCCTCTGACATCTTTTAAGCATTTTCTGCAACAATTCTTTTGCTGGATCTGAAGCATTCTTGACTGTGGACAGCTCATAGTTCACAACCCGTTTCTCATTCCTCATTCTCTGAGTGTATAGAGATGGCTCTCTGAGATGGAGCTGATAGTAATGGCAAGAAGTCTTAATAGCTACTGGCTGTAGGATATGAAATAAACTATGCTACAAAGGGATTCCTTTGGGTCAGAAAAAGGACTTCAATAATGTGAAATAAGGGGCAATACCAGTGACAGTAAGAAGATGACTTTAACTAAGAACCTGCTGTTAATTTAAGGGCTTGAAGTTTAACTTTTTAATGAACTATAATTTATTTTTAAATTTCTGTTAATGATGTTATTCTTTATAATGCTGTGCTTTAGAGTATAACCTTAGAACCGCATACAGTTTTGCTCAGAAAGTCACTGCAAAATTACCTTTATGTTTGCTCTTTGTGTTGTATTAAATGCGCTGAAGTTAGAGGCCTGTCTGATTGACAATCAGACAACAAAACCTGTTTTTCATCTCTGTATTTTGGTAACAGTAGTGATTCCTAAATTAAAACATATGTGATATCTGATGATGCATCAGATATGACGCCAACAAAGCATTTCTGTTGCAATTGTATGGCTTTTACGTTATGTGTAAAGTTGATAGAACTTAGAAGGTTTGAGACACTACTCCAACTGTTGCTGAAATTTTTCCTTTTCTCTACATACTCTGTACTTTCTTTTGACTAAAACTCATGCAGTGTAGATTGAAAACGGTACTGCAGCATCTTTTAGAAGTTTGAAAGATATTCCATAGTGTTGATGCTCGGCAGCGTATCCGCTAGCACTATTAGACTCTCAGACACAGTGATACTACTGGAACAAGGTCTTTTTGCTTTGACTGTACAACATTTTAGTTGTGTAGAACTTATCTGACTTTCTCTTTGGGCTTTTTAGACATGTATATGTGGGAATTCAGCTTGTGCTTTATTTGTAACTGTCAGAGATGCCAGCGGAAAAGAATTTGCTAACAAATTAATCTCCTGAGCGCTAGAGAGTTTGAGAGCTTTGTCAGTCACTTTCTGTCACGTTCAGATGAACATACACAGAAAAAAAATTGCCAAAGCACTGTGGAATTAACTGCATACAAAGCTGCAATTTTGTTGTTTAATCTAGGATCATGTATATTCTCATATTTTGGAAGCCTATCTTTTGTATCATTAAATCAACAATAACGTGTCTTTTTTCCTTCTCTTTAATGGGAAATTAGTTTTGATATGTAAAATAACAGTCTGTAGGGGAAATGCAATGTCAGGACTTTAAACAGTGATGCAGCACCTGGTGGGAAGGCATGGCCAACCTAGGGAAGCTCAGGTGCACGCAATGCAGCTGAGTGACTGGGAGTGGTGAAAGCAGGATCCACCCAGCCCTCATTTCAGGACTGGTAGTGGAGGCAAGCATATTTTGCTGGAGATCCTTGTGTACTACAGGCCTTCTAAAGGTATGCAGTACCTTTTTTGTTTGTTTGTTTCTGTGCCCACAGCTGTTGTATTCAAGCAAGTCCTCACTTGCTGCAGCCTGGGCCCTTACTACTCTGCTTTAATTGTAGTGCTTTCTATTGTGTTACAGCATTATGCGGCCTTTTAGTATCTTAAGGGGAGCTGTAAAAAGGAGACTTATTCTCTAGCAGTCTGTTATGATAAGTCAGGAAGAAGAGAGATATAGTTTGCGTATGAGGAAGAAGTATTTTACCGTGAGGGTAGTGATGCACTGGAACAGGAAGAAGTTGCTTACAGTAAAGATGATGAAGCACTGGAACAGGTTGCCCAGAGAGGTGGTGGATGCTCTGTCCTTGGAGGCATTCAAAGTCAGTCTGGACCAGGCTCTGAGCAACCTGATCTAGCTATGGGTGTTCATTGCAGAGGAGTCAGTCTAGATGACCTAAGAGTCCTTTTCAACTCAAACAATTCCATGATTCTATGAAAACTTGGTTTCCTAATTACTGTTGCTAGCACTCGGCTAAAAAATTCACCCACATTCTTGGAGATCATTACTCTTTGTAGCAGGCCTTACCCTGGAACACCACTGAAGTTTGTGGCAGTTTTGCATGCACAGCATTGACAGGATTGTACCTTCAGTGAAAGTGACAAGACAGTATTTGCTGCTAAGCAAGGACTCCCTAAAAGGCTTTCAGGAAAGCAAACATATCAGGACAAAAGAGATGAATGCTTCTGAAGGTTCTTCCCTTATTTGAAAGGAGCATAAGTAAATAAAAACACTTCATAGACTTTGTAGTCAAATGGAAATGTGAACATGTTTATTGTAGGAAAATTAATTAAAAAAAATATTGAACTTTCCTCTTAAAAAACAGAGAATGGAACTGAGCATGTAGAATTTGGTATGCTTTTACACACATTATCGACAGAAAATCTGTCTGTTGGCAACGCTGGTGATGCGAGTAATTTTACAAGAGAATACGGTAATTTGGAAAATGGAGACACCAGTCAGTTAACAACAGAGAAAGTGATACTCCTGGGAGAGATTAAATATCACTGAAAATGAAAGTCCGCAAGTGTTTTCCCACAAGTGTTTGCAATGAAGCCTTTTCTGTGGAAACGTTATTTAAAACTATGTTTCTGATGCCTTACTTTTTATTAAAAATGCAATAATAAATCAGCTCTGTTCCACTGCCAAAATGTATCCAATTCAGGTGGATCATGGAATTTCTCTTCCACTTAAGGGATTTGGCTTTTAACTAACAAGAAAACCTTAGCTTTGCATTCATATGTGTTAACACATCTGCATGTTTCCCGGAATACTTTATGTTGATTTTAAGCTTTTTAATTGCTTTAAAAATCATTAGCAAAATATAATGACTTCTTGCCACAGAAGCTCAAAAATTCAAATTTTGATGTCGAGAGGAGGTGGTCATTGGCATGGGAAAGTACAGTGTTAGGGAAAGTACAGTTAATGAAAGTCATGTAATAACTGAGAGTAACTCTAATCTTTGAACACAAAACAAATAACTGGAAAACATAGAGCTTCTACATATATGCAAGGTAGTTTTTTGTAATTTTGGAATAAATAGAATAAAACCAGAAAAAATGTCTGAAAAACTGATACTTTAGAGCTGGAGACCTCCCCTGGAAAATCGAACATCACAGGAATTTTTATTAAGATTTCATATGTCGTAACTAGGCTAGTAATTATTTTGGAACAGAGTTCAGTTTTCTTATGTTCAGCACAGATCCATACCAGTGTTTCTTCCCCTACTAATAATAGAAGAGTTTTTTTTTTAATTTAGGAATTTTACATTTCAACAAATCAGGCTGTTGTTTTTTTTTTTTTTTTTTTCTAGTAAAAAATAGTCTCAAATTCTCAATTAAAACGAAGAATCAAGTATTTGTGTATAAATGAAAGCATACTAGCTTCTGAAAATATATCTATTACACAGCCCTGCTTGTGACTGAGGCCTCTCTATGAAAGCCTTTGGTGCGTTACTTTTCTGCTTCTCCCTGTGTTTAACTTCTGTGGACATTAACACAAAGAGCTTGAGACAAAGTTAATGTAATGTAATCTAATTGTTACTTTGCCATATTGACACCATAGAAAGAAGGGAGAACAGGGTTGCTCTGGGAAAGTCTCGCAGCTGTAACTTCTCCATGAAACACCGAGTGTTTTTCTGTGATAAGAGAGCAATTAAATTTTCCACTGAGGAGTTCCAAGCCTAGGTGTAACATTTACCCTTTTGTAATTTCCCTGTTTGTACTTTCAGTCTGGATCTAAAGCAGAATAAATCCTGCTGCCTGCTGGATATGCCTACTGAGCATGTGAGAAAAAAGCCTGTGTTAAAGGTTTTTGAGACACTTAAGTGACATCAGTACCTAGACTCCAAGACCTTTCCTGATATTAGAAGGCTTCTCCTATAAGCAAATGCAGTCATGACCTAATCTAGTGACTGGCAGCTGATATCACATTTGTGTTGGTTGCTCTGAAAGTAATGCCTCATATTTATTTCCATGGAAAATACAGCAGATAAAACCAGCGCAAGGACACTATTTGAGAGAGAGAATTCTCAGTTACAAAATACTGTTTTTCAATGGTCACTACCAGTATCCATGTATTTTTGCAGGCGATGAACAAGAGCCTGCATGCTGCACTAGTATCTATCTGCACTAGCGGAGGTGACCCTGAGTCGCCACTGCTGAAGCACACCAACCTCCTCCGTGTGTTCACATCCCATGTTTGGTCTCCATAAACAACTGTGAACAAGTGGCATTCCTTCCGCACAGAGGAGTTCAGTGGCATGCCTTTGCTTCACATGTACTTCCATGTCAGATGCCATTCTGTCAGTCTGTCCCTCTGCTGCCATCTGTCTCATGGCAACAAAATGGAATGAAATACTGGTGGGAAGGTTCAGCTTCTACTACCACACCACCAACGTTCTCATCTAATGTTTTGGGCTGACATAATGAAATAGAAGGCATTACTTTTGGAACAGCCCTCCTAGAATATATAGAGAGTAATATATGCAAAATAGAAAATGTTTTGATAGTAGATTTGCTCTTTTGGTTTCCTGTTGTTTATTTATTTTATCTACAGTTACAATAGCTTTATTTGTAGGGCTTCTCATTAATTGGCGTGCATATTTTAACAATGCGTTTGAATACTCTCATTTCTCCTTTACCCCCCCGCAGCTGAAGAAGGGGGGGAAAAAGCATTCTTTGTTGCTTTAAATGCTTTAGAGTAAAAGAGCAAAACATAAAAGCTGTTTCACCGCGTAAAAGAAATTTTGAACTGCATAGATCTAGCAGCAATAAGTTTGTGAAAATATTATAAAGGGAAATACCTTGGTATTTGATGAGGACATGAAATGTGGCAGACTATGAACTGTGTTTATATGTTTTTTCTCAATTTGAAACTAATGGGAATTATGTAACTGACTGCTTTTCACAATCTGATCCAAACATTTTGTAAAAATCTCAAGAAACTGTACTTGTTTTTCTCCTTTCCCCCATGTGACTTGAGGGTAGCTTTGCTGAGGTCAGGAGCTGAGATATTTGAAGTTGTATATGGAGGAGTGAATTTGTCTTGAAAAATCATGAAGTACGCAATTTAAAGGCCGATGCGATTCTATTTGTTTCTGTAGTTCCCATCATCAGCTGAAGTAAGTGTCTTACAAACTATAAGGAGATTATTGCTTAGACTTGTTACCGTCAGAAAAAATTGGATTTTAAAATCGTAAGCAGGAAGTATGTAGGAGGTATGTTCACATGTATTCACCTTTTAAGGTCTCATGGTTCATGCAAATTCCTTGGTACTGACTGCTCTTTGACAAGTTATTCCTCTTTGCTATCAAACACCATAAATCTTAAGAAGAAGAAACATCTGTAAAATTAATTAAACAACGTGTTGGGGAAAGAATATACTATATTACATTTACCATATTGTCATATTACATTTGAAAGTCTTTATGTGTTTAGTTTGTTTTTGTCTGACTCTATTTGAGAGTGGTACTCAAGGTGGCTTCTGTCTGTAAGAGTACCCTTTCATTGGTGTACCCGTGGTGATATCTGCTGTGGAGTAAGAAGATATAAGATTTTCCCAACCAATAAGAATAATACCCCAACAACTTCTTTATATATCTTCCACCGTTTTTCCTCTAAGATATTTATATATATATAATAAGAAATCCTTGGAATGTAGAATTTAGAAACCGAATTGAGTAAGGAAGCAATCCTATAAAGAAGCAATTCAGTTGAGTACCGTCTCTAAAACTCACCTCCTTTGTGCTTTCCTTACACACAGTTGTGTGAATGATGGGTATTTTCTACTGTTTCTCCACATTTTTTCATTTTGAGATCATCAGCTTCGGTGATTGTGTTACACGTGCCCTAGATGACATTAGATGGTCTGAACTTTAGGTCATTGTACTCTGCCTTTTAAATATTAATTTTCTCTTGTTCTACAAGGCTTAAAACACTGTTACAAAGCAAGGTTAACTGGAGTATTCTGATTTTTTGACCTGTCACCCCATTTTTATAAAGTCTTTATTCTCCCCTTTTCATGATCAGGTGGCCACTTCTTGCCATTAATCTTAGGTAACGTATGAATTGGCATCTTCATATCACTTTGTGAAATTTACTTTTCTGATGCTTTTATCTTCTGTCACTTGTTTCGTGCACCTTTAATCACACCTGACTAGTGTTAAACAAAATTTCCCCTAAAATCATTCTTTTTTTTCTGCATTTGAGATACTCAGTGAAGACTGACAGATTTTACGTTCAGAAGAGCGACTCTTCTACAGGCATCACATGTCAATGTTATGTTGTCTTTTCTTCTCTGCAGTAACAGCAGTTCAAACTGATTTCTCAAATTGCCTTCATCCAAATGAACATTGGATGAATGATTTGATTCTTCAATCCTCACCCTGTGAGGAAGGTTCTGTTCTCACACAAGAAAAGACGATTCACAAGGAGATCACAGAATCTCAGAATTGTAGGGGCTGGAAGGGACCTCCAGAGATCATTGAGTCCAGCCCCGTGCAAAGCAGGCCCCCTACAGCAGGCTTTACAAGTAGGCATCCAGGCAGGCCTTGAATATCTCCAGAGGAGAATCCACAAACTTCCTAGGCAGCTTGTTTGAGTGCTCCATCGCACTCGCTCTGAAGAAGTTCCTTTGCATATTGGTGCAGAACTTCTTGTGCTCCAGCTTATGGCTGTTTCCCCTTGTCCTGTCCACACAGACTGTCAGAGAAGATGTTGGCCATGTCTCCTTGATTCCCAAGCTTAAGATACTTATAAACATTAATAAGATCACCTCTCAGTCTTCTTTTCTCAAGCCTGAACAGACCTTGTACTGATACTCGCAGTTATTCCTTCCCAGGTGCATTACACTACACTTGCTGTTATTAAGCCTCATCTGGTTTATTGTTGCCCAGCTCTCCAATCTGTGCAGGTCTCTCTAAATGGCAGCACAGCCTTCAGGTGTGTCAGCCATTCATCCCAGCTTTGTATCGTTGGTGTACTTGCTGAGGGTGGGCACTATCCCCTCATCGAGGCTGTCAATGAAGACAATGAACAAGACTGGACCCAGCACAGACCCCTGGAGAACACCACTACTCACGGGTCTCCAACCAGACTCTGCGTCACCAATCTCAACCCTTTGAACTCAGCCAGACAGCCAGTTCTCAACCCACCTCACGGTCCACTCATCTATCCCACACTTTCTCAGCGTCGATATCGGGATATCACGGCAGACTGTATCAAAAACCTTGCTGAAGTCGAGATAGATGACATCCACTGCTCTCCCCCCACCTACCCACCTTGTACCCGTCAGAGAAGGCTACAAGGTTTGTCAAGCACGATAGAAGGTCAAAATATAAGGTCAAAACGATGCAAAAATAACAAACCAGAAGGTTCCAGAAAAGCAATGCTGGCAAAATGTACTATCTGATTTTAGGCGGCTCTATGCTACCAGAAGCTCAGGGATAAATAGTTGTCTGTCTCAATTCACTAGAGAAGTAAAAGCTCCTCCAACCTCCCAGTCCAGGGAAGAAAGAAAGGCAAAAGAAACCTGGAGCTACTACAGTTGTTAATAAAATTAATTGTTCTCAACTCAGCTTTTTATTGGAAATATTAAACTTGAATGTTTTCCTGTATTTGTTGCAAAGATAAAGTTTAATGTCTAGAGAAAGGAGGGCATTCTAATTCTGTTAGAGTGAATTAGAATTAGTTCCTGCTTAATATTCCTTTTACCTAATTTACCAACTGTCCCCACCAAAGCTGTTGGCTGACCCCCCCAAATGGGTCAGAAGAGATACGGATAAACTGAAGGCAAATAAGGAGAGCAGATTTCTCACGGCGTGTTGAATGCTTTGGTATATCTTTGTGCTGTGAATGTACAAAGCTGACAAGCAGAAAACATGGGGAAAAGAAACTGCCTGTGTGAATATAGTGTTGCTGGTGTAGTAATGGTGAGTTGGAGTGACGCATAAAGATACAGCGAGGTGGTCTTTAAAATGCCATCGTAAGCCTAAAAGCCATCCGATTTTAAATTTTGGATGTTTGGGGTTTTTTTAACTCTCTTGAGAAGAGATGAAGCAAAGCTTGTGTTTATTTGACTGCCTACCATAAGAAAGAAAGAAAGAAATTATATTTAGAGGAATAGTATTTGCAATCTTGCTGTTTGATATTGATCAAAAAGCCTTAGAAGCAACTGGTTTGATGCTTTTGTTTGTTTCCAGAGCGTACCTAACATCTCTCTAAATTGCTTGTAATGCAATCAGAAAGCACTGATCCGAAACCTATGCAGATGTCATAAATAATAGGTTCCAGCTTAGTGAATCTTGTACTAGAGACAAGCTGGAGTGATAATATATGAATTACCTCATTCTTTCTTCTCCATTTTCTTGTTTGTATATGTGGCAAGGTACTGCAGTTCTTCACAGCTCCAAAGCATTACGTGCACAGTACGGATACAGACGTCCTGAGCGTCACCTCATTCACCAAACCAGTGTGTCCTTCACGTAATCTTGAAAATTTAAGTGCTCACAGAGGGTTTTTAAAAATATTGTAATTCTCTGCTTACTGAGCCACCAAAGTAATGTATTCTGATTTGCTCTCAAGTAGAGGAAAGTAACTTTGCTAAGGTTAAGTGGAATAACAGATAACTTTGGGAGAGGAAAAATACATCCTAAAAGACTTTTGCATCACATGCATAATGTGATAATAATGAGTAATTGAATCACAAATACCTACGTATTCATGGTAGGTGTTTGAAGGAAATATTGCATCCTCTCTGGCTAGACTTTGGAGAGATCATGTCACAACATCATGTAGTGCACTGGGAGTGAAAGAGTTAGTTATCCAGTTCTGGGTACTTGTCTCAGAAAAGAAGAAGATGAGTTCGCTGTTCTGTTCCTCTTTCCGTTCAGAGGGAAAAGATAAAACGTTTACGTATCTGGAGACAGCCCTTCTTTTCTCTTCTGCTCAGCCCAACTGCGTGTAGAGTAAGGCCTTCAGTATTTGGACGCTCTTATTTTATTTGATTTATTAGCTTCAATTTTAATTATATTTTATTATATTGTATTATAGTATGTTACCTTGTATCCGATATTTTAGGCCCATCTTTCTCCCCATTTCCTCATTTCCCCCTTTTCTCTTTCCTGGGGCATGGGTCCATGGGTTATCCTTCAGCTTTTCTGTTTTTGAAATCTTTTTCGTGCTTTTGTGAGCTGTACTTTACGAACCGTCCCTTTTGAAATGCATCAAAAGAATAACATGTTATAATATTAATCTCTGAAAACAAACTTTTCTTTGCCTGCCCTGGCCCAATTCTTTACATTCAGGATGTTTAAAAGAATTACTGCTTAAGCACTACTGACGTTACGAGTACGATGTTATCCATTTGATTTATGTAGCTGTCACAAGAACAACGATCACAGCAAACGTTCTGTTCTTCAGCCCGGTAAAGGAGAGGGAAATGCATACATTTAGGGGGATCCTGAGAGACGAGTTATCTGCAGAGGAACCTCTCCGATTTCCCCATTCTCTTCTCAAATTAAGAGATTAAAGAACGAATGACATTTTTACCGTGTAATCGAGTACTTCAGTGAAGGTGATTTGACAGCCTTCTCTATGACAGAGCAGGTGGTGGGAGAATATTCTAGGTGGGTTCTTTCCCTCCAGTAGAGTCTGTCATTCCATGTCAATACACGATTTCCCAAGCTACTAAAAGGTTATACTGGGCATGTATTGAGTTCCTACCCTTACTGCTGATGATTTTTGTTACACATATGAAATCATTTCTTTTCAGTGTACAAACAGTTGACAGTTCTAAAGCCGATATTCAAAAATAAGTACTCTGTGGCATGAATATGTGACATTATTTCAGGGAAAAATCTCTCAGGCACCATTTCTTCCACTGCTGATAGAGCCTCACATTGCTTCGGTAGGTCCTGACAAACTTGCGATGTTATTTTGGAGTGCGAGAAAAAGTGCAGGTACAGTAGCCAAAAAAAGAAAGTTCAAGCAGTAATACCACACCGTGAAGAGCAATATAGGCAAGCTGATGATAATGGAAGAGAAGGCTGGGGTACTTCCCAACATTTTTGCCTCTGTCTTCATCGTCAGCTGCTCTTCACGCAGGCCTCGAGCGAAGTGGTTGGAAGGTGAGGACCGCATCCCTAAAGCTGTAAGCAAAGATCAGGTCTGCAGACACCTGAGGAACCTGATGGGTCCTGATGAATTGCATCCCAGAGCTTTGAAGGAACTTGTTTATATTGTTGCCAAGCCACTGTTGATATTTGAAAAGTCACGGCAGGTGAAGTCCGTGGTGGCTGGAAAAAGGGTGAGGTCACCCTCATTTTTAAGAAGGGTACAAAGGATGAATCGGGGGGACTGCCGACCTGTCAGCCTTGCCTCTGTGCCAGGGAGATTGTGGAGCAGATCCTCCTGGAAGCTGTGCACGTGGGAGAGAGGGAGGTGAAATGAGACAATTGGCATGGCTTCAGCGGGGGCGGATCCTGTCTGAACAACCTACTGGCCTTTCTTTTTGTGATGGCATAAAATGGGGAAGAACTACTGATATCGACTATCTGGGTTTCAGCGAGGCTTTTAACACTGTCTCCCACAACATCCTTCTCTCCAAATCGCAAAAATGATCGGATGGCTGGACCCTTCAGTGAATGAGGAAAATGAGTCAATATCTGGAAGCAGATCAGTGACGAGCGGTGTCCCTCAAGGCTCAGTAATGGGACCAATGCTCTTTGATGTCTTCATCACTGAACTGACCCTGGCAATGGGATCAAGTGTATTCTCAGCAAGTCTGTGGACACCGCCATGCTGTCTGATGTGGTCAACATGTTTGAGAGACAGAATGAGGTCCATGGAGACCTAGGCAAGCTCAGGCAGTGGACCCTATAGAACCTCAACAAATCCTATAGCCAGATCTTACACCTGGGTCCCCCAGGGGACGAAAGGATTGAGCACAGCCCTTCCAAAAAGAATTGGGAGGTAATCCTGGATGGGAAACTGGATGTGAGCCAGCAACGTACCCTTACAGCCCGCCAAAAAAACCCATATGCTGAGCTGCATCAAAAGAAGCGTGGCCAGCAAGACAAGGGAGGTAACCCTGCTCCTCTACTCTGTGCTGGGGAGACCTCGCCTGGAGTAAGCGTTCAGATGTGGAGTCCTCAGTACAGGGGAGACGTGAAACAGTAGGAGCGCATCCAGAGGAGGGCCCCAAAAATGATCCAAGAGATGGAACGAGGACAGGTTGAATCCTGGGGCTGTTCAGCTTGGAGAAGAGAAGGCCCAGGGACATCGAATATCACCAATATCAATAACACCTTTCAATATCTAAAGGGAGGCTTTAAGAAAGCAGGGGGCAGATTCTTTTCTTTAGAAGAGTCTGTCGTGATAGGAAGAGGGGAAATGATTTTAAACCACGAAGGAATTCAATGATACACTTTTGCTTCATACACACTTCCGTATCAGGTGCCATTTTGTCAGACTGTCCATCTGCTGCCACCTGTCACATGGCAACAAAGAGTAATGGAATATTGGTGGGAAGGTTCAGACTCTACTGTCATACCACCAACGTCCACCTCCGACGCTGTGGGCCTACGTAATACAGTAGGAGGCATTACTTCTAGAGCAGACCTTGTATATTACTATTATCTGGTTATATCACAATACCTTTGTTAGCTGTGCCCAGTGTTGTATTGGACACTGCCTACTTTTCTCTCTGTAAGAAGATGCTACCAAGGACTGCCTTTTCATTGTGAACTTTTGACTTGCAGCAGCAACTGAAATCTCTTGTTATTGCACTGCAGACCCTGTATGCAGGAAACACCACGGCCATTTTATACACAGGGAGCTAAAAATGCCAAATGCAGTGAAAAGAAGGTTTCTGTTTTTTTGTTTTTTTTTTTTTAAACACACTGTAGTGAATTACTTGTTGCACAGAGCAAGTCTTTGTATTGATGGAAACTATGTAAACATTCGGAGAGATTCATTATCACTCTGTTAAGCATTTCCATGCACTCATGTTACAAATGAAAGAAAGAATGGAAGAAGTAAAGGTACTGCTTTACACTGAGCTTACCTGACACGTCTGCTGTGACACGGTGCCTGTCATACTTTGAATATGTTTTCCAGCTGCTTCATGCTTTTGTCTCTTCACACCCGAGGAGAGGGGAACTTGCACTGTCAGACTTAACGGCTGTTCTTGGTGTTTTCTGGACTGGTTATAATGCTCAGGAGGGAATATTGTTCTTTCATGAATTATGAAACTCTCATACAGTTCATAGTATTGTTGTGAGGTTGTATGAAGTCTGCCAGGTGATTGTTCTGTTCTTGCCCTGGAGATCTGGTTATCTTTCAAAGAACTCATCATTAACTAAATGTGTCCAGACTTCAGTAGATTAAACCACAGAGCCTCATCATTGGGATCATCCTTACAAATGTATCGTGATCTGTCACCATCCGTAAACTTACATGCTGTGAAATCACGCTTTCCTACGAATTATCTCAGAGCAGGTTTCCCTTTGTTACGCTTTGAAGGTGAATTTTTCATTTCATACACACGTGAATATCTACCTGCACAAGGAGCGTGTGAACAGCAAAGCCCTAGGGAGAATTAAATAACATTTATCCTGTACTTCCAATTGATTTGCTTCCCATGTGCCCATTAACCTATTGCAAGAGATTTCTATGAGACTTTTTAAAACTGCTTATGAATGTAAAGATTCCTTATGGGTGTGAGGCATAGTGTAACATCTACATTCAAACGGATGGCTGGGGATGAGGAAAAAAAAAAAAAAGAAAAAGAAAAGTGGTAGCAAAGAGGGCTTATCTTGATTTTTCCATAGTGATGTTTTCAGGTGGTGTTTTCTGTGCGTTTGTGCTGTTAAAAAATAAATAATAATAATAAAATAAGCAGTATGAGCTTTTCTGGGATCAAAGAAAGATTTAATTGTAAATATTTGGCATTAGAACGCCAACCCAGAGCAGGAAAGCCTAAGGCGTTCTGTAGGAGCTAGTTACAGAACGGCCTTGAAGAGCCTTTGATAAATGGCTTTATTGTATTGCCCTCTACCGGAACTACCGAAGATTGCAGACTGATGCTTAACACGGAGAAAATCTCGGGCAGGAGATGGTTACAAATACGTTGTTTCACACTGCTTAGCGGAGTCGAACGTTTCTGGATTTGGAATCCAAAGAGGGGTTCGGGTTTTGTTCCGTCTTACTGAAGGGATATTCATTTACGAAGAGAAGAATCCATGTACGCAGGAGAGATCCAAAGTTATAAGCTTGCCCAGAAAATAGATAATGTATCCTTGAACTGAGAGGAAAAGGCAAAAAGCTTTCTGAGTTACAGAGGCAGATGGCTTCAGAGCTGATGAGAGAACTGTTGTGTGAAACGGTGAGGAAAGGTCTCTTTGGATCCTGTGCCACAGGTTATTATTATTATTAATTACTATGTTTGCATTCAAAAAGAATACTTACCGTTTCCTTACTGAAAGGTCTTTATTATTATTATTTATAATCATCCAGCACTTGACTTAGAGCGTTTTTCCCCCGTTAAAGCTTTAGGTCGCTCAATGCGTTCTTTGTTACTGAGATCTAAGGAAGAAATGAATCCCACATAGGTGCATTGTTATCTTAAAATGAGAAAGGGATATAAATGGTTGGCTCATCCCGAATCCAAAGTAAAATCTTCGTGTTTCTCCCGCCACAGGTGCCTAAATTCTACTGCTATTATACCACGAGGCTGGTATTCCTGTTGTCACAGCTTTGGTTGGATGACTTGAACTGTTAAACTGAATTATAAAAATAAGTCAGAAATGTACTGAAATGAGAACTTCTATTGATGCAGTTCTAATATGGAAAGATTGACCAAGGCACTGTTTAAAGGAAGTTTAGCATGAAGCTGTGAAAGTATTTCGTTAGTGTATGGGTGAATTGACCAATTTTCCACGTTGGAATAATCCCTTAAAAGAAAACCTTCTTTCCGTACGAGGACTTGGAGAACGTGTGATTTACTCACAGCAGCAAGCTGAAGATCAGACTTGTTTTGTGTAAAAGATGAAAGACGGGTCACTACTCTTGGCCCTGAAAGAAGCACTGGCTGTAGTTTCATTCCACCCATTTAATTCACAGGTTTTGTACTCTTGTTCAGCCTTAGCAAGGTCATCCAAACCTTTGAAAGGAAAAGAAGACAATATTGAAAGGACAGATTTAAAGAGCCAAGTTGATTGAGTTTTGAATTTGTTGGATTTCTCACAAAGAAGCCAGCAGAACATCTCTAAGTAAACAAAGACGTTCAGGTGTTCTTTTTTCCGAAGGCTATTTAGCAGTCCTATAGTCTATAAACTGTCCACGGTTTGTTGCGACCTCCTTGCTGGAACCGAGAATTTACGAGCGTCGTTCTGCTCGTCTTGGCCCTAAGCGTTGAACTCCGCTTTTCGTGACTTTGAATGAACGGGGTAAAAGTTAGGAGGACCCACCTGTACTTTTAAGAAAGCCGTACCGATATTTTTGTACCTTAGCATTTCGTGAAGCATATTTTGATTGCTGAAGTAGCTGTGATACCACTGTCAATAAAAGCGTGTTAGCATGCAGTATCCCTTTATGCAGCGTGTCAAAGTTGGAGATGATACGATTTGAAAGTCCTTCCAATATCTCCGTTGCGAGAATGATGTAAAAAGGCACATTTACAGAATTTGCTCTAGTGAACTGCTCTTAGAAACAGGGAAGGTTCCTGCAAAATTGTGGTTTGAGGTCAAAATGCAGAACTATCCTAGATGCGCCTCGTTACGTAGCTGGGGGTTTTCACAGGTGTCTTGAGGCATCTTAAATGTACTGTATCCCCTCATGGAGTGGAGAAATGGAAGGATCTGTTCTGTCTCCGTTTCTCGAGTAAGCCATGAGACTTTGCTAGAGGTGGACTGACGTGTAAAGGAATAGCGACCTCGGCAGACCAACAGATGACATTACTTCAATTTTAGGTCCTTAACTTGTCTTTTCCTTTTTGTGAAACGAGTGTCAAGTAAATTGTTTTACATTAAATGTTCCATTTAACATCGAGTGAGAATGAGGAAAAGAAAAGCAACTATTTGGCAAATGAAGTCTATATACTTGATGATACACACAAAAATGGCCTTCCTTCTTTCTTTTTTTTGACACCGTTGCTGTTAGAGCGAAACCCTGAAAATCCTGCTTTCACTGAAGAAGGAATTTTCTGCCAGGACTGACAAAGAGATAGAACAGTATTCAGCCTATTTAATAAAATACAACACTTTGTTTTTGTGATTAGTCTTTATTTTGAAAAATGATATCTTTCCTCCACTGTGTCTTATAGTGATACATATGTATAGAATACATCTAAATTTGCTTTTAAAAATAAATAAATACAGAAAGATCACAGACTTAAAATGTCTTGAGTGAAGGACCTATGCAGAACTAGGGAAACCTCCGGTGATTTCCAGCGTCAAAGGTCACCCTTTCTTCTGCTAGCTTAGCAGCCTTTACATTAATTTCCTGCTTTATGCGTTGTCATAAAATTCTGCTTGTATGGGTAAATACTAAGAATAAAGAACAACAGACTGGATTTTGTAAACTGGGTGTTTTTGTTGGTGTGTTTTTTTTTTGTTTGTTTGTTTTTTCAGGGACGAAGTTGTTTTTCAGAACCATCCGCTGCCTATGTTTTCAGAAAAGTAAAAATAGCAAAATTTATCACGTGCCAAGGGAGAGCATTTGTTCAACTGTACCCTCGTGTAATAGTAAGTAAGCAGCAAAATACGTGACTGTGGCCAGGAATAAAACCAAAGCAACTGATTATTGCAGTGCCTCTTCAGACACTGAACGCTGCTAAGAAGAGAAAATGTGATAAACAAAAGGATGATATTTTAAGGTGCTGAAGAGAACAGACTGTACAAATGATAATTAGTGTGTGTTTTATGTGCACTGCCAGGTGGATGAGACGAAGGTGTGCATTTGTCAGCGTTATCGCTCTTGGGTTTTGATTGTTCAGGCAATTTTAAGTGGCTGTAGTAGAAGGGATGCAGAAATTTCACAATAGTTTGCACTGTATAAGAGAAGTCATCTAGCCACAACTCAGAGAAAAACATGTTGTCTTCCTCACATGCTTGAAAATAACTTTTCTTCCTTGAAATCCTGTGTACTCTGTCCCACAAATCCTACTGTATCCAAGCTTGTCTCCAAGCTTGAAGTCAGTAAAACTTCAAGCTTGTTGTTGAACAACAAGCTTTCCAAACTGTTGAAAGATATTTGGCTGACAATCTGTTTCCAGGATCTAATTCTTATCTTTTTTTTTTTTTTTGGGGGGGGGGGGAGGGGAAAGGTGGAGAGGGACGGAGTAAATTACACTGTTATTTATAATACATATGTAGGAGATGCGATTACTTTCTGAATGGTGCACATTTAATTATTTAATTGAAGTTATTTTGGTAATGTTTTGTGCCGAGAAGCAGTTCTTGATTTTTGCCGGTGTAAATAAGTGGGAAATAAATGTCAGCAGTTTTCTCTGTCATCAAAACGCTGTGACTGTAGGTTACACGTGGCTTCAGAGATGTTCCAAAAGCCAGCAGAATCTTGGACCGCTAACATGAGGTTTAGACAGGAAATTTTAGACTACAAATTGTTGGAAATATTTCCACACAAGGGACCGTTGCTGAAAAATGTTCTACTGAAACTATTTTCCTCCTTTCTCTTCTTCTTTATTTTCAGTTTGTAGAAATGAATTTTTTCAGACAACTTTCACTGCTAATCTCTCCTTCATCCAATGCACAAATTCTCACCTAACGAAGAAAATGAGCCTCCCAGAATCAATCTTCTTCAGGCAAGTACTCGAGTCCATTTCGCTGGGATTCCAGATAAGAAACCTAAATGCCAGGGGCATGGCTGACCTGAAGGAACGCTTTAGTGGCATTTTTAAGAGATCTTGAGTCTTCCACGAGTGGAAACGCTGCTTCGTCTCAACATTTTCAGAAGCAGTGACGGCACCATTTACTGCTCTTCTAATGAGATGCTGAAAAGGATAGAAAAAAAGAAAGCCTAAAACACTAAAAGAACTGCCTCCTCTAATTCACTTCTACATGTGTTGTTTTTTGTTTTTTTTTTTCTGTTTTGGTTATAACGTGATCTGTCATTAAAAAGAAATACTGGTTAAAGCCCTTTCATGCACTCCACCCTTGACAAGAAGACGTTTCCTGAAGGCAGCAGAAGAAAATGCACTCAGCTGCTCTTTTTCTCACCTTAATATTAGGCTTCTGCCTGTTAAGCAGACAGTTAGGTATCGACTGCCGCCAAAGCATGGAAGCGATGACACCCTTCCCGTCGAAGAGCTGCACGGGGACACATTTCCTACGGCGCCAGAGTGTTTGGATGGCTTCTACATTTTCTGGCACTATCTTTCAATAGTTTTTCAAGGGCAATAGGAATTTCCAACTCCCCCTATTAAAAGTCATGATCTAATTGAAAGTTATGATGATAAAAGATGACATTATGGCCCAATGTGAGGGACCCGAAGCTTCATTTAGAGTCTGGATTCTAGAAGAAACTCTTGAGGAGATGATAATGAATTATGTTATTAAATGTAAAAGTCCCACATTGATTCAGATTCACTCTGCTAAGACTGAGCATGCTGGATTTTGCAGTTGAATGTCACACGGTCTTAAACAACAGTTTGAGATCTCTATCATCCACATGAAAAAAAAAACCAAAACAAAACGTTGCAGAATAAGGAGCTTCTCTATACGGAATAAAGTCAATTCTCAACTTTACTTTCTGGGGAAATGTGAAGTTGGCAGTTTTACACTGGCTACAAAATCCAGAGCAACGCATCAACATCAAATAGATTTTTAGAGAGATCCCTGGTGAGAAACTTTCAAGTTCAGTATCGAAGATGGAGAATGCAGATATACTCAAATACGAAACAGCCACGTGGATTTAATAGACATTGTGCTAGGTAACCTCTAAAGAAGAGGAAAACCCTAGCATTAACAATAATGTTCACTGTGTAAAATTAGGCCTTCTTAATACTGAATATTTTTATAAAGAGTTGTGCATATCTTTTTCAATAATTGTTTTAAATAATCTTCATCTGCAACCAAAAGCTAAAATCAAAATTAAATAAAAATCCAACAACTTACTGTAAAAGTGATTCCAACCAATTTAAAACAAAGGTTACAGTAATGTGTACGCATGAGATTTTCAGACTGAGTACTTAAGGGTCAAAATCTGGACATTTTCCAACCAAGCTGCATTATCTCCATTGGTATTTTTTCATCCATTTGTTTGCTTTAAGCCACGCTGCTTTAAATTGAAATGCTCAAAGACACGCTTAGCCTCTGAGCATGCTTTTATTTCTGGATTTTAGGCACCTTGTTTGATCTTAGTCTTCCCCTTTCTTTTTGCTGGCTTTGGACCCACATTTTCTATTTCGAGTGATTTATGGCACCCAAGCTGAAACACTGGCTATGTACTGCTAGGATGACAAAGCGGATGCAAGTTGCTAAAAGGAGATGTCTTCTCTCTGATGTAAGTCTGCTGAGGTGAGCAACAGCGTGTCTTCCAAGATTTTTAATGTGGAAGCACAGCTGATTTCCGGCCATTCCTATTTTTCACGCAGCTCAAGTCCAGTTCCGAGCTCACACATCACTGACCACATACTATAAGTGGGACTCCGTTTACATTTCTTCTTTCTGGAAGACTTGTTGGGTTCACGTCCTCCTCTCCCTGGCGTTCTTCTTCCTTTATTTTCTCGGGTTGCATTTTAAGAGCGTGAATGGAATGCTTTGTCTGTTTCTCTCCCCTCACCGTGCGATTACTCAGCAAGCAGCTGAAGGCACTTAACAGCCCTCGCGGTGTATAGGCAACACACCTTTTAGAGAAAGGTAGGTTTGTCAAAGCAATGGAAGTCTGCTACTTCAGCATCGTGTATCATCTGAGTGTTACCCGACTGAAAATAACACCAAACGTTACAAGAATCACAATGCCATCTAATCCATCTTTGTAAGGGTGATTTTAACATTGTCACAGGGCGTTATACTTCTCTACCTAAAGCTTGTGCGGCGACATGAAAGAAAGCGGGAAACAAATACAGCTGAATACTGCATAGATTTTGAAAATGTGCTTGTGAGGACACTGACAAGTTTGTAACAGATTCACTCTTTTATTTTTCCCTTCTAATGATGTTTACAGTCCATACTTGGAGTTCTATGTTACGCTCAGAATTTCGGTTTCCCTCTCTCGAAGCGCTTGATTTTTCATCAGGCAGCCTAATGATTTTCCTTTGATGCTGTTATTTTACTGTAACCAGATTTGTATTTTATTAGACAACTTTTGGCTTGTTGGCAGATTTAGTCAAATGTTCTCAGCGTACCTTTGATGAATCGAATGGGACAAAAGAGTTCCACAGCACTCTTTGCGGAGGATAAAGGACAGAGGCTTGATTACATTTCTATTCAAAAGATTTCAGTTACAAGAAATGAGGTTCTAATCTCACAACCGGAGCGAGCAGGGAGAACCAATTTTCCTGTAGAGTTTCTCACTGAAGTATGTGACAGCAAGTGCTCTTTTTTTTCCTTTTCTCCCCTTTTTTTCCTTTTTTTTTTTTTTGTTTGTTTGTTTTCTTTCTTTTAGCTACTGATCATTTCTCAAGGCTTTTGAGATCTGCCCTGTTATTTATTTTCTGAACTCATATGAAGCTGCTCTCTTTCTAGTATAGCATCCAAAAGTCACACCATTTTATTATTTTTTTAGAAATTCCCGCAAATAATGCTTTTTTAAACACAGATCAGTAAGTATTTATTGGTCTTGGTTCATCCATTTCTGTCACAGAACGGCTCAGACCTTAAGGATCATCAAGCCGTAAAGACATCTCTGCCACAGGCTGGGCTGCCACCCACTCGATCGGGCTGCCCAGAGCCCCATCCAACCTGGCCTTGAACGTCTCAAGAGACGAGTTAATCACAACTTCAGAGGGCATTCTGTGCCGGTGCCTCAACACCTCGAGTAATAAATTTCTGCCTCCTAATACCTAACCTAAATCTTGCCTCTTTTAGTTTTAAAGCCGTTCCACCTTGCCCTGTGGCTATCAGGCTGTAGGGTAAACGTCATATCACAGCTGGAACAGGTGATTGCACACCTGGTGGGAAGGCGGGGCCAAGCCAGGGGAGCTCAGGTGCATGCAATGCAGCTGATTGACCGGGAGGGGTGGAGCCAGGATTCACGCCTTCCCAGGCCTCATTTAAGAGTTGGCACAGGAGGTGAGGGTGCCTTGCTGGTGATTCCTGCCTCCTGGAGATCTTCTGAAGGTAAGCAGCTACTTTTTTTGTTTGTTTCTGCATTCGTACCTGCTGCTGCAGCAGCAGCATTTGGGCTTGTTCTCATTTGCTGCAGCTGAGGGCTCTGCCACCCTGCTGTTAGCGATGTACTTTCCATCGCATTACATTGCTACATAGACCATGTAAATGGTTGGTCCTTCTCCTGTTTATAAGCTTCCTTCAAGTGCTAGAAGATGCAGTGAGGCATTTTCTTCTCTGAGATAAGCAAACCCAATTCCCTCAACTTTTCTTGATAGGAGGGGTGCTGCAGCTAGTTGCCCATCTTTGTGGCTTTGCTATGGACCTACTCTATCAGCTTCAGTTATGTCTTGTACTAAGGGCCCCAGGCACAGGGCTTGAGATAGAGCCTCATAAGAGCAGAATAGAGGGGGATGATCGCCTCCCTCTCTTGATGCAGCCCAGGATTGCCTTAGTTTTCTGGGCCGTGTGTGCTGTCGGCACGCATTGAGCTTCTAGTCCACTGGAACCCTCAAGCTCTTCTCTGCAAGGCTAATCTCAGTGAGTTCCATTTGCTGGTCTGTGCTCTTATCTAGCAGGTCTTGGCCCTAGAATGCATGTTATCAGGCCCCATAGACTTGTACACATTCAGTTTCATTGAGTGGTCTCAGACTCACTCTTCTCTTACACCGTAAGGGATTTTGATCCCCCAGCCCAGAGGTTTAGGGATACGAGAGAGATGGAAAGCCTGACTGCCAGCAAAGATTGAGTTGAAGAACTCGTTGAGCACCTCAGCCTTCCCTACGTGTGACGCTGCCTTTTCTCACTTACGAGAGCGAGTACGCTTTCCTCGCCCTTTCTCTTCTTAGCATTGTACCTGTAGAAATCCCTTCCTGGTTTTATTTAATTCTGTGGTTTTGTAAATATTCTGCCCGGTTCAGTGTCATCTGAACTGCTGGGGGCTGGAGTACTCTCATGCTCTCAGAAAGGCATCCTTAAAGAGCTTCTTTTTAACTTGTCATTTGAGAATATATATTATTCTCCTGCACATGGAGTGCTGTACTCTATTTTATGTATTAATTTCTAATTAGCCTCCTCTGCCTGAATTAACTGAAAGCTGTGAAGCATAATATCCAATGTTGCACTAACAGAATCTGTCCGAAGTAATGCTGCTTGTCTGGCTTTGTTCACTCTTGGTGTGTGGAGAGAGAAGAACCAAGGGGAGTGATAGAGTTTTTTGTTTTGTGAGAATTTTTTATTGAGACGGCTTGAATATTGGAACTCCATTTTCTATTGGAGGGATATTATTTGTTGTGTGTTGTCCTTGGGATTCCATATGCTGTTGAGAAACAGTCGCTCAGAGGTAGGTAACCTACAGTGAACCTGCTTCACTCCCGTCAAGTCTTGGCAGAGAAGCGTGGTGTCAGCTCGTCCCTCAGTGGAGAGAGCAGCTTCCAGTATGCTTTTCACTTTATAGGGACTCTGAGTGCTTCCTTCTCGTAAGGCAATAAACGCTGCCTGAAGAACGCAGTGATTACTTCCCAGAGTAAAGAGTTCTGGTAGGGTGGGATAGCACAGTGATGTTGCTGAATGCTGATCTGAGCGCAGAGTTAGTCCAAGTGTCACAGGAGGAGGTCAGTCTGACTCTAGGCAAATCCCAGGGAAAGGGAGAACAAGTTTAGTCTTGCAATCCCTGAAAAATCTTTAAGGCAAATTCATTTTTCTCAAAATTGTTGAAATTCTTAACTGTTTTTTCAGGTGGGCCTTCTTAACAGCATGAACCTTCTGTGGGGTAAATAGAACTAAGGCTTCTCCGAGCAGAGAACGTGCGGTGGTGTTAGCAATTTGGGCCACTGAAAAGGGTGGTTCATAGATAATTTAGCTTTTAGAAAAATAAGTAAAATAGTCTGAGTGGGAGGGGGAAGAAAATTGCCACTTCAAAATTACATCCAGAAATCAGAAGGGTTGAAAACCAGTTATTTCTTGAGAACGGCAATTTAATTTCTTTTAAAAGTTAGATAACTGCCCTGTATTGGAATGGAGCACACTTTTCCTGCAGCTTTTTCAAGTAAAACCTCAGATTTGGCCTCCTACCTCAGCATAAGTAACAGAGAAGAGGGTTCAGTGAGTGAGAGGATGAGTTTAGGAAAGTACTTTTGTTTGTTAAGATGATCATACAGTTATTAAAAACAAAGGGCAGCAGTCCAAGGAGCTCCACAGCTGTCTGCCCTGGCAGTACCAACAGGCAAGCTCACTTTTCTTCCTCAGAGTTTATTGGACCAGTTCTTGTGAGCTTTTGCTAGGCTTGCAAAGTTTGCGGGGTCTTATCTCTTGGGAAACGCATTTAGAAGGTTAAGCAAATCTACCTGACTCCTCGAAGGCCAGCGTGTCAAGGTAGTATGAGGAGCTTATGGTGTAAGTAATAAGATTTGCAAGATGCTAGCTGAAGCCTTCCTCTTTCCTTAGTTTTCCTGCTTCTACTGCTGGTTTTTGTTGCGTCAACCTGTGAACTGCTAAGAACAGCTAGGTTGTATAAAGTTTAAGGGCCCACCTCTTATCCCTGTATGGGTTATTTTTATAGTTCTTTTTAAATAAAAAGAAATCCCCAAGGTTTGTCCTGTAGGGTATAGGGGGAAGGGATTTATCTTCTCAGCACAGTAACCCATACTGCTGCAGAAGAGAAATAACTATAGAGAGAAATACTGCAAGTGAGTGTAGGAATTGGGGAAGGTTGGAGCTTCCTCACATGCAGCTGGGGATCGGGGTGGAAAATAAACAACAAAAGAACAAAGGTCAGATTCCTGTAACTGCTCACAGTCAAATGGTGTTACCAAGATCACACGAACTATGGAGTAGGGCTTTTATGAGAGTTGTTGTGAAAAAAAGAAAGCCTTTCTTCTCTTCACTGATAGAGGAGCACTTGTGGATCCCAAGCCTCTAGCTAAAGAGACAGCAAAACAGAGTCTATACCCTTGTTTATAAGGAAGGATACGCTATTAAGACTGGCACGCGTGCTGGAAGCTCTCCTCTGAACGTGCACCCCCCAGAAATTAAGAATCAACAGAAGGGGTTTTTTGGCTGTGTTGGGCATTATAACTGCAAATTGTACTCCTTGCTGAAACTATTAATGGTAGAAAGCACATATTAGGGATTATGATAAATTCCTTCACCAGAGCACGGTTGGGTACCAGAACCCCAGGGCAGTAGTCAAAGCGCCAAGCTGATAGAGTTGGAGAAGCATTTGGACACAATGCTTGGAGATTGCATTTGGAGTGCATGTAGTCATACTCAGAACTACAAGTCGTGGGCCCCTTCCAACACAGGCTGCCCTTCAGATTCTATACACCAGACATTTCACTGAGGTTTGTGTATTTTTTTTAAGCTTTATCTCTCATTTCAGTAACATACATTTTAGACAGCCCCCTGGAAAAAAGTTTTGTTGATCACCAGGGGCAACAGGTTACATGCCCGCTTGTGCTAATGAGTCAACCTAATAACACAGACCCCATCAAAGAGAAGTCATGGGAAAAGTAGTTTCATCTTTAAGTAAATTAACTAAATTTCCTATTTTGGATTATCTAGCTGTTACAATTCAACCGCAGCAGAACTTGATCAGTAAGTAGTTAAAATGGTAGTTAATAATTGCAAACTCTCAAAGGTACAACATACTGCATGCAAACATTTAGCGCAAAGGCAGAACCACATCTTTTGTTAAAAATTGATAAAGCACAACATATTACTGTCATTTTTGGTAGAGGTCAGGTTCAGTTTGGGAGGAACTTACTGAGATCCAGTGCAAAGGTTTCCATCAGGTAGCACGCTCCTGAGTTAAAGTGAGCAACCAGATAGAAGTCTCAGTGAAATCACCTTAAAAAAAGGAAACCAGAAGTTTGTTAAGAGACAGTCAATGTCACTCCTCTCCAGATAGCACACCCATCTTCAAGCTGGGGAAGCTGTAGTGCATTCCAGATTGGCCACTATGCAGAAATTCAGCTGCAACGATACAAGCACCAGAAACATATTTGATTTCATTCAATGAATAAAGCCAGTTTGAGACATTGTACAGTTGAAGTAGATGATTTGCAAACATTATTGACATAAGTATTGTTGTTTTTTTTTTTTTTTTTTTTACAGAACATACAAAGCTAGATGGCCAAATGCAAGAGGAATCATTTGTTCCCCCCTTTCTTATCCCTCAAGATAATTAAGCTAATGGCACCAGCCAGGGAAGAAGTCCCAAGCGCAGGAGTATCAGATGCATCCTTTTTTTTTTTGTGGTAAGCAAGCATGTACTTTTTTTTTTTGCTTTAAATTGGAGACAGACAGGTATCCACTTTACCACAAAAGCTTTAGCTTACTAACTGTTCCATTTTAATGCAGATATTCTCAGGCGCCCCAGTTCCACCCACAGTAGAAACTGTCTTTACTAAAAGCTGTGGCAAGCCGATAGGTCCTTTCTATAGAACTATCACCACTCACCTCACACAGGCAGACTCTGTTACTAATGTTTTGGGGGCATACCTTGAAAGGAAAAGTACAGCTACACCTAGAAATTCCCCTATACAGTTTGGCTTCAGCAAGATGATAAATGAGCCTGAAGACATCTCTCAAACAGATCTAGTTCTTCCACTATTACAAATTGTTACAAATCATTAAATTTGAAGTTGCTTGCCCACCAACTCAATTCAGCATATTTTGAGATGCATGCTCTGTAATGTTATGCCTCATCCACGCAAGTTTTATTTTTACATAGACACAAAGCTGAGTTGGCCTTGTTAGAGACCTCTCGCAAGAAGAGATTTAGTAAGCATTTCCTGTTTAACTTTCCCATTCATCTGGTTTTCTTCCAAAAGTAGCCTGCCAAAGCCTCAGAAAGTAGAGCAGCAGCTTCCCTCCTTCCTGACTCTTGGTCAGCTTAGGCTGTTGATATTGCATGCATCCTGTATATGCTATGGATGGTTTACTCCCACACACAAGTGGACATCACCTCCAGACACTTATCCAAACCCCCAGGGTTAGTCAATTACAACACAGAAGAAGCAACCTCAAGTCACAAGGAGTTGTTTCCAGAGGGTTTACCTGTTTTGAAAGAATAGATTAAACTCTTCTCCTCCTTCCAGCCCAGGACCAGGAACACTATCACAATGCAGCCATCATCACATAGGAGTCCCCACAGCCACAGGGGGGGCCCCCCTCACCCCACAGGGGGGGCCCCCCTCACCCCACAGGGGGGGCCCCCCTCACCCCACAGGGGCCCCTCACCAGGGGGGCCCCCCTCACCCCACAGGGGGGGCCACCCAGCCAGAAAAATTTCCGAGACTGACCATCCCACCCTCCCACCCAAAAAAAAAAAAATATAATCTCTTCGAGATAGTGCAAACAACCCCATATCAGCAGCCAGAGGCAGCACTCAGTGTGAGCACTGCCTCTGGCTGCTGATCTCAACCACATACACCAAGCCAAATAAACAACACAACCCAAAAACAACCAGATCCATCAAGTGCTCACCTCCCCCAAAAGACACAAACTTCAAAACCCAACCAACCTGACAAAGCTAACTCCAGCAGAGAAAGATTGTTCTCACTTAACTCCATTGCTCCAGCACAGGATCTGCTGCACACATTCAAACCTGCAAGAGAAACACATCACCCTCACACCCAGTCATAAACTCCATCCCAGTACAACACACAAGGAAGGAATCCAAGATACAGCTCACCTTGCTCCAGAGACAAAACTGGAATCCTCACCACTGGCAAAACCGCTCACATACTCCAGCCTTCAACCCGCAACAAGATCAATCACAGAGCCACACAAAACAGAAACACCCCACTTCCCTACCACAATGAATCCATCTCAACTGCTCCTTAGACATTTCTTCTCTTCCAGTCACTTGGAGATGACATCTGGAACAAGCTGTTTCATCACTATATAATCAACAAATATCACTGTTAAGTTCAAAATAAACAAGAGCTAGGCAAAGCACATTACAATAACAAAATGATAATAGATAGAATGCTTACCCATATCCTGGGCTCACTTACCAAACTCCAGCACAGCAAACCTCCAAAAGAGATCCTTCCCCCCCAGCAGCCAGCTCTTAAATGGGTCTAGGAAGGATGGAACCAGGCTCCACCCCTTCCTGCAGGGCAGATGAATTGCCTTCACCTGTGCTCCTGTGGCCCACTCATTGCTCACCTCAAGTGAGCAATCAGAGGTTCAGGCCATGACTCAGCATTCTCCATACAATCGCCTTTCCAGAAACAGAGATAAGGCCGTCCTTCTTGCCCTTTCTCAAGGCTGCAGCACCATCAGCTATCCTCCAATCTTCAGGCAGTTTCCTATAGGAAAGATCAGAACCAACATGAGAGCCACTAGGCTGTTGCCTCCACCAGCTCCCTCAGCACACAGACATCCCATCACAGCTCAGGGATTTGCTGGCACCCATTTTGACTAACAGATCCCTGACCAGTTCCTCCACAATCAAGAGAAAGCCACCTGCCCTCCAGAATCCAGGGTTCCCAATGAGCAGTCTCAGCAGCGATCACTCAGGCCAAAAAGGCATTCAGGGCACCTGCCTCAAAAAGCAGAGACCCACACATTCTCTACTCTCCTTTTTTCCTGTTGACAAACTTACTAACTTCTGTTGCCCTGACCTCCCTCCCAAAGGGTCTTAGCCTTCCTCATCCACCCCTGCGGGTCTCCTGCCATTCCTACACAGTTCCTTACACTTCAGGATGCACCACACCTGAGTATGGAGCAAGGAACACTCCAGCATCGACAGCTGCTCGCAGGACCCTTTCCAACACCCAAACCCAAGGGAAACCTCCAAGTAAGCCCCTTAAGAGAACAAACTTGGCTCCCTCAAAATCCAGTGTTTCGAAACTATCCATTGCTTTGCATCTTCCACACAAGATCCTGAACGCTACCATGCACAAGGCCGCCCCTGGTCTTCACAGCCCCCAAAAAGCCCTCGCACAGTAGGGATATGGAGTTCCAGCAGCAGCCCTCTCCTCAATGGCTCCTTTATCTCTTGCAAGAGATAATTTTCACCTTCAACACATCACAGGAACCTCCTGGAACAAGCACACAGCTGGAAGGGTGGTTAAAGACTACCATGAGAACTAATGCCCACAGCTGTGAGGCTACTTTCAGCTGTGTGCAGAAGGTCTCATCAACTTCCTCATCCTGGTCTGCAACAAACAGCCCCAGTGACATTACCCACACTTACCTGCCTCTTGAGCCTCACATGCAAGCACTCCGCTAGTTCTTCCTTCATCCCTAGGCAGAGCTCAGTACATTCCCATTCTCCCACTGGAAGAGCAGCTCCACCACCTTGCTTACCTAGGTCTGTCTTACCTAGAAAGAAGAGAGCCATCCACAACAGCATTCCAATTACACAAGCTGCCCCACCAGGTCTCCGCACTGGAAACATCGTGCTCCTAAAATTACACATGAAGGAAATAAAAGAAAACACACGGTCCCATCCTGCTCGCTCCCACCACTGGAAACGGGAGGGTGGAGGCACCCTCAAAACCCTCCTCGGGAGCTGAGGGCACCCCGGGTCGTGCTCGGTCTCAGGCAGCGCCGTGCCAATCCCAAAGACACAGAGGCAGCCGAGCAGCAGCCCTACATAAGCTCTAAACAGAGAGACCTTACCAGGTGACTCCCAGACACTCACCGCTTCTACGAGCACACCGCTTCGAGCTGAAGAGAGGCTCCGCCGCAGTCCTCGCTCAGCCTGCAATAGGAGAAAACTCACGTTTCAGCAGCCCTTCGCGTTGCTTCTTACTCCCGGGAGCACCGATGCTGTAGGAATACGGCACCGTCTCGCTCCTACCGAAGAGAGCTCGAAGAACTGAAGCACCCGCTAAAACCCCCTGGGAAGGGGGAGCTGAGAGCACCCCGGGGCTGCACTAGCTCCCTCCGAAAAGGCGAGGGGAGCGATGCAGCGGCGTTACGTGGCTGCAAACGTAACGGGGTCCGACAGCCCGGAGACCTCCTGACGGCTCCCGAACGCTCATCGCCTCCACGGTTCCCTTACTACCAGAACTGCTCACCGGTTTGGGCTGAGCCTGACCGCGAGAGACCTCACAGCAACCTGAAACAAAACGACACACAAAACGACACAGCGAGAGCGTTAAACGAGAACGTTAAAGAGAATCCCAAGGCTCCGTTTTAAAAGCAGCCTCCCCGTACCGCTTCTCAGCCCCAGCAGCGTTAGGAGCGGACAACGGAACGGAGCCCGCTCCGTCTCCCGCGGAGGTCCGCAGGAACTGCCCCGTGACTGCCGGCAGCCTCCGGCGGAGCTTAAGAGGCTTTGGGGCGGGCCCCGCCCGCGGCTCCCGACTAGGCGCAGCTGTGCGCGGCCGGCCGCGGCCCCGCGGCACCTGGGAGTCGTTGGCCGCCTCGTTAGCGCCGGCCCGGAGCCTTGACAGTTAGGCGTGCGGACTCCAGATCAGAATTAGGGACTTAAACGACACTTTAAATTACAGTTCCTTACGGGCTTCTCCTTTTCACCTCATCGTGGGACTCGTGAGTAAGTTAAATAGTTGTGCCTAATTCAAACGGGTCGCTTTGCATCCGACATGAACGGAACAATAGAGCATCACCCCTCCAAAGAACGTCCCCAGCCGTAGGTTTCCGGAGGCCCCCGCTGCCTGCCGACTCCGCTCCGCTTTCCCGTGCCCCACGTCCAAACAAAAGAAAAGAAAAGAAAAAAAAAAAGGTTTGTTGAACCCGTAAAAGCTTTGTACCTCAGAGAAAACGTGACTAAAGACGGCAGTGGAAATATGGGAGTAATGATGTGACGAATGCCCAAATGGGTTAATGACACAGACGGGAAAATCGCTGACCCGTGAAATTCGAAGCGGAGTTTTACAAACGGTTCTCTGCGGTGTTGCTCAGGAGTACGTTCACGTATCTTATAAATCACAAGGAAGACTTTTGGTGACATTTCAGTTACACGCGGTTAAGAGCACAGGTAGTCTGCGAAGACTTCAGTGATGAAATTCACTTTACGTAGCAGTTTCCCTCTTAAAACACTCATTTTTATTCCTTCTGATGGTAGAACTGTGAATGCTTTGATTGAACGTTGTTACGGATACGTTCTCAGAGCCATCAGCAGCGTCACATGTGAAAAGAAGGGAGATCCGAACGTGCGGAGCGAAGCGAGAGATCCCGCTGAGGGTACACGATGTAGGGTAACATCCTCCAGCAGAAGAAGCGGGTTCAGCACCAGGTCGTCTCGCAGATGAGCAAAACCCTTACATTTAGACAACTGTTTCAAGGCAGTCGTTGTGGGAGACAGAGAGCATTGTAGCACAGAGCTTACAACTATTTGTGTGAGCCGTTGCTTCATTACCAATAGTTGCATACTTCAATCAAAGCAACGCGCCTCACCTCACTAAACATCCAAACCGAACTTGGAGTTACAATTAGTTGCGCGCAACGGATGAGCTGAAAAGAGTCCCTCTGAATCCTCGGTCAGAACGAGAAGGTATTCGGAGGAAACGTGGGCGTTAAACGCTCCTCAGAGCCGTCACCCCAAACTAATTTGAAACCGCTTCTACATCTAAACTCTTCCACAAAAGTCTGTAATCCGGCGTTACAAACACATGATGGTTTCACAGTGGATTACACAAGACGCAAATAGAATGTTTTGATAGCAGCGATAGTCCACTGCTCTAAATAATTAAAGCAAGTGATTTCTCACCACGCTTCTGTCTTGGCGAGATTAAGAAAAATGATGATAATGATCTTCCCGTGCAAACACAGCTTAGGGAACAGCTTGTGAAAACGTTTGCTTCCCGAAGCTGTCTAGTTAATATATTTGTAAACTCCAACGATTGGTTACTAGCACGTACAACTACTCGGTGTGAGGATGAGTTATTTACATGCATCCCTTGCTTTCAGAACCTACTGTCTGTGAACAGGCACGTCTGCTCAAAGGAAAGAGGTCCTGGGCTACAGAATCTGACCGAGAGGGCCAAAGAAGTCGTGGCGGTTTCCTCTCAGACCGCTTCGTGCCTACAAACCACCGGGTGATTTTACGCCGTCAAAAGCTGTAGTTCATAAAACAGAATGGGCTCCTCGGGCCTTCCGTAACCTGCTCGATTTTATTCTGAGCGATTTGTTGTCGCTCCATTATTACTTCTTTGAAGAAAAAGGAGAAACGTTCTTATCGATTTCAACTTGAACTGCATCAAGAGGCCAAGTCCACCCGGGAAGAAGTAGCAGATGCATTTATGAAGTATGACTCTGTGTCCCTATTGAATGTTTTTAAAGCGTCCTTTTTGAAATCCATACGGATTTAAATTCTGCTAAAATACACAAATGAGACAAGTTATGAGTTTTCGAGTTAACGTCCACATAAAATGACTGATGGTTTACAGTAACGAGGTCAAGCAAGACAACAGTTCTCATTTTAACGTTAATTTTGCCCAGAGTAATTGATTACACAGCAGTTGAACAAACATACATTTGAAACTGTAAAGTGAGGCAGTCATTCCTAGAAGATGGGAACTGGGTCAAGTTGCTTTGGGGAATTTCACCGGAGTCGGGCAGCAATTCCCTAAGAACTTTAAGCATTCCTTAAAATTGGCCTGAGTGTTACTTAAATGGAGACCGCTTTCATTAGGAGCGCCGCTTATCATCCCAGAACGTGGCTGACTGGAACGGATGAATCTGACCTCTGCTGCTGTAAACTGCCTACTGTAGCTTGGATATTTGCAAGAAGATGATATTCCTCACGATACCTCACCTGAAAAAACTTTTGCAGTAATGACATGAAGCATATTTTTGTATTGGAAAACTGTGATACGGAATGAAAAAATGCATCTCTCCGTTCGAAGCAGAGCACTCAAGGATCCATTTTCATTATGTGCTTAATTGCACAGGGTATTTAAGTAGCTTAACCTCGGTTTTTCTTGGGACGCGTGCAATATCCCACTTTATTCTTGCAATAACGACAGCCTCGGTAAAATGGGGCCATACTTAGATTAAAGGCAAAAGACGTATAGAGAGGAAGAGTGTGGCTATACCTAGGTTTATATATTTGTGAGAACAAATATGAAACGGAGATAATTTTTAGATGCCAGTCCACTCATTAACTGTCAAAAGCCAACTGAAAGTGCTAATTTGGCCGTTGAGGTGGCTGACTTGAAGTCAGTAAAGGAGAAAGCCAAGGACTGCTTTGCTTCTAGTTCGTGCCGATCGTTTTCCTCCACGTGATCCGGATGTGACAGACAAGCTGAAGATTATCTTTACAGGTGTTGTCTCACACTTCTAGCAAGAGGTGGATATAAGGCCATTGTGTTCTTGATGTACGAATACCAGGAGGCATGACGTATTGCATCTTGACCTGCACCGTAGTCAAAACAGCGGTTCTGGTACATGCAGAGCCAAGTTTGATGCCTGACCTCTTGAAGCATTAGGAATGGTTTTTGTAAATCTGACTATTGTTGGTTAGGCTTAGAATCTGAGTGCATCTATGTAATACGCTACCACCACTTCCTCAATGCGTTGGGATTTGCACATCACGGCTTTGGGGTATATGAAAGGATAACAAACTTACTCATGGTATTGAAGCACTTACACGCTCATGTTCAAGACCCTGTGTAATATTGACCTGACCCTATAACTGGAATTTAACCAAAGCATCTGCATTACATTTCTATAGTCAAATGACTTTAAGGCGATTGTTTATTCCTCACCTGCTTTGTGTACAATTCTAAGGAGAGAGTAATTTACTGAGATGCCTGTAGAATTCTCTCATTCACAAACTAGTTAAGTAACGCTGGCAGACTGCATCTGCTTCTGCAACTTTCATTTTACCCCACCTACTGAACCTTTGGTGTATTTTCAGTTCTAGTAGCTGTTTACTTCAGATAGAGATGTGTGTCAGAGTTACGGCATTTGAGAGGAGGGAATCTAGGGATTTGTCTTTACTTGGGATGCATCATTTTCTGGTGACACTACGAGGCATTAATATTTCAGGTGGATTTATTTGCACGTGGCTTAGTGTTGGTATTTGCTCCAGAGTTTATCTCTGCAAGAGCGTAGTGCATGAAAGCATTTTTTTTGTACACACTTAAACAGTTTGCAGGCAGTTCCACAACTATTGGGGCAGGGGGACCCACAAACCCCTGTCCCAGGGAAAAAAAAAAAAAAAAAAAAAAAAAGAGAAGTGAGAGATAGGCCTAAAAATGAAACAGCGGCAACAAGCTGAGGAGAAGAGTTGATTTACTAAATACGATATCGCAATGCGTGACAACATGATATAATACAATACAATTTGAATTGAGACCAATACATACAATGAGATTGTGTCCAAAAACCAAAGGCCTTACTCAAATGCCAAAGACAAGACAGCTAGGGAGTACATACGCTGCAGAGACAAACAGAAAGGGAAAAGAGGACGTCTTGCGATCTGTGAACAGTTTTGTCTTTGCCTCTGAATGGAAAATGGAAACAGAACAGCGAACAGTAGTCTTGGGTACGTTGTTCTCCTTCTCTTCAAGGACAGCTATACCTGGAAATAACAACAATCCACAGAACTGGAGCATTAAAACTTTAACTCTCAGTGCACTACATCCCATCATGACGTGGAATACCAAAGACAAAACAAAAACCCGTAACAGCTCTGGAAATTCATCATTAACAGTGACATTACGAGAAATCTAAACCTACATGCTTAAATGCACAAGTGTTAGATATGCTACCACAAGGACTTTAGAAACTTAAGGTGAAATTACTGAAACAACATCGAACTTTCTTAACAGGTGTATTTTTCATTCAGCAAGCTCAGGACTTTCTTTTGCCGGGTCATTTGGCGCGATCAATTCCCAAATGAGGTTTTAGCTATTTAACTCCGCATTTGGATTCAATCGCTCAGGTATGTACTAAGAGGTAGGGAAAAATAAAAAGACCAACACAGCATAGCACTGCATTAAGTTCTGCAGATCTAATACCACACAGAGAAATAACCCGTTCAGTTTAGTTTATACTACTGCCCTGTAGAGAACGGCAGCAATGGAGTAAAATATAAAAGGCTAAAAGTTTCTGCTGGGGAAAAAAAAAAAAAAAAAACTTACCATAGTGGGTAGGAAAAAAGAAATACACGCCTATTGTATTGAACACTATGTGTGCAATAGAAATATATTCACTATCTCAACTGAAATTTTAAATTACATTATTAATATATTCTGCTTTACGATCAGTGTTCTCAGAACAGAGTTAATTAGAAAGCAGAATGGATCACAAGTACAGCTTCAGAATCAGTGACAGACCTTCGTCTCTGGGCTTTCATCTAACTCTGGCATTACGCTTCGGGGAACTCAATCCGCTGTCCCTCGTGCAAGAGCTTTTGCACAGAAGATTGAGAGCGGGGAAATAATTTCCCCAAGTTTCAACAACATTAACCTCTGAAAAACATGCATCAAAGTTCTTTGTTTCCAAAACAGTTTCTGCTAGTAAAATTTAATATATTATTAAAACTGAAAGGGTTTTGATCATTTTGATACTCGTACACTATGCTTCCGTTACCACAGCCATTGGCATTCTCACCAAGAGTTTAGTAACCGAGTTCCCCTTACAGATCAGCGCTACACTCTAGTAACGCCGCAAGCAGCAATCCACTTCTGTGTCTTCCACAGATTCCTCAATCAGTGCCGTAAAACATTCAGGATAGTCTCTCTCACTTTGCAATACTGAAACTCATCTGTTGCTCAATAAGATAACCAAACAAACCAATGCATGCTTTTTCCTAACTTTAGGACTAGGTTTAGAAATAATGCATTAAGGCCTGCACTCTGAACACTACAAAGAAAGCATTATTTCACTTTAGTCAGATAGGTTCTATCAGTGCAGCACCATCACGTATGCGTAGAAGCAATACTAGCGATGTCCCAGAGGTGATTTCACTTAGTTTTCAAAGCATTACAAACTAACAATTCATTATGATTAATAACAATGCTTAATACATGGTAACTTCATGAGAATTGCTTCAAAGTTAAGTTAAAAAAAAATTTGTTTTACATAATAGCAAGCATGCTACAAACAAATCCAACCACTCCACCTCTCTTTCTGAGAGAAGAATTACAGTCAGAACTATGACAAAACACATCAAAAAGCAAGAACACTTCCCATAGGAATACTGAGGAGTTGGAGGTAGGAAGTTTCCCTCCCTATCATTATCAAAATGCTATCCTTGGGCTCTTTAAACCCTGTCACATATATTATACAGCCTATTTCCCAAAAATTAGCAGCTGTCAGCTGCTTTCTCCACATGGTTGTCTGATAGGTCTCCCACGAAACCTACTTCCAGGAGCCGGTCCACTCATCCAGAACCTTTAGACTGCTTAAGATATCCTAGCAGTTCTGAATTACAGTATTTCACTGGCCTTACTTAGGGGAGGCACGATGTAAAAGAATAATTACAACGTCTAAAGCATATATTACAAACATAGTATAACAGCAGCATTACAGCACGTGTTATTTCCACAGGCAGTTCAATCTCCAGAACTAGTCCAGTAACAACATTCTCATGCAATATCTTAACACAAACACAAGATGAAAAACTTGCATACTACACCAAGAGAAGAAAAACAGGACAAAACAAAACCCAGCCCTTCTGATTCTCAGAACAGAAATTTCAATATAAATAGACTGGGCAATTCCCAGATAAACAAACCATCAAAAAATTTGAATAAAAAAAAAAATAGCAGTTTCTTTTAAACAGGAGCATTACAGTACAAGCGGTTTTGAACACGTTACGGGGCACATCACTTACATCCAGCTGCATCTTAAGCTTGCAGCTGGTGTACGATGTTTTCAGAACTGAAGCAAGAGAAGCCTGACGCAAACAAGGAGCTTAAACATTGGTGCTCTTCAAGTCCAAGTTTCAAGTTCAATGCGGTTGTTGAATCTTGGATGCATTTCTCATTCCAAGGATATCTTCAAGTGCTGAAAAAGGGAGGGAAAGAATGAGCTTCAGGCACTGGCAGAAAAACACTAAAAACTAAAAATACAGCATGATAAGAATCGGTTCCACAGATAACACCCCCACTGACTAAGCCCAGCTTAGAATGATCCAGGCACTTAAACCTTCACCCTTCCAACTGAATTTGAGAGATTAAGAATTAAGTTTCACTCTTCTCAGTAAGTGGCATGGAGTACACTCGAAAAGGCCATCCCATTTTGAGCACTTGGTACAACAAGGCTATATAACAAGGCAGACAAGTCACCAGCAATTCAACACAGTCAAGGACAAAACTAAGGAAAATCTTTCAAGTAACATAACAAAAGTAAAAAAGAAAATCCACCACAAACACACTACCAAAACATCCCTTTACATAGCTAGTTCAAAACTGAAAGACCTCATGCCTTCATTACCCCCCCAATTTCTAACACATTACAATCAACTTAAGCACAAAAGGTGGTGAGAACACGATCACTGTTAAATTCAGTGATCTGATTGCATTTTTCCCTGGAAAAAAAAAAAAACCCCAAGAAAACAACCAAACAGTTGCAACAGCAGAAACAGATTGGGTACCTTTTCCCCTTTTGCCTTAATGAAGAAGGATACTTTAAGACTCAGTTGATAGCATTCAAAGATTCATTGAAACATTGTAATATTTACTAAAGATGCACTGTCTGTTGCCTCTCTCTCTAGCAGCAGCAGTTATATTTAAAGTTTATATTAAAAATTTAAAGAAAAAAACAAAAATAAGTTATAATTATTGATAAAAATTCATTCCTATCTTAACACCCATTAACTGGGGCATAGAAAGTTCCACTCCAACATGCCTGCTTTGCAGGGGGCTAGGCTTGCTCACTGGAGGTCCCCTCCAATTCTGCAAAACAAGAAATTGGATATTATCCCTGCACTGTGGAATTTCACATGGACTAATGTACTGGTACACCACACTTGAACCAAAGAGAATTGAAAGAATTGAAGAAAGATGTGACAGATTTGTGAGATGCTGGACCATTTCTGCTCTGCTAAGGAACAATAAATGAACCTTTTCTGACGAACACATCTCACATTTACAGTTCACGCAGTTTCATAAACTGCAGTTCCTCACCTGAAACACCACAGCAAAGCAAATCAAGCCCAACTTCTAAAATCAAAAATCAATATCAAGAACATTTGAATTACCAGCACAAGTTCTATAGGAGGTGTCATCATTCCAAGTGTTTTGAGGTCTCCTGGAAGAAGAGACCGCTTTCTACTGTGTGTCACCTTCCTACTGCACGAGAGAAAAGGGTGGGGGGAAAAAATCCCAGTTACTTCCAGTGAAAAGCTCTTTTCAAACAACTGAAATGCTGTTTGCTACATCACTAGATAAACAGCCTGAGCTCAGGAGAGAAAATACACCCAGTTACTTTTGGATGGGCAGCCACATTTTAACCCCCTCTGTCCTTTCCATTTTCCATCCTCAGCTGTATTCACTAGAGATCTCTCCAAAGCCCAGCGAGAGAGTATGCAATACTCCTTCGAACACGTAGGTATTTGTGATTCAATTACACACGATTATCACATGTCACACATGAGACACCAAGGTCTTTTAGGGAATATTTTCCCCCTCCTAAAGTTATCTGTTACCCCACTTAATCTTAGCAAAGCTACATTCCCCTACCTGAGAGCAAGTCAGAATATATTACTCTCATGGCTCAGTAAGTAGAAAGTTACGGTGTTTTTAAAAACCCAAGGCACCATAGTTCATCACTGCTCTGTGTATCTTCAAAATTTGTATGAGAAATGAGATGCATTTTTATAACTTCAAAGCCATGCGAGCATAACTTATACGTTAATTATAGTTAAGGTATCTCACACAGAAATGATACGTTATTTTAGGGCAAGCACTTTGTGATGAGCTATGATAGAAGTAACATACCTCGTACCTTTCCCTCTGTACTACAGAGAAGGGATACAATACATCTACAAAAGGAAAACTATTTTTTGTATGGAACATCAGAAATAATTTTCAGTGCTTTCTTATTCTGAGATAACATTTTCATGACACAATGATAGTGAAGTTAGTAACTGTTATATTACATCTGGATTTTGGTTGGTTTTTCTACCTTCTTTATTACACTGTCGCTTTCACACATTTACTGCTGTTCCTGTAGAAGTCACACTGAAATCTTAAATATACCAAAGTGAAAAATCAAGGAGAAAAATGTACAGTGGAAGACTATTATCTGGTGTTTAAGTTATTCCAGTGACTCACATTAACAAGACAACTTACCATCGAATGAAAACTGTAACACTGAAGCTTACAGAAAACTTCTCTACATTCACAAATAACGTTCAACGCTACTTTGCAATTTTTGCTCTGCGAGCACTTAATTTTCAAAAGTGCATGAAGGACACTTACTGGTACGGTGAATGAGGCGAAACACTCAGGACATCTGTATCCGTACTGCGCACGTAATGCTTTGGAGCTGTGAAGTACTGCAGAACCTGCAGTAGAAGAGAGAATGAGGTTAATTCATATATTATCACTCCAGCTTGTCTCTAGTACAAGATTCACTAAGCCGGAACCTATTATTTATGACATCTGCATAGATTACGGGTCAGTGCTTTCTGATTGCATTACAAGCAATTTAGAGAGATGTTTGGTACGCTCTGGAAATAAATAAAAGCGCCAAACCAGTTGCTTCTAAGGCTTTGATCAATATCAAACAGCAAGATTACTAATATCATACCTCTAAAATACAGTTTAGAATTTAACATTCACACAAACAACTCCTTTTCCACATGTTTTCTGCTTGTCAGCCTCATACGTTCACAACATAAAGATATACCAAAGCATTCAGCACGCCGTGAGAAATCTGCTCTCCTAATTTGCCTTCAGTTTATCCGTATCTCTTTCGACCCATTCGGGGGGGGTCAGCCAACAGCTTCGGTGAGGACAATTGGTAGGTAGTGAATAGGTAAAATGAATATTAAACAGAAACTAATTCTAATTCACTCTAACAGAATTAGAATGCCCTCCTTTCTCTAGACATTAAACTTTATCTTTGCAACAAATATAGGAAAACATTCAAGTTTAATATTTCCAATAAAAAGCTGGATTGAGGTCAGTTAATTTCATTAACAACCGTAGCAGCTCCAGATTTCTTTTCCCTTTCTTTCTTCCCTGGACTGGGAGGTTAGAGGAGCATTTACTACTCCATTAAAATGAGAGCAGACAACTATTTATCTCTAAGCTTCCGGCAGTGTAGAGCCACCAGAAATCAGATAGTACGTTTTGCCAACATGGCTTTTCTGGAGCCTTCCGGTTTATTATTTTTGTATTGTTTTGACCTTACATTTTCATTCGAGTACATTTAACCGTCACATAAATTAGTTCAGCTTATTTCCTGTAAAAAGCCACTTTGTTTGAACTCAGTGGCCAAGATTTACCCCCCTCCTTACCTTTGACGGATGACTCCTCTATTGGACTAATGGTAAGCAGAGAGTCCTTCCCCTTGGGGACTCTTCAGTTATCAGTTGTAATTTACACAAACATTTCTATAGAGGTTATCATTGCCTTCACAGACGCAGAAACCCTGTATCCAAGTAATTGCATATGAGTATCACCACAAGCTGTATTCTTTCCTGTAAATACGGGCTCAACCAAGTGCGCTGAAAGACAGCCTTTAAGAATCTAAGAGTCCAGAGAGAAATTTTGTCCCCCTTCTAGGCAGGCAGCTCACCATGCAAAAGGAGCACGCAGGGGTCATTAACGAAATTTCTTAAAGAATTGCAAGTTTCTACAGACCCGTTTAGCACGCAGTAAGGCTTCAATAACACTTCACAACTAAGAGCGAAGATAGGAAGCAGAACAAACTGAGTGAGCAAAATCTCACTGACTTCTCCCTGTTGGTTGAAATTCCTATCCTAGAAGTACAGACCTTTTCACAGATAGATATTTCAGCAGAGGTTTCTCAGCTGACCTTGGTCTCTACTAAGATCTGCTCAACCGTATTAAGAAGAGTTCAGGAAAGTTTAGTAAACAATAGAAGGTGGTTTTGTTAAATGATTTTTAATGTAATGCGCACAGGACACGGTATGTATTTATGACAGCTAATTAACAAAACACGCTAATAAACAAGAACTATTTTTAAGGCAGAGTGTGTAAAAGAATAATTACCTATAGGTACTGAAACCGTAGCTAGCATTAATTTCAGTCAGGAGCACAAACAGGACAAACGTTAATTTCAAAGAGGCCGCAGAACAAAACAGCAGGACATTCAGAAAAGCACGTGCAGAAAAGAGCCCATACACTTGCTTTTTCAGTCCTACCCAACAAGGTCGTTAAAATCCTTTGTGTAAGAAAATAAGGACATCAGCCTGCCGACAGCAATTGCTCCAGGTAATTTCTCTTCGTAGCAAGCAGTATTTCAGCATACCTTTCGCATTAAGGAGAGAAAAACATGAATTTAAAAGCATTAGAAAGAGACAGACAGCATCCTCAAATGCTTCTACAGCATACGCAGTAGCTCAATCAACATTTTTCCCCTCACAGCAGACTAAATAAATAAAACGATTTACCCAAATTAACATAAAAGCAAACGCTAACTCTAAAAAAAAAAAAAAAACAGAACAATAGTTTTCCTTGATAGGGAAAACAGAATCCTCTCAAGCGCTTGCTGTTTTAGTTACTCTCCAAAGGATATTGAGTTTAACAGAGCATTTGCCCATAGGGTATTTTTAATGAGCTGCTCAGAAGATTTCTGTTCAATTGATGTTTAATACAATAGCAATTTACCTTCGTAAATTAAAACTGTTTAATACAGACTGAAGTTGAATTCAATTAGTGATTCACTCAGCTTTACCATTTCCTTCTGGTTAAAAATGAAGTGGGCTACATTTACTAGAAGCTCAGCTTTACTTAATATCCATTTGTAAACACATAACACAGTGAAAAGCACAGCAACAACAACAGAGCAGCAAAGTCCCAAGCTACAGCAAGTGAGAATTCACTCAAGCACAACAACTATAGGTACAAAAAACAAACAAAAACAAACAAAATCCCAACAACAACAGAAAAGAAACTGCTTACCTTCAGAAGGCTACAGATTCCACAGGGACCTCCAACAAGAGATGCCCTTCCTTCCCCTGCCAACCCTTAAATGAGGGCTGGGAAGGGGTGGATCCTGGCTCCACCACTCCCAGTCATTCAGCTGCACTGCACGCACCTGCGCTGCCATGGGTTGGCTCTGCCTTCCCACCAGGTGCTCAATCATTGTCTTAAGCCCTGAATTAGCCTTTCCTCTGCACTATTAAATTCCTATTTTAAACAAAAATACGGTATAACAACTATTTAATGCTTGACTTCCTGTTGTATCCAGTTTAACCTTTCTTAAAATATAAGTCTTTATGTTCTTAAACCACAGTATCGCAAATGGAAAATAAGTGCAGTTTTAGTAGCCAGGATGTTGACCTGAAATTACTTTTATATACTGTTTTATCAAATAATGTAATGCTTGCAACATTGTACTTTTGCACTCACATGGGTTTTGCACTCTTTTCCTCCACATCACTGACGTGTTTAATCAACCTCAAATAACATCTTATTGCTTTATATCCTATTTCCTATGACATTATAAAACTCAAAGCTGGTAGGGCTTTGTGCTGTTTTTGTGAATACCCTAGCAAGAAAGAGGAGAAGAATTTAGCCTCGCTAATGAGAGCTCCACAGAAAACTGGAAGGGACATTACAAAGAATTTTCTTGCTATACACTGCAGGTGTAACTGAACAAGGGGAACAAAAAAATTCAAATAAAGAAAGAACACTTGTACTGAAAGTGACCGATAGGTTGAGGAGGATGAGATTTGGGTGGGAAGCCAATGGAGTCTTTAGTAAGGGTTAAACTCAGGAAATGAAATCACTGAATAGAGTAAGACAAGCATAAAAACTGAAGAAAAGTGCTTCAGTGCACAAATGCACAGACGTGAATTCAGCAAGCTTAAATATAAAAGGAAGAAACGTGGGATGCCGGAGGCGTAGCTAAAGGAAAATACTGTTGTCTCCAGAAAGCGATGCTTGCTTTTTTTGAGTATCAAATGTGCAACAGAGTAGACTCCTTTAGGAAAAGATGAGAGCCAAAGAGAGCAGAATTAAAGGGAGGGCTGAGCACAAGGTGTATAAGAGTATGATAAAGTGAAAGAGAATGTACGAGAAACTGCAGTACCTGCAACTACCAGGAGTGACAAGGGAGTCGTGAGAGACAGGAAGCTCGTACCAGACTTTGCATGTATGTTATCGGCACTCACAATCAAAGCTTCAGCATCAGAATAGATAAAGGTGATGTACAGAGGACTGCTATGGCCATAGTAATTGCTATAAAAAGGACTGCCAGCAAGTAAAACTAACAGCACTTCCTGAACTGAAGAACGAACAACATATTTTAGTGTTCAAGAAATCTCTTCGGGCAGAACTTTGCCCCGAGGAGAGCAGTACTATATCGTCCTTACTGAGAAAACTGGAATAATTTCTCTACCCCTGCTCTCTAAAAGAGGCTCCGTTCCTCTTCTACATCCTGAGGATTTTTATCATCTTCTATTGCTTACATGTATTCAAAAAAGCAAAAAACCAAAAATCATCCAACGACCATAACCTGGTAGATTCCTTTCTCAGTGGAAAAGATTGAATATGAGATACTGAAAGATCTCTCCCAAAGATTTTGCTTCGCTGTTTTTTAACGGAAAACACAGAATGAGAGGCAAAGAAGAAAGACAAGGAAGATGACTGGCAAAACAGAAACTTTGAGTGCCTAAAGAGAGATGACTCTTTTCTATTTGCCCACCCATTATCAGGTTTCAAGTTACTAGAAACACTTCAAAAAAGGTGTCGCATCGTAGCCCCAAGATAAGATGAAGCTGTCCTCGGTGGAAGCGGCTGCGTGACTCGGACAAGCAGACCGTGAATTCCAATCATCAGTTGGAGTAACAGAAGGGTAATCCCATTCCTTTGAGATTGGAAGGGACATGTAACAATGGAGTCCAGTTCCCGGTATAGAACAGCCCTTTGCAATGCTTCTCTAGAAGTTTTCGTGGGGTACGTTATTTATTCAAAAAACATTTATGCAAAAAGCATAGCATGCATTTAGTTGTATTAGCTCTAGCTCCCGATGGCCTCGATGACTGTATCGTAACCGTTGAGTCATGGCCTCAACCACTGACTGAACATCTGGGGAAAGGACTGGGGTTGCCCTGGGAGCACAGGTGAAGGTAATCCAGCTTGTGACTGAATGGGGTGGAGCCTGGCTGCACCCTTCTTAGACCTCATTTAAGGGCTGACTGCCAGCAGGGAAGGATCTCTTTCTGAAGATTCCTCCTTGGTGAAGATTTTTCCTGTAATCCTAGGTTTTTCTGTTATGGGTGAGCAATTTTTTTCCCTTTTTTATTTCATCTCTTTATTGTGATGGCTCTGCCATTATTGCTTCTTTGTTATAAGGCTTTTTCTGTTATATGGGTCTGTCTGTTTGCCACAATGATGCAAAATGTCTGGTGGTAAAGCGGAACATGAGCTTTCTCCCCGATTACTTTTATGAAGCTGGATGCTATTTCTAGTCCCAGTTCTACTTCAGAATTATTTTTTTTCTCCTTTCCCACTTCGTTTCCGTCATAGGACTAGATGACCTAGGCTATCTGTGAGCTGAGAGCAGGACACGACTAGGCACTGATGCCTTAGAAAGAGGCTGTGTTCTGAAATGATACTATGCTGAGGTGAAACCTACAAGCTACTGCTGATAGAAATGGCTGATTTCTGTCTAAAGAGGTAAGTCCTGAGAACAGGGTGAGTGCAACAGCAGGTGACCTGCTGGAACCTGTAGGGTACCTTTTTCAACTTGCTCGCATCTCTAGCTGCTGAAAATCCAGGTTTTCTGGCTGTTAGTGGTGAGATCAGGTCTCAAGGCTTGCCTTGACCCACAGCATGGTTTCTAAGCATGTTGCCATACGGCATCTTTTAGTCAGGAGCCCTCTGGCATTAGGCTGAGATCTCTGAGAGTTTACAGCTTCTGTCTACAGTTCTGCTGGAGGGTTCTGAGGCACGTTTCCAGCTGAAGGGAAATTTTCAGTGCTGCTGATATTAAGGAGAAAAAAAAAAAAAGTATTTGACCAAACCTGGAAATACCCAGTGCCGTGGATGGGGCCCTGGGCAGCCTTAATTTCTGGAGGGTAGTCAACCCACAGCAAGATTTGGGGCTAGGTTGGCTTTGAGGTCCCTTCCGATCTAAGCCATTCTGTGGTTCTCTGATATACGAAACATAACTTTGCGTTGCTTGTATCACTGTTCTTTTCCCATCTGATGAAAATGCTTCTGATTGCTGGGTATTCTTTTACAAGGGAGAGCTGCACATCGTTCTGCTGTCAGAGACTGAAGAGCAGTAGTGGGAGCTGCCTGCTGAAAGCCTAACCGTCTGAGAAATGTTAGCGTTGTGATCTGCTCGTTCAGAGTTCCTAGATGAAGAACCTGTTTGGAAAGCTGTGTATAAACAGTGGGTACGTGTATGGTTTTTTTGGTGTTTGGTAACAGAGTACTGATTCTGGGCTACCTGGGAATCTCTGTATTCAGTTGTTTTTCTGTTAGCTGTGGTAAAGCTGGTACTCTTTCAGCAAGAAGCTTTCCTGGGGCATTGCGCATAGTGGGGAGCGCTGCCTTATAAGCTGTCGCAATACTTGCGGACTCTGATTCCCTGCTGGGAGGCCACACCTACCCAAGGCAGGAGTTAACTTTCTTCCTGTCCTTCAATACGCTACTGAAAACGGCAACAGTAATTAAAAAGGAGCGTTTGAGGCTTGCAATGCACTTAAGGCAGTGTTGCAATTTGGTGACACGGCTATCCTGAGAGTACCCAGGCCTCTTAACACCGAGTGCACAGCAGGCGTTGTGGCAGTGCTGAAGCAGCACCCGTCGTTGGTGGCTGCAGCAGTCGAGGCCTTCTACCTGCGGGATCCCGCTGATCTGAGGCCACGTTGCTTTTTTCACATCCTTCCTTCAGATGAGCATGTGATGACCATAATTAAGTGACAAGTTGCAGTAGAGGAATCGCTTACTAAGTTCTGTGGGAAATTACTTAACGCCTTACACTTTTTTTAAATATATATCTTATTGGCATAAGTACTGTTTTGCATTTTTAATGTATTACGTTGAATGAAGTTCACGTTTATTTAGAGATGATGGGAACCGGAATATTTTTTGTGAAGTGTGAAAAGTGACTCATTTTAGGCAAACATATGTATCTGAAATACTACCTCAAATAAGGTCAGTAATGTTGGTGATTTTAAAACCAAGTTTGGACAGAACTGCTGGAAAGTTGATGCCCATACAGAGCACGGTTACACTGCAGTGTGTGTTTTTTCTCTTGCTTTGGCCTTTTCAGGTTACATTCACCAAGTGTTTGTACGCACGGCTTGTGCAGCAGAAGTTTGCCCCAGGCAGGAGCAACGGATACACGCTGCTCCTTTTGTCCCACCTTCAGTACAAAGCCCATGAGTTGGGCGTGAAGCTGGTGATTACTTCCTATTGATTTTTTTTTGTACTTAGTTTAGTTTGGGGTTTGGTCTGAGATGTGACTCTTTGCTTGTAGATGGCCTGCTTTTACAGAGTAGCTGAGCAAGTTGTCAGTTCTGATTTTTCTGCAAATGCAGTATTGTGGGGAGCTACTTACAGAATAGAGTACTCCTGTGCTTCCACCTCTCGAAACCATTCCAGTCAGGGTTGGAGTTTCAAGGTTGGTACAGCAAATGGCTGTATCCTGCCCATCAAATTTGGCATGAAGCATGTAGAACTTGCTACAGTGTGTCTTTGCAGCACAGAGTAAATGTAGGCGACATTTGAGATAGGAACAGCATGGGACTTGTTTGCTGGAAGTGCAGAAGGCCCAGTGTGCTCTTGGTCTCTGCTCCAAGTAGAAACACAGCCGCATCTGAGAGCAAGTTTTCTTTTCTGAAATTGCCTGCCCTGAAGCTTGTGTCTCGGTGCAGCATGTTTGTATAGGCTACGTGGCTTAGCAGTTCATCACAGAATACTAATACAGTTACAGTATTAGTGCTTACATGACCAGCAGTTGGCGAGCTATAGGTCTCTCCTGTGACGTGCTTTTCAGTTACTTTCTCTGTAGACAGACTTTGTATGTCAGGTTGTGGTGTCTTTGGAATTGGAATCAGACAAAATATTTGGAAGTTGGAATCTCTCTTCCTGCAGCGGTAATAAACCATTTTGGTCTTGCAATCGGCTTTGGTCTCTCTTTCCCGTATGGCAGAACTGGATGCTCAGTGATAGGGAATTCTTGATGTAGCCATTTAGAGCTGTGCTTAAATTTCTCACGTATTGAGAGTATCTTGTTGCATCTCTTATACAGGCTTGTGGCTTTGAAATTTCGTGCTCTAAATGCAGTAAAGCATATCCTGATCGTTGAAGAGAAACGCGTTCAGAGGTCCCCTGTGGGAGGGAGACTTCAGTAGCCTGAAGGGAAAAGATTATTTTAAGGTGAAGTATTGTCTGCATGTGTTTTGTACGCATTCCAGGAAAAAAAAAAAACAAAGCATCATTTAGCTCTTGAACTTGTGTAAGTATTTCTAGCAGGACACAAAATCTAATGCTTCCACCTATGGAAAAAATCCATGAATATGTTCAAAGGAGGTGCGTGTGGTTTATTCGCCTTCAGAATTCATCTATTTACTTTGGATTTTAGAGAGGAAAAAGTGGGAAGAAAAGGTTTTGATTATTTATTTGAGGTTTGCAGATGGTAAAACTGGGAAATACCATTGGAATGGTTAGGTTAATATCTCCCAGTTATTGGAAGAGGGGAGCTTTCTTATAGCATCACAATACCGCTTCAGAGAGTAATTCCCAAGCATCACGTGACTTATTCACGATATGTATACAGCTGTGATTTCAGTCTCCACAGCCCTGCTGTGGGAATTACCATATTCACTTAGGTTGTTTTTAATGTAGACTATATGATACTGCAGCAGAATATCTTTATATCTGACTGAAAGCACTTCAGGCCCATTTCCTGTATTGTTCTCCAAGTACGAATGGCGAAGCGCTATATAACTTCATTTTTCTCAGCAAGAAATGTCAGTTTGAATAGCAGTCATTATGAAATATGCTGTGAAAGACAAGCGGAGGAAGAATTGCTTACATTCCTGCTTGTGTGTTGAATAGGGAGAAATGGAAGGCTATGTGAAGTACTTGTTTGTTGCGTATGGTAGAACGTTACTTCCAACAATCCGTTAATGTCAGAAAGGTAAGAGCTACATGTAATCAGTGAATACATAATAGCTGCAAGTACTTCAACTAAGTTTGTTTGTTTTACTTAAGACTTTCTCAAAAAAAGCTAGAACCCTTTCTGCTTTGTGTGCTTAATATAGATGCTGTGCCTTCTGCATATGAGTATTAATTCCTCTACTACGCTATCTGTAAAAGTTAAGGCTTTACTAAGTATTTAGCTTGGTTCTCTAAAGTATAGAGATATTCTAAGTGAGTTAAGAGGTGTCTGAAAGGTATTACTTATTTGGTTGATTGGCTGCGGAAATTGTTTAAGCTTCACTGAGTAGCGATCCCAGTGAATAACGAGTAGTAATCTGTCTCCTTTACTTGGAGCTGTCTCTGACTATCTCCAGAAGATCCAATCCAAAAAAAAAAAGCCATTACAAAAAATATCTGAGCATTCGCCAGTTCAAAATACCTTGACTGCTAGTTGCTTGAAGTTCCAGCGTGCACCGTTTGGAATCTGTTTATCTGAATGTTTACCAAGACAAAATAAGTATTGAAAGCAAAGGAAGCGGGAGAGAAATATGCTTTGGAGACACCAACAAGGAATGTCACTAATTTACCCTCTTATTTTGGTTAATACTGTGTAGTGTTCTGGTAGTTCCTCACAATTTACTTGTCTCGTTACTTATTTGCATAGAAGGAATAATGTGGAATTTCAGTGAAAATGTGTGTGGGGTGTCAGGTAGTGTTGGCATGGTAATGCAAACAAAAATCCACTTCAGGAAAGTGAAGACTCTTAACTCTGAAGTGAGTCCCAGCGATGAAATCTTGACACTGCTATGGCCAACGTTTGACATGAAGGAGTTTGAGAGAAGCTGCTTGTCTTCCCCCAGAGGATGGTGAGCAGGATGATGCACTTTTCCCATCACAGTTATTTGTGGTGAAAGAGGAGCAACTGTATGGTCTCTTTGCCTACTCCTGTCGTGTCCTGTGGCTGTTAAGAGTTGTTACTCGTGGGCAGTCATTTCTGGTTGACACAACCTATTCCCTTATATAAGACACTAAGTCTGGACTTCTTAATTGGTAAGATGTGCAATCTAGTTTCTAATTTTGATAGCAGTAGGTCAGGAGCACCATGCACATGTACACCAGATCAAGTACTTTGCGTTCACTGTCTGTCAGACGGAAAGTTTTGAGACACATAAAACCAATTCCCTGATAATACAAAGCTTTACTACTTTGTGGTCCATGCTGATGGTGGCAGTAGTCTTGGTTTGTATATGATTTCTGTTAACGAAACTTTCTTAGAACTTACTACAGGCAAGTTGTGTTAAAGCAACTATATCCGGCCATGCATCTGAAGAGGAAGGTGCTGAGTTGACACCAGTTGATGTTGGATACAAACCTAGTAACTAACCTGCTCGAATCTCATAGAGCTCAGGCTGGATTGGCAGGACACTCCTAACACTTTACAGAGTATGGGCACGTATTTACCTGAAATTAGATAGTATTGATTCTAGTAAAGATGTAACAGAATAAGAGGCTGTCTCAATTCAGGAGACGTGGCTGATTGGGAAAAGAGACAGAAGGATTAGCACCATTTAGGAGAAGAGATGAGGTCTGAATTTAAACCATTTTATATATGTGTTAAGTATGGATTTAAAGGCATAAAGTGAATGCTGTCTATGTGCGTACTGTCTTAGGCAAGTAGTATGTTTTCAGAAAACTGCAAAATGATGTTGTGGCTTGAATGAAACTTGTTACAAAACTATTTTTTTAAAGCTGACATTCCAATTTGCTGTATTTCCAAAATATCCTTTACCCATAGCAATGTGCTGTCAATATCTGGAAAACTTTGCTGCATTCACGGGGAGACAGGAATACCATGCAGGAGTGTTCTCTTGCGTGGATTTGGCTGCTGATTCAATGTTTATCACACATTAAACTGTTTTTCTGAAAATGCTGTACTGTAAAAACTTTGGATAATTGTTGTAAGAATGCTTTTTACTAATCAGGAGTATTTGAGTAATCTGATAGAATATGCAAATATTGCTATAATACTGAATTCATTTAAAATAAAAAACAGAAGTACAACTTGATTGCTGGAGCTGCTTTTTTTTTTTTTTTGCCTTTGAAAATATGCATAACTTCTGTACCAAAGTGTTGGAAGTTCTTGGCGTTAAAGCACTTTCACTGTGGAGGCTTTTTTTTTTTTTTTTGGATTCCATTATGACCGATTGGGTAACAGTAGTAGATGAGCTCAGTCTGAACTGTTTGGTTTTGTTGTTTCCAGAAAATATGACCTGGAGGTGCTTTCACATGGAATGAACAATCTACTCTGGATACAAAGACTTCGTTTTAACCAGGTAAATATGGAAGAAAATATATAGCAATTCTTGATCTGTAGAGAGCAAGAAGGCAGATCTGCTGGATTCATTGGACTTTTCCATATCTTTTCTATTTTTCCTTCCATGCAACTAGTCAAATGTCTGAGCAGGCAGAAGATAAGCTCGGTGGCTGAGCTTCTGTTGCTGGTGAGCTTTTTTGGAACATACTCAGGAACACAATGGCAGGTATCATTACCTAACTGCTGTGCCAACAAAGTTTGCAATAAATTACAAAAACTTTTCTGAAAGTAATACACTGCCATCGGTCCACTGAAATTCAAGAGCCCGTCACAACTTACATCGAATGCTTGCTGACTTTTCAACTACTCCGTACTATGGTGGTTTTCACAAGTTTTTTTTTTTCTATTTCTTGTTGGTTTGGTTGCTTTTCTACTGTTTGTTGGGTTGGGCCTCTCTGTTTTGTAAATGAGGAATATCTTGTAAGATGTTTGAGTACAAATGAAAAACGTGGAGACTATATGTGAATGAAATGAGTGTGAACAAGGAGTGCAGTGGCTGTGACGTCTCTGTATTTGGCATCTGTTGATGTTGTGTAAGAATGAGGTGCTACAATGATGCTACTGAAGTTTGAGGAGTCTGGATTGCAGAGTGGTGAGGTGCAATGGGGGTTAGACAAACCTATGCTGAAATCCAGAAACTGAGAAACAATTCTTGCATCTAGCAGGTAAGGATAACCAGCAGTTAGTGCTGGAAAACAGACCTTCTTCGACAGTAGAAAGGATTTACGTTTTAATAGGCAGCATAATTAAGGAAGCTAGCTAACATTTTCCATTGAGTTGTTAGATAAACTTAAATATTTTCACAAATGTGCTTGGACTTGAGAGTTTGAGTTGCCCATGGCCTGCATCGTACAGGTCAAAAAATGTCAGGACTCTTCAAAAGCGTTATCTGAAAAACGTAACCTGAGCAAGTTCAGAACAAAGTGGCTCTTTCGGAGGCACTCCAGCTGATCTTGTTTCTTGGGTAATGAGACTTTTATCAACCAGACTGTGTTACTTCTGTCAGGTGGCATTTACTCCAACTCCATCCATTTGTTTAGCAGCTTCCTGGTGGAGCCCTTCAGTACTACAGATCTACTCACTGGAGAATTTGCCATCTAAGAATCAGCACTTGCACGCTGCCTCTTGCACTGCTCTGAAGTAGCGCACGAGGAGTTTCTGCTTTTAATTTTGCAAGAGAATTTTCAGCAAAGGAATCCTGATGGAATTAATTAGGGAAGACAAGTGCAGCATGTTTCCCTTTCAACGGCTTTCTCAATCAAATGGAATTATGAATATTATGAACTAGTACTTTGTTCCAACTAACTATTCACTTTGCTCACTTGAGCATCCAATGTTTGTACATTGTTTTGCTTATCCCAGGACTTCTAACCCTTCCCAGAAATGCAGTTTTCTTGTTCGTGGCATAATCCCCGGAGCCTGGGTTCTGAATGGAGTGGTTGTTGACTGGTATGCTGCAAGCAAGAAGATGATTAACTGATCTTTCCTCTTCAGTATAACAGATGGAAATCACTCCCATGAGATGCTAGAGATCTTGAACTTGTTTAGATTCTCTGGAACACCTGGATAGTTTGGCAGCTGCCACTTTTTTCCCCTGGTCAGCTCTATGGAGTAGGCGGGAACTGAAGAAAGAGAACCTCTAACTAATCGCTGTTAGCAGGGGTTGTGCAGTTAAGCTCAGAAGTCGGCAGCCCACAGGCCTGCAACGTTGTCAGTGTGAGTTCAGCTCCTTTCTGGTCACTGGGGAGGAGGTGCTGTTCAAGAGGAGCAGTGTTTAAGCGTAGCTAGCTCTGTGCAAATGCAGCTTTGGTGGTGTTGCCTGCTACTTGGAGTCTCTGTGCCTGCAAATTGTTATCAGAATCCTTGTTGTATAAGTAAGCAGATGGCAGCCTCCCCTTTTGCCGTGAGGGATTGCCACCCTGCGTAGGACTTTTCTCCTTTTCTTTCCTTGTAAAATAAGAATAACAATTACCTCCAGAACAAGCATTACTTGCAATAGCGGACAAGCAATTTTTACGAATATTTGCACAGCTCCTGCTGCAGCTATTTATGTACCTGCTGCAGCTATTTATGTAACTTGAGAAACTGGAGTTCATTTTCAATAACAGCAGGAGTCAGAGCAGGCCCTTTGTACCACCTCAGGGTCCCGTGGGATGCTGCAGAGGCTGCAGCAACATCTGCTCCTCCCCCTTGGCATTTCTTTCTTGGAACGGAACGCAAGTGCATCTGTTCTGGCGGGTCTGAGATGAAAATGTATCTCTTCCTCCAACTTTATTTTATTCCTCTACAAAAATACCATTGTGGAGGATTGTTGTTTTTCTTGGGGTAAACAAGCAGATACAAAGCTGCTTAAAAAAAAAAATCAGTGAACTGCTCAAGAATATGAAGAATCAGGAGCATGAAGGAAGCTTTGGTTGATGGTTGATGTGCGTAGAGTGTGCTCTCAGCCACCGTCAAGATTACTGCCTTGTATGGATGGGTGAGATTTCCTATTATGGATTCCAGGTGCTGATGATAATAAACTCAATAGCAAAACCATAGTTGCCGTTGTGGTTTCAGCTTATCTTTTGTATGTAATCATACAGTAAAATATAGATGAGCTGTTCTGTTGAGGTAAGACAGAAACCATAAACAGGTGTAGGAATACATGCTGGCTGTGCTTCCAGGCTAGGAAACTGTCCTGTGACATGCAGTGTTGTGGATTCAGGTGCCAGGCTGAAATATTTCCCGGACAGGTGTTTTTGTTAGGGTAAAAGGAGGAATGAAAACCAAGGATGGCAGCTGTGCTAATCTAAGTTAGCATAGCCCTGATGTTTTTAACTTGGTGAAGGTTATTAACTGTACCTGCAGTTATAAGGACATTATAGTTATAGGGCTGATGAAGGATTAAATGTTCAATGAAACGATGCCCCTTTGACTGTTAATACTGATGGCTGAGAATTTAAGAGATGACGCAGTTTTATTGCTGCTCTCTGCCGTCGGTCTTTCCTGTCACTTTCTTACGGTTTATTTTTCTGCAGTAGCACTTGCTTTGACGCTCCTAGTTTGGTTGTGAAGTGGGATATGATTTGGCTGTGGAATTCTGCAGGCTGCGTACTGACAACATCCATGTTTAACTATCATATTTCCTGCAGATCGCTGCTGCAAACCTCTTGTGACTGGAGGCGTATGTAGATTCACTCATAAAACCTCTCTAGGTTTTTGTAGCTCAGACAGACCAGTGAGGCTGAATTTGTGTTTGCTCTTTGCTTTTGCTGTGTTCCTGTGACACAAATAACCATCAGCTTCTCTTAGATAAAGCTGCAAAACTGCTCTTGTCCTGGTCTGATGCGCGTTTACTTAGCATCGTGTTGCATGAATGACATCTGGCAGGTGTTTTTACCCTCGCACAGCTGCTTGCCATCTGTTAGTAAGCCAAGGTGAATATGTTCTAAATGGCAGCTGCAGGCTGGGCTGCCGGTTTCATTTCAGCAGTGCTTCCCTGTGAATGCCACAATATAAATAACTGGGGAGGGATGCCAAGAGCACGGGTTAAGGAATTTTTAAAAAGTGGTATCAAATGTGAAGCCCTTTAAAAACCCGTTACACTCTGAATACATACAGAGCTGCAGCTCTTATTGCTGTCCTAAAGTCTGTCGGTGTCAGCCTCAGCCTGGGCAGCCCATCAGCTCGCATCACCCCACAGGGACGTCCTGCCAAGTCAGCTGTGTATCAGCAATGCGGAGGGGACAGTTCTGAAGGAGCTGATGTTGGTTCTTTCAGTTGGAGCCTGCTGCCTGCCTGCCTGACAGAGTAAAAAGCATCATTTGCTAAGTAGTAAGCCAGTATTTCGCAGCAAACAGAGGTCAGTTTTTTCCGATGTCAAATTCTGGTCATGCTGCAGCTGGTTTGATGGATATATACTGTGAAGTAGAAGAACAGTTGCATACTCACAGAGTTCAAGTTGCTGCACAAGTCCCACAGCCGTTCCTTTGCTCCTTCAGGTATATTACCTTTTGCCCCTTTTTCTTCTTAGTTCTCTTTCTAGCGCAGAGAGCAGATCCTGTGCGGATATTCAGAAAGCACTGAGCACACCAAACTGAGTTTGTAATCTGGAAGCAAGCCTGGGTCATGTTATGGAAGTGCATGCAGCGAGGTATGGAGGTTAAGAAGAATGCGGAAGGGGCGTAAGAAGCACAAATATCCTTCGGGCTGGGGTCTAACTCTACAGTGTTCTCATTGCAGGTAAGAGGAAGAAAGGAGTGGAGCTGAAAGTGGAAGTGGCACGTTCCAGAGATGAGAGAGGAAGAGAAAAATGGAGCATTAAAATGATGGGAGAGAAAACGGGAGCAACCGCCACAAAGAGGCCGAGAGGCACATTTCAAAGGAAACTGGAAGCAGGAGAGTTGCAGCTCAGTTGTGCGTGAGTTCATCTAAAGGTTTGGCTGGGCTGGAGGGGAGGCACCAATAATGCTCCAATCTGTACCGACTTTTTGTCCTGTTCCCCCTTCAAGTATCTGTACTAATCGCTTAGCAATCTTGACATTTGAATTCTGGCCAAGTAAGCAGGAAGGACTGAGACTAAAAAAGCAGCAGATCCTTCCGTCTGCCTTCTCTGCTTTTCTTTCCCTAAATCTTTGTCACTCTCCCCGCAAACACGATACCATTTCACCAGTAAAGCAAGACCAGTTCTCTAAGCAAGCTAGACTTCTGGCACAGGGTGAGAGACGCGTCTTTCGGTAATATATCACCTTTCGGTTTTTTGGGTTCTAATATGCTCATATATAGGCTTTGCTCTTCCACTCTCTACCACCAGGTAGCTCTGTTCTCTCTTCCTTAGGATGGAAGTGTCATGTTCTGTATAGCAGCGAAAACGGTGTCTCCAGAAGTAGTTTCAGTTACTCTCGTATATCATCGAAGGAGGAGTATGCTTATCATTTGGGGCAAAAAAAGATTCATATGAAACTGGAAGACATAAAGGTAAGGGAAATGGAAGAAGGGGAGAGCATACAGGCATTGCCTTTCTATTGTTTCTTTGATAGTCAATCCAGATTGATATACAGGTGAACACTAAAAGACCTCACTCCCTTAACGTTTTTTCTGAAAAAATGATGGGTTCAAATATCCTTCACAACCTCTAGATGTATAAAATGTAGAAAAGAGGGTCATAGCTGCACTGGGCTCATTGTTCTGTTGCTTACTGGGCAACACCGGCAGCAGATGACAAAGTTTTGTGCTTTGGGACAAATAATTTTATTGTACGTTTACTACAAGTTGATGGATCTCAAAGGTGATCCACTGTGCAGGGAGTTGTCTGAGAATGATCAGTTCAGAAATGTGTAGGGTGCTGTATCCAAATGTAGGACTGCCATCAGGTTGCACCTGCTGTACGACAGATTTCAGCTGTGGAAGCTTTCATGTCAAGAGTTAATAATCCTGCTAGAGGTATAGGCTTGATGAAATCATAGCACCTGAGTTGACTGGGAAGTCTGCTGCTTAACCCACTCGTTGATCAATTTGTGAGCAATGGCCTGTTTGGGAGGGAACCAGGGTAAAAACCTTCCATTGTCTTGCTTTGCAGAGTTGGGTTCTCGCTTGAGACCCTCCATGATTTCCTCCAGGCCAAACCAGCGGGCTTCCTCCAGCTCCAGGCTGTTCATACTGATCTGGAAAGAATTAGGGGAGTACCAGTTTCTTAAATCAGCTTTAAATGCGGGCGGCGGCCCCTCGTTCTTGAGGGGTTCAAAGATCCTGTGCTAGAATCATGCTAGAATCCCTGGAGTGATTAATCTACGCTGGAACTAATTGTTGATGCCAGCACAGGAGAGGACATGACTGCCCACTGGTGTTTCCTTAGGGAAGCCACGAGTCGGTTAGCCCTGTTCCATTGTGGCATTGGTCTGCAAAGTACTAGTGTCTGATCGCAGTAATTAATGTAGCAGAAGCTGCATGCTCTACAGCGGATAATCTTTTGAATATTAGAAGGTAACTGCTCTGCAAAGTTAAGAGGAAAAAAATGTAGAGGCGTTGTGCCCTGGGCTTGTACGTTCAGTGACCTGTGTAAAACTTTGCATGTTACAACAGAAGCAATCCTTATTTTCCAGTCTCTTTTTCACTTGTAGGAAGCTAGCTGAAAAGAGCATTTAGGCAGGAGCTGATGCTATCCAAGCTAAAGTCTTTGGACCAAAAAATATTCTGCTATGTAAGGCTGGCATTGAAATGCCTTGGAGGAACACGAGTCCACTCACCTCTAACTGCTGTCTCCTCACCAATGCATGACAAGCTATCATTAAGCAGCTGCTGGGGAAGGGCCAGTGCTGGGATGCTGAGTACCAGAGCGACTCCACCTCCAGGCCAACCTCTTCTGCCACTTCTCGCCGGGCTGCCTCCTCCACGGCTTCGCCTAGAAGCAACCATATTTGAGTAAGGGCAGGCTGACATCAGGGCAGTAAACCATGGCAAGAAAATGTAGGTACACTCATTTCTGAGGTATTCCAGCCCTGACTGCTCAAGCGTGAGCAGGAGCTCTGGCTGTGCTGACCTGGGAATGCTTATTCACTGTTTATTCACTGAATTGAGCATCTTGCTGCCAGTGCTTGCCTCCCTTAACCAAAACCATCAGAGACACTTTTGGTTTTATCTGTATGCAGTCAGTGGACAGAATGTGGGGCTACCCCTCTTTGTTTCCCTTTTTAAGCCACTTTCCCTCCTGTAATAAGAGGTCTGTAGTTTTGGGGTTTTTTTGAGCCAGATGGTATGAGATATAAGTCAGACTAAGAAGTATCTGGGGGTGCACAAAACAGACCAAGAAGTATCTGGGTGTTCTATTCTGGCAAGCCTTACACCTAAATTTACTATCGGGGACTACAGTGACTGATACACACTCATAACTCACCCATTCTCTTCACATATATATTATTTTGAACCCTGTCTGAATAACGATGCTGATCCAATCCTTGTTTTTGTGGTATCAACCACATGTCATTCATCTTTTGTGAGAAGGCTCTTGGTTGATGTCCCACAGCTCTGCACATCTGAGGGCACCGTGCTGGACGAGAGGCCGCCTTACCTACGTCACAGAAGCCAGACAGAGCGGTGTACATCCCCTGAGGAAACGAGGCCTGTCGTGCGAGGAGGCAGCGGCTGCCGTCAGACACCAAGATGATAACTACTGGAGACATCTAGAAAATGCACCCAAGAGCAAAGGAAGGAGTTCAGACCAAACAAGTAAGTGAAAGTGGGGACTCTTCCTAGCCGGCAGGGGGTCCACACCGTCTGTGTGGCCGAGCAGTGACCCTGTGCTTACTTGTGCTGCCCAGGTGCTTACCTGTGGGTAATAAGTTATTCCACTGGCGTGGCACACGCGCTTGCTGCCAGCTACGTTTTTCTGAGTTGGCTGCCCAGTTTTGCTACAGTACTGGTGGGAATCGTGCCACCGGAGAAGGGCCTGGGCCTACGAAGAAGGAAATACAGGTCTACTGACACCCAGAGCCAGACAATTCAGAGCAGTCTCCCCAAGTGATGCTTTGCTGTTTTCTTCCCAGCGTGCTGTTATGGGCATGAACTCTGATTACATTTGGAAGCCTCTATAATGTAAATGAAATATGGGCACTGTTTTGATGAAGGGAGTCTTCTGTAATTGGTGTTCTATGTTTACTGCTCTAGCATCCAGATTTCATCATTTTATGGGGAAGTGGAGGAAGAGTTGTTCCATATTGGGACATAATGGGCGTACTAATGAGAACTGAACTATGCCAAGGAGATGCCAGCCCCATATACCTTTAGGGGAAAAATAACCCACACATCATAAACATTACAGAGCAGGAAAAACAAAACAAACAAAAAAAAACAATTATTTCTGCTTCTCTGTTTGGACACCTAATTTTCACACGCGAGTCTTTCCTTAGGTCTTCCAAACAGGGCGTCTGAAGAGTAACAATTTGTAAGTGTGCAGCTGTAACAGAGCAGCTCTGACAGAAGATCTGTAAGGCCATTCTTGAAATTCAATTTGCCAAGAGGATAATAGAAAAGCTGTGTGTATTAATTGCCAAGGACAAAGTGGGATTGCTGAAACTGCCACTGCTGCTGAGATCAGTATATTTCGTGCTCGGCATGCAGCAGGTTGATGCTAAATGGCAAATGACTGCAATCATTGTTAAGCCACTTGTCTGCTTCTCTTCCTATTGCAGCTAACTTCTGTGACAGCAAATTTGGGAGAAGAGCTGTAATTTATAGCATCCTTGTACCTAGTTGGCTAAAAACTGACAGTAGATACTTCCACAATACATATGAAGTCATAAAACAATGTGGGAGACAAAAATGTTACGAATAATAACTTATTAAGGTTACAAATCCTGCACTGTACCGAGGCCAGCAAAGAAGAATCCTTCTCATCCACTACAAAGAAAGCCTTTCGTAAGTCAGTGAACGATCCCTTGAGCTCAGCCTCAATGACTGATTTTTCCAAGGCTCCTGCTTAAAAAACAACAAATCTGTGATTTCATGAACTGCAGTTCTTATCCCAACTTTACACCCTTCATTGTTCCGGTATACAATTTCTGGAAGTTCCCATGGAAGTGACATCACTTCAGTGGTACGCATTTCCAAACGTAAAGTGACCTGCAAACAGCCCACCTTTACAAATGCGCCCAGAGGAACCACAGCGCAGCTGAGCTACACTTTGGTGGCTCAATCACTGCGCTCACAGCAGCTCCTGCAGAGGATCGACTGATTCCTCTTGGCAGTAAGTAATCATCCAGCATGGAGAAGGGACGCTGCCTCAGCAGCATCTTCATCTCAGTGCATCAAATGTGATGCCAACACAGATGGAAGAGGAGTCATCCCAACCTAAATCCAGGGCAAAGTGTGGTACGTGCTCATCTGAACAACCGATCAGCACCGACTTCTCTATCCACTGTTCAGTCTCTTTGAATTTCTCCAGGATCCTTTTCATTTCTAAAGAGCAGGAGAAAGGGGAAGGAAAAGCCATAAGACAAGTTAATTTATACGACTATGAAGCTCTTTATGCATTGCCAAGGCTTGAGCAATCTGGGCTCGAGGCAGGGTGTTCATGTAAGAGCACGAGACGAGAAGCGTAGCTTCCTTCCTAGATGTTGGATCTTTAGACCACGTCAAGCTACAGATGCGAAAGTTTTTATGCTTGAGGAACAGCTGTCCGTTCCAATTCTCTCTTATACCAGCTGATACCTTTCTCTTGGTACTTCTCCCTGCTTTAGTGGCAAAATTTGTTGTCTCTTATTCTACCAGCTCTTCAGAAGTTATGGTCCCAAATATTCAAAATCTATAATCTCAAAGCAGCTCAGGTATATTTTGATACCATGTGTATGCGAGGAGCATGGGCTCACGTCAATGTGCTAAGGTTTTAACTCCAAATATTCTTTTTTGATAACAAACAGCATGCTGTATATAACAGGATGTTCTATGTGTGTCTTGATTGATTTTTTTAACCCATGTAAGGTGTTGTTTATTGCAAATGACCCTGTATCATTTGAGCCGCGTGACCTGGGTGACGCCCTGTCTGGACACCTGCTTACCTGCTGCACTGAGCTGTGGTGTCAAATATTTCTTCCCGACTTTCTGCAGGAAGGGTGAGAGATTGTGAAAGATGTAAAAAGTTCCTGAGGTCTGGGCTTGTCTACACAAGCTGTCATCTTCCTTTAGCTTATTCAAGTACCTTCAGTAAGAAAGGAGTTGGAATGATGAATTTGAGATCATGTCAATGTTACATGTGCTATGCTTATTTGGACACATCTATTTCAGACAGCAGACCCAAGACGTAACCCAAGTCTCTCAATCCAAGAGGGCTCTTTTAAAGACATGATTGTTTGTGCGCTCCTTCCAGACTGTCTGAAGTAGTATTCAAATTAAGTGAGTAGCGTCACTTCAAGTCTGCCTGAATTATTTTTTTTGAGTTCTTTAGTGAGCACAGGCATTCGCTTAAAGAGTTTCAGCCTAAGGCAACTCGCTCTTCTCCATAGTGAAGGGAGTGTGGAAATTTTGACCACTCCCACTTACAAAGCACACGCAGGACTCCTGAGTCTCTGCTGAACTGCTACAAAATGAAAGCTGGCATTACATTTTGGGTAGGGCTGCTTGTGACAGTGAATACTAGAGTGCCAAATCCTGGTCTCAGTGCAAACGAGAATTAGATGAGAACTTACCTCATTTTTCTAACGTAGGTGGAATGTGACCTGCAGAAGAGAGCAGATCTTCTATATGCTGCTAGATAAATCGCAGCCATAATCACCATCAATGGGAAGTTGTTTCTGTGTGAAAAGAGAAGCACAGAACATAACACTGTGGCCTTGAAAACGTAAATTTGATTTAAAAGGTGCAATAACCCAATGCATGTGTTTACAGAACGCACAGAATGCTGGCATTTGCTTTCTAAATTGAGTGTGCACAGAAGATCTTAAAGTGCTACAAGATGAGGTTAAATATTTCTCTAAACTCCTGTACCAGTGGGATAAAGAGCAGTGAGAGTGGCTGTTTTCTTGTTTGTTTCCTACGCAGTTGTAATGGCCTTCATCCAACTGAACATCCTATTGCAGCAAGCAGCAGATCTGTGGGAAAGGCACTGATGCCAGAAGGGAATGAAAGACAAAATATCGGTGGTGGAAGAGAATTCCCAGAGCTCAACGAGAGGCAGCAGTTGCAGCTGAACTGGATCATCTCCAGCTGAGAATGGCTTTTGTGCCAAAGGATCCTACCACGTTGTCAGCTCAGGCAATCACAGACTGCCGCCTGAACTCAGCTCCAGAAAACAGTCATCTCAGGCATTCATCTGAAACAAAAATGAGCTGTGATTCATAGTCCTCAGCAATTATGTCGAGTATTTCACTTTCCAACCACAGATCTCAAAGCTCTCTAAGAAGGAAGTTGCATTTCCTTAATCCTGCAGGCTGGGACGTGTAAGCTGCGCCAAGGAAGAGGCAGCGAGTCTTTCCTCTGAGGAAGGTTGGCTCCTGAGCTGGGTGGTGCCTGAGCAGAGGCTCCTCTCCTTGCAGGCAGGCAGTCTCTGCTCAGTGCTGTGGAGGTGTCGCGGTGGCTCCCGACATCTCTGCCCACCCTGCAGGAGGGGGATCGAGACCAGCCACTTCGCAAACGCTTTGCCCACTTACTGTGCTCGGAGCAGAAGGCGTGCTGTCTGCAGCAGCAGGAAACAGCTCCGAAAGGCCGCTGTTGACCTCAGCTGGAAGCACGGCTCCTCCAGCAAGCAGAGCAAACAGCAGCTGTCTGACCACACTGAGTCGCTCTTCCCCCAGCAGGAGCTCTGGGAAATGTAGTTTGGGTACCCTCGGCTCAGTTGGGTGGCTGACAGGATCTGCTCCGGCTTTCCGTCACCTCCTGCAGCTGTGGGGCTGCTCTCCCTGCATGCTTCATTCTGCCAGAATTCCACATACTGTAATTGCCAAGCAGAAGCTATTATGGGAACAATGCTGCTGCAATACGTTGAGCTATTCTGAAAATATTAGTTCCCTTTGTTTAGTTTCTTTTTTTCTTTGCAAGTTTCTGTTTTCTGTGTCAGCAGCGTAAGGGCATTGTCTGAAGTTAAGGATCATGTGTTCCCAAAGAGGAAAATATGCCAACAGCTGCACACATCTGAAGAATGGAGTTGCTGAGTGTTCTAACACCCAGACCTGCAGCTGAGTTTGCAGTGGCCCCGATTAGAAAATGCTCTTTGCCAGGAGAGTTAACAGAACAACAATACGTACTTTTCATGCCTTCGTAACTGAATACGTTTCTCTGGTACTGAAAACGTTACCCTGGGCTGGAACCCATCTGCCTATATTGAGGAGAAAGGGAATTTTATCAACATGTAAATGTTTTCAGCGCCTTTAGCTGTTTGGTGTGATTTCCTAATTGAGAAGTTGTCGTGTAACTCAAGAGCTTGCTTGTAAGACAAAGTAAGTAGAGTAGGCAGGAAAATAATAAGTAGAATATGCAGGGAAATACCACTCCAGTTATTGGCATTGCTTATGAGTTTAGGTGTAATTATGTTATTTGTGAGACTGCTCTGCTTCGGGAAACACGGTCTTATTAACCTACAATGCTAATTGGATTAATGGACAAAACATCTTCCCTTAATAAGATAGAGCACTGCAGTGTAATCTCCAGTGTAAACCCACCCAGCAGTTAAAACAAGCCAGTAGATCTGCTGAGCCAAAACCAGTTGTGGTAGTAATCTTACTAGTTCTTGCTCTTCTGTCTTGCCAGCTGCTCCCAATAAGAGGACACAAGCCCTGGGACTGCTGTCAGCTCACTAGTGCAAAGCAGATGCATTAAGCTAGCAAGCTCACACTGAAAACGTGCGGTCACACACCACAAGGAACCTCTTGCTAAAAAATGCTTCTTTCCTTGGAAAAGGCTGGGGTAAGACAAACCACTTCTTTAAACATAAAGTTAATGAGTAGTCTTTCCCTCTGTCATTATGCTGTAGATACAAACTAACCTATAACTGATGAGGCCGCCCAGGGAGGCAGGTGGTACCCCGGCCCTGCACACACCCAAGGTCAGGCTGGATGTGGTCCCGGTGGAGCAGTGGCTGACCCTGTTCCCTGCAGGGGAGCTGGACCAGATGGCCTTTAAGGGACTGTTCCAACTGTAAGGATTCGATAAAGGCTTGGTTTCATTTTATTACAGCTTCTTCTTGTCAGCAGCCTCACCTTTGGCATTGGCATTACTAGTTAATAAACAGCTGGGTCATGTCCGCCTGAGAAAATCCCGTTAAAAATTAAGAAGTTGAAAGTTAGGAAGCTCTAGCGGCGTTCTGTTTTCAGGAGTAAGTTTGCCACATCTCCAGAAGCTGCTGCTCTACCTCTGCCCACGTGTCCCGGCCTCCCTGGCTGAGGGTTTTCAAGCTGGAGGCCGGCGGGCCGCTTCCTGCCGGCTGCAGGAGCTCTATTTCTGTTGGAAGGCGACCAAGGCGAGAGGAAGGGAGGCTTATTTCTGACGGCTGGTTCCGCCGGAGCCCGGCTCTCTTCCCGCCGCGGCACGGCACCGGCAGCGCGGGCCGCAGCCACGCGGGGACCGCGCTCTTCCCGGAGCAGATCGAGGAGGCCACGCGGCGCGCGGACCCCCGGGCTGCGCCCCGCGCCCACGTGGAGCACCGCCGGCGGCGGCGCCTGCGCACCAGGGCGGCCGCCGCTGTGACCGAGCTCACGTAGCGCGCCGGCCGCCGCCCGCGCCCCGCCCCCGCCGCGCGCGGCCCGGGAGGGCGTGGCCTGCGCGCCTATTAAAGCCGCGGCGGGCGGCACCGCGCGCGCGGAGCGTGACGGCGGCGGGCGGCTCGCGGGGTTCCGTCTGCGGCACGCGGCCCGCCCGCTCCCTCAGGTGAGGCCCGGCCGCGCCGCCTCTCTTACCGCGCCGGGACGGGACGGGCTCCGCGGGGGGTGGGGGCGATACGTGGCAGGCGCCGCGCCGCCGGTGCCCGGCCCTGCCGGCCGTTACGTAACGGGGGGGCGGGAGCGCGGCGCCGGGCTGGGCCGAGGCCCGCAGCGCTGTCCGGGGCGCTGCGCCGGGCGGAGCCTCTCCGCGGGGCCGGGACTGCGGGCGGCGAGGCTGAGAGGCGGCGCCGCTTCGCGACCGCTGCGCCGTGCGAGCGGAGCCTCTGCGCTGTGTGCGGGGCGTGCGGGAACGCGTTGAAACGAGACCGAGTTTATGCGTGGACTCTGTTGGGCGCGAGGATTGCCGATAAAGCCCGTAACGACGCGGTATTTTTGCTGTCACTCGCTTTGTGTGTTTCTGGGTGCCTTCTTCCAGTAGCGTCAAGCAGAGTTGCTGCTCCCCTTGAGAAGAAGGGGCTTTTTCCCTGCACGGGTACCCATTCAGCAGGAAGGAGCTCCAGCTGCTACTGCTTTCCAGCTGTTGATCACTGGGATTTTCGTCGTGAGCGTTCTTAATTCTGTAAACATCTCTGCAGATACTGTGCTGAGGCGTGAATAGGAGGATAGCCTTCTGCCTGTTGTGTCTAATAAGATAAGCGCTCTGCTGCGTTGCCAGAGCTCTTTGTCTTGGCTTGGAAAGCTAAAACAAACGTGCTTTGAAAAGGCTGTCTCCATTCAGTCCTGCTATGCCAGAAACCTACTGGAAACGTGCTTCCATCCCCAGGATACACACTTGTGTGTGGACTTCCCTGCTCTGCAGGATTGAAACTTCAAGCACGGTGCCGATGTTGGCTCTGGAATTCGTTCTCATCTCTTACTGGCAAACAGCTTCTGTCATGCAGGAGTTGGAAGATGAACTTAAGTTCTTAGAGGTGTAGGATCTGCTGCTTTTGATTCTTTTCAAATAGGAGTAGGGACACAAAGTTCTTTACGTGTACTGCAAACCAGCAGAACAGGCAGAAATTCCAGGAGATCAGCAGAAGGCCTTTTGAAAGTGGCACTTAGTGCCTAAGAACTTTGGGAAAGTTCTTTCATTTTGGGTAAGGATTCCAGTCGCAAGTCTCAGGCTGCAGCCCTGTTCAGAGAGGGAACCTTGCTGCAGGGGGCAGCTGCCGCTGCCTGTGCCGCTCTCCTCTGCCCTCAAACTCTTTGACTCTTACGTTAAAGTAGATTGCTTACTACCTGCCTTAAAAAAAGCTATTTTGGGATTAAGTTAGAGCCGTTCCAGAATAATTCCACGCTGAACTCAATGCACAGTTTCTGTTTCTTATCATCAGTTTCTTGCTTTCTGGATCAGGGAGCTTAGGACGGATGGCGAGAACTGCTGTGTAATAGTATTGTTTGCCGGACGCTTTGGTCTTCGGCCACCATCTGTCTTGATTTGGCTGCTCTGAGGCTTTTTCATTGTGTACTTGGTCTTAGTTTTGCTTTTCCTTCTGCTTGCATGGGTGCTCCGTGCATATCCTCTCTGATGCAACCCTGACAACCCTACAAAACTCCTCAGAAAAACCCATCTTGGAGGTCCGTCATTTGAAATGGCATTTGTTGCATGTCCCTACTGTTAGGGGAGTTCCATACCTCACTTGGCAGTATCGCTGCTCTGTTTTACTTGTATCTTCATGCTTGTTTGTTCCTTGCTTTTTTTTTCCCAATCATTTTTTCCCACTCAGTCATGTCTCACAGTTTCAAAGCTAAGCAAACATACATCTTGCAGAAAGTTGGGGAACTCCTGTGTTGAAGCTGTCAGCCTCGCTCCCACTGGAACCGTTTGCTCCGTATGTGGGCAGCAGGCTCCCTCCTCTCCGAGATGCTCATTGCCGTGTTGGTGTGTTCCAGAGCGACGCAGCTGCGGAGGAGAGCCAGACTGACGGCAGTAACAGAGAGCAATTTCATATCGGTTTACTGTATGTCTCTGACAGGAAGAAATTAAGCCTACTTACTTGGCAGTTCATGCGTGTAAGGGATTTCCAGCACCTTTCCTAACTGAGCCTTATTTTCTTTGATTTGGGAACGTGTAGTGATCCTCTAGCAGAAGTTTTGAAAGTCGTGCTACTTAGCAACTGCTGCTAGGGCAGTGAAAGCTGCACGGCTGGCTGCTGCCCTGGGCTCTGCTTCCAGCTCAGGATTCCAGCTGGGAGGGAAGTCATCTTGGGTGGCTGCACATTGCTGCAGGACCTGAGCCCTTGTGAAAGGCAGAAGAGCTGGAGACTGTGAAGAACAAATGGAATTGTAGGTGACCTCTGGATGTCATCCAGCTGAGCCTTCTGTTTGGAGCCGGTTGAGCTTGGAGCTTGGGCTGGGCTACACGTGGGCTTGCCCTGTTTGAAAGTCCTTCAAGAATGGGAAACGAGGTTTCTTTGGGAGCCCCTTCTATGCCAAACTGTTGTCACTGTGACAAACGTTTCTCTTTGTACTTACACAGAGTTTCCCTTGTTGCAATTTGTGACTATTGCCACCAGTTCCTTCACTGTGCTGGTGAAGCTAGAAGCAGGTAAACAAACAGCCAATAAACAAACAGCTCAGTGAATTTTGAGTACTGATAATGTTAGCAAATACTTATCGTGCAGTAAAACTATTTGTGCTTGGTGGTTGATTCACAGCTGTGTTGGCTTGGCTGCCCAGTGAGCGGGAGGCACCCAGCTTTCTGCAGAGCAAAGCAGGAGCTGAGACGTGTGTTTGGACACAGCTTTTTTAAGGAAAGAGCAGCAAAATAATTGTCTTTGAGAGTACTTCTTTCAGATGCGACTTGTTAACTTAAGCAATTACTCAATTGGAGCTCTCTTTAATGGGGCTAGTATCAGCCGCAGGATCTCATACAGATGTTATCAGTATCTCCTGAAAACGACGTACGCATTTCAGGCTGGCTGGAGAGTTGGGTTTCTGCTCGTTGCATTTTGAGCTGCAGTTCTACAAACGCATTGAACCTGTGCTGCTACCAGAAACAACACTGCCTGCCATTATTGTCTTTGGCTGCCAGTTGTGCCTCCCAGCTGCTCTCTCTTGGATGTTGTGCGGCTATACAGTGAGCAGAAGGAGCTGAGCCAGGGTGAAGGAAGGGAGCTACAGGGTTATTTTGTTTTAGACAAATTGGGTTTGGAATAGTTGGATTTAGCTTGGTGCCTGGCTGCCCGTGGTGGGGACAAGCAGGTGAGGAGGAGGGGAGGAATGCTGCTTTTGAGTATTGGTGGGGCTGAGATCTCTGACTTGGCGTGGGCAGAAAGCAGGCCTCCGGCTTTCCCTCTCCAGATTTTACTTTGCAACTCGGTCCAAAGCAAATCCTTTTCTTCCCTAAACGGGCAGAGTGAGCCACTTTGTAATGTTTCTTCTTTTTTTTTTTTTTCCTCCCTAAATTAATCATCTTGCTTTTGGAAGAGCTGTGAAACTATTTCTGTTAGTACCTGCGGTTGTTTTCATTCACCTGAGGAGACAGAATGCCTGAAAGATGAAGCTTTCACATATGGGGAAAAAACCCTCCAACGTTTTGTGAATTCCAGGACAGCATGATGACTTCTAAGATATTCCTTAGTTGAGAGAACGAGCTGTCTCATGAATCCAGTGTAAGGATGTTTCACCTGCTTTGTTTCTTTTGTAGGTACCTGGTGAGGTGACAGCTTTGAGCTACAGCTATGGCATCCAACAAGATGTGGTACACCGTTGCCCTTGGATTTCTGCTGCCTTTTTCTTATGCCCATACGGACTTCTTCACCTCAATTGGTGCGACATATGCTACATAGCTGAAAGAATTTCTTAATGACTGTCATACTGATTCTGCAGTGATGTGTTAATGGAGTGCAAGGCTTTTATTGGTACAGAGTTAAATCCACTTACTAGCTCTTAGGACATGATTGGCTTTTTTCTTGCCTTTGAGAGAAATATCCTTTGAATTCAGTCAGTGCAGTGCAGTCTGATGAGGCTTTGTTTTGTTATATATTCCTATGGGTATTGAATTTCAAACACAGTTTCGGTGTGTCTTGATGCACGCTTATAAAAGCAAGCAAAACAACTGTTGGAGGTACATAATGATACCAGTATGTCAGCGTGCCTTCTTTTGTGTCCCAGCGCTGTGGGATGCAGCTGAAGATGCGACTTGCATCACTTCGTGGTGAACCTGTTCTGCTGCCTGCTTGCAGGAAGGAAAACAGTTGTTAATTAATAACTAAGGTTGTTTGGGTCCTATTGGAGTCATGCCAGAGAGCTTAAAAAATAAATCTGAGGTATTATTGCGTATCACAGATGAAGTCTTTATATATTTAGCTTTGTCATTAGTTGTTCTGTAATATGTATGTTTGGATGGAAGCTTACTCTGTTCCAACCTATTTCCTTTTCCAAATGAATCCTGAATTAGTTCTAATAATAAATATGTGATATTATGTTAATTTCCATGGCAACGAGCTTTGTCCAACATGAGATTTTCTTCCTCAAAAAAAGAAAAGGCAAAAAGCTTTGCTTAAGTACTCCTTCCAGTTTAGCTAGCAGGATGTGGGAGCGTTTTGGGGAAGGAAGAGGAAGAAAACAGAAGAGAAAAAGACTCTTCTGTTTTCAGTTTTTCTTGTTTGTTTTTGTTTCTCCTTGTTTAACCAAAGTGCTCAACTTTTTTTTCTAGGCCATATGACAGACTTAATTAATACAGAGAAAGATCTGGTGATATCACTGAAAGATTACATCAAGGCAGAAGAAAGCAAGCTGGAACAGATCAAAAAGTAAGCAGCTTGTTTGATGACGCTGATAGCTCATAATTTGAGTCTGGCCTTATCTAAAAAATGCTTCCCGAGGCTCATTACACCTGAGGAATTTTGCCTCTGAGGCAAAGATTAAGCTCGAAGTTATTACCGGGGTTTTGTTCCCAGTAATGACTTGTAGTTTTGTTTTATTATCTCCAAGCAGATCGAACAACAAAAATGTGTAAATATAGCTAACAGACAGAAGAACAGTAGTAGTTGCTGTGTATTTCAGAGCATGATGGATCTGTGAACAGATGATGTCACTAAGGAGCGAGGGAGGTTTGCGGAGTCAGAATTACAGCCCCAGAAAGTTGATCTGGGCTCTCATTTGGGAACCTAAGAGCCGCGTGTTTTTTTAGTGCAAGCCTGCGATATGGAAGGCAGTCTTGTGGTGGGGAAGGAATGGGTTTGTCTTAGATCTAGGGGTGTGTGTCTAGGAAAAGAGGTGGATAAAGCCTTGTTGTTGAGTAGCTGTGCACGAAAGCTGCTGGTGTACTGCACTGGCATTGTAGGAAGGAGTTCACTCAACAGCGTCTCAACAAAGAAAAACAAAAAAAAACCACCAGTTTGAGATTTTGGCTGCAGCCAAAGATGATTTAAAAAAAAAAAAAAGATCTTTTTGTTCATTCCAGAAGTGCTTTATATATAGAAAAAAGTTTGCAAGTTGTATTGGGATTTTTATTGTCTGAGTCTGCTGAGTAGCTTGAAATCAGTTTTATAACTTTTACAAGAAACTTTAATGACTGTGTGTCTTCACTCTAGATGGGCAGAGAAATTAGATAAGTTGACAGATACTGCTACGAAAGACCCCGAAGGTTTTTTGGGACATCCTGTAAATGCATTCAAGCTGATGAAACGGCTTAACACAGAGTGGGGCGAGCTGGAGAGCCTGGTTCTGAAGGACATGTCGGATGGTAAGTATGCCAGTAGCAAAAGCAGTGATCACATTATGATTGTACGTCCTTGACTGTCTTTCACAGGTAGTGCTTTGAATTAGGTTTCTAAGTCCGCTTTTGAGATGCTGTCATAAAAAAGTAAGTATTTTGCAGAAGGCCCGCTGTCTTGATGTCAGCGTGCTATTACTGGAGTTTTACACAAATTTTAGAAAAACTGATGTATAAGCAGAGCCTCTCTTTGGAGGCTTTAAATTGTGCAAGGTGTCAGGGCTAGCTTCGTGTACTCACCTGTCTTTCACAACATTGCATCTAAAAGTTTGACAGCTCCATTGAAAAGAAAAAAGGGGAAAATACCTCTTCAGAACGTGGAGAACTTGTGCTTGAGTGCCGTCGCTACTGATGTGCTCAGTGCCCTTAAGGCATAGTGGTGTGAAACCTGAATACTGGCAGAGTCCGAGCATTTGGGAAAGAGATCTGAAGGAGTTTAGTAAATGATTGGCTGCCTTGCTTCCTGTACCAGAGTAGAAACTCTTCAGTAGAGAAATGGACGTATCAGTTGATTGTGAAATAGATTTCGAGTAAAAAGGAAGCTGGGCTGATAATATTTGACCTGTGGGAATCTATCTCAACAAGTAGTTGATGTTAGGTGTAGGTTTGTAGTAGAAAACGACAAGGGGAGCTGTCAGAAAAGACCCAGTGTTAGTCACTGATAAGAAGAACCATCTCATTGGCCCTGTACTTGGAGTGGGAACATTGTAAGACTCGTGCTTTGGGATGTTGAGACAAAAGAGTTTGTCTGGTAGAAAAGTTACTTCCTGACAACGTCAGTGGCTGTTTGTTTGTTGAGACTTGGGTCCTCATGGCTGACTTTGCTGATGCCATTCCTTCTGGCGGCTCTGTGGAATTCTGTTCCCCTCCTCAGTACAAACAGCCTGTGAATCTCCTGACTGTAGAAGCAGAAGGGGAAAAATGGGCAGTCCTCCCACTGAAAAGAAGATTACAGCAGCAGTTTGGTGCTGAACACGGGGCTCGAAGGGTTGAGATAACAGCAGATTTGTCTGGGGTGCTGCAGTAGTTTAATAATTACTGGTCACAATGTTAATTTTTTCCCTATTTGTGGAGCTCTTTGAGAGAATTCTTGTGGAACTATATTGTATAGCACCTTGCTTGCTGCTTATTTTCCCTGTTGTTCGTCATCTCTGGGGGTTGGATTAAGGTTTTTATTTTGCTGTGCTGTGTGTGGCCTTGGTTTATATTGTGATAAAAAAAGCCGCTGAAAAACTGCTGTTTTGTATGCATTTGGCATTGCAGTCATCCTTGGGCTTTGGAACCCATATTGTTGATACTGTCGGTAATTACACCCTGCTTTGTCTCCTCGGGGAGCCTGGCTTTGGAGGAGATAGGGAAGACGCTTTCCAGCAGTTCCTCAGCATCCTGTTCTCTTTTCCTTCTCTCTCTAGAGCTCAAGAGCTAGTTGCAACAGCTCTTGAGAATTTTGAATATCCGTGGGATGTTCAGGCCAGAGACTCCTAGTGCTACATGTCGTGTCTCAGGTTATGTTTAAGATTAAACAATTATTGTAGAGTATCACGCAGAGATCTGCCCTAAGGCAGGACAGATCTGAGTGGCAGGGAGTGTGGGCTGGTGTGGGCAGGTGCCCAGAGTGGTGGGCACCCTCAGTATTTGGAACTTCACCTCTGAACAGCTGTAGAATCCTGAAAAAAATAGTAAAACGTTTGGAAAAGATCTGCTGTCACCCTGGTGATCCTAAAGAGGCACAGATCACTGCAGCGTGCTGGGGCCTGGCCTATGCTATGTGCTGTATGTAACATCTTTTTTTTTTTATTTTTTGCTGTGTTACGGCATAAATAGTTTCTGAGTGAAGCCTCAGGTGTACTTCTTTTGAAACAAATTTGCAGTAATGGCCTTTCCTGAAACGTTGGCTTTCCCTGGAATAGGGAGTCATTCATTTAATGCGCTGAGTTGGTACAGTTCTTGTGACAAAGAAGGCCAAGTCTTTTCCTGTTCTTCCAGGCTTCATCTCCAACATGACGATCCAGCGGCAGTTCTTTCCGAACGATGAAGATCAGACTGGTGCAGCAAAAGCCCTCTTGCGGCTTCAAGACACGTATAATTTGGATACAGACACCCTCTCAAGAGGGAATCTTCCAGGTAAGGGTCACAGGTGTTACCTGCAGTAACGCTGGGAACTTCTACTAAATGTCCAGATTACAAATCCTTTCACAGTGTTCCGCCTTGTTTAGCTGTGTTGTGTGAAGGTATCAGTACCAGTCTCCTCGTACTAGAGCTTGAAGATTTCCTTTTAGTTAAGTCATGTGTCTTTCTTCTAGTGGTGGTAAGAAAATATAGTCTTAATAGGTTTTAATAAAAAGAATCAAGATGCTGCAATCAGTATTTTCCTCGTGATGAAAAAGTTGTCTTTGAACTTCAGCTTCACGGAGTGTGTAAACTGAAAAAACAAAGGGAGAGACCATTATCACAGGCATAGAAACGAACGTGAGCTTGTGTGGCACTATGCAAGAGGAGCAGGTTTATATGCAGAAGACGTGCTTCTTTGTCAGAAGGCTCTTCTCTGCTAGTTTTTTGTCTGGTTTCCTCTGCTCAAAGCCAGTACTGTGCCAGCTGGCAAAAAATCAACTTTGCACAATCCATCTGTGTTTTTGGAAGCGCTCATTGTGGTCAGATGTCTAATAAAATTAAGGCTAATTGGCTTTATATGTTATGCTGTATAACCTTGCTTTTGGGTTTCGCTCAAGACTGTCTCAAAGAGCTGCAGATTCATTCTACTACAATAGGCTGTTAATTATTCTTTTCCTAAAACAGCACAGAAATAGAAGACAAAGTGCTCTGGATGAACTGCATTTTATTGCTTCTTTTGAAGCAATAAGCTGTCCAGACTGTGCACGATCAAGTGTTACTGCAGAACCCATAAGCTCTAGAGTATAAAAGAGAATAAGTTGTTTTTTTGGCCTTCAGAGCTACGGAGAGGAACGTGCCACGTGCTCACTTGTTTGTGCTCTTTGTCTCCTTTCCCAGGGAGTTTCCATTTGTGAGGTGGGCAAGTTTGGATCAGAACTGCTTTTGTGTTGCTTGTTGATTTTCTTCCTGCATCACTGGCTGTGCTGTTTCTTCACACCGGTTAACAGCCATATTTGATGATTGTTGTTTTCAGCACTCTTTTAGGTTGCCTTTTCACATTTGGATGTTATGTTGCTCCTAAATGTACCAGAGTACGGCCCTGCAAGCTGTTACTCCTTCCAGAGGATCTCTTTGTGCCTGTCTGAGAGCACTCAGCCCACCTCCATACTGCGTCCCCTAAGCTTTGCACTGCCTTAGAGCTTACGGGTGGCTTCAGTTCAGAAGCCTGAAATCATTGGCCATCCCAGGCCCACACCCACAGGGTGTTAGTATCTGCAGGATATTCCTTCTTGTGGACTGTCTCTTCAGTTCTTTAATTTCTTAAGGCACGTCTTCAAGGGCATTCCCCTGTTGGAACGCAGCAGTGGGAGCTGCTGGGAGAAATCCAGGATGTATTGAGATGTAATCGGGAGTTTAGTATAGCTGTAAAGCTGACGGGTCCTGGGCAAGAAGAAAAGCTTCAATCTGTGTCTTAGTTTCCTTTCTTACTTTATCTCAAATGCTTTCTTACCACAAAAAGAAATGTGGTTTTTCCATGGGTCTTCATTTACAGCAGCAAAAATAGGAATCTGTCATTTACTTACTACTACTTTACTCTTCCAGAGGTCCCTTCAGATGTTTCTAAAATAGACTGATTTCAGAAATCTCAAGTAGCTGGGAATTCACGGGCATTTTCTTTTTGTCCTTTGCTAAGCTGTTGCTGACACAAGATGTGCTTCAGTAACATTTTGAAGAAATAACACAGTATCTTTGAAAACAGATTTCCGGAGCTTGTTCCTTAGCTTACTTTTGCTCAAAGAGTCCTGTGTTTTGAGGAAGGAGGGTTTCTTTTCTTTTCTACAAATTGTAGAGGCACTTAGCTAGTTTCTGGTATTCTGGCAACGGCAAACTGCACGTAACCACTTCTATCTTCTGCTAAGGGTTTGCAGGTTTTAAATACTTAAACTGGATGTTCAACAAATAGCCACTGCACAGTGGAGATGTTAAAGACCACAACAGCAACAGAAATAAATGGTTCTCTGAAGAACAGGAAGTAGCTGAATGTGGCTCTGAGGAGTGATCCAGTACAGTGTTCTGTGTAAAATCTTTGTTTTGTTTTGTTTCAAATACAGGTGTAAAGCACAAATCCTTTTTAACAGCTGAAGATTGCTTTGAGCTAGGAAAGATTGCATACACAGAGGCTGATTACTATCACACTGAGCTCTGGATGGAGCAAGCTCTGAAACAGCTGGATGAGGGAGAAGTGTCTTCTGCAGATAAAGTCTATATTCTGGACTACCTGAGTTATGCTGTGTATCAGCAGGGGGATCTGAGCAAAGCAATGATGCTCACCAAGCGCCTTCTCGAACTGGGTACGTGCAGGAGAGAGCTGAGGCTCAGCAAGATGTAGCCCTGTGGTTGTGCAGGTGTTACCCGGGGATTTGTTCTGAGAGCTCTTGGTCTTACTGATTTCTTGCCTTGTCTATAGGCTTTTTAAAATGAAATACCAAAACAATTTGTGCTTCTGTAAATATCCCACTGATGGACTGTGTGAAGAACGTAAACATAATCTGTATATCAAAGGCCAGTGAGAACCACTTATTAGTGAACTGAAGCTTTAAAAATTTCTTTTAAGGCTAATGATTGCCAAAACCTTGGTCAGCAGAAATGTTAATTCCCAAGCTGTTAAGCTTAAAGCCAGTCTGCTATTCCAGCTCTGCCTGCCCGTTGCAATTTCCTCGTCCCTCCTGCTCTGCTTGGGCTGGCTGGAATGGCCAAACCCTGCTTATTATGCTTGGAAACCTGCACGTACTGAGGATCCTGGCCTCACAGTAATTGTTTTCTTAACTGTGAATTAATTGAGCTTTACTTTGACAGCTCATGTTATTTTCTACTGGCTGTGCTGCAGGCTAGCATTCTTCCATCCTAGTTTTGAGATTCATTTATGCTGTGAATACTCTCAGACCAGAATAGATGTTTCTGATTTTGACTGAGAAGCAGTGGTGTGCATCTGTTGCTTTTGTTTTTGTATGTTGCCTCTTCTGAATACTTCTTTTGCAAGCTGTAGACTTGCCGGTGATAATTGTCTCTTTTTCAACAGATCCTGAGCATCAAAGAGCAAATGGAAACATGAAGTATTTTGAATATATCATGGCCAAAGAAAAAGAAGCCAATAAGTCCAGTACAGATGCAGAAGACCAGACAGAGAAGGAAACTGAGTTTAAGAAAAAGGATTACCTGCCTGAGAGAAGGAAGTACGAAATGCTGTGCCGTGGGGAGGGTCTCAAAATGGTAAAGTGGAGCAGACTGTTCTGAAATGTATGAAACCAACTGTCCAGAATCTGTGTGTGGTGTGGAAGCAAGGAACTGTTAACAGCAGGTGGCTGTGTGTGTCAAGCTGAGGGTTGGTGTGTGTGGTGGAGTTATTCCCCGTTCCATTCTGTCCAATAGGAAAAGAGTATTACTGCTGACTAGCTTGGACACGCTAAGTAATTGTACTGAACTGGTGTTTCTTCAGTGACAAAATTGTTTTCAGTGGGACTGTGTAAAATACTGCTTGTTGCAGCATTACAGAGTAACGTTAATTTGCTTAAAGTACTGACAAGCTTAACCCATAGTTCTCCCTGGGATTAATCTTGGAATTCTGCAAAATCACAGCGAAAATGGGCTAAAATGGACAAATCTATACTGCCACTGATATTGATGTGGGGTGAAATTATGTGAATGTTTCCACCAGATCCAGCTGACAAGGAATTATAGGCCAGGCATATTTGCCATGCCAGTTGGGATGTACGTATGTATGTAAACTGTCCAGCTGGGCCTGATTTGCCAACTGTATCATCGGCTGCATCCAAAGCTCTGCAGCCAGCAGGGCGAGGGAGGGGATCAGCCCCTCTGCACTGCACTGCTCTGCACTACGAGACCTCACCTGTAGGGCTGCATCCAGATGGGGAGTCCTCAGTACAGGAGAGACATGGAACTGTTGGGGTGTGTTCACAAACCTGGTCCGAGGGATGGAAGACCTCCTGCAAGGACAGGCTGAGAGCTGGGGCTGTGCAAACGGGAGAAGGGAAGGCTCATAGCAGCCTGTCAGTATCAAAAGGGGCTGTAAGAAAGAAGAGGACAGACAGTTTAGCAGGGTCTGCTGTGATAGGACAAGGGGAAATGATTTCAAACCAGAACAAGGGAAATTTACAGAGGATATAAGGAAGAAATATATTACAGTAAGGGTGGTGAGGCACTGGCAGAGGCTGCCTAGAGAGGTGGTGGTGCCCCAACCCTGGAGACAGACAAGGTCAGGCTGGACAGGGCTCTGAGCTCCTGATGGAGCTGTAGGTGTCCCCCTGTTCATTGCAGGGGGGTTGGACCAGATGGCCTTTAAAGGTCTCTTTCAAATCAAATGATTCAATTGTTCTATGACTTCTCAAACTTACAGCATCTCTTAAAGGAAATTGTTCCTGTCTGTTGTTCTCAGGATATCTTTATGTTTCTTAGAGATATTAATGGAAGCTCTCTGATTATCTCATTCCACCTTGCTTTCAGACTCCTCGGAGACAAAAAAGACTGTTCTGCCGCTACTACGATGGAAACAGGAATCCTAGATACATTCTGGGCCCTGTCAAACAGGAAGATGAGTGGGACAAGCCTCGAATTGTTCGCTTTCTTGATATCATTTCTGATGAAGAGATTGAAACTGTGAAAGAACTAGCAAAGCCAAGGGTAAATGCCTTACACTTCCTTGCCTTTTGGAATTTTAAATCCATGTGAAGCTTTCTATGTGAGTGTGTGTGACTGTCTCTCTTGACCACAGATTTGTGTGCACTGTGCTCACATGTTGCTTCTCTCACTTACAGCTTGTGGTGACACTCTTTCTAGGAGACGATGGGGAAGCTGGAATTCCTGTGTAATTAAAAGCCAGGTGGCAACAGTTAGGCTCTTCTGGCAGAGTTTCTGTGCACGCTGTTTCAGAAGAGGAGGAGAGCATTATATGGCAGAAAACAAACATACTGCAGCTAGGCTGCCTTGAAGTATACCTGTCATCAGATAGGCTCTCCCTTTTTTGTTTATTTGCCACAATTATGACATGGATAAGAGAGGGAAAAGCATTCCTCTGGTTCTGGAGTGCCGCATTACTCTATAGACAGTAATGAATGGCCCATTCAGTATAGAAATATAAAAATGACTTCTGTCTCCCAGGTCTGAAGTTACCTGCAGGTGAAAGAGCTACAGCAGGGCAAGACTTATCAGTGCTGCTATGTTGCTTATTCAGAATTCCAGCTCTTCAAATTCTGTTTCAGAAACTGGATTCCAAGGTTCTTGTTTCTGAGGGCCTGGTTCCAAGCCAAATCAGCTGTCAGAGTGAACAGGAGTGTCCAAGATAAACAAAGAACTGACTGAGTTGCCGTCTGAATCCAGCTGGTGTGACTGCATCATGTGCATTTAAGATGTAGATATAAGGAAATAACTCAATTTCTCCAAGTTATCAGTTATTTCTAAAATAAGATTTTAGTCTTAGTCTAAGTATAATTTTCCTGCTTCCTTTCTTCAGCCTGAATGGCTTATTGTTCAGAGAGAGCTGAGCAAATGAAGATTAGGGAAGAAATGCATTAAGTACAGGACAGTTAGCTTCATCTGCTGCAAAGCAAGCCAGTGATGCCTTATATCTGAGCACATGGCAGGTAAGGCTGCCCTTGGCCACCACACTGGGTAGCCTGAAGTGGATTTTAAAGCTTCCTAAAGGCTGATGTGTTGTGTTTCTGAGGTGACACTCAGAGCTATATGGAGGTACGAGTGATTCTTTTCACTTACCCAGGTGCAGCTCGAAAGGTTGGAGGCCAGTTGTTTGCCTCTTGGTGATTAAGCCCCTTTGCTGCTGCAAAACCTGGCATTATAGCCGTGAAGTACGACTTGGTATCTTGATGATGTAGAAATAAGTCTTAGCGCAGAAAATAAGAGCCTGAATGGATCTCTGAACGCATGGCTATTTTAAACTTCAAGAGCTGCCAAATGTTCTCCCTGTCAAATGTTTGGCTCGTTTCAAAGACTGCAGATTCACAGTTCCGTGATGTAGAATCTTAATGCTGTTAGTGTTCCACGTAATTCCTGTGGCCGAGGCTTTGTAGAGCTCAGAAACCAATGCAGCAGGAGCATTATTTTTAAGGCAGAAGGATAGCCTGTCCCCTGCTTGATCCTGGGAATGTTGCTGTCACTGCCTCCCAGAAGATCCTGCTGTGTGATCTGTGCCCAGCCTTGTGTTGCTCTGCCATGAGCTGGCGGGAGGGAGGCTTAACATCCAGCTTTGGGATTCTGTCTGGAGTCAACGTTTGTGACTTGATTCTTATATATGTCTGTGTGGGATGGGATGAGAAGCTTCTTGCTCAGAGTTCCCGGCACCTGTTCTTGTCAGCTGGGATAGGGAGGCTTTGACGAACTTAGTTTCCTTTAACAATAGAAAAATGCTCCTTGTGTTTGATGTGGGACTCGGTGTGCCACGTTGTGCCTAGAGCTCACCAAAATGTGCAACTTCTTCCGAAATGTAAGCTCTGCAACTGAAGCTTTCCGTTCTGAACAGTGGAGTGTCTTTGCAGTACAAGAAATCTGAATTGGTGTTAACTCAGATGGGACAGTGTCAAGTAAATGGAGTGCAGTAGAGGGAAGGGCAAAGCCTTGAGCTGGGAGTTCACACTCCGGGAACAGAATGTGAATGTGCCCATGGACATAGCAAGTAGGTTTTCTTAGCAGTTACTGTTAAAGAAATTTGCAGTGTTGCGTTTAGCACAGAAATATTCAGAAGGTAGGCTTCTACTCATTTTTCTTGTGTACGTTGTCACAGCATTGCTTGGATTCAATGTAACTGTAAAACTCACGTGCAGGACAGAGTAACAAAGGACCAATTGTATACCTGTCCCGATACTGTGTTGCTTGCAGCAGTTGTTGCAGTATGAAGAAAAGGGAAGTTTCCAGCTTGCTTTATTCAGACAGCTGCTGCTCTTGCTCCAGAAGTGCAAGCACTGCTTCCTGAAAAAGCTGATTCTTCTCTACTGTTTTCAAAAAAATATCTACACACATATACATTTAAAAACAAACACGAAAGCCACACACAAATTCTCTCCTAACCTCTCTTTCCAATAAAATGGGAGGGTCCCCCTCTTCCCATCACAGCTCTATGATTTTCTTCCCTGGTTCCGTAAAAGAAAAACCACCTTGAAAGGTGACTGGGTGGTTTGGGTGGTCTGCATAGAGGCTTGTGTGACATTTCCCCTTCGGCTTCTGAGTGGTCGGATTGCTGTGATGCACTATTTGCTTTGTAATGCAATTGTTCTGATGGTTCGCTTCACAGCTGAGGCGAGCCACCATTTCAAACCCCATAACAGGAGCCTTGGAGACGGCACATTACAGAATTAGCAAAAGGTAAGAGAGCTCTATGCCAGATGTTTTGGGCCTGTAATGAGTACATAGGTTCTGCTCATTATGGGAAGAAAAGAGGTGGTCTATAAAGGCAACTTTGGCTTTGTAGTCCATCGCTTTATTATACGCAGATCCTGTAACAGGCTGTTACTGCTGAGTTTCTCAGTCTTTTCCTTCAGCTAGAAGGAGTATTTGTTTTCTGTTTGTTGTTGGGTTTTTTGGGTTTTTTTTGGTCACCTTCTCAATACGTGTTCTCAAGTGATGATCTGTGCAAAAAGCAGGTCTCTTATTCAGCATATAAAATATTCAGTGCTACAAAACCTTCAGTGGAATGCAGTGATTTTAGTACTCCCTTTCTCTTTGCTGTTGTCACCAGCCAAAAATTATCCTCCTTTCCTTTGCAAAATCTAGCAGAGCACCTGAAGTGCCTTAACACATGGGAGAGGTGCTTGAGGTCATTGCCATGTGGTGACAGCTGGACTGGCACAAGCAGTGTGTCTGTTAGTCACACAGCATCAGTGCCCAGGAGTGCCCCTTGCTCCTGCCTGGGCCCTTCTGCCTCCTGCCAGCACAGATCTGGCAGAAAGCAAGCTTGGTTTTTGACTGGTCTCCTAATTCTTTTCACTTCGTCTATAAAGTAGCGCAAGTCTTGAATTCAACAAACATTTTCCAAAATTTGCTTCAGGAGAAAGCCTGTCTGGTTCTGAAAGGAACTGCACCCCCAATCTCCCTCCCACTTTCAGTAGATGTAATTAAAGATTGGCCGTGCATTCCATCTGCATTAAACCTAAGTTCACAAAGGAGTTAAACTTCTGCATGAAGAGGAACTGTCTGTGAAACTCAGCATCATACATTTTTTTGCAGAAAGTCTGTAGTTTACAGCAAAAAGGAAAGGGAATAAAAGGAGGAAAAAAGTGAAAGGACAATCTAACCAAATTTTTTCAACGAATTTTTTGATTTGGACGTGGCAGCTACAGCGTCTGTTGCCCTTCAAATATTGCTACTTTAAGAGCATTGCATACCATCCAGACCAATCGGAACCCTTTCAAACACCTGTGGCTTGGCAAAAAGCAGCCTGCTAGGTGGGTAAGCCCTTGTCCTTTCTCTTTTTGTAGCTGAGCCGTGCTACTGTTCATGACCCCGAGACTGGGAAACTGACCACAGCACATTACAGAGTCTCTAAGAGGTAAGGGGAATGTCTTCCAAAGGTACTCCCAGTCCAAGGAAGTCTGTTCTGTGGCTGTACTGCTTCATCTCTAAATGTGGGGCAAAGTTGGACTAATTTTAATTTTAATTTCAGTCTTTCTAACTGAGCTGTCTCATAACAAAGCAAGCGGTCATCTGAGATAGAAAATACTTCTACGTGTTAGTGGTAACTAAAATGGGGGTTCCAAGTTTGCTTAGCATGCCTTGCCTGGTGCTACTAATGACTAAAATGTTCTGCTCACCCTGACAATGGAAGAGGCTGTGTGTGTCTCTCACCTGTACCACGAACCTTCAGTACTGGTACGTGCTGCGTAAAACAAGGCATCGCTGTGCTGCTGTGATCCAGGCGAGTGGTGCGAGCCAGAGCTTGTTGGAAAGGAGCACGAGGAGCTTGTGCTGTTAGTGCTAGGTGGCTGCACTCGTGCAGAGCTGCTGGTAGAAGTGTCCTCCAGCTTAGGGCTGCTGGAGCTGGTTTGGATTACAGATGAATCATTGCTCCTGAAAACCAAAAAGACTGCTTGCTTTATTTTTTGAATAGCCGACTGCTTTCCCTCATCAAACATTCTTTCCTAGCAAACGCTCTTAGAAACGACAGCATTCGTCTGTGAGAGGGCTGCTGTTGCGGTGTGGGACGTGGCAGGCTGTGTGAAAGGGGCACCTTGCCAGCAGGGCGCGGAGCACGGGCAGGCTGTGCTGCGTGCAGCACCAGCACGGATCTGACACGGCTTTCAAAGAGCTGCTTTTTTCCTCTCCTCCCAGCAGCCATCTGTATCGGGTGGTAAAGTTTCCAATTCAGAAATACCAGGCTGGGCTTTTATTTGTTCCTTGTTACCTCTCTACTGTTTTACTTTTTTTTTTTTTTTCTTTCCCCAGATAAATACATTTTAGAAAGTTTTTAAATGGGGAAGGCAGTGTTTTGTGTGAGCAGCGACCGCTGCAGCAGCAGTGTTGAAATGCTCTGCTGTAGTGCTGCTGTGCTGTGGCTGAGGACACGGCTGTTGTGATGCCCGCTACGAGGCTGACTTGTGCAGGGGGCACATAGGCCCACATGCGTCATGTAGCTCTGGGCAGCAGGCTGCATTTTTCCAAGTGATATAACATTATTTCTGCAGAAAGCTTTTGTGCTGTTGAAATCTGTGTCAGAAGGGATGTGATGCAGACGTTCGGGCATGGTGCATAAACGCGGCTAGCTGTGTGCAGCAGTCGTAAGCACTGCTAAAAGCTGGCTCGTGGTGGGAGGAAGGAAAAAACATATCCCGCAGCATGAGTTCAGCACTCCTAGAGAAATAATTCTTTACATTACTGTAATACACTGGCTCTGCTCGCAGCTGTCTTTTGAGGCGGGACATCCTCCAGTGAGTGAAGTCTGATGCAGGATAGCCTGATGACAGGTCCTGGGGTCCTCCACTGTCAGGCTGCCTTTATACCTTCGGACAATTAACTTCATTTTTAAAAAGTGTTGTAGTTTTACTTCATGAAGGAGGCAGAGTTGGCCACGGGGAAGGACTCAGGGCAGCCGCTGCAGTTCTAAATACTCAGCATAGTACAGAAGGGTGCTGTTTTCCTTTGTTTATTAAAGCCTGTGTGGTACGCTGGGCAGAGGGCTCCAGGGGCTGCTGTTGGGCATGAACTCAGCGTGGGGTGCGCGGTGCTTGTGGCTGCTGCCTGCATGTGGCTGCGAAGCATGGCTCTGCATCGCTGCTGCTTCTTTGGGAAGCGCTTCATGTAATGCTCTCTGCTTTCTCCTGACCTCCAAGGCTGCTGCGTTGTAACACTTTCTTACACATACTAACAGTATGCAGAAGCAGATGAATCTTTGTATTTGTGCAAGTCATTTACATCTGGTTCATTTTTTCTTTCAAAAAAAAATCCATGCTCGAAGAGATTCTGTAACCTGTGTCAGTGTCTTGTCACGTGTCATGCTACCCTTCCTCCAACACAACGTTGTGGTGTTTTGTTTTGTTTTTTTTAATACAAATTTTTAGATGAAAGCAAACCAATCTTTATCGTAGACTTGTGGAAAGTTCATTTTTATAGCAGTTCCATGATGTTCTTAGCAGCCAGGCACCGTGCACAGGTGTTTCAGCCCAACAGCCTTGTAAAAGCAGCAGCAGCCACTGCTGAGCCTTGGGATGTTGGTACGTGGATGCCTGCCTGATTTACCGACCGAAGATGTTTAAAGATGTCTTTGAAACTCCGAGGCTGACTTTTCATATCTATAAAATTATATTTACTTTTCTCCCTTAAAAATCACTTCCTCAAATGTGCTGAATACCCAATTTGTGGTAGGCTGTTTTAGTAGAAATTGTTCAACAGGGGAAATGAAGTGTTTTATGCATTGCTTAATTGTTTTCATAACGATGTGTAGTATCATTGCACAGGTAAGTAACGTGAGTAGACAGAATGCACAGCACTCACCTGTGAGTGGATGGGGACATGTAGAAGAGCTGAGTTACGTTCACATAGAACCTGCGCTCGCTGAAGTAATTTACTTCTTTTCTCAACTGCTGCATCAAATGGGCGGTCTAAATTGGCTGTTTGGAATGGGTAAGAGCAGAATGGTGGTGTGCCTGTTTTAGAGACACGGCTTGAACCAAATGTCACTGTTGGGAACCCTTTCTTGCATCATTTGATGGTCCCAGGTGGGAAGTAAGGCCCTTAGGTTTAGAGCTGCCTTAAACCAGGATCCTAAGTGTTCTCCAGAACACATTTATTCTATGCAGCTCATGGAAATGTTTCTGATTGACCTACCAAATTTTTGCAAGCTACAAAAGATAATCTCAAACTTGAAGCAATCCCAAATATAGCACTTGCACTGCTAGCCTACTGGCTGTTTCTACCGTATTTTAGTCATGTATTGGTTTTTTTCCACTTAGTGCTTGGTTGTCTGGATATGAAAGCCCTGTGGTATCTCGCATTAACACCAGGATACAGGACTTAACAGGGCTCGATGTCTCCACAGCAGAGGAACTTCAGGTAAGTGACTGACTTCCACACATATGGTGCACTTCATTTTGGATGGCAGTGCGTGTAGAACAGTGCTCCTGTACGGGAGCTTGTCACAGACGCTCGTTACATCCGGGGCCAGCTAATTTGGTGTCTGGCTGAATCTAAGATCATTAGAAGAATGACTTATTCTTCACGGGGAGGTAGAAGCAGTTGTCATTGCAGAGTAGCACTTGCTATAGTGTGAAATAGTTTGTTGTTGCTGCTGCAGGGAATAACCAAAGCTCACAGTGTTTATCGGAATGAATGTAATTTCTTTTTATTTATACTGAAGAGGAGAAAGAGATATGAAAATGACATGGAGGTCAAAAAGTGGTTTAGATTAGAATGATACAAGCTATTTGGAAAAGAATATTGCCTATAATGTTTTTACAGAGAAAAAGTATTTTTCTGCCCTGGAAGACAGGGAAAGGACCTGTTGGGTGAAAAAGAACGAGCTGCCACAGGCAGGAATGCTCAGAGTGGTTTGCAGCTTCTGGACAGGGTGGTGTATTGGTGGGATGTCTCAGTGAAATCTGATTCATTTGTGAATAAAGCCAGTGTGGTTCCAGGAGCATGGTACATTTCCGCTGACAGAGACTTGTGATTTCTTATAGCTTAATTATGAAACCTCATCTAGCAAAAGGCTGTAATTGACAGTCAAATTCTTGACCTTTCTTGTCTGGATAAAGTAGCTTTACTAGATTTTGTGCTTCTCCTTTCGCTGTAGGTAGCCAACTACGGAGTAGGAGGCCAATATGAGCCTCATTTTGATTTTGGAAGGGTAAGTCCTTTTTCCTATCTGCACCTCTTTCTTCTTCACAAGCGCTGTGTTTCTCTTTTTCAGGTGGCAAATTATGGAGTGGGAGGACAGTATGAACCCCACTTTGACTTTGCACGGGCAAGTAGATGGAGGAGAGCTAGTCACCTGGTGAAGCCTGGGCCTCCTGGCTGTGGCACAACTTGTGATCTTTATCGTGAATTAAATTTTGTAGCTCTTCAACTTTTCTAATCGGTGTTAGTGGAGAAGCCCTCTAAACCACCGGCTGAACTGAGAACCATTTCAGACATCGTGGAGCAACAAGGGTTTTCTTCAAAACCATAATTTCTAAGGAGCTATTCTTAAGGAGATGACAGACACTTCTTAACAAAGCAAAGGGCACTAGCTTTATTGTTAAGCTGGAACCACGTTTAGAATTATTTTAGCTGACCAAAGTACTGGCAATGTAAAGCCACTGAAGAACATACAGTCAAACTGCATAGATGCTCAGTGTATATCCTGTGCTCCTGACACACAGAGGATGGTGCATCCATGCACTGAGGCTGGCACACAGGGGTCTGCAGTGCGGTTAAGGCAAACATGGCTGTAGGGCCGACGGCTTGATGCCCTTTTCTAGAAGGGAAGTTTTGGAGGCAGTGTAGTAAAACTTGTATTGCAGCTTACCGTGCAGGCCGTGCCATACAGAGGGAGCACTTCTGCCAGAGCTGAGATGCAAGTATCTTCCATGCTGCTGAAGGAATTGTTCAAGTGCTCTCTGTTATTGTTCTTTAGCTGCTGATTGCTGACAGACTACTCAAACTGGAAAAGGCTTACTTTTTCTTTTTTTTTCTTTTCTTTTTTCTTTTTTTTACTACTGAGTTCTTCTCATCACACAATCCCCCTTTTATTTGACTGAAATTCAAAACTTATTTCTCGTCCAGCCTAAATTTCAGAGTGCTGGAAATAATTACGCTGAATTCAGTTGGTTATTTACTGGGCACACTTGTTTGTGATTTAATGCTTTCAGATTATCCTTATGCTGTGAATCCAAGCCACCAGCTATTAATCAGAATTTCTGCTCTGTAAGCACATGCTCAGAAGCATTGCAAGTGATCTAACAGTTTCTGTTTGGAAACGCTTGGGTTAGTTTCTAAAATACTGATTGCTGGAAATTTTAGTGCACACAAATAACGGGCACAGGAGGTGGGCTCTGGGTGTTTAGAAAACAATAAAAAAACAACTAAAGTAGAGGTGTGACAAAAGCTAGCTCGTACCCTCCCACGTGGGGCTTTGTTCCTTAAATCAAGTGCTCCATTCTGAACACAGCGCTGGGCTGGTGTTGCCACAGCCACATGCTCATGTTTAGCATGCACCCACCTTACTCCTGTTGAAAGCTTCAGGAATGGCTGCCACGGGTGTTCTGTGGCTGCAGTACATCACACTGCTGAATGAATCACTCATGGGACTCTTTGTGGCGCTCCAAAAGCTTGTGTGCCAGGATGCAGAAGGCTGTGCAGCGGTGAGAGGTTGGCGAGGGCAGAGGAACAGCAGGGAGCAGGACTCACGTGAGGCTGGCTGAGCCGGGGGCTGGAGAGCTGCCCTCATTTGGTGCTCCTCTTGGGGGAAGATGAGAAGGCTGAGGTAGCTGTAATGAAATAATTACCCCTTGTGGCTCTAAAGAGGATGTATATACTAATTTTCAGATGGTACAGTTGTTCTTACTCATTAGCAACTTGGGCATGACTTCCCTCTCCCGTAGCATTTTGAGTAGCCTTATCTAAATAAGTACACTTACTTTCAGTTCCTGCCCCTGACTAGAATGAATGAAATTTTTTCTGCATGAATTTGTCCACTGCTGGCTCTGCAGCTGTCTGTCATTGGCTCCTCAATAATCAAAATGAAACGCTTATTAAACCTGCTTGCTTTTATTCACAGAAAGACGAGCCAGATGCTTTTAAAGAATTGGGAACAGGCAACAGAATTGCTACTTGGTTGTTTTATGTAAGTGATACATTTCTGCCATGTGCTTTTGCCAATAATGTCTTGTCGCTGCACATCCTGTATAGCTGAATTATTTCATTACTTTTGTTTAAACTGAAGTGATTTGCAAATGAAGGCAGCCGTCACCTCATAGTAACATATACAGGTAACTTACCTGTAAGTCATGGCTCTTACCTGTGCTTAAGTGCTTAAGGAGGTTCTTTTCCCTCAGAGCTCAGTAGCAATTTAAAATATTTGACTGCCTATTCATTTTTATATCTGCGTCAGGATTTACAGCACACTCATTGCAATGACATTTCAGCACTTATCATTCAGGGCTATCGCACTTCAAACCAAACAGGTGGGTTTTAGCCCTATTTAATGTTTTTAATCATGCAGCCTTTGGTCAGTAAATGAGAGGCATAAAATAAGTTGCTGAATTATTTGTTTCACTAAAATGTGACATCTGAGGAATGCAGTGGCTTGCAGCTTACCTGTGCCTTTTCCCACCCTTCCAGATGAGTGACGTGTCAGCAGGGGGAGCTACCGTCTTTCCTGAAGTAGGAGCAAGTGTTTGGCCTAAAAAGGTAAGAAGGGTTTTATTGTCCAGTTTAACTATCCTCTCCTCACCTGCACAAAACCGTAAAGCATGTATGTTTGAACATTCGAAAGAAAGCTTTACAGTGAGTTTATGTGGAAAAGACCCTGGTCACAGGGTGCTTACAAGTGAAGCTGCTGGAGCTGTACTGGTGGTTCCAGGGCCCTCTGAGCTGCTGCATGTTGGCTCATAGTCACATTTTGGACGTGAAGTAAATCAGAGTCTCACTCCATAGCAAAGAAATGTTAGAATAAGGAAAACAACCTTCAATTTAAAAGGAACCTTTGAAATACAAATGGTCCTCTATCTTATTGTTGAGTAAGTTGGTATCACACAGAGCAAAAAGCTGAGCATTTCCACTGCAATTTCCAGGGAACAGCTGTATTCTGGTACAATCTCTTTCCAAGTGGAGAAGGAGATTACAGCACACGGCACGCAGCCTGCCCAGTACTAGTTGGAAACAAATGGGGTAAGTGTCCGTGGTGATGCTCCTGCTGCTCGCGACCTGGAGCTCAGGGGGTGCCTCTGGGTTGCTTTGTCTTTCTTTTTTCCTTTGGACCTCGCAGTAGAATAGAAAGCAGGCAGAAGTGTTAGGTCCCTTTTGAAGAAATCTGTCTCTCTCTCTATACATAGTGTTACTATGTATGTAATACTGTGTATTTTTTATTTATATCTAAAATATAGTAGTATATTTAATAGTCTCACATAGCTTTGTACCTACTGAAAGGTATTTTTCCCCTTTGATGGATTAGGCCAACTTCACATTTATGTATGTGTTAAAATACTTAAGCACTGGATTTTTTTAAATTTTTGTAGCTTAGCCAGAAGGATGAGCTGAAGGATGCAGTGACCAAATACCTTCATGTCATTGCAGTGTCCAATAAATGGCTCCACGAGCGGGGACAGGAATTCCGAAGGCCGTGCACGTTATCAGAGTTGGAGTGATGCAGATTCGTCCTTCTCCTCTGTATTCAGTTTGTGTAAAATGCACACATCTCCTACAGTTTACAATTGACTAACACTCCACTACAGATTCACTCTTCAACTACACCAGTGTTTCATCTGTGGACAAAAAAAAACATGCTTTTAGTTCCTTCTAAAATATCCCCTTTAAGATTTTATAAACAGATTATATTGAGTTTAAGCTCTCTGAGTGTTACAGGAAAAAAGAAGAGGACAAATTACAGATGGGGGCTACAACCAAGAGTGGTGTTGTGTGGTGTTCCTTCACCATAGCCCCTCTGACCAGCCACTGCTCGCTCGCTTTGAGCTCATTGCAACTGTCTGTTGCCCGATGATACAGTGGGAGGGCTCCTTTCTAAGGAAGGCTGAATTAAAGCAGTTCCTGTTCCTTTATTTTCAGGCATCTGACTCCTTGCTTTTCTAGAGTGCGTGAAAACTGTGGCCGTGGTTTGTCTTCATGGGGGAAAGAGCCTGTTATCTGTTTCGGCCTGTTTTCCTACTTCCATAAAAGCCCAAATTTTTGGTCAGTCTTCCTTCTTAGCTTCTATAGTGAATTTGGCTCTTAACCATGAAAACGTGAGCCAGCAGTTGCACATGCATCAATGAAATGCTTCAGCAGTGTTACATCAAATGCATGCCTGGGTCAGAGCAGCCTGACAGTGAGCAGAGCCCATCTCCTCTGTTTTTTTCTCTATTGTTTGTCCACATCAAAAGAAACAAATGCTGCTTTTATTCTGTCTTAGTAGTAAACACATCGGTTCCGTGGGCAGTGGGGATGGGAATGTTTCCGTCTTCATTAATAGCAGTAATTGTGCCTTAGGACACTGGAATTTCAAATTGGTTATGAGACTTCAGGTGATGAGGTAACGCAGTTGTCACAGAATGCTCTCCACCCCTGTCCTCCCAGTTCTCAAGTTCTGTGAGAAATAGATGGCCTATTTATAATCCTAGATCATTTTTAGATGCTTTTTCTTTTGCAGATGTTTTTGCTGCTGTGGGTGCTGCGTGCAGCCTGCAGCAGTGACATGCCTTTAGTTGATGCTGCTCACATAGGGCCAAGGCTCTACCTGCTCTCCATGCTCTGCTGTTACTCACCTCACTGAGGCTGCTCCATCAGCTAGGCCTGGTGCTGGTGGGCAGGGAAGCACTGGGAAAGGGCTGTAGCAGAGGCTGTGGTGTTGCTCACTTTGCTGCTGCCAGTCCCGTGAGCCAGGCTGGAGCTGTGCTGATCACCCCATGCACCCACACGTGTGAGCGTGTGTACACACACACACACACACACACACACACACACAGTCCCCAAGTCAGCAGTGCAGTAGAACTAGCTCACAGTGACTTTCAAAGACTATGGTTTGTGATGAGTCTTCCTTAAGCTGAGATGACATTGAAACCTCTGAGGGAGATGAGACTGTGGCAGCTGTAGCTGTTGGACTTCTGTTCTGCTCTTGAGATTCCTGTGGGAGGAATAACTGCTGTCCCTGCTTCCCCCCAGCACAGAAGGAGCTGAGCAGGGCAGGGAGGGACTGCAGCAGGTTTCCTTGCCTTAGCCATCCTTCCTCAACAGAGGGATTTTTAGCTAAATGGCTGAGTATTCCACTAGCATGAGAACAAGAATTAAAGTGAGCTGCACCAGATTCTGCCTAAACAGTCTGATTTTCTGGATGACAATGGTTGTTACTGATTTAAGGGTCAAGCCTGAAGTCTTTACCAAGGAAAAAAATTCCAATTTTAATTAATTGGGTTTTCTGCCTCCACAAAATCTTGAAAATTGAGCCAAAAGGTAGAAGAAACCAACAGTTACATGTGAGAAATACCTGCAGAATATGGAGGATGCAGTTTATGGTACTTGAGTTTGAAATACTGCCTACTTTCAGAAGACACTTTAAAATCTTTGCTGCAAAATGTCTTGTTAAATTTCTACTGAGCCTGTTAGCAGTGGGACCTCCGTAACTTTATTCTTAGCCCTGCACCTTCCTGTATTGTGCTTGTGTTTTTGAAAGGTGCAAAACAAAGCCCCATCCAGTACTTAACAACAGGAGAAGTCAGAAACAGCTCCACCACTTCTGTACTCCTCACTTATTCAGAATTGCTGGTACAACAGAGCAGTATCCAGCTGATAGAAATAGATTCACCAAAAAAAAAAAAAAAAAAAATCAGAGTGATAAAAATAATGCTAAGTTGTAACAATTAAAAAGAAAAGAATACGTAACATCCTTACTTACCCAAGTTTTCACCTTTCTACATGGTGTCAGTACAGTCTTTTCCTATCTATGGTGTTCTCTTTTCCATCTTCTCCCTTTTCTTAAGCTCCAGAGGAAGGCGGCAGTGGTGGCTAGGGGTGAGTCCTGCCCCTTCCCTGCAAGTAACAGACAGCGATGTGGTGTTAGGAGTCTTGGCTGGGGGCATTCAATTTTGCCAGTAGTTCAGAGGCATCTCTGAATGGCTTTAGATAAGCCAGTTCTGCACAGTAAACTAGCACAGGAAGAATCACTGCATCACCACCATGCATGTGTTTGGAAAGCAGCGTCTGGTTTTGCTATTAACGGAGCAGCTGTTTCTTTCTGAAGCGTGCAGAGGAATTACTTGACATGAAAATAATTCAAAGCAAAAATTTGTACAAGGTAGGAGAGAAATTCTGAAAAAATGTGGCAGTGATTGTTCTAGTACTGTGACATTGTAAGAGAATGCTGAGGGCTCGCACATCTTAGATGGAAAAAAAGAGGGCTGAAGTGATGAGAAATCACCTTTTCATTGTATCAAGCAATTTTTCCCCCATCTCTGTTCAAAACCAAAAGCTGAACAGCGAGCCCAGAAGAACCTGTGAAACGTACAGGGCAGTTTGCTGAGCAGGTCCCTCCCTCAGCTGCTATTAGGTAGCTCCAGGGCTGACTTTCATTTTAAGAATGGTCTCCAAAGAGGCAGCACCTGGGGAGTACAAGTGTTTTTGTGCAGGACTTCTTAAATCAGTGAACTACGCAACGACCTGCAGTTCTTCAGAGAAGAAACAGTTTGTCTTTTGACAGTGGAAAATTTCACTTGGTTTAAAAGGAAGATCTCCCAAAACTCAATCTCAAGTCTGCTGAGGCACATCAGACTGAAACGCCCCAGGTTATTGGTAGAGAAAGCGTAGGTTTTTCCTTTAAGCTGCAGATAATCCATACTTCATCCTCTTCCACTGCGGTAGTGTTTGTACACCTTGTCCTAAGTGTGTGAGTGGTGATGCAGGTGGCGGTGTTCCTCTCTGCCTTATCCCTTCATTTCTCCAAGGGCTGTTGTGGATCAAGAGCGTGGCTCCTGTGTGAATCTAGTTTTGTATTAAAGATGATTGAAAACTGTTTGGCTCGCAGTGACTGAGATTTGAGAAACTGCCTTACTGTTACATTTTTTGTAATAAAAATTTTAATATAAAAAAAATGGCTTAAAATAAAAGCCACTGCCATTAGCAGTGAAAAATCCTCCATATCAAACTCGTCATATGTGGCTGTCTTAAATCTGATCACGCAGACTTCTGTCACCGTATGTGTTTCCTGGAAACAGAGCTCATCTGCTTCACTTCGTGATCCAGGCAGACAGGTGTGGAAGGATGCTCATATCACTAGTTCCTCTAAAGCATGTCCTCAGACTCGAGCTTTGTGTCTTGCCTGGAAACATAAGGCTCTAATGGACTGCAGAAGAGGATGACAGCTAATGCTAGGCTGGAAGCATGCGTGCAAGAGCTCTGAGGGAGGAGCGTGGCTCAGCCCTTGGTCTCTTTCTTCAGTAGCTGCTCTGGGATGTTACAGCGGCTGTTAAAGTAATTGCACTCCTGGCTCGGTACTCAAAACCAGCCTGGCAAAGGGTCAGCTGCTAGAGGAGCCTTTTGTCAGGGAGGGTAAATACTTGTGTTTCCTGACGGGAAGTCAAACACCCAGTTCTGAACGGTTCTGGGGAAGGGAGGACACATCAGACTGTCATAGAATCATTACGGTTGGAAAAGACCTCTAAGATCATCTAGTCCAATCGTCCACCTACCACCAGCAATCCAGGAGGCAGCACTGACACGTAGGATGCTCAGGCTGATCGCTTCCATAGCTGGGACTTTTCCCACAGTTCATACACCTCAGCTGTTCCCGTGCTTCTCTAAAAACAGTGGAGCTTGAACTTAATTTGCAGTCATCAGGAAGCTGGGGAAAATCAATGAGTAAATAACTAAAACGTAGCAAGGGCTGATGACAAGCCCTACTGCTGTCTGTGGAGCGGAGCCTTGTGCTGCTGACAGAACCCTTGGCTGCAACCCGGGAACTGCCCTCGCTTCTCTATGCAGCCCAAGGACTGAGGTGTTGCCCTTCCTTTGCCCAGCGCTGACAGCATGGCCATGGCGGGGTGACACCACCCACCCAGCAGGGATGCTGGGACAGGGGCAGAGCCTACCACCCATCCTGCAAGCTGGGACTCAGGGCTGTCCTCGAGGGACACAGATGTTTCATCACACAGCTGCATGGATAACCAGTGACTCATCTGGCTCCCAAGTCAGGTTTTGACCCAGCCACCATTAAGCACGAACTTTAACCTCGGGCTGCCGGCTCCCCTGCCTCAAGCTGTGCTTCAACACCAGCACCTCACCCCCAAAAGGTGCAGTCCCCCCCGTGCTTCATCACAACCCCAGCAGAGTACTAAGGTAAGGCCCTGGCCAAGCCCACCCACAGGCCCTTGCCCACTCAGCGCTCCCCACCACCAAGCTGCAGCACTGCCAGCACTGACTGTGCCATTAGGAGCAATGACTCATCCCCGCCCCGGGCTGCTCTATATTTGAGCATTACAGTGTCAGAAATGAATGCATGGCGTTTGGAGCTGCTCATCCCGAGGTCAGGATGAGGTTCAGAACCCAGCTGTCAGAGTTCACCACCGCCCATACCCCCTCATATGGAGAGAGAAGCTGGCAGAGGCAGGGGGCATCTGCAGCCTCATTTGGAGGAGGGGGGGAAGGCGGCTTACCCCATGCAGGGCAGAGCAACCGCCACGTTCTGGGGCAGCAGCTCAGGGCTGCTTTTTCATTCACAGGCCTTTGCTTCGGCGTAAGCGATAAACCAGCAGGGAAGCTTCTTTCCCTGGCCCCGCACACTGCCAGCTGCTCCCCAGCCCTGTCCAACTTTCCTAAAAAATCCTGATCGATTTTGCAAGTGGCGCTGGCTTCATGCTCGCTGCCCAGAGCCTCCAGCCTGCACGTCCTGCACAGCACAGTGCACACAGCTCATGCACTAGGCGCTGCATCGTGCATCTCTTGCCACCCTGCCAGTGTTCTTCCTTTGTTTGTCTGCACTGGGTGCCCAAGTGCCTGGGAACAGGCCCCAGAAGGCAGCAGCTGGTTCCAGCTCTGCACTGCTCAGCAAGGGACAGAACAACTGCCTGCTCTTCCCTCCACTGACCTGTACTGGCAGCCCAGACATGGCGGTGGTCCCTCCTTATCCCATAGCTGGAGCACAGGGCAGGAAAAGTCCCGGGCAGGATGCTGGAGGGCTTTGGCTCTTAGGCATGGGGCTGAGCCTCCTGAAAAACAACGTGTCAGGATTTGCACTTATGTTCGCTATGCATCTGAAAAGTCAACAGCCTGGCTCCCCTTCACTCCAGAGAGCCTCTGGCAGTGCAGTGCCAGAAAAGAAGTCGTCACTGGAGCAGTTGCTGGTGCCTGCACTGCAGGGCAGTCTGCAGAGTGTATGTGTCTGAGCTGGACACATCCAGAGCTTCCCAAGCGGAGCCATTTCTCTTCCCTTTATCAGTGGTTTGCACTGTCTATTGCTGTTGGTTTGTTTGGTTGTTTTCTTTTAATGAGTAACTTCAAACCCCCCCATGGCCACATGTGTCCCACAGCATTAGGATCAGCAGTGCCTCATGGGAGCATGCTGCTATTGCGGAGCAGGGAAGGTTGGAGGCAGACACTCCCCACCCCGCAGGCAGCAGCAGGGCATGGTGGGCAACGAAAGGCTTCCTGGTGGGCAAGCAGCCCCTGCTCAGCCTGTAGGAAGGGCCTTTTTGGGGAACCCTATCACAGTAGCCAATCCCCTTGCGATGTGATAACTGGGCCGGTTCCAGTGGGATTGTGCAAATGCAAACCTGGTATTCCTTTATGAGCCCAAACCCCGTGGTGCACTTTGCACTCTGATTGCTGTGACCTCATCCCAGTCCCTCAGCAGTGTTTAAAGTTCGGGGCAGCAGGGTGCTCACCTCCTCCCACGCACACAGCTTGCTCCCGTTGCTCCCTGCCCACACATCAGCGTGCACGAGGGCGCGGGGCCTGCGGCCGGGCTGCAGGATGCGGCTGCTCCTGGAGGCAGCGGTTCTGTGCCTGACCCTGTGCCTGGGGCACGGCACCGAGGAAACCACGCAGGAGAACACCGCCCAAACCTCCTACACAGAGTCCTACTTTCCAGAGTGGGGCATCGGGGCCATCCGGGACAGCTTCGAGACGGTTAACAGCTACTTTGACTCCTTCTTGGAACTGCTCGGGGGGAAAAATGGCGTTTGCCAATACAGGTGTCGATACGGTAAGTGAGGGGTGTCCCACATGGGGGACATGGGGCAGAGCACTGTGTCTGGGGACAGCTTCAATTGCTCCAATAGGCACTGCCTGTCTGTTCTGCACAGGAGCTGTTGGGGTGGGCAGCAAGGCCATTAGCAAAATCGGCCTGGCTACACATTGCACACATTGCTCTATGCCAGTGACAGATACGTTCTACTACTTTCCTAATCTGATGCTGATGGAGCCCTCAGAGACACGCTGCTACCCCACGTCCCCACACAGCTTTTCTCTCCCTGCTCTTTTGTTCCCTGACACTCACAGCTCTCCTTCCCTGAGACCACAGCCTCTTGCACCCGTAACCAAACCCCTGCCCTGCTCAGCACAGATGGGTCACTACATGAGTCATGGCTGCACTGCTGGTTCCAGCACAGGGGACCCTTACCCCCTCATCCCTCTAAACGAGAGCAGCCTGCTCAGTGCCAGGCATAACAGAACAAGATGAGAGGATGTAGGAAGAGCAGCCCTGAGGCAGGAGGGGTTGGTGGTGCCACTGGTAGCCATAATCTCAGCAACCTTCGGAGTGGGTTATTCAGCAGCTGCAGGTTGGCTAATAGCAAGGGTTGGAGGAGGGGAGATAACAGGAAAGTAAACGGGACCCATGTCACCATGGAGGAACCTTTAGTACTCAAGGCGGAACAAGGCAGTGGTGCTCGCCTTGGACTTTGAGAGATTTACCAAAAAGGAAGAGCTCAATTTGTTGTGGGGGTAGTCAAAGAAGGCGGCAGATCAGGGACAACAGGCAAAGGCAGCCTGGAGGTGCGCAGGTGACAGAGCCACGGGGCTGTGGCACATCCCTGGGGTGCACACAGAGTGCTGGATAGGCCTCGGCAGGAGTAGCCATCAGCAGGATAGCAACCAGCTTCATAGAATCATGAAATCATTCAGGTTGGAAGAGCCCTCTCAACTCACTCAGCATACCCCCACCTGCCCACGTTCCTCAGTGCCTCATCTCTGTGGTTCTGGAACACCTCCAGGGATGGTGACCCCACCAGCCCCCTGAGCAGCCTGTTCCAATGCACTACCGCTCTATGGGATAAGTTTTTCTTAACATCCAACGTGATGTTTGGGAACAGCAGGAACCGCATCCTGCTGCCAGCTTCCCGTGTTTGTCTAGGAGAGAGCCCAGCCCTCTGTTACCTGCCCGTCCAGCGAAGCCCACCAGCCACTTTCCTCCCAGTTTCATCCCACATTCCTAGTGACTGCCTGAGCAAGGTGCCTGTGAGCACTGTTTTCATCCCTTCTTGCCTTAAGCATTCCAGTTTACAGACACGGACTCTACGCTTTGGAGATATCCTCCCAGCTCAGTTTCTGTCCACACACATCCCACTTCTTCTAGGAAGTGGGCTGCACACTATGTCTCCTTGAGCTGTGTGGGCCCATCTGCAATGTTCCCCAGCCCAATGGAAACACCTCCTGAGCCCACAGTGGGGAAGACATTGGGAGAAATACAGATGTTATAGTATGCTGAGGCCAAGGAAGGGAAGTTGGGTGATAAAGCTCGCTTCAGGGAGGCTCATGACTCACCATTGTCAAGTTCCAGAGAAGTCATTGCTCTCAGGCCGTGGCTTTCCCTGTCCTGGCCCCACTGCCCCGGTCCTGTGCAAAGGCCTGCCCATTCCTCTGGAACATCCTACTTCGTATCAGAGAAACACTTTACCTTGAAAGGAAAACAACAAGCACTTCTTTAGTACTGTTTTTCTCCTCTCCTGAACAACTATTAAGCACTAGCAGAAGGAGCAATTCTCAAACACTGCTCACATGCTTCCATGGGTCCCTCTGCCCCCCCCGGACTACTTGCCCATGCTGGACTCTAGTTCATGCAGTCGGAGGAGATGCAGGAAGGATCTCAAACCAGTGAGTCTAAATGCCTGTGCCCTGAAGAATGAATGCCAACCATCTGTATTGCCTTGCTGCTGAATCAGGGCCTGATTGCTCTTTTTCCAGCCAAGGAATAAAATAGGTGCATTCCACTTTTTCATTTCAGACAAGGAATGCTGATAATTGCTTATTTTGCCACGATAAAGGTCAGGACTCACCTGTAATTGACACATCCATCTTCAGCCGAGCACAAAGCACTGGCTGTTCTGGTTGCTAGATTGGATTTATCAGCACCTGGTGAGGTCAGAAAACAAACAACATGACAGATTACTCCTTTAAATCAGGAAATTTTGTTTATACAAGTATTTGCTGGAAAATATCTCCCCCTTACTATGAAACCTCTTAAGCATCTTGGGGGGAACAGTGTCCTGAACAGGGAGTAAATCCCTGAATAACTTCTCCAGGCTGTCTAGGAGGGTCACAGTGTGGACTCCAGGACCATCTATTCACTGAGAAATGTATTCCCTTCCCCTGCCCCACTGTACCAGCACTGCAGTGCCTGAGAACTGCATGGCCAGAGATCTCCTCTAGCCAGCTGGCTCTTCTCCAGTCCCTTGGTACAGCTATGGCAGCCTGCAGATATTAAAATGTATCAGGGAAACTCACTTCCCATTAGCAGCTCGACCTCAGTTCTCTATGATGCCAATGAGGCCGTGCCCTGAAATATATCCTCTACAGAAGAAGCTTTCTCAGCAGGGCTGCGTGGCAAGTGATGAAACACAGCTGGCAGGACTCACCTCGTCCCCTCCCCATCACAGACGTGCCTATAGGAGTGGCAAGCAGTAAGTGATATCAATCACAGAGTTGCTGTGTGTAGAATGAGGATCACTTGTAAATGGTGCCTTGCTTTTGTTTTTGTTTTCCTGAGTTACAAAACAAGCTGTGGGAGAGAGGTTAAGCGTGGTGTCTTGGACTTTATCTAGCTGAGAAGGAGTTCAGAAAGGTGCACTTGACAAATGATTAAGCTCAATTTGTCAGAGAGGAGGAGGTGGCTTTCCTAGAGGGGCTCATCTTGAGCACTTTAGTTGATTCCACAGTACTCACAAGATATTTCAGTTCAGCCACCTGTGTAAGACATCATAATAGCTGTAGCTTGAGCTTATTGAAGATTTTCTCTGGAAACAGTTATTTCCATATCCAAAAATAGCCCTGCTCCTGCTCTGCCTTCTTACCCCATAACTGACAACGTGCTGCAGGAACATAACTTATTGCCAATATTACAAGCAAGTCATTAAAATTTCTTCTCATCCTGCAAAATCCACCTTGAACTGTGTGAACTTGCCTCTGCTTCATTCCTCAGTTTGGGTTGAACTCTGAGTCCTAGCTCTTGGTCCCTTCCAAAACTGTACTTGGGCTGTGAAATGCATCCAGAGAGCAGTCCTCCTCTCACTGTATTGCCTGCGAGTTTTGGGTTATAAGATTCAGTCTATCCATAGACACAATCCCTTCTCTCTGTAGCATAACCATCAAAATAGTGTAATGTGTTTCAAACTCAGAAATTATCTTCTGCCAGCATACCTCAATGGACTTAAGTTATGCGTTGGTGCAAAGGCAATCTTGTAATGGCAGTGTGCTGTGACCAACTGATTGGTGTTCTTTCACTACTCTTAACTCAGTTCTACCTGCTCAGAACAACAATGCTTTCTGCACTAGAAAACTATTAGGAGCAGGAACTAGATCTGGCCTTTTTGAAGGGGACAAAAAGGGGACACAATAGCACTGAGAAATACCTCCCCAGACAAACACCACTGCCTGCTGAGAATATCAGCAGGAGCGCTTTATCTCAGCCTGCAGACAGCTAAATCCCTGAAGCCTACTGCATTTGTGTAGGGCTGGAGAAAGCTGCCTACTGACATCCCACAGCCAGACAGTGTTTTGGTTTGCTATTTATCGCAAGCCTGTTGTTTAAACAAAACCACTCAGGCAGTTTTTAATTTAGAAGGTGCTGGGAGTGCTCCCACATATGACCTTCTGAAGCATTCTGCTGTGAGGCCTTTCCAAGAACATAACAGACTTATGGCTGTATTGATGGCAGGTAATTCAGGTACTGTGGAAGAAAAAAGGGGAAAAGTATCTGAAATGGTTATCAGTGCTGACAAGAAGAAAACAGAGGAAATGGAGCTTAAAAGAACAGCATATCACCAAACACAGGGCCCAAGATGAGCCAAGAATGGCTCTGCATTGGTCCGTAGCTCACTTCCCTGACACTGGGGACAGAGAGGAGTTTTCTGGAGGAATTAAGAATGCAGCTGGATGGCCCCAGCTGCAGCACGGAGGTTTTGCTCAGCAAAACCCCACTCTGTGAAGAGGGACTCACCCATGGCTAAGAGCTGGGGAGAGTCGCAGAGCTCTTTGGTACAGCCTTTGGGAAGATCAGTGTTCTTCATGTTTTTCCTTTCTTCCTCAGGGAAGGCTCCGATGCCAAGACCTCACTACAAGCCCCAAGAACCAAATGGCTGCAGCTCCTATTTTCTGGGGCTCAAGGTACCCCAAAGTGTATGTACTGTTCCTAACAAATGAAATTCTCTTCTCACAGCTAACCATCTCTAAGCAGCTAATGATGTGGGGGAGGGACAACGCTTAGCTGTGCTGCATGCTGCCAGTGCCATGCTTCTCTCCCAGCTGTGGAGAAGGGAGTACCAGTGGGTTGTGCTGGGGATGAGCTGTCTGCCAGGACTGCCAGGAGACATGGCTGGCTGCTGACAGCAGGCAAGGAGAAGGCATCAGCCCAAGCATAGCCCCATTTATTGTCAGTCAGGGAAGCATTAAACCTCAGCTGCTAATGGAAGAGAAGCAGGAATCATGTAAGCAGAAATTAGGCTTATGAAGGCCTGACCTGTTGCTCTGTAGGTACTGAAAGATTCCTGAGCAGATTAGCGCTACAAGAAGAAAAGGGCTGGCCAAGCAGAGCATCAGCGCGGAAAAAAAAGGAAAAAAAAAAAAAAAAAAAAAGTGATATTATCAGTTCTCTGCCTTTAGGACAGGAAACACCCAACACTGGGCAGCTTGGGGTCTATGCTAATTGAGCATTAACGTAATGCACAAACAGCAATGGCCGAATGTATTATCTTCGCCTGGCCCTTTGTCCTTCCCATGCTTTTTGCCTCTCTTGTGCACTGAAATAAACCTGTAGGCTTTAATACTGCATCTTCTCACCATTTTAAAGGCAATTAATGAAATAATATTGGAATCACCAGGAAGAGCTCTCCCAGGAGGCTGTTAGAGCAGGAATTACTATTCAGCCAGTGCATTACTGCTGCCCATGAAGCAGCAATTAGACAGATTCCTGCTCTGAAAAACCCTCCCTTTAAAGCCCATTTTTCATGTTAGATTAGTTCCTTAAACCATGTTTCATTGCAAACCTTGTGGGCATTTCTGCGGTACCACCTCCTTAGGCAGTCATGAGCACTGAACGCAATGAAGAAAAGACACATCTCCTAAATAAATACTGCATGAGGAAGGCTGAAAAGAGGCAGAATTTCTAACCAGCTAATGAGTCCCATCCCTCTAGGAGACAGACTTGCCCCACCAACCCAGTTATTAGCTAAGCTCAGGTTTCCTCCAAGCGAGCTGTATTTGTGCTTGGTCCCATAAACACATCTGTAAGAAGCAAGGCATTGATAACCCTTATAGATGATTTACTAGGCCAAGAAGCAGGCTGTGCAAAAACGAAGAAAGAGAAATGGAGACTTTGCTATACCTCTGGTTTGGGGGCACAGAGCTGTAAATTCTCAGCCACTTGTAGCTGTGCGATTTTGAGGCCAGGAAGCAGCCAAGAGATGCTCCTTTTCTTTCTTTTCCTAGCTAGACTTGGGTATCCCTGCCATGACGAAGTGCTGCAACCAGCTGGACGTTTGTTATGACACCTGTGGGGCCAACAAATACCGCTGCGATGCCAAGTTCCGCTGGTGCCTCCATTCCATCTGCTCTGATCTCAAGCGCAGCCTTGGCTTTGTCTCCAAGGTGGAAGGTAGGCTCCCCAGCTACATCCCCCAAGTAGAGAACAAGTGGTGGCAGGGAAGGGAGGGTGTGTGCAGGGAGACACCTCTTTACCAAATGAAGCAGAAATCTGCAGGAGGGAGCAGGGTGTCTGCCCAGTAGTGTCAAAGATGGGCCAGAGCTGAGGGAGACCACACACTCCTGCCCCAGGAATGGACATCTGAAGTCATTTAACTCTGGACATGCTAGGAAAGATGTGTGGAAAGGAGAAGAAGGAAACCAAAAACCCCTAGAAGCAATTCTTTAATCCTTGGATGCTCTCCCTGAGAGTTCAGACCAAAAAGTCTTCCAGAGCCTGCGAGCCATGCACTCAAACCTGTACATGGCCAAGGGTCAATGAATTGAAGAACCAGGGACTGGGCTCTGGTTCACAGATAAAAGATGACAATGGCACTACAGATAGCACCACTGAGCCACAATCTCAAAAGACCTTATATTAACCTGTTGATCTGACAAGGGCTGTTTTAGGGGAAAGATAGGGGCACACTGTTGCAGGCACAGCATGCTGGCGCTGTACCTTCCAAATACCTGCAAAGATTAGTTCATAGTGGCTATAAACAGCTGTAAGGAGAGGCAGCTGGGAGAAACAGTGCTGCCAATGTCTAGTGGGAAATCTGCTGGGTACACAGCACTAGTTGCAGTGCTGCAAGTGATCCCCCAAGCAGAAAAGCCTGAGAGATGTGGCTGGCAGGGGGGGGAAGAGAAGACTCCCCACTTTTGCTGAAGGTAAGTTCTGGATTTGTACAAATACAATACCCAGAGAGAAACAGTCCACGTTCCCAACTGCAATACCACAGGACTCAGCGCAGGGCTCAGCCTGCCAACGCCCTACAGAGCCCACTCCTGACGTGCCTGATCTCTTCCTTCCCCACAGCCTGCGAGTCTGTTGCAGACACAGTGTTCAATGCTGTCTGGACCCTGGGCTGCCGGCCCTTCATGAACAGCCAGCGGAGCGCCTGCATTTGCAGCGAGGAAGAGCGAGATGAGCTATGAAGCAGAGCAGATCCCCCTGGCCTCCACGAGCCCCTGCCAACGCTCCCTCTCACACACGGCGCTTCATCTCAGTGACTTCCAGCGGCCCTCTGGCCAAGCATGGGACACGGGGACCTCGGCCAAGCAACACTCATCGGCTGCAGCTTTGGAGCAGAAGGCAGGAAAAGGGGAGGCAGCCTGTGCAAGTAGGGCAGCGATGCCTGCTGTCCTCCGCAGCTGCAGGTACACTGCCCTATCCCTTTCCAGCTCTATCAGAATGATCTGATGCCAATTTTCTCCGCGGACTGATCTGGAAAGGCAAGCAGGATACAGTGCTGGTTATAAACAAGGGGCTTTACTTGTTTGTTTGCCACTCTGCTAGCTTCCCCTGCCCCTTAACTTTCTCATTTGCAGTGCGAGGCATTAGGCTTCTGCAGCCTCTGACAATCTCAGCCTGTGGCCACACTATTTACGTTTTTCCATCTCTGGAGACTGAAGGAGAGGAGTGATTTGCTCTCAGTGCGATGCTCACACGTACCCCTCACATTTTCTATTCTGTCAATACACACTCTGACTACCCTGCTTATTTAACACTTGGTGGATCCTGAAACAATGTAAAACACCCAGGGGTTTGGGAACATGAGAAGGACTCGGCCTGTTTGTGATACTGGTGTGTTTCATATCTGGGCAGAAGAGGACCAAACCCCATCACATCTCAGATGTGCAAAGCACTAATCCACAGCTACTCTTACACACCTACAGCACTCTCACGTGTTCTCAGGAGAGGAAGCTGCTTTTTTTCTTCAGTGACATCCAGACTGTATCATTTAATTATTTTCTTCCTGTATCTTCTTTTCCTTTTGGATCTCTGTTAACACTAAATGGCTGAGTACCCATCTCCATCTTTCACACAAAGGACACACAACGCTCACAGTTGCCTTGGATGAGATTTTCCAAACCCTGGAGGCTTATCTGTCAGATGGCAGGGCTTACTTGCTATCTTGGTGGGGGCAGAGACACTGCCAGCTGAGAGCAGTCATCTCAGAAGGCATTCTTTTAAACATGGTTAACACTTCCATCTGCTATTGGGAGCTTTTATTGTGTGTAAAATGAGAATTTAAGGTGGTATGCAGAATTTCATCAACATATAACATTTGCAGACCTTTTTCAACTGTGTTTCTTGCTGAAAGGAAGTTGCTAGTGGGTGTGCATGCCATGACACGAAAATTCTTCAGTTTCCTGCAAACACACTTAAGGCTACGTTCTTCCAGCTGTCACAGGAAAGTTAAGGCTACAGAAGGTAATATAACAAGAATAGAAAGTCTGTTTTCATTATCTTTCTTCTAGTTTGTGTTTAAATGGGTGTGTGGAGCTATAAATTATTTAAGCCCTGTATTCCTATTCTTGCAAGTCATCTTTGCTTTATAGTGAACAGCAGTGAAAATCACGTGGTTCCAAATAGCCTGCAACAACAAGAGTTCAAGGTACAAAAACAGGGAATTGGAAGTGATAGCTTAAGGTGCACTGAGATGTCTTCCATAGAGGAGGACCTTCATTTACAGTTGCAGTGTCAGTTGCAATGACATCCTTTCCTGGCTGTGCTAATGCCAGTGGAGAGTGAATACTGCACTGCCAAGTTTCACTGCAGTATGTGTCTATCAGAGCACAAAGCTGGACACACTAATTTGCCATCTAAGAAACATATTCTTTTGGCTAGTAAGGGGAAGGAAAAATTTCTCATTCCAAACTCTTCCCAAATGTTGCATTTCATAGGTGAAATCATGCCTGTTGCCAGTTCTAAATGTTAGCACACTCTTATGATTAAATGACACAATTTAAATAACACATCTTGTCTAAGCTCAGTAGCCCGATAACAGATTAAAGCAGGGCAAGCAACTGATAACTGACAGTGACATGCACTGGAGGATTCCAAAGGTTCTGAACAAAATCTCTGTCCACACACTGACACTTCGGAGACACCGCTAACGTAAATAATTCTTCCGTGCTTTCAAACTGCCATTCCTACCAAAACAACTCAGACTGCTGCTGGTGGGGAGCTACTAAAGAAGCACATTTTTCACTACAAAGGTAAGCTGTGGGAATATGAAAAAAAGCCACGAGCAGCTCAACAGGAAAACTCGAAACTTCAAGTGGTAGCAGTGACTCAAGGATAGAAATGGTGCATGAACTATAGTAAAATGTCTGCAGCTGAACAAATAATGGCTTCCCCTCCATGCCGCTCCTGCTCCTCAGCAGTGTGTGCAGCCACTGCAACATGGGACTCTGCAGCTCAGTACCCAAAGCTTGGGTCATCTTTGTTTCTACTCTGAACAGGACAAAGACGCTGTGCTTACCTGGAGGCTTCCTGTTGGCTTCGTGCTTTGACAGGATTACTTCAGCTCCTACTAATGTTTGAGCTGGTTGATCAGCGTGCTCTCTTCCAGCAGCAGTGCCTCAAACAGCAATCTCTGCATCTCCACAGAACACACAAACACGGACCGGGATGGCAGGTACTGGGTGGCTCCTCCTGCACATCTACCATTCTGATTTTCATTTCATCTGAGAATGCAGCGACATCAGCCAGAAAGTCAGCCCCATGTGGCAGGCAGCACTGACACTGCTTGGACTTGGAACCACACTTAGCAGTGCCCAAGGGCCCTCAGGAGCACCGGTGCGGTGCCTTCCACACGCTCAGTGCCTGCTTCTGTAATGCGGTTGTTTCTGCTCCGTGGCATGGGTGATTAAATTAAATAGAAGAACAAATCCCTTGGCTCTTATGTGAGTCTGGCCTTTGATTTCACATCTGAGATGTAAAGCTGACAAAGAAGACAGATGGAAGCAGAAGGTAAACCAGGGAGAAAGACGACTTTGAGAAATGGGTTAGTTCTCTGCCTAGAAGCCATTGCCTCTCTGTTGGAGGAGAGATGGCTCAGGGCAGTGGCAGATAGCAGAGCAGCTATCCTGCTTACAGGACAAACCGGACACCGTGCCATTCACATTGCCATACAGAGCAGTGTTTCCTCCTTATGGCTCCTCCAAATGATTTGACAAAAAGCTGTGGAACAGAAAGGCTGCTTTGTAAGAATTTGTCAGGGAGAACCAAATAATGTGCGCAGTAACTAAAGCAAGCAGAGAAACTCATCTCCCCTTCCCACCACTCCCCACATCCATCTCACACTAACAAAAACACCCATTGCTTCTCCAGAATGCACCAGCTAATTAATTTCATTTCCCAGCTCTTGTTTTATCAAAATAAGAACATGCAACAGGGGCTGCCCGAGCAAAGAAGTGACAGCAGGAAATTGCCACTGTGGTCATAAAGCAGAAGTGAATCAGCAGAACCAGGAGAGCATAGTGATGCAAGTAGGGGGCTTTTTCATTTCTTTTTCATTACATATGGTTAGATAGCATGAAAAATGTCTTTCCACTTACACTTACTTTCCCAGGAAAATTTTCATTTATTCTGTCTAGCACGGATGCACACACACATATATCCCCAAAGCAGAAAAGCAGCCATGAAGCCATTTAGAAAAATCACAAAACTCTCAGCCCATCAAACACCCATTCATCACTGAAATGTCAGTCACCAGAAAAAATAAATCTGAGGAATGGAATATTGCTGGGGTGATTTGTGACTCCCTTCTAAATAGTCCCTTCACAAAGTCTCACCCTCCATTTCAGAGCAGCAACAAATCTTGGCCTTGGCAGCAATTTGCTGCTTCCAACTGAAGCAGAAAATCAGTAATGCAGACTAAGGGGGACCTGCAGCATACCTCTGAACCCGCACACGATGGGGCTGCACAAGGTGAGCCTTCTAGCAGAGAACCACATCAGCACATTGCTGTGCCATAGCTACCAGTGGGACAGCTGCTTCTTCAGCCCCCAGCCCTGCCTCTTTCTTCATCTTCACTGCTCACCTCCTTCCATCTGTGCTCGAAATCCTTCACCACACAGCAGTCCTGCTCCTGAGTGATGTCCAGAGGGCCCTGAGCTATCACCCTTCTTTGTTCTCTTTGGAAGGAGTTTGGTGGCTCAGAGGGATTTCTGACAAGCGTCATGTCACCACCATCACCAGTAATTGCATCTCCAGCCACTTCTCACCCACGAGGAGACCACAAACAAGGCCACAATGTCTCCTGTCACACCTGTCCCCAGCAATCATCCACATTAAGTATTTGCAGTAATCATTTGTAAATATGCATTGCTCAAATCCCTTTGGCAGAGGCACAGCCCCTCCTGTGCAGGGTAATGCATCATCACAATCTTCAAACACAGACTTGGTAACAGCACACTTGGGGGGTGGGCGTGTTTAGATTTTTAATGATCTTTTTCTTCAAATAGAAGTGCTATAGCACCTACAATAGGCACCACATTGTTGGAAGGGATGGAGAGAAAAGAGAAAGAAAAACAATGATACGCTAAATACAAGAGACACTGCTAAACCGCATGCAATTATCAAAAGACAATTTAAAAATGTTATTAAATACCTATGACTATTTAAAAATAACCTACAACTTAGGTGCCTGTGATAGACCTAGTTTCAGCTGCCTGAATTGACAACTGTTCAGTAGCGCCAAGGAACTTGCACGTTATGGGTATATATTTTTATACATTTTTATTAAAGGTCATCCAAAATCACAGCACATCCAAAAGCTTCAGCATCATTCACAGAACCGCATAGCAAACGCATTCAGCTACAATATTGTTTTTATAATCTGATGAAAGAAGGGCTTGAATAGAAGGTTGAGCCCAAGATGAACAGTCCTGTGGAACCTGTGGGTGGGTGTAGGGAAAGGAAATTTGGGTTACGGTTCAAGACTGCAAAGCAGCAGGATTCTTTCAACCAAGAGAATGGAGCTAAAACCAAACTGCTCTGCCATCTGGCTTGCACTCAGATGGCTGCCTCAAGTGCCAAGGCTACTTCACAACCAACCATCACACAGCTAGGGAACAAGTCCTGAGGTTCAAGTAGGGCTTTGTCAAACACCTCTCATTTCTCAAACCACCGAGAAAAAAAACACCACTAAGAATGGCCTCAGGCAGAGATGCTGTTCCAGGGGTGTCAGTCATCGAAGTCAATTCTGATGGGGCCACCTGTCAGGAGGTGGTTTTCCAAGTTCCCGGGCTCATCCTGCTCCTCCGTCCCAGCCGACCTGCGCACCCTCCGCCGGCAGCCCTGGGCGCAGCGGGAGCTCTCATCCAGCGCCCCGCACACAAGGATGCGGCAGTGCAAGAACACTTCCTGGAGAGACAGCAGGCATGAAAGTTACACTGTGCAGCCATTTCTGGTCTCACAGCAACAAGATCCTTAGCCACCATGGCCATCCACAGCGAGCTGGATGCGCCACCAGTTTCCCCTGTGCCTAGGAGAGGGCTGAGGTCTCCTCAGAGCACGGTGCCTGCTCTCAGCCAAGGGCAAGCTAGGAAATAGGAAGGTGTGAAATGAAGGGATGAAAATGCCAGGCATAAGCTTGGAAGAGCTTGCACGATCTAGTAGCAGCTGTGTGGTAGGAAGCAGACCAAGACCACACGAAGCTTCACAAGGAGATGGACTGATAGAAGCATGCAAGAGAATTTGACAAGAGCTGGGAAAACATAAAGGTGGGCGCCTGAGAGACAAGGGGAATGCAAGTTGCTGAGGAGTTCAGGCTGGTAGCTGAGCGAAGAAGAAGAACACAAAGAGCAGGGAGATAGCTGCCCTTTCTTCTGCGCAAGTAAGGCAGACAGTGACAGGATTGCTGCTCCTTGCCCTCTAAATGACAATGTAAGATCCCCGCAAGCTGTGATTAGGGAAGCAAACAATTGTGAATATTTAATCAATGGTGAGGTTTAAAGCAAAATCCATTGCACAGGAGGATGCACATGGAGGCAGCAGTGTCAAATAGATGGCTGAGCAAAATCTGTGAATTTTGGAAGATCTCATTCTTTGTAACCATAGTGAGATTCTGCAGGGGCTGGAGAGGCAACCTCATGCTTTTAGGAGCAAGCAGCACTGGCTGAGCATAACAGTGATTGAATGATCTGGTTTCTTCTGGCTATTTGCATTAGAAAGATTGCATTATTCTTTCAGCTGTCCTGCTACTAGAGAGCTTCTGCCCCAAACTTCCACCAGCCTGGGCAGCCTGTTTCACACTGAGTTCAATGGTATCTGGAAACCTCCTATCTAGAAAACTGAGGGACATCTGTTCAAACACAAGTTAGAAAAAGTTGATGAGATTGAAAACTATAAATCATTTTGTTTTAAAGACAGGATATTGCGCAAGGTGGCTAACTTCCCAGATTTCTGTTTGGTGACTTTCTCTTCCAGCATATGAAGGGACCCCAAAGACTGCACTGGAAAAACACTATTTTAGCCAGCTATACCACTGACTCCATAACTGCCCTTTGTATTTAGTTTAATTTTACTTGTTTTTGTTACTCTCTTTTGAAGAACTAATTTCAGGCTCCTGAAAGAAACAGCAGCTAGAACAGACACAGTGGAACCTGCCTTGGGCCTGCCACTCTTCCTACTGGTATTCTAACACAGCCGATACTGTGCTGAGACTACTTAGTCAGATCAGAGATGATGCAGTGTCAGAAAGGTGGGTTTTAGGCTTACCTTGTTGTCTTTGCCCACAAACTTGAACACAGGAACCTGGAAATGCTTGGCAAGATGGTCTTTTGACGTGTACTGTTTCACTGAATCATCAGAAACGCAGCTGAGGAAAACAGAGGGATAGGCTTTAATGGCTTTTCCAGAAATGGAAAAAGAAAGAAGAAAAACAATCCCAGTCTATTTAACCAAAGAAAGTAAAGGAGGGCTTGGCCCTCTCAGGCTAAGCGGCCATTCCTGTTACTTCCTTTTTGGTCACAGGAGAAAATTCAGGAATGGCGGGAAAAAACAACAGTGATGATAATAGCATCTGCAGACAAAGTAGCTCAGCAGCAGAGAGCCGGTAGGATGTGGTCCAGCCCCTTCAGCAGAGGGATTGCCAGAGAGCTGCAGTCAAGCTTGTCCTCATTTCATCTTCCAGTGCAACAATCTGAATTTCTGAAGAGATGTCTCTGTGTACAAGTCAGCTTGTCTGGGAGGCAAACTTCAAGTCATCCACGGGGAGATAATTAATTAGCAGAGTGCATCTAGGAAAGTGACATAGGTTCTTCCAGCTCGAGGCCAAAGGTCAGGTGTTACTACACTGCATAGGATAAGCTGCTTGTAAAAGCAGCATTACTAAAGGCACTCAATTGTGAAGAATGACAAAGTCAACCCTGAAGCCTGTCCTTTGTTTATGAGCATATAAATTGCGATGACTGTTGAAGACTATCTCAGACTACCACCTAAATCCCAGTTTCTCTGCAGATTCTCCACTCTGGTTGCAAGAAACCAAACAGTTTGGTGAAGGGAGGAGGAAAATGGAGTAACAAGAGGAACCAGAGATAGAAGCACAGAGACCTTACCGCATCCTTAAGTCCGTCTAACGAAGGTTGCCACAAAAGCACTGCAGCACCACAGAAAAGTTCAGAAAGCTCCCAAGTCGCATAGTCAAGTCACTTGGCATTGTGCATGGGGCCACACGATGTCCTAGCCTTGGAGGAAAGCCTCAGATCTTGCTTCTTGCCTTGGGAGGCAAAAAGGGGCAGAGGAACAAAAGTTTGGAAGGAAAAATGGGTGAGCCTGGTCAGGCTAAGGAGAAAAAACAACCCTTTTTTGTGCATAATGTGCTTTTGTTAGGAGAGCTTCTGTGACTGTGCTATGGGAGCTGCGTTCTGACCCTTTTAGTGGGATGAGTTGCAGGGCTGGGAGGAGTGCTTGGGTGCACAGTAACCTCCTCAGCCTACAAACACAGGGCAGCTCCAGGCACAGTGGGACAAGCAATGCAGCAGAACTATCTCAACCATGTAATGGTCAGATCAATTGCAGCCTGCGAACACACCAGATCACACGGGACTGCCCTCAGTGCCATGACCTGGTTCTGAATGCCCCAGTGAACTGTGGTGTTTATCAACCACACAACTCGTCAATGCCTTTTAATTGTTTTGGTTTTGAGAAAAAGGAAAGGCAAGAGCAGAAGCAGGAGTGCTGCTCTGGGGCTGGCTGGGCTAGCTGCAGAACAGTATATTACAGAGCCCATGAGGAGGGATCTGGGAAAATCTTGATTTCCAGCACGATCACAGCAGTGCAGGGAGAGGGGCTGAAGGGTCCCATCTCCTGCCAGCTGAAGATGGGTGGAAATAGCAGGGAAGAAAGCAGGAGAGGGAGTTTTCCCACTTCTCAGTTTAAGGCATATCCTTTCACATGTAAACAGCATTTCCCTCTGGAAGTCTCAGCTGCAGTTAACTCCTGCAGATCTGATCCTACACAATCAAACCAATTTAAAAATCTCATCTTTATTGCCTTGGGCCTCTGGCGCTGGGTTGATGGAAAGAAACAAGGTTATTGCAGAGCTGTTTGGAACATAGACAAATCAGCAGTGTATTCAGCTAATTTTACTTTTTAATTGCTGTGAGCACAGTGAGAGATAAAGAGCTTCAGTAGCTTAAGAGTACATCATTAGCCTTCGGTTTAAGCAGTGGTACCATTTAAATATAGCCCAGTGTGGGGGGTCGGCTGGGGGCACTGGTGCCCGCAGTGACAGCCCAAGAGCTGAGCAGGCTGGACAAGCTCCAGTTAGCCTGCTCCAGCCTATTTTTCCCTTTGGTGAAGTTTTAATGCCCTCTGCAGGATAACAGTACCAAAGGGGCTGCTGGTGCGCCTTCCCCAGCAGCAGGCAAAGGCCTTACCAGAAACATCCCAGCTTCTTGCTGGGTAAACTCAAGAGATCACATTTTCTCCCTTCTCTATTCAGCTCAGGCTTTGGCCACTATTTTAAATGCTCATCATCTACAGTCATGGTGGGAAACGAAGGACTGTTTGGAGCCTTGAGCCTATGAGGGTCCACAGGGACAGTCAGGGAGATGATAAATCAATCCTCCCATTACAAATCCGCTTTTAAATGCCACGAGCTGAAGGACTGCAGCCTGGGCTACAGAGTGAGAAAGTAATGCTGAAATCTTTGTGAAAGAGAAATGGAAACAGAACCTTTGTGTGCTGTACTCTGCGGGACCGTTTTGCTACCAGGTAATTCTACAGGACTTGTCATTGGCTGTGACAGTGGACAATTCAGCCTGGCAGCCAAGGAAATAATTGTTGTCCTCATTAAACAGTTTGGCAGACAGAACCCGGGACTTACATAAGCCCAATCCTTTAAGTGATGGGCTATGACACTTGAGTCCGTATGTGGCTTCACTTTCCTGCCTGGAGTAGGGCAGACGTGCTCCCAACTGTGATCTCTCTCATGTTGTCTGGTTACGCTGCCAGATGCTGGATGCAAACATTCCCTCGACAGCACCATGGCACTGTCATGTTAGCATCTGAACAGGGGTCACTTAGCAGCCATAGTAGATCCCAGCTTTTGACTTATAAGCCATCCCAAAGAGACTAGTGAATCCAGAGACCCACACTGAGGTTTTTTTACTAGCACATCCTGGAATGATCACTATTCCCAAAAACTCTAGAAAATTACAGCCAGAGGGACCCTATATCCACTGCAGCGATTGATAGGTATTAGAGAAAGAGCAAAGCAAAGGAAGCTTGTGAAGCTCCAACCAGAATGAGCCAGGTAGTCTTCTGGCACATGCTATAGGAAGGCCAGTATGGGAAAATGATTAAGAACCTTCTCCGGTGCTGAAGCAGCTGCACGGCAATGACACCCTGCCAGAGGGGCTCTGCCAAACAGGCAGGCGCTTTGCAGGCTGGCAGAGAGAGGACTGTCAGCAAGAATCTCATTTATAGGAGCCAACTCAATTATCCACAAGCTAATTACAAAAAAAAGATGCCCTGTAAAGGCTTGAGGAAACCTATTTTACTACCTCCCAATTGCTGTGATAATACGGGTAGTTTCAGCTTGACAGCCTGGCTGCTGGTGACCGCAAAGAACATGGTAAATAACACTGCTGAGAAGTGACAGCATTTCCTGTGTCACACAGGTGATGTGACTGTCCCACTGCCACTTTCCATCTAACAGCCAACAAGAAAGGGAACAGAGAACTCACCCATCTTGAATCAGGTAGTACTTCAGGATCTCATCGATTTTGGAGGTGGGAGTGGCAAAGCAGCTCTCAACGAGTGTCTCCAGTCCACTGACATGCACCAAGGGCTCAATCCCAAAGTACAGAGAGTCCCGAAGCTTGAGGGTGGGTGGAGCACCCCTGTAGGGTTCATCAAAGTCTTTATCTTTGAAGATCTCAAGGGTGAAGGGGAAGATGCCTCTGTTACGACTCATTATTTCCAAGGGTGAGTTCTTGAGATTGGGCACGTAACCTTCAGAGATTGTGTACCGCCGTGGAAACTCACAGGTCACTGGGATCAGCAGCTTGCTGGTGCGGACAATGATGTCTCCATTGCTCCCTGGAGTCTGTTTTGGCAAGCCAGTCACCAGATTGGTGGCAATGATTTTGTCATTTATGACCTACGGGAAAGAAAAGGGTTTAAAGGAAAGGGCAGATAACCGAGAAGGGCTTCTCTGAGTTCAGATCAGCAGTTGAATTTGCCTTGTGCAGGAAACTTAGACATGAACCAGCCACTGAAAGTACAGCATGTGAACGTATCCACTGCAGCCAGGGCAATGTTCATCTTCCTGAACAGTTGCCAGTGCAACCCTCAGAATACAATCTAGGACGAGAGGGTGCCCCCACAGGAGGCTGAAAATGGCACTACTGGCCTTTCCATGCCAGGATGACGGTGAAGCCACCTCTGTGAAGTGCTGGGTGAGCTTGTACATATGCTGACAGATGCACACCACAGGAGAGGAGATGGAACAAGCTCTCCCTGCTTTGGGATGCCACCCCACATCTTCCCTGAGGCCAGTGGACCGGAAGACCAGAAGTGGCCCCAGTCAGCTAAGTTAACTTTATTTCCCAAACAGGCTACCAACCAAGTCCTCAAACCAGAGTGATCCCAAAGGGCAGGACAGCAATGGGTATACATACATCTACAACGGTGCCACAGGACTTCAAGGAGAAATGGATGTTGACATGAGTGCCGTTGGATACTCCTTTGCAGGAAGTGTTGATGAGAGAAAGGTCCAAGCCTCCAACCAGATCCTTTGGGATGCTCACCTCAATAGAGCTGGACTTGCAGAGCACTGGAACTGCAAGAAAAAATTACCAGAAGTCTGGGGTATGAATGTAGCAGAGTTGGGTAAGGACTCTGCCAATCATTACTGAGGGACAAAAAATGGGGGAAAATATGTTGCATTTATGATTATCATCTTACTGTAGTAATCTATCTATCTCAAACTGCCATATGTGCAATACTGAACTACCACTGCCCTGAGTTCTTCTAACGCAATGATGCCACAGAAGCTAGAGCTGCAGCAGAAACATAGCTATGCTGTATTTCCAGCTGCACTTGGGTCAGCACAGTTCTGATTGATGATCTCTAGCACAACTGTGATCTGGGAATAGCCCTTCCCAGATACAGCTAGCAAATTCACAGTGCTGCAGGCAAAGACATTTTTTAAGACTCTGTGTCAGGTTTTGCATCAAATAGAGAACGTCAAAACAAGGCAGTATGATTCTATGGAGATGCCAATAAAAGCATCTCAAAATGCCATAATAATCAATATTTTTATGAGTAACACACCCAGCTCTGACAAATGCAATTAGAGAACTCTACTTCATTCCAACCTACATTTAATTTTCATAAACGACTTCAAGAGAATGTTTTTTTTCCCAATTAATTCTATTACACAAGAAGTGGGAAGAAGCATAGAGACTGGACAAAATGAAAAAAGGAAAGAGGGAATAATTTCCATTGAAGAAGTAATTGCTGCAGATATCCCTAGAGCATATACATATCTATTCAATTACACATAGGACAAGCATACTACTGCTTATATTACAGTCCCTTCTCAGCCAGAAAAACGAATTCTCCCCAGAATTATATCTAGAATGTTCTAAAATCACACGACAAAACTTTTTGCAAATATGTTAGCTCCCTAAGATTTTCTCTAAAATTAATTATATTTGGAATCCTTGGCATTCACATGATCTGCCTTACCTATTCTGATCACGTTTATGAGATTTAGTATCCATGGACTTTGGATAAAAGGAAAACTGCTAAAACCTGCCTTCTACCTCCAGTTAAAAAATTCTCATGTCCCAGCTAATGTATATTTGTAACAGCTACTGTGCACCTGCAGGGAATTATTTTTAAAAAAAAAAAACCTCATCATTTTCAAGGTGATATGCTAAAATGAATGCAGTGTGCCCAAAGCAATATGCGTTCCTAATGACACTGCAGGGTTAGAATGGAAAACTAAAGTACTAAGAATTACCTTAACTTTTCTTCCACTGGCAACAGAAGGCAAGTGGGAATAACTGAGCAAGTCAAATGCAAAGCTCACAAGGAGACAAGGGACTTTGAGAACACTATAATGCAGACAGCAAGAATATCCTTTGGAGAACTGAAAGGATCAATGCGGATTCAGAGCTTCACTGTTCTAGGGACTCAATGAACAGAAACATAGTGCCTTTATAAAGGTGTACTTCTGGGCAAGAAGGTTTGCATCCCTAGTGCAATTCTCCAAAGTTCAGGGCTAAATTTCCTTCTGTCTCTTTCTAAATGTCTTTGAGTGGCACTAAAGGAGAGAAAAGTAAGTCAGCTGTGCCATTCAACCCCTGTTCTGGTACTGCAGGAGACGTTTATGTGCACGCTACCACCTGTGCATGGAAACAAATGAATGAAAGCACATATGACTACACCTGTGGGCAGATGTACTTTTGATTCAATCTCACTCTCTGCTAAGCAAACCAAAACACACTGGGAACCTCCTCAGAATAACTGGTAATGCAATTCAAACCACATTAGACATCTGCACTCAGAAGACTAATCACAATCAAGACCTGAGCTTCGGTTCTACATGTTTAGTGGTGCATTGCAAGCAGGGAGACTATTTGCACCAGCATGATTTAGCTAGGAGTAGGCCTGATTTCCCCAGAACAGACAATGGCAGCAACAGCAGTGCAGGGGGAGCTGAGAAGGAGCTGGCAGTGTACCAGTGACTACATGCAAACATGTTATTCCGTTGCGGGTGATGAGCTCCCAGCTGCCATGCCTGAGATGCCCAGCAGAAATGGGTTATCCTGTGGACCAACGAATCCACCTTTATTCACAGAATTTTTCACGCATTCAGAGAGCTGCACTCCCCTGCCTTGCTGTTGGGTGCATTGCTGCCCTGGACTCATCCCAGCCAGGAAGGCTCCCCAGGGCCTCGCTCATACTTTGCCTGTCAAACATTTCAGTTCACACAGACGAGCATCTGAATGTTGGCAAGGCCTCCTCGTTATGCACTTTAAAGTCTCCTTTGTGTCAATATCTGCATATTACCTTGACCACTGTAGAAAGCTTCTGTGGCAAGTTTTGTGGTTTATGCAGCTTCCAGCAGCTGGCACCTTGTTCCTTGTGGCCTTTCAAAGTACAACTGCTTAGAGCAGGCATTTTCTTTGAGTGAAGGTTTTCCAGTTCCAGGGAACCCTGAGCCACTACTACAAGCAGAAATAAGCTGCATCATCATTCCCTGTGGAGTGTACACAAGGCTCGGATGTGGGAGAGGGGAAAAGAGCATTTCACAATCACATTTCAAAAAGAGGTGGGGTACAAAAGTGGTCCCCTGAATTCCAAATGGTATGGCTGGCTGGTATCCCTGTGGGGAAATTTCAGCCCAGGCTGTTATATCTGTGGAAGAAGATTAATATTTGCTTTGAATATATAAGCTGCACAGGGGAGGGTTGATAAGGTGCAGATATAATAGCTTCAGGCAATTGTGCCTGCCCTGCTCTGCTACTTGTATAACTGTAAGCTTGGTTAGATGCCACAAAAAATTGTGTGGTACAGTTCCAGATATATTCTGTCATATCCCCTCAAAATTGCAGGCCATTGGGTAGGGGCGTGAAATGCAAAAGAACGAGCAATCTCACTTTATGAGTTGTCTTATTGCAAGCCTCAGCTTGGCACCTGGCCGTGCTGCTGCTCTCATTAGCAGCTGCCAAAGAAGAAGAAATGCTGGCTGGGAAATGCATGGCCTTCTAATCCTGCTGGGGTTGCCTCGGGAAGCCAAGATTGAAGAACATTGCTCTTTCTGGCTTTTATCCATCAATCACACCTTCAGTCAATATGAATAATCAGAGCTCTTAGAAATCCCTATCACCTCCTCCCCACCGGGATCTGGTAGAGCAGTAAGCGGTACTGAATCCCAAATGTGCAGTGCCTGTAAACAGGAGTGCAGAAGATTGATGCGTGAAAAGGAAGCTCAGATTACAACATGCCAAAACAGAGGACATCCAGACAACAGAGGGCAACTCAGCCCTGCTGCAGGCAGCCGTGAGTCTTAGCTTTGCTTGCAGAGTAGTGTTCATGGGATCTCTGCAGATGCAGCACTTTCTCACAGGCTCTTGGCATCTCTTTTCTGCTGCACGAGCACTTCTAAGCACTTAGGTACTTAAATGGGAGGACAGAAAGGGATGAAGGAACCATCGTTGACTCTGTGTCACTCCTGAGGGAGTGAGGTTGGGAGATAGCACCCCAGAAGGGCAGCCAACCTGCCTCAACAGCAAGACTTGCTCCTTTCCAGAATCACAGAATGGCCTGGGTTGGAAGGGACCTCAAGAATCATGAATCTCCAACCCCCTTGCTACAGGCAGGGCCACCAACCTCCACCTCATCACAGACTCAGCTCTGAGTGCATCCTCTCTGGCATTACCTAAAGTCCAAGGAAATCAGACCATGACAGGCTCTGGTTCCTTCATTTTATATCCTGCCCTGACTATGGCTCAAGCCCATTAGCAAATCCCCACGGAAATATCTGAAGGCAACTGCACAGGTTCCTTGTGGGCCCACCAACTCTGTACAAGCAGAGAGCTATCAGCTTGGTCTGCCTCCACTAGAGCAGCAGTCACTATCTCCAGTTTATGCTGAGCCTACCAGGTCTGAAAAGTGGTCTGGCAAGCGAGATGATGCCCACCAGAGTATTATCTGTCTGCCTTTCACATACCCACACGGCTGTCATCAAGATGCAGTTTTAAACTGTATGTCCTTACAGCAGAGGATCATAGTAGATCTCTTAAGACAGCCAGGCTGCTCATTCCTTCAGCACTCGAGGGGTCAGCTAGCTGTAGGATTCTAAGACTCAGAAGAATCCTGGATGCAAGTTCTGGATTGTAAGAAGTCGTGAGGAGACCCCCAGCTAACTCTCAATGTCCTCAGGATCTTCCTTCCTTAATGCTCTGCTCCCTGCATTCACTGCTAGAGCTAGACTGACTCCTGGGAGCCCGGGTGTATTTGAGGGGAATCTCACTTAGCAACTCAAGAAAGGGAACCTGTTTATTCCAGACATGTGCCACAGGTGTGAGTAAGGTTGGCAAGAAGGACTCCTTGTGTGCAGGAAGGGACTGTACTTCAGATGTAAGGTTAGCAGAAGCAATGGTCAATTTTCAGATGTTATTTTGGACAGTTTTCCATAGAATAACCTAGCAAAAGCATCCTCCTACAAGGTATGGCAGCATTGACTGTAATAGCTTCAGAGAAATTTAAGTTGAGCAAAAAATGCCTGTCTCTTTAACCTCATTCTTGGAAGTATCTGAACCACTTCAGCTGAAATTTAAAAAGCCCAGTTTAAGGCATGGAAAATTTTAGTTCTAACAGCCATAAATCTGACAAAAACATGCACAGCTTAAGCAGAGAAATATTATGGGAAATGTTAATCGATCTTAATCATAAGTTATTCATAAGTTAATCATGCTAAACCCGCTGGTGATGCAAGAAGCACCCAGCTGGGTCCTCAGTCTCTCTTCTCCCACTTGATAAAAAGAGCAGCCTCTCCATTTTGGATGATCAGTCATTCGTGACAACGCTCCATTATCCAAACTGGAAAGGAGATACTAAGAACACACAACAACAAAAGCAGAGGAGAAGTTCCTTCAAACACACATTTCACCTGCAAGAAATACAGGCTGTCAAGGGAGATTCTTTGCTGGGTGTCCCATCTGTTAACCTACCTTGGCAGGTGTGGTTGTCTTCCGACAGAACAAGTCCCCTTGGGCATTCACACTGGTATGTGTCTTCCACTTCAATACAGGTATGGCTGCAGCCTCCATTGTTATTGTGGCAGCCTTCGATTTCTGCAAAAGAAGGGGAAATCAGCACGCTGCTCCTCAGGCAGCTGTCAGACCTCAGCATGTACTCCTGGCTGACTAACAAGTAGCATGGCCAGCGCTGAGCTTGAAGGCAGCAGCACAGTGAGCTTGCTTTCAAGAAAATGTAATGGAAACTTATTTTTAGTTGTCCAATTTCCTGTGCTTGCTATTTCATCATGAAGTTAACAAGAAATTCTGCGAAAAAGCTTACCAAATTAAATTGTATGCTATAATTGTCATACACAATGTGGCTGAGTAGGCTTTGCCCTTTCTGGCTTCTGAGACATTCTCTTAATCTAAATTTGTACATTGTTTCTTACTTCAAAAAGACAAGGGAAAACTTTCCCCAAACTTCTGCCACATAGAACCATACTCATTCTTAAGTCACATCAGAATTAAAGCACACAGGTATCTCAGGGAGGATAGACCCCTATGCAGCCAGTTCCCATCTCTAGCAGGGCACAGCAAAGACAAGACACACTCTTTGCCTGAGGTTTTCCCAGCTGTGATGGATGTAGACATACCACATACTCTTGCATTCCCTTTGTAAACTGAGGAGAAAACTCTACTTATAAGAGTTAGCAGAAATTATGCTCATTCAGTGCAAGTTAAAGGCTTGGCCTGTTGCCCTGAGGTGCATCATTACAGGAACAGAATGACCAAGTTCATGGTATAAGATTGATTCTGTTCCTAAATTCTCTCTGTCTAAAGTCTACAGCACAGCTAACTGGGGGATTTTTCATGTCTTTTCTTACACTGGTGCTGTTCAGCTGAGGCAATTCTTTGAGAATCTGGATTTTCATGCAAAACGTATTCCCAGCTACTACAACTGCAGAAAAGAGCTTGGAAAGTTCATCCAAATCATATTCTGAATATGTGAAAATCAAAAGAAGGTAAGATCATTTACAGCTGTTGTTGGTTTTATATTATAAAGAAAATAAGAAAGAAAATAACAGAGTGGGAGGCAGTTGTTTTAAGTAACCTTCACTGCTTGATTGTTATTGCAACCCTTTGGGAAGAACATATTTAGATGTTCTTAGCCAAACAGGAATAAATATAATACACACAAACCACAAAACAAAATACGAGGGCTGCTCCGAAAGTAATGCCTCCTGTTTTATTACGTTGGCCCACAGCATCAGAGGCAGATGTTGGTGGTACGACAGCAGAAGCTGAGCCTTCCTGCCAGAATTGTTGTACGCTGCTGCTGCTGCACAACTGATGGCAGCAGAGGGGCAGTCTGACCAAATGGAATCCAACATGGAAGTGCACATGTCGCAAAGAAGCGTCATTGAATTCCTTCGTGTGGAAAGAATCACATCCATTGACATTCATCAACGCTCTCTGAACGTTTACAGAGACCAAACAGTGGATGTGAGCACAGTGAGGCAGCGTGTTTCAGCAATGGCAATAACACCGTGAAAATCAAGATATGTCAAAACAGCAGGTAAAGCATTATGAAGGAAATACTGAGATGCTCTTAACCCTACTCTGTCTCATCGGTTCATGTACTCAAGCTAAACCTCTTACATTCATTCTTTTCAGCAACGGCTGTGAAATGGCTCAAGTAAATCACATACTCCAATGGCTCACAAAACTGAGGGCACATCTTCAGAAATAAAACTCACTAACAAGATTGTAAAAATCCCCTGCAGTAGTGTTAAAGTCATGAAAAGCACCATCCTTCTTTCAGAGGGGGAAATTAAATGATATATCAAGGGCGCTATAAACCAACGTCGGAAACAGCAAAAAAACAAATGAGTCTCCAAGCACAGACTCTTTCAGTCCTGTCAGAAGTGTGCGGTGAGTGAGAATAAAAGCTGTCGTGTTGCACAGCCATTTTATGTGACTCTCCAACAGCTCAGTGCTGGATATGGAAGGGACCAAGCCCACAGATCACTTCTGGTCCCACACAAATGAACAAGCAGTGCAGGAACACTCTGTACAGCATCTCTCCTCAGGGAAGTGTCATCTGGATGACTGATGTTTTATTAACAGAGCTTGGAGAGGAGATTTTTCACAAAAGTGAAATGAAAGGTTTTTCGCTATCAAATGGGAGAAAAAGGGACAAAAACTGCAGCTTGGAGCTATCTGTCAGCACTCCATAAAGGTGGGTGGTGTTCAGCCCAAAAAAACAATGGCATCCCCTCTCACCATCTCTGCACTACAGATGCCTGCCACACTGCTGCTCAAATAAGGCTGCACAAAGGCTGCAGATGTGTTCAGTTCTGGCAAATCGGTGGCTTGAATGCAAGGCACTTTGTTAGCTATTAGTCTTGTCTGAAGTCCCACAGTATGTGAACATGCAAGACAGCAGCTTTGTCTGTGAGGAACCACCATACTTTTCACAGCTGACCACAGAAAAAACATCAGGCAGCAGTCAGTTTTTGCTGGCCTTTCGTATTTCTGCCCAAAGATTTTTGTACATTGCTAGTAACAACAGCCCAAAGCAATACTCTAGTTTTTAAGTCCCTGCTGAGGCACCAGTCTAAACTCTTCAAGGATTTTCTATCTTGTGGTGCCATCTCTGGGAGGTAGCAGCAGCAGCCATTGTTTGTGGCAGAGCCCACAACTAACTGCTTACATAAAAGCAAACAGTCCAAATGTAGCTCTCATCTGAACTCCAGCTTCTGCTCACAGACTGGATTCCCCTCTCTCCTTGATTTCTGCTCTGGGAGGCTATTAAATCCTCACATTCCATTCTAATGTCATGACATTACCCTATGCCTAGTGCTACATCTGTCCCTGTACCCCTGTCATACAAATCTGCCAAGCCAAATCCCAGTATCTTCAGCAATAACTGGCTCTCTTTGGACAACCAACCTCCCAGATCCACTGCTGCCTTTCCTCCCACAGAGATAAATACAAGCAAATCCTAACAGAAATGAACAAGGCAGAGAGAACAGCCAGGAAGCACCTCTCAGCTTGATTAGAAGGCTGTTTCAGTAAGAGCATCACTGGCAAGCACAGAAGTGATAGGAGCGATGTTCCATCCCAGCTTCAAGGAGCAAAGACAGAAGTAATACTGCAAGGGGAAGGGAATGATTTAATGATTTGTACTTTTCCCAGCAGACTGCGATAGCCAAAACCTCACCTTCACAGGTTTTCCCATCGCTTCCCAGCGTGCGCCCAATCCCACACTCACATCGGAAGGAGTTCTTCAGGTTAACACAGAATTCGCTGCAGCCTCCGTTGTCCTGCTCACACTCATTTTCATCTGCAAAGAACAAAGTGTCATAATGTGTCTGCCCCTGGTAAACACAGCTGGCAAAAAGGGGCTGTTGCCATGTGGGAGCGCTGACTGGTCTGCAGACTGGTTTTCCTGGGCTTGTGGTATGTATCAGGGCAATTCTGCTGAACATTACAGGCTACTGTCTGCTGTGAAGTGGCTCAAGAAAATCACATACTCCAATGGCTCACAAAACTAAGGGCACATCTTCAGAAATGAAACTCACTAACAAGATTGTAAAAATCCCCTGCAGCAGTGTTAAACTTGTGAAAAGCACCATCCTTCTACTGTTCTATCACACTAAGTCTAACTCAAGAACAGAGCAGACTGTGAGGAAAGACTGAATGCTCACAGCAGCCACTTCAGAGTAAAGACGGACACAGTCCCAGTGGAAATTTCCAAATTGGTTCCATGTTTTAATCCCTAACCATTTCCCATCCCACTCACAAAGACATTAAAATGGAGTGAGCATGCGCTGCCTGATAAGACTAGCTGAATACAAGAACCCATAAAAAATAAACCCAATCTATTTTTGTATCACACCTGCTACTGCTACACGTGGCTCATTATCCTACAGCAATTTTGAACGATTCAATCTTTATTTCAAAATAAAGGCACAAGAATAAAAAAACAGCTGTAAACATATAAATGAAGCTGAAATTAAAGCAAAACATACAATGAACTCCATGGAATTTCTCCAGGAAACATTTCTGAGCTGGTTGCATAGAGCACCTTGGGACGGCTGAGGGTATTTATTGATAGAAAAAGCGCACAAGATGCTTTTGAATCTTTTGGTAAAGCTGTGAAAACGTCTCATTTTCTCTTTTAAAGGTTAAAGTTTGTCTATATCCATCTGTTTTTCAAAAGGTATTTTGTTCTCCAAGATCGTCATTCTTTAGCTTTATTTAATCCCTGCACGCAAAAAGGGAATCAAACAAGAGAGAGGAAGGTGCATCCACTGCTATTGCTGAGCCACAAAACTGATGATTTCCCTTAGGCAGGCCAGAATGTTGAAGTCATCAATCAAGGTTTGCAGGGGGATTCACCCAAACTGCTCAGAAGATACCATTTACTAGCTGTAAGAAGCCCAAAAACGAGAAAAAAGAGAAGTTTCAAATTGAGAGACAGGTCAGAGATGAGATTTCTTGGATAAAATTGGCCCCACACATAGACAGCATGTGCAGCTTGCATCTAGTGGTGTTGTCTCCTTCCACAAGTGGCACAAATAAAGTATTTTTAGTCAAAGGAATGGCTGGTCCCCAGCCTTGGGATGGAGGAAGCATGTCCAGGAGAGACAGGCTCCACACTTTCCCTTTTAAAAGTAGAACTAAAGCTGCTTAAAAACAGAGGGTGAAGAGGGAAAGGGCTTCTGGCAAAGACACAGAGATACTGCTAGAAGGTCCTAGAGCTTGGCTTAATCAAGGGCTGTACCCAGCAGTACACCCTGTGGGTCCTTCAAACCCTGCAACACACAGCACATCTGTCTCTGCTGTTCCACATCAGCAACATCCAGCAGTGCTGGGAAAGCGCTGAACTAATTTTAATTGTGGATGAATCCAGGTATTCGAAAGGTCAAAGGCAACACACGGAGCTGGAAGATCCATGACAAAATCTAAGGGTATCTTTAACCTCTAAGTAAGTTTTCAAATGGAAATATAAATTGGGCTCAGCAGTTTTACTCAGGGATTCAAAGCATATAATGCACTGAAGAGAAGTCAGCACAGTAAAGGAGATTGACAGATGTGAGCTGCTTTGCATTGTTGTAGCATCTTCAGCTGCCATTGAGCTGGGAAAGGAGGAAAATTCTTCATGTAGGAAAGGCTAATATAGTTTTTTTTGTTTCTTTGGAAGGCCAGCAGGATTGTGTTCAAAGCAGATGTGATTGTGCAGCTAGCACAACAGAAAGCCATTAGAAGGAAGAATGTGCTGTATGACTAGAGCTGCAGGCAGGTAAACCAGCACGATTACTACAGAGGAGACAATGCCATCTGTTTATCATGAGGAGAAGCAGTAGAGCAGAAATCCTGCCCTACCTGGCTGCAGAGGGATGAAGGCATCTCCAGCACGTGCAGACAGGCTCCGGACTCAGGACTCCTGTGTGTCTTTCTGCCACAGGAATTCCTTTCATGAGAGCCTGCCACACGTTTACTGAGTGCTGGTGCAAGTCAAAGGCACTTGTCTCTGGAAGTCTTGTCGAGAAGCAGTTGATAGATGCTTTTAATTAGCTGCGAGAGCTAAGTCAGTCACTCAGCTGGAGAGGTGGAGCAGCTTTAGCAAAACCATCCTGTTGAAAGTGTGAGAAAGTATAGATCTGCAGCAGGGGAGGGCTGCTCTTTCCACAGATTGTAACAACCATAGCCCCTACTCTGATGCCTACAGACATGCCCACAGAGTGTGAAGAAAACCCACCCACACCTATTTGGTCAGCTAGAGTCCATATGGGAAAATCTCATCTGCCATGCAGCCTACTGGACCAACTCTGCTCTCAACTTCTCCACCAAACCAAGTCTCAAAGATGAGATCCTACTTCCCCCAAATGCTAGCACTCCTTCCTTCCCGACATCGTCTCTTCCTCTCCATCAGTGTGAATCTGTAGGTGCTCAGCAGCCACTTCTTTCTGGCCCCTTACATTGCCCCACAGTCCATCTTCCTAAGCCCACCCAGCACCACATGGATAACCATGGACAAGCTGTCCATATCCTGAGGGGATATGATGGGGATCCCCTCAAATTCTTGAAGGTCACCTTCCTACTCTGCTCTCACTAACAGCATTCCATCTCCATCCCTCCTAGACATGCTGGTCTCTGCCAGAGCAGCCACCAAATGCCAGTCACTGAATACCACTGTGTCACGCAGCTGAAATCCCTGAGGCTGCAACCTACAATTTTTTCACTTTTCTCCAACCCCAGGCCCTGGACAATGCCGCACAAAGGAGCTAAGTAGTATGGTAAAGAGTAATGTGTAGCCTCCGGCGAGCCAGGAGTCTTTTCTTGGAGGAAAGAGGCATTAGGCAGAGCAGCTGAGAGGAAATGTCTAATGAGAGAGTGCAGAGTCCTCCCTGAATATCAATGAGGCTGTACCAGGTTGATGCAAAGAATCTGTGCTTTTGGCTGCTCTTGGCATAGGCAACCTACTGCTGGACCACAAAGAAAGCAAATCTAGCCTCTCCACCTGGGATAGCGCTAGGGACAGGAAGGTATTCAGTTGTGCAGTGTTGCATATCACCCCTTGGGGGGAGATCAGGAACCATTTACAGGATCAAAGACCCGTTCCAAGCAGTGCAGAAAAAATTAACCTCAGCCTACTTACTCTTTTTATACTGCTTTTCAAGACAATAGACTGAAGGGTGAGCAACGAAAAACAAAAGGGAAAGAAAACATCAGTAACTGACGGCACTTGTTTCCGTACTTACCAAGACACGTCTGTCCATCAGGTCCAAGTGTTGTCCCCGGGGAACACGTGCAGTCATTGGTGTCCAGACAGGAGCCTTGGCAATCCACCACATCACAGATGTCATAAAAATCTAGGGAACAACAGAAGTGTTTTCAACACGAACCACTGAGCACACACTGAAAACACTGTATTTCTACAGTCAGCTTTGCAGCTTGCAGCCAGTCCATCAGTCACAGACCTGTCCCACAACAAGAAAGCTGAACTGGTGGAAGCTGATCAGAATCTAGCTTATTTCCTATATTATTATTATATTATTACTAGGTCTATTTTAATTACTATAAGATGAAGATGCAAATGAAGCAGCATGCCAAGACAAGCCACAAGGCCCACGGTGATCATTAAATCACTGTGGCCAGGTCAGCTATGAAAGATTTCTGTTAGCTGAACAAAGTCTAGAATTCAGCTAGATAGAACAGTCTAACCAGTGTCATGTAGACAGGCGTTGCATCACCTGACATGTTTCTGGGTGAGAAAGTAAGAATGCAGTCAGACCCTTTGAGGAATAAGAATGTTCGCAATGTTCCTGCATCACAAGGACAAACAGATTTCAGAAAAGCTACCGTTGCAGTTACTTACGCCCACAATACGCGTGGAAGCAAACACTGGGCTTTGTTAAGTGATAGACATAGTACCCGCCCGGACACGCCTTGACGTCGATCGTGGTGTTCCAAAGGCAGCAGTTCCCGCTGAAGCTGGCACAGGCCTGGCGTGAGACGACGCCATCCGACTCTCGTGGGTGGCTGCCGTTCAGCCAGATGGGAGCGTGCGTCCCACAGTGGTTCTCGGGGATGCAGAAGGTAGGCATAGCATCGCCAGCCATGCCGGTGAAGCGGTACCACTCCCCATCGATCTGGTTATCGCACGTGGGCTGGCCGTGGGAGCCATTTATCTGATGATCGGTGTTCCTCCAGGGCTCATTCAGGCTGATGTAGGCAGAGCAGGGGTCCAGGGCTGGGGCAAGCAGCAAGACACAAGAGACAACATCTAGTAGATACCAAATTGAGTTGTTGACTTATAATTACAAAGGACGCTAAATTTATTTTTCTATTCCTGACTTAACTGAATCATTTAGACAGTGATCCCTGGGGTAAGAGCAATACCAGCTAGCTACCTTGTGGAAAATCTCTGACAGCTTGACTTAAACGTCTTTGAAGAAATGAACTAACTGAGCTCTTACAACATTATCCAACAGCGCGACTTGTTCTATAGCTGCTGCAGACAATTACAGAAAAAAATAAATATATATGTATACATACATACTTATAAGCAAACTTGAGGCCTGGAGAATGATTTTGCCAGAAGAAATGTGTCCTGAGAGCACAGGATCAAGCCTAGGACATTCACCCATGTGTCAGGTGCTAACCGAGTACCTGCAAGCACCTAGTGGCACTGTCACATGCCTTGGAGAAGAGGATCAGAATTCAAACAGGTGAAGCAGCCTCTGAAAATCCTCCTATAGCTCATTTTGGCCCTCACAGTTGAGTTGTCATAACTACAGGTCAAAATCACCCTGCAAAGCATCAGTTCAAAAGCAAACTGCAAGATATGTTATCTTTAAGACTCACAGAAAGAAAATATTCAATTATTAGATACCTGTATAACTGCAAGCAATCTGTAAGTATAATTTAACAGCTCCTACTCATTTCAGGGCACAATTTTAAACAGCTAATTATAACAACTGCTCTCCCAGATCACAGTGGAGCTGATCTATAGCCCAGCAGACTGTCTCTAACTGAGTCAAGCGAGGTAGGAGAAAGTGGCCCTGCTCCATTTACCAGGTCTTTTGTTCTTCATCATCTTTTGTATAGCTCTGTACATTTATACCAAACTGAGATAAAGAGATACAACTTGAATCTGTACACTCTGTAAATGCTGTAGAGGGACAAGATTGAGAAATGGCAGCCCACTGTATTTAAAGATCCACTTAGATGTACCCTGGTCTCCTTCACCTTCTGTCATCCACATTCCCCCCCTGTCAAAAGCAGCCCACCTTTATGATTTACAGCATCTATTGAGCTTTTGTGTGATGATATTGTCTCACTGCATCTGACACAGCTTCCCCATATCTCTTTCTCATCTTAAAATCTAGAGGGCATGAAGGTCTGAGCAAAAAATGTTCAACTCTATCAATCATGTTCCTTGTAAGCCAACTAATCCTCTCTGGCTCCATAAGAGTTCAGATGTTTGGATGCAAAGTGAGTGTCTGTGAGGGCAAAATCTAAACACACAGACCTCCTGGTATGTATGTGTTGTGCTCGAGGTGCATGTCCCTTCTTAGTGGCCTTTCTGAGCCTTATGAGAACAATTACAACAGAAGAATAACACAGGGAGAAAGAAAAAATTAGAATTGAAGCATTCATTACATTTTCAGCATTCTTCTCATTAACTCTGATTTGGCAGCTTCCTCACTAAAAGTCCAGGGGTTTCATTTCCACATACCTGACTAAGCACCACTTACCCTTAACTAGCTATCCCCTAATAAACAAAATGAATGCTAATATTGTCTTGAGTAAGGAGAATTGATTTCTGTTTGCTGGAATTAAGCTAACAAAACCAATCATTCTGATTAAAGCCTCTCAAGGCTGGGATACACTGTACTTTCCACACCACATCTCAAGTTCTAAAATTGTCCTTTCAGTTTGTTTGAAGAACAGTGGGATGCAATCGGGGGGGACATTATGTTGTTTCTATTAAAGTGGTCTAGATGTAGACAAATCTTGCTTCAGAATTTTGATTTGCTTCACTGGCTTTCAAGGGAGAACTGTACGTGTTTCTGAAAACGGGCTTTCACTCCAATTAAGCCATATTCTCCGTAAACATCTCCCTTGCTGGCGTGCTATCTCGTACCTCCTCATAAATGCAACACTTCTCTTGAACAAAACCGTTACGCCATCCTCACCCACAGGCACGTTTTGTTTAGCCTCTAATGCAGTATAAAAACAGGAGCAGCTGCTGTAGCTACGAGAGTGCTGCAGAGCTGCAAGCCAGCATGAGAACAGGTCTGTCACACGGGGAATCCACAATGCGGTATTTCACAAGACGCACAGAGGAGCAGATTCACTCCCACCAAAAGCAGCACTCAGCAGTCCCAAGGAGCAGGGGGCCTGCAGCAGGAGCCTCTGATGGTATTCACCACACGGTTCTCCACTGTCTTTCCTGCCTCTCCTTGCCTCCCCCTAACCACAGACAGCAGCAGTGCTGTTCAGTCCCACTCTCCAAGAGCTTGTTTGACTTCTCAGGACAGTGAAAGTTGGGTTCTGTCTTTTCTTTGCGCACAGCTGAAAAGAGCCTCCTTTGGGATTCCCGCATTTGGTTTCCACAACGTGATTTGGTGTGGCCTAAGAGTGAGTCACTGACTAAGATTAAAAACTTCTTATGTTAAAAGCCAAATGAGGCCAAAGCAAGGAATGCCCTGTCAGTTTCCCAGCTGGGCAGCACCAAAAATACACATGCTCATTAGCTCTCATACAGTATAATTAGCTTTATGAAATATCCTTTGTAGATAGACTCTGTAAACTGTCACTCAGCTCATGTTGTCTCCTAAGCAGACAGGAGAGAGTTTAAAGACAAAATCAACTGAGATGAAGATGCAACAGCTCAGAGGGAGCTGGAAGCAGCACTTCAGGTAAATGAAATTGCACACCCTCTCATCTTCCATTTACCTGAGAGGTTCAGGCAGGAGTAAAGGGGAGGCAGACACACAGAAAAAGCAGACTTTGCTCTTTGGAACACAACAAACCATCACAGGCACCCCTGGACTACCAAGGCTGCCCCAGGACAACTCCCCTGCAGACACCAGGCACTCTTTGGTGCTGCAGCTTGCCAAAAACTAATCTGAGGTTTTAAGAAGAAATTCCACAAATATGTGGGACAAACCAATCAATCTGCTCTCCTTGGAGGCTGGAAACTCTAGGGTTTTGCACAAGACGTACAATGGTCTCCAGTCCCTTCCATTTTTCATTTTTCTTGGCTCAATTTTTTTCCTCCCCAGCGCCTTCTGCACGGACCAAGTAATTCAGCCTGACAAGCACCAGCTATCAAGTAAAGCCTTTCCATTTGTAACCATGATGATATCATTAGCTCTCTAGCTGACATGCTAGCACATATATTAGATGACAAATCAGGCTCCAGCAAGCATTCATAAGCCCGCCATTCTGCAGAGATTGATCCCATGCACATAGCGTAACTGGAAGTCTCCGCTCTGACATAAACAAGGAACAAGATGAGCAGCACTGCGTTACAACTCCAAATTCAGTTAAGGCTTGTCAGTCTTAAGGAAGTGAGTGAAAAAGTAGCTCAGTAGCTTCTTGTGGAGTCTCTCCTTCTAAAGGAGAAGGAAATCTCACAGTGCTTGGCAGTGAAGATTCTCCCAGTATGGAAGGCTTCGAGCTCTGCAAAGACCTTTCCAGCTGGAGAGAATCTCACACTGCCTTCAAAGAAAAGAGATCACTCTCACTTCTCATAGTCTTTCACCTGAGAATACTAATGTCTGCTGTGGATCTTAAAGATGATGAATGGAATAAGCTTGAAGGCAATGCCTCTTCACTCACCCATTGAAGACACTGGCTGTGGCTGGACAACGAAGCAGAGACAGAAAAACAAGTACTGGAACATCCCACTCGACCAAAGAATAGTTAATACTCAAGTAACAGAGCCTTGATAGACCTTGCACACGCTATGCCTCTGTGCTGCCTTCCCTCAGCAGAGCTTCTGACCCCAAAGCTTCTGAAAAGCAACTAGGATAGCTGTCCTGGAAGTTTATCAGAGGAAGAAGCTGAAGGGATGTTGGATACAGCTCCAGCCTTGACCTCCAAAGAGGAGCTCTGCTCCTTACTGTCAACTTACTGATCGATCTTATGTTTTGGACTCAATTCACTATTGTTTTCTTGCCTGACTGCCCCCCAGTGACACCTTCACTATCTTATCTGGAGAAGAATTCTAACCAGGGGACACCCGGACATCCCAAAGGGATGGAAAAGAAGAACAGATGGGTGCTTGTTGTTGTTATCTCTGCTCCTTCCCCAAGTCATACAACTTCATGGCTCCCCCTCAGCCAGAAAATGCCAGCTAGAGAGCTTTAACTGCAGGAAATAGTGATCAAAAGGAGAACTGAACATCCTGAGTACAGATTGCAAATAAGTTCTGGGACTCAGGCTACAATAGGAACATCAGTCATCTTGATGGAATGGTGTCCCACAGGGAAGTAAGCTGTTCTTATGCTAGGCAAAATCCCTTTCCACTTCTGATCACATAAACCAATCACTGCGGCAAGATTATCAAGCAAGGCAATGACATCTTTCTGTAGTAATTTTATGTTTACTGTCTAAATAATGAAAGCAAGGAACCCAACAGTATTGAATTAATCTCAATGTAAGACTGAGTAATTGAGGACCTCTGCTTTATGTGTTGAAAGGCAATTAAGCTAAGTTGCAGGCCACAACCCTATGCTCTGTGTGTAGATGAGATGACTGGGCTAGTCATCTCAAAACCTCTTTCTATCAAAACAGATGCACCATGATTGTCAGTGAGATACACAAAGGACAGAGTGAAGGAACACAAAGGGATCTTTCTAATTCCACTAAGACGCAGCTCCTATTACAGAGAACAGATTAAAATATATGCTTCAACATATATGTGCATATATACTTCTATACGTACACAGGTCCCTCTCTGCTTACGAACAGTGGTTGTACAGTTTCCCTCAGGAAATCATCTACAAGCTCTCCATCCACAGGCAATAAAGCTAAGCCTACAGCAATTGCACAATCAAGCAGTTTTCCCACTATTATATCCCACACTTCTGCAGTGGGCTGGTGCAACAGAGCAAAGGGACAACGTCAAGACTGATGTGCTTACTTCAAATCCCAGAGGAAAAAATGGCTTTGTTCTTTTCGTCTTGAATTTACATAAGACAGAGAGCAACGTATTTGACTACTTTGTGGAGATAGGCCACCCGCACTGCACACTACAGAATGTTCTCAGTGGTTTCCCTCTGCGCTCCCCTTGGCAGTGCAGTGCAATATACGCTCCACCTCAGCGCTGGGGTCTTTCTCAGTTGTGAACGATTCCAGCGAACAACAAAAGCTGCTTTATAGATGACTGTTGTTGCTCCCATCACCACCACCAAAAGTATTTGTGGTTATATCATGCTGACAGCTTACAGTAGCAGGAAAGTTTTTTCAAACACAGGAAAGGAGAAAAAAATTCACTGTGCAAAGCTAGCAAGGGAGATAACCCTCAGAAGGTGATTATGTGAATTCCCAGAACAGAAACTAAATTTGAACATAAAATAATACAGTGAGGCACAGGAAATTATATTGTGCCATTTTCACTCACAGGTTGATTCATACTTAAGTTCCTGGGTAAATAAAACTGACAGGATTGAATTGAATATTCTGATAGTGTTAGAGGTATATGCACTTCTCTCTGAACCATTTTATTACTAGCTGCTTTTATTCTGTAAGTATATTAGAACTGACACAGCAGTATTTTGACACACAAGTGACAATTAGCAATTAATGTATGGAAATAAATTGCATCATAGCAGTTTTGAGCCTCAACAGCCTTATAAACAGTCTCTTTTAAGTAATCTATAAGGCACTAAAGCTACGAGATGCCCCAGCACTGCCGGAAACAATTCTACCCTGAATTACTGTAAGTGCCTAGTACAAGAAATCAGTATAAAGTTGAAGAAGGCAGCACGCTGCCTCTACACATCTTTTTGATCCACAGCAAAGACAGGCTGCGTCTTCTGGAGGAGGCACCAGCTGAGGCAACGCTACTATCAGCATTTTCTTTTTTGCTTTGCAAGTCACTTCAGGTGATACGCATAGGCCTGATTCCACCACAAATAACACTATTCCGTACTGGAGCAGAACACTGCAAATCTCTGCCTTAGGGGGCTGGAGCAATTATTCCAGAGGGAGAAATAAAGTCTCTTGCAAATAGGCCCTCCAAGAGACAAAAAGAAGTCCAGTGGAGCGCCTATACTTTCTAGGCAGACCTGACAAATTCGTTCTTTCTGACCTCCATTTCCTCCCACCAAAGATGTGCAATCCTGACTTCCCAAGCAGCAATAAGAACGGGAATCAAAATATTACTACTTAAAACTGGTCATCAGTGGAGGTTAAAAGATACGAAGAGGGAAGGCAGTACTTAAACAGAGGGCTGGAATTTTGTTTTGGTACCTAACAGATGGGAGTTCCCAATCTTGCTGCTAAGCTATGTCTATTCTTAATGCCATAAATGGTGCAAATGGTGTAGGTGGCAGCATTTCTCAGCTCTCCCAGAGATGTGGGGCTTCACTGTCCTTACACAAGGAACTCGTACTCTTCGAAAAAAGATCTGTGCTAGAAAGTCTTATGCTGTATGAAATAGAGTAATGAATCTAGACGCTTCAGTGTTTGATGAGACCAGCCTTTTCGCAGCCATCAATGTTTGATGAAAGCGTAGTGTGCCAAGAAGAGCTGCCGGGCATGAGCAGCTTCTGCAGCCTGCCCAGAAGGGCCAGGAGGAAGAGCTAATCAGCACTTCCTGCACCAAGAGCAAGAAGTGCTCAAACACACGTGACAGCACCCTTGTCTGCAATTGATTTGAGGATGTATGTTCACAATAACCCCTGACAGGCTGCTGAGATGGATTGCAGTAATGTCAAGGACTTTGAGATAGCCGTTGTTTCTGTAAACAGTTTGTCCTAGGACAAAGTGCCAATGGGAAAGCCTGTTGAGATCAGAGAGTGAACACAAGTTTGGCAAAATATGAGCAAACTCTATACATGTAGATCACAAAATCCGCATTAAAAAATCATGTTAGTTATGTACTTACACAACTCCTAGTGAATAAGACCAGTTAGCTGCCTTCCCTTTCTGAGCCCTCTGATGTTCAACTTGGTGTTTAAGACTGTTTTCCAAAAGTACTACAGTACCCAGTGTTTTTTCCACGACTCTCAAATACCATACAAACAGACAACAAAACTCCAATTAAGTAACTGAGGCGGAAACAGAAGCAGAATCCACCTTTTACAACCTCACAGGGGGACACAGTGTCGAACCAGCTTCTCCAATAGTCCAGGGTTTCAATTCCATTTCTGTATTTTATTTCTCACCCTTTTTATGTCAATACAGAAATAAAACCAATTTTAAGAGCAATATGGGAAAAGATAAAAAATACTTCAAATTAACAAAGATTACTCCTCATGTGAAAACTAAATAGTCATGCAACATGGCACAGAAATGCAGTTTATATTTACAGCTCCACAAAAAAAACCTTCGCAGAGTAGATCAAATAAACTGCTCTACCAGTTTAGAAAGGTGAGGCAAGCTTGGCCACATTTACTTGACTGATACAGTACAATGATCTAACAGGCAACACACAAACCCACCAAACCCACAGCTTTGTAAGAAGTTGAAGCAAAGAGATCATCATCATGACTACCTGCCAGGTGGAAGAATTACAGGGTCAAAGAAAATGTGTTTCTCGAAGAAAGAGGCCAGGAACACCTCCTCTGGAGCCTCGCTGACATGACAAAAGCCAATCTCAAATTTCTCCAGACAACTTTAAACTTGTTTATTTGAAAGGTCCTTCACAGAAAATGAGAGGAGAGATTAAAAGCAAATAAACAATAAAACTGGTAGAAAAAGAGGCATCAGAACATTGCAATAGATGCTGCTGTTTATACTTCACGAGGTCTTACAAACACAATGTTGCATTAAGATTCTGGTACTGTCTGCAATTAAAATTGAGTCAGTGGGACAGGAACATACCAGAAAATCATAGAACCACCAAGGTTGGCAAGGACCTCCAAGATTATCCAGTCCATCAGTCCACCTATCATCAATATTTCCCACTGAACCATGTTCCTCAGTACAACATTTAAACATTTCTTGAACACCTCCAGGGACGGTGACTCCTCCACCTCCCTGGGCAGCCCATTCCGGCACCTGATGACCCTCCCAAAGAAGTAATATTTCTTAACATCCAACCTGAATTCTCTCCTGGTGCAACTTGAGGCCATTCCCTCTTGTACTATTGCACGCTACATAGAAGAGGTTGACCCGCACCACACCACAACCTCCTTTCATACAGTTGTAGAGGGCAATAAGGTCTGCCCTGCACCTCCTCTTCTCCAGACTGAGAAATCCCAGTTCCTTCAGTCACTCCCTGCAAGGCCTGTGCTCCACACCCTTCAAAGCTTTGCTGCCCGTCTCCGAATGTGCTGCAGAGCCTCCATGCCTTTCTCATAGCGAGGGGCCCAACACTGAACACAGCACTTGAGGTGCAGCCTCACCAGAGTTGAGTACAGAGGCACAATCACCTCCTGCTCCTGCTGACTGCACCGTTTCTGATACAAGTCAGGATGCCTTCCTGGCCACCTGGGTGCATTGCTGGCTCACGTTCAGCTAAACGTTGTTCAATACCCGGTTCCTCTACACAGACTTCTAGTCACTACCCCAAGCCTCTACTGTTGCCTGAGGTTGCTGTGGCCAAAGCGCAGGACCTGGCACTTGGTCTTGTTGAACCTCATCCCATTGGCCTCAGCCCAATGATCCAGCCTGTCCAGATCCCTCTGTAGGGCCTTCCTACCCCAAGGCAGATCAACACTTCCAGCCAACTTGGTGTTATCTGCAAACTTACTGAAGATCCACTCAATGCCCTCATCCAGGTCATCAATAAAGATATCAAACAGGACAGGTCCCAATGACAACCCCTAAGGAAGACCACTCGTGACTGGTTGCCATCTGGTGTTTACTCCATTCACCACCACTTTCTGAGCCTAGTCATCCAGCCAATTTTTTATCTAGCAAAGAGTGTACCTATCCAAGCCATGGGCTGCCAGCTTGTCCAGAAATCACAGGAGTCAGAAGGGTCATCTGGATATCATTGAGCCCAATCTCTTGCTAAAGCAGGCTGCTACTCTACAGTAGGCTGCACAGGAAAGCATTCAGACAGGTCTTGAATATCCTCAGAGAAGCAGACTCCACAGCCTATCCAGGCAGCCTGTTCCAGTGTACTGTCACCCTCAGAGTAAATAATTTTTTCCATGTTTGTATGGAACTTCTGGTGTTCCAGTATTTGCCCACTGCTCCTTGTTCTGTCACCACACATCACTGAAAAAAGCCTGGCCCCATCCATTTGTCTCCTGCACATCAGATACTTCTAAACGTAGACAGTATTATCTTTCAGTTTTGGCTGAACAGTCCCACATCTCTCAGCCTTTCCTCATATGGGAGATGCTCCAAACCCCTAATCATCTTTGTGGCCCCCTGCTGGACTCTTTTGAATATCCCTGTCTTTTTTGAACACAGAGCCCAGAATTGGACACAGTGCTCCAGGTGCAGCCTCACCAGGGCAGAGTAGACGGGGAGGATCACCTCCCTCAACTTGCTGGCCACATTCTTCTTAATGCATCCCTAGATTCCACTGGCCTTCTTGGCCACAAAAACACACTGCTGGCTCAGAGCCAACCTATTGTCCACCAGGACACTCGGGTTCTTCTCCTCAGAGCTTCTCTCCAGCAGGTCAGCCCCCTAACCTGTATTGATGCATGCAGTTATTCCTCCTCAGGTGCAGGAACCTACATTTACCCTTGAATCCCCACTCTGCCCAACTCTCCAGTCTGTCAAGGTCTTGTTCAATGGCAGCACAGCCTTCTAGTGCTTTCCTGCTTTCAAAATAGGGATTTTGGTGTTAAGTGTCAAAACCTTCAGTTCTTCTTGATGAGAAAATGGATGCATTCTTACACAACTGTTCTGAGCTGCTTGGAGGAAAAAGGCTTGCCAGCACTGCTGAAGTAAATTTCAGCAATGTTTAAAAGCAGCGCACCACTGTTAACAGCCTCTAGTCCCTCCTCTCTGACTTTAAAAACAGACAAGAGACTTCGCTGTTGGAAAAGTTGACAATCATGAAATTTTACAGTCAGACATGATAAAAATCTTCTGACACTGAACATCTCATCCTAATATTCCATAAGTTAGGATTAAGTACACAGTCTGCTGATACATAATGTTAATGAATTAAAGATATATGATCATGACTAATCAGATTAATCACAGCCATTGAAGGGCTCAGAAGGGCTCAGTAAGGAAGGAATGTGAGCTTAAAACTTGAACTTTCCTTTGAAACAGCATTTGAATGCACTACAGAAATATGTTCGGCATGTTTTAGGTTGCCGGGTGTTATATACATTCTTAATCTGCAACTTGTCACATGTCACCAGATGTTGTCAGCCTCCACAGGGAACTACTATGCTGGTCAAATAAAGGTAGCCACCTTTGTTAGACCAAACATCTCTACTTCTACCTCACCACCTCGATTGCTCTTGAGATCCCTGTGTTATGCAGCTAGATATGGCAGCAAGATCTCCATCCAAGCTTCTTCAGGAAAGCTATTATCTGCACCATGTGGCCTCAGTGATGTTAAAGTCAGGAAGAAACCACCTAAACAAAAAGAAATGGAGGAAACTCAGGAGATGGCTGCCACACATACAATATATATCTGGGGAAAGTGATGTTATTCAAGAGCACCGATTCAAAAATTGAATAGTTATTTATTGTTCCAGAAGTACATTGCTCTTTTATACATATTTCATAAATGATACAGGATTTTACACATTTTCAGGTTTTTTTGTGTGTGTTTTTTGTGTTTTCTTAAAGAAGGACTTTTCTCCATGCTCCCTCCCCCTCATCCCAAACACACACACTATGGATTCAGCTACAGGATTGTGTTCATTTTTTTCCCCCCTTTAAAACTCATCACACAAACAAGATATAACAGATAAAAAATAATCTCACAATGTAATTAAACTGAAAGACAGAGGAAAGGGGGAAGGGAGAAAAAAAAACTAGAAACATGCACCCATTCGGTCCAACATGCCATTGAGTGAGAATAGGCAGCAATCCCAGCTGTATTTCCACATCTGCAAGGCACCTGGCATCTGCTTAACATGATTTGACTTCTGTTGCAGGTTTTTTTTTTTTTTTTTAAACAGTTCTCAAAAAAAGAAACAACCAAAAACAGAAGCTTCTTTCTATGACACAGTGAGAAACAGTAGTGAAATTTCAAAAAAGCAGCAAACTTTTCTGTATATAAAGCTTAGTGCCCTTCTCCCACCTTCATCCTGTCTCCACAATATTTATCAGTAGGATGCTAAATAGACTGACCGGCTTTGAATAAATATGAGTTCTATCTGCTTGGCTAGAAGAGAGGGCAATGGGTTGATTTTCCTTCCTCCATTTCTTTTAGCTAAGAACAAGAGATGTCATTAGCCAACCCTTTGAAATCATGACCTGTGGGTCATTTAAAGCTACTTAAGTAGGGGAAGTGCTGAAGAACTGAAGCAGTTATGTGTCTTGCACTGTTAGAGCCCTGGGCTTTCAAAAAGCCTTTGGGTGAGGAAAATGCTTTGACCATGAGACCTTTCATTCCATTATACAATCAAATATAAAGTTTAATTATATCACATTCCAAAGCTGTTCAGCTAAGCAGGAGTCATGATTCTGAGACAGCTTCATAATCCCTTAAGCCTTCATAATTCCATAGTCCAGGTGGCTATCAGATCTGGTATAAGAAGAGGGGAATCTCCCTCCCGTAAGACTGATTATTATAACTCTCATGCAATGCTGCCATTTATTTCTAGAAGGAACTCAAGGGCATTGGGACACAAGTTTATATATTTATTATGGAATATTCCAAAATACCAATTATCAAATGCCCAAAGGAGAACTTGTTCCTTCTCTCACTTGGCTCACAATCAGTCTGTGCTACAAATAAGCAAAGGAGGAAGTCAACGGAGCACATGGGACAGGGCTGGGGAGGGAAAGCTCACGGTTTTCCAGTAGAAAGCAGTCTTGTAGTAACTTTATAAAAGAGACCAGGTCTGATCAGAAGTGTGCGTGTTAATGGCGGTGGAGCGCAAGATCTGATCACCAGCCATATCTCCAGGTGGCGTGGATTCTTTGTTCTTTTTTTTTTTTCCCTTTTATTTTTTGTTAAGAGAGAAAGAGAGAACTGAATCAGGTAAAGGAAACTTTAAAAAGCTAAGCAGGCTGCTGGTGTCTTATCAAGAGGCAGACTCTGCAGAGCTGGAAGAAGACATCCCTATCCCAGCATTACATTCTTTTCATGAACCCCCCCCATCCTGTATTTGTACACAATTGCCATTCACACAGTTTTAAATATGACTATTTGCCAAGCCCTCTTCAGAACTAACATTCCACAGTGCCCATCTTCAAATTTAAGAGATTTCCCCTTACAGTCCTTTATCTTGATTAAAGGTTAAAAAAAAAAAAGCCAACCAAAAACCCTCCACCCACACACCACCTCCCAGCTTCCACCTGCAATGCTTTAATTTAAAAGGCAAGAGCTATGAACAGGTTTTTTGCCAGAGTTCAGAGCTTCTTTGCGGATCAGTCCTTTTCATCAATTTGCTGGATGGGCAGGTGAACCTGCAGTGGATCTCGAAGCCTCTTAAGGTCCAATTCTGCCTAAAAGTAAAATAAAAATTATAAAGAAGAGGCTCCCAATACACCTTTCCCCAACCCCAAACCCCTTTCTAAATTGGAAATAATTTATGTATTTTCTCATTTTTCCTGCCTGGAAGGGAAGAAAAAGTCACAGGCTCAGATCCGAGAAAACCATTTCTATCAGTTCAAGACTCTTGCACTGTACTTCTATGAACTTGCTAACATGCAACCACTTCAGAAGGAATATGGTAGGAAAGAACTGATCCCCTTGAACTTTTTTGTTTTAATAAGAGCTAGATTGATGGGAATGACTAAGACAATCAGTATTGAATAACATAAGAAAACCTTCAGTCTTTCACACAGTCTTGCTCTGATCTTTCTCTGCTCTTCACAAAAGAGCTCTCTGCTCTCCTTCTCCAAAAGAGGGATAATCCATCTTGCCTTGGATATCCTACATTGTCATTTCCAGAGCCCGAAAATAAACAGTGATACAGAAGAATAAGAAAGTGGAGAGAGAAAGTGGTAGGTCTGCTTTTCCTGCTCTTGCCTTCTTTTAATAGAAAGTCTCTCAAAAATGAGGAGAAATATCTCTGCTCAACTCTTCTGTTTATCAGATCCCACACTGAGAACAGTCTTGCTGCCAAAGTATCTTCCCCTACAAGAAATTTGCCATCACTTCTAACAATGAAACTCTTTTGAGCAGTATTTTCCAGGTCTTCAATTCAGTGCACTGAATTGCTGTGAGGGAGAAACAAACTGAATAGATGCAAGTTTTCAGCCCTCACTAAATCCATCTGGTACGTAGGAACTGAGAAGAAAGCAACTCTTGGAATTAGGCTCCTTTGAGGCATGAAGTGCCTGAAGCAACTCAAAATTTGCTAGCAGTCTCTAAAAAGGCCGTTACAGACAGATACAGGGAACTGTTTCATGTTGATTTACACTTTTAGCTGTTCTATTCCTGGGCACATCAAAGCTAATTCAGTGATTGCACTGGAGCTGTGACAAGAAAATAGGCTGAAAAACCTAAGAACCATTCTTGTCTGAGGTGCATCTATTAATACCAGATGAACTCACGAGCAGTAATTTGCCTTATCTATGGAAAAATCTCTTATTACCTGAGCAATTGCATCCTTGAGTTGATTGTATTTCTCTAGATCAAATCGTGACTTTTTGGCTCCTTTATGGAAAAATAGTAAGTACTGTCTGTCTCTTGCATCTGGATAAACATACTCCTAAAAAAAAAAAAAAGAAGGTAAGAAAAAAGCATCACACCATGGGATACTATCAGTACAGTACATATCAGATGTGTTCTGGAAGTTAGCTTCTGATGGTTAAGGCACAAAACCAGACAGCATTGACTAAGCTCTCTGCCACTGAGCTGGGGTGTCACTAGGTGGTAGCTAGGCTCCCACGCAGTCTCTTGTCCACCTCCCTTCAGCACAATCACTGAAAGAATCAGAAGGGCAAAAGGCAAGAATAGGAGTCCAATACCACAGCTTTTCTAGCGATACTCTATTGCAAGAAGTCACAACTTTTTGGAGCACAGATAAACCTAAGCAGCAGAGCTGTTAACACCAAATCCCACATAGCCTCAACACAAGTCTGCCTGCTGAAATTAACTTTCCCTTGCACTGGCTTATCACACAGCTTCCATCTGACACGCGTGCAACGATCAGGCTGTCAGGTAGAAAAAAGCTGTTTTCAGACTTCCGACACAATGAGATTTCAAGTCTGGCAAATAAATTCTAGCTGATACAGATGATGACGTTTTCTGCCATATTTGAACTCAGTACGTTAAGTTACAACTGTACCAAAAAAATATTGTGACAAAGGCAAACGTGTTCAGCCCCTTAAGTGACAGCAGAGCCCTGGGACACTGTGCTGGAATACACACAGCACTTATTCTAGTGGTCTTGCAACAGCAGAGACTGAGCCCTTACTCCCTGGGATTATTTCATTTCAATGGGAATGGTGAGACAAATCACATAAGAGAAATCTGCACAGATAGTGGATAGATAGACAGATCGTCTGTCACAACTACAGGAACCCAGAAAAGCATAGATCTGTTCTGTGCAAAGGTTTGGCAATATTAGAGCAGGTCTAGTTTTTGAAGAGAGTGAGCCTGCTAGTCAATGAATCTGGAACTGCACCAAGAAGCATGCATTCAAACGTAGCTGCTTCATTTGGTTAGGAGACCAGATCTATGAGACACGTGAACAAAAGGTATTCCTAAAATGATTTTTGAGCCTTTCTTGTCACTTCAGAAAAAGTTAACAACTCATTTTGGAGATGTGTTCTTCCCTGAAATTCAGAAGGTATCTCAGATTATTTGGGCTGGTAAGTCACAACACTTACAGGCCCTGGTGCAAATCAGCGTGTGCGCATACATGCAGAAACCACTGTCAGTGAATGAACCTGAATAGCTGAAGCAGTCAGAGGATGCTGATGAACGTTTATGGTTACACAACCAGGAAATGAGTGAGGACCAGCACCATAAAAGGCCCATCATAAGCTCCAATAGGGTTAGAAAGAGGCAAAGTAACTTCCAGAGGGCATGATTTTGCTATTTTCCTGGGGAGTAGAGTTCAAATAAAGTCTTCTATTGAAGCATCGATGTCAGCACAACGAGTCCTACCTGGCGAGTCATTACGAAATAAGCATACATTGCCATGGCACTACCATAGGTGATGAAATAGGTGACTGGTTCCATAATGTCCCAAGAGTACTCCCACCAGGTGAGGCGGGCCAGAATCCCAAACTGAGTGGCCATGTAGGCCAGCCCTCCCCACAACACCAAGGTTGTCCTCTTCTCTGCTTTCCTGCTGAGCTCCAACCTTACCTGCCAAAAACAGGTTAAAAAAAAAAAGAGTTGATATCATTAAGAGATAATGTAAAAATAACACCTGTATTTAATGCTACATTGTGACATAAACAAGTCGAGGTTACATAGACAACTTTAGACTTCTTTTCTATCAGTATCTCGCAGTCACCCCTATTTTACTCCGAGTATATTTTGGACACTTTGTAAAGGTTCTTCTATCTCTATGTTCACAAATGTTCTGTTGAACGAGAGCCCCAGTCTGCAATAACAGGCTCATTTCTTATTACAGAGGAAGGAAACAATATTTCTGCAGACATCAGAAACAGATGTGGTTTGATATATTAAGTGGCAAATTTTCCTTCAGTTGTTTTAAAACTACTTGAAAAAACTACATACTTGAAGCATGTTAGGGCTTAATGAAAACATAGAAATAAATTGAGCATGCATTTGGAGGATAAAGTAAAATACCATGAGAAGTTTCTCACTTTTTCTAGTGGTGCTAGCTGCTCCTTCAATTCCTCTAGTCTCCCTATCAGCTCCTTCTCTTTGTTCAGCTGGTGCTCCTCGATGCACAAGGCAGTGTACAATTGCTGAACCAGTGTCTTGACATCATTCAGCGTGGTTGCGTTCTCATGGCTTAAGAGCTCTAGGAAAGAAAAAGACTGCTTTGTGTGCATTTATCCACAGAACTCCTTACACACTCTTCAGAAGCTGCTATTGTTTTGCGGAGGAAGCACTTGGAACAATCTTTTCAACACAAAAGCTTTTGGAAGAACTCCATGCACAATGCAACATCTTCAAAAGTAAATTAGGCTTTATTATTGGATATTCCAAAAGTGTGAGAGGAACATGAAGATACTAGTAGTTTACTAGAAATCATCAGCTGCTTTAGATCCATACCTGTATGCAAGATTCAAAGACAAATGAACCACTAGTACGATCCCCTGCACCAGCTGTCAAGAAACAGTCAGAATTCAGACTGCAAATTATACTCACTGACAATGGCAGCCGTTTATCTTAGGTTAGCAGCCTCAGAACACGCAGTCTTATAATTACTCCAAGTACTGATGCCTGGAATTGTTTCCCAACACACAGTGGACAAACCTGCTATTGAGCTGCCTAAGAGTAACAAAAGCCTCTCTCACTACATTTAAGACAGCAACATGGCTGCTAACTGGAACGGTCTGTAATCCTATACTTCAATACAAAAAGGATTCCAGGTTACAAAGAAGTTGTGACTAGCAGTACTGAATTACATACTCCATATGGAAAAACTAAGTTTGAAGCAAAAAATCTCAACATCAGTCAATTAAAATCAAAATACTAAAAAACTGTAGCATTCCTTGGCTTGAACCTTAGGTTGTCTTAAGTACCATTTTATCAACACTAACAGAAAATGTGCAGCAACTCACATTCTGGGAAGGGTAAACTTGGGCTGTACCTGAACAACAAACGGAAGAGTTTGACTCCTAATAGCTTGAGCTTTAACACTAGCATACCCGGAGAAAGAAATGACTCAGCAGTGTGTGCCAAGGCAAATGGTAGGCATAGGCAAACACCGCCCATTCCCATCTAAGCAGCTTCTATACCGCTGTGAAGAAAAAGAACCTTTGCGAGCTTATGAAGTCATCATTAAGAGGTCCTTAGTATTTAAAGGTACTCTGTCCTGGCACTTACATTTCAATATACACAAAGTGATTGTGTTAAAATGGAAAAGCAATATCTAAGAAGTTGAACAGAACTAATCTAAGAGCCTATTTACAGGCACAAATTTTAATACAAGCTAACTATAGAAATCTCCTAGGCAAATGAATCAGAGGCAGCAATTCCATGTAACCTAGGTGATCCCTGAGCACACTGTGGGTATATCATGAAAACGAGTTAACCAAGATGATATCAGCTCCTTGACACAGACCTGGCTCTCTCCAGCAGTAGCTGGGTGGGACATACGAATTGGCTTGCCCTGGGACAACAGTGGATAAGATGTTGTGTTCAAATCCTCACTCCACTTCTCTGGCTTATAACATCTTAAGTGTGCAAAAACACTACATGCAGGATACAGTGCACAGGGGGTGAGAGAGAACAACAGTCTTTGGGTGGTTCCACAAGTGAGTTAAATACCCAAGTCTTCATGAAAAGTTCTCTTACAGTGGTTGTAAGGAGACTAGAGAAAAACCACCTCTAGCAGAGGTCAGCCTAACGTAGGAAAGAACTGGCACCGCATCCAATGCTGCACTCCCAAAATTGGTGTTCCTGCATGCTAAGCATACAGATCCCTGAATCATCAGAAAAAAATTAAAAAATTTTGATAGTATTTCTACATTGTGAACAATAACACACTACAACTGATTTTTCATTTCCAACTTTCGAAGTACCAATCTTCACTGTCAAACAAGAGAATTATTCTTCTAAATCAGCTAACATAAGTTTCAGGCTAATTCTCATTTTGTATTCAGCTATCTCATAGTAAGTTAAAACTATTAGATTACTTTTCCCTTCATTTATTTATTTATTCCTCTTATGGGGAATAACAGCCTTGAACGGAATGAATATATGCTTTTCATCATTACTTTATGACTATTCAGATACAGCTAAATTAGACTGCACGGGTAGAATTACAAACTGCAAGGTTTCCTTCAAAAATACTTCACATTCTCAAACATGTACATTAAGTCGTTTTCACTATCAACTGACTACTGAAACGATTTTACAAAGTTTATAAGAACCAGGCTGATTTACCTCTCTTTGGTGGTCTAACATGATACGTGATGTCATTGATGATCAGTTTGAAGTCATCCAGTAGAAGCAAATCTATGCCCGTGGAGGAAGCAACACGGGTGCCATCTGTAAGGCAAATAAACAACTCATTAGTGCAATGACCTAAACAAGTCGTAACATTATCTCATATCTGACTTTTGGACTTCAACATTTTCCTGCAGACAACACTTTTTGGAGCCAGGCAAAGAGAATTTGCAGGGCAAGCCCACGATGAGCTATGATGAAGCTGCTTTCTAAATTGGTAAAGGCAGTTCCTCTCATCTCCGCAGCTTGAATGTTTTACCAAACTTAAGCAATGCAATCCACTTAAGGGACCTTCGCTCCTTCCCACAAACACTACAGATGATTATTTCCATCTCCAGTATTGGACAGTTTTGACTTCATTAACCTAATAAACATCTCTCTCGGGCCAGGACTTTCAACCACTTGGATAGACTCTCATAAGACGTTCTAATAATGTCCCAGAGCTTTGATGACTAACAGATGCATAGTAATTGAGCAAAACACTGAAATAAGCCATTAAGTGAAACATAACAGCATTCATAGATAAGTAAGAAATTCATTCCCTTGTACCACCGTTCACACCTAGTTCCCTACAAATTGATTAGCAACTCTATACAGGCAACCCGTACCTTCAGATTAAACACTTGGAAACTCACCTGAAATATGGACATCAGTCCCAATAGAGATAAAAACAGGACCTTGGCAAAATTAAGGCTTTCAGACAAAACCACCGAGAGCAGCTGCTTACATGCTATAAGTAGTGTGAACACAGGCTTATAATTTTTTCATTTCCTTGTCACATAGCAACATGCATTCTGAATATAAACTCTGTGTTATCAATTGCATCAAACAGAAATCCCCCCAGTATGTTGGTGTAAATTTGCAGCACAGGCTACCACTACATTCACTATGTGTAAGTCATTCAAACTGCAAATAGAGATGCAACAAAGACAATGTCTTTACGGTGAGATAATCTTCAAGGCTGAAGCTAAGCGTTAAGAAACATTTTCCTCCTCTTTCACACTACAATTAGATTTTCTTGACAGATCTGACACCAGCGTCAGTTAGTGGAACATTCCTACTCCAGAAACGATGTTTCCACTTTCTTGGGAACGTTTGAGAACCCACACCATATCAAGCTTTTACTCAAGAAGTGAACGGCTAGATAAAAATATCTGGCAAGTAAATCAATTTGTTTGTAAACAGGAGTACCTGCTGAGTAGATCGCAACCCGATCAATTCCTCGGTCCTCTGCTTGCAGCTGCTGTAAGAACACACCAACGGAGTCTGAGATCGGCTTAAGCGTGAACTGGCAACGTTCACGCCGAGATGGAAGATTCACAGAAATCACAGGTAAGCCATTTTGGTAAACCACCGTCACTTCTGCAAAAAATAAGATGAAAATAAAATTATCCTTAAAAATAAGCAGATCTTCTCATAGTAGTTCTGTATTTGTCCCACGGAGACAGAGATAAAACGGTTACAAGCTGAACAGAAAGCAAAGTAAATTTTCAGCTCACTATCTACCAATGTCCTTCAGAAACAAAAAATACCCTAAGGGACGTTAGAGTTTTTCACTCCATTTTACTTGGCAGTATGTGTTACACTCTCAGAGATTCACGGAAAAGTAAAAGAAGGTATTTATTTAGTTTAAGTACAATCACCTTCATAGCAAAGGCAGCGCGGCACGTATTGGTTAGATTTTGAGAACCAAAGTGTCTCAGACTGTGCAAGACCAATCCATGCACTATTTAGAGGGATTTACGGCCCAAAAGACAAAGGCAGGTGGTATACATTAGGAAATATCAAGGAAAGCTTACTTCAAATCCTTTTATTCTTGTTAAATTCCAGTTTCCTGCTCTTTGTCCTGAAGCAACAAATATTTAAGAGAGCCATCAGGAGTATGAGGTTGTAGGAACAGCACTCTGAGTTTAAGTTTCAAGGTCGCTTCATTTAAAATTCATGGGATCAATACACTCTGTACTTCAGAAGACAGACATTATTTCTTCAGCATAGATAAAACCATCTTTTCCATTTCCTTAGTGTTGTCAGGAGCTTTTTCAAAAGTGTTCTCAAGGATTTCAGTGCACCTTCCTAGAATTTATCACGGTGATCTGTATGAACTGTAAGCTAGTTACTATCTTACTGCCAGAAAGACAACCCACTCCAGGCACTTCAGGATACCCATATGTTGAAAAGTTAGAAGTTCACTTCTCTAAGCCCTTTACTGAGTCATGGGCAGTCAAAAATCTCCTCAATTGTAGCAATTGTTAAGTTATAGTGAGCACACCTAAAAACGATTCACTTGGAATTGTTGCATGTTTTTTTTTCTTACGTAAAAATGTACTGTCACTTTTGTTGACAAGTGTGCCTCAGGGATTGTGCAGTCACACCACCCACACTACACCTGGTATTTCCACCTGCTGCAGTTTTGGCCAGCAGCACAAACCACACCGTCTATAAGGGCTGCTCCAAAACTAATGCTTCCCATTTTATTCTGTTGGCCCATGACGTCAGACACACAGTGGTGGTACAGAAGTAAAGGCTAAATCTTCCCACCAGTATCCTGTTCCATTTTGTTGCTGTGCAATAGATGGCAGCACAGGGGCAGTCTGAGCAAACGGAGTCTATTATGGAAGCGTGTATGAAGCCAAAGCGTGGAACTGAATTCTTCCATGCGGACATAATGGTACCCACTGACATTCATTGATGTTTGCTGAACACTCATGGAGATCAAACAGCAGATGTGAGCACAGCGAGGCTCTGGGTGCTGTGTTTCAGCTGAGGCAACTGTGGGTCACTTCCACTGGGGCAGACAGTTATGACCTCAGCATGCAAACTCTTGTTCATCTCTGGTGAAAACGTGTAGGTGATGGCAGTGACTATGTTGAAAAAGTGTTTTGTAGCTGAGAATTAGCTGCATCTAAGTGTTGTTTTGCTCTCTGTATCTGTTGCAGTTTCCACAGAAAAATAATAAGAGACATTACTTTCAGAGTAGCCTGCATACCTTAACTCATCTAATTCCTGTACTGACTACTAGTCAAGCAACTAACACAAAAACCAACACAAAAACCAGCTGGCCAGAAAATTCAGAGCAAGTAGAAGAGAAGCGAAGTTAAGATTCTCAGCATTCTGCTATTTAGAAAGCTCTGCCACGAGAGCCTTCATACCTCCCCTTTGAGTTACCTGCCATCAGATGATGAACTCGTTTGTAACAGTAATATGTAATTTGCATATTGGGACACATCTTGGGGCAATATTTTTTTTGAAAAAGGAGACTCTCAGATGTTGAAAAAAGCTACACAATGTATCACATTATTACACTACAAGAGGGACACAGTCAGGCTTTTAGCTTACCATCACACACCTTCACAATTTGAATGAAGCATACTAAGGCTTTCTCCACTCTTCTAGGAGATTGCTATCTAGTGCTGACAGAGATGTCCTCATGCCATCGTTAAGACTAGGTAGAAGTGACCAGATATGGATATCAAAAAATGACTAAAGCATGTCAAGAAGTCTGACAACTTGGAAAGGGATGAAAACTTATTCACAAGACTCTGACACACCTGACAGGATTTCAGTAGCATTACTGTTTCGATTCTTAAAATTCAGTAAGATATTTATTGAAAAAATAAAGCACTGCCAGTTTATTTGGACAGTTAGACAGAATTTCAAGCTCCATATCAGCAGCTGTTGTGACACCAGCCATCAGATTTCGCTGTCTTTGACTCAAGTATTTGAGAAAGAGGCTGGTAAGAAATAAATCAGCATCAACTCACCCTTGTGATTTCTCTATATAAGGTAGGATCAACACATTTAGAAGCTTATAACAGCTACTTAGGTATTGACTTCATTGATTCTGTGAACAGCACACACAATGTTAACTTATGTACTGCTTATATAACTACACGACTGCTGCAGAGAACTCACTTGACACAAGAAACAACTTAAAATGCTACCTTGATCACACAGGCAGTGAGCAAGTTTACTGTAGAATAGGCGAGAAGAGCATTTACACCAACTCTTTTCCGTTCATCCTGTTGGTGCAAGCCAGCAGCCCAGTTCTGTGAGGCCAGTTGTGAAGAAAGCAAACATAGCCCCAGTCTGGTGACATTTTAACTCTTCACAACCCAGATGGAGATGGAGACCACGGTGACAGATGCAATAGGTCAGACTGTACCAACAGTTTCCATTAGCAGTAGCATGCACAAAATCTCTTAGCTTCAACAGCTTAAGGGAAGCATTATAGTCCTAATTGTTTCCTTCTGAGGACAGGCTCAGCAAGCCCAGAATTACAGCTGTCTTATTTTTTCCTTACAAGAAGCTTGTAGAAGTCTTTATCTAGCTTAATTCACTGGTACTAAAGTCTACAATTGCAGTTTGATCCTCTCATCATTCCCCACACAAGAAGTCTGGTCCAGTTTTTACCACTTTACCATTGAAGAGGGAAGAGCTCAGAAGGAAGTTTAAAAACAAAACCAAAACAACAGTAAATAGAACACCTGAAGGACTTGTCAATAATACACACCTAACAAGGAATAACAGAGCTCCATTAAAAGTTATTAACTGGCAATATGGCTATGTGCTTTGCTTCCTTCTGCTCTGACAGTGCTATGAATGGTCTGCAAGAGGAAAATGACCAAAACTACTTATACAATACATGTATTTAATATAACATTTCCATCATATTTATAGAATTCTAATCAGTGCGGTGTCAAAATGCTTCATTCGCTTATTTGCAGTTTAGAGAGAATACTTGGGCTAATCATTACTGATCAAGTTTCAGGCCACTATTTAAATGCATGTACAAGTAATTGTATACAAGCACTTAAGTTTACGGACAACCTACAACCTGGCCAGGAGCACTGCTAAAGAAGACCAAGGCGGATTTTAGAAGCTTTACATGCTATACTAAACATGAGCTTGCTTTGAGGTATGAATCCCATCCATGCACCACAGTTTTGAAGCGTATGTGCTCCAGTAACAGGGGTCTTGAGCACTTTATAAAGCTATAAGAAAAAAAAAAAAGGTATGGACAAAAGAGAAATCCGTATTGAACACACACTGCTGGTAAACACAAAGTTATTGGAAAAAGTAACAAGGAAAATATTCAAGCATAATATAACAAGAAATTCAGGCAATATATAACAATCAAATCAGGCAAGTAGCTATACACAGATTATTCTCTCAACTTTGTATTCGTCTCCTACTCTTCTACTTGTTTAAGCCTTCCAGTTCAATTACTATCAGTTCTCCACAGCAGTCCTGTTCCCTTTGTTTTTGCACACAGTCACTATCCCCAGCAGGGGAAGCAATTGCAGCAGAGCCCTTTACTTTGTTAGCTTTCAGGCTTTATTAACAAGCCTTAATGGTAAGAGGATCCACTAACTGCTTGTGTCAGTCAGCATAAGCACTCCAGTCTCTGTTCGCAGCAAGCAAATGTTAAGCAGGCAGTTATCTCAAAGCTGTTTGTTTCCTCTTTGCATTTCACATACTGAGATTTTTTTAAAGTTCCACCTACCTCAGCAGTACATTCCTTCGCTTTATGTTATGACAACCTTATCAGAAAAGGCTTAATGCTAGAGCTGTCCCAGAATTTAAATAAAGGAACAAAACTGCCGTGGCTTCACAACTTACCGCAGCAGACAGAGTGCTTTCAACCACTCAAGTGCCTGGGATGAAGTACATTTTCATTACACGCAAGTTAACAAGGCACACAGTATCTTGAAACAAGGACCCCAAGGCCACACATCAGGAAGATGCCTGACGAAAGCTTTGGACAATTAAATGCAATAAAATCCTTCACTGTAAAGCCTGTCCAGTTCTATAAGGGCAGTTATTAGAGAAGTTGACCGTTTCCTTGATTCTTCTTGTCTGACTTTGTTCTGTCACTTTCTCAGTTCAAAAATGGGATTACCTCCTAGTCAGCAAAGACTCAACCAGAAAGGGGGTCAGCAACACGACTTCAGCCAAAAGCGAGCCCAGAGTTTCTCTGCGTCACTCACCATCAGAGGGCACTACCGTACTGCAATAGACCACTCTCACACTCTGCCAAGGAGAAAGCCTCTGATGCACCTAGAAAACACAAGCACAGCAAAAGGACAAACGTTGAGTCGCGCTGCCTGACAGAATCACAGCCCACAGCCGCCTCCTGCCCCCCCACCCTACTGCCTGCGCTGGGCATTTCCTCCTAGCACCGCCAGCCCGGAGCACCTGCGGGAACGGCCCCAGCTCTGCCATCTGCCTCCCAGCACGGCTCTCCCCTCGGCCAGGCTCACCTCTACGAGCATCGCTCTCAACGCTCTGAGTGTAAAGTGGTGAAGAATGAGGGAGTTCTTGATTAGGAGCTTCATTCTCCTTGGTTGTTTTCTCTGCTGAACTACTTATTTTCCCTCCTCCTTACAGAGGGGGAAACCAAACTAAGATACAAGTAGCAAACACACCTGGGCATAGAACAATTTGTCTGAGTCAGAAACAAAAACCCTGATACTGAGCTATAGAAGGAGTAAGTCTAATGGAAAAAGAAAGTGCATGAATGGCTCTTACATTCTTCAGCCTTGGTAAGGGACTAATTCGTTCATAAAAACAGGCAATCAGACCAATTTGAGGTCTATTTAAGATCTGTCTGCTAAGATGTTATTTTAGATTGGTTACACATGAACCAGCACATCCACCCAGTAAAATTACAATTCTGGCAAGCAGGAGCTGCATTATAGAACAGAATGAGAGCTGCTGCTGAGCTCTATCTGCCCACAGTGGTATACAGTCAATGATCACCAAAAATTCAGCTGCCAAGTCTGCATTTCTATGAATGCAGCCCACAGATAGGGTTTGCTTCAAGAACATTTCTGATGGAAGCCTGCAAACAAAACCCATGCTGTTGATTATTTATGAAGATACTTTCAGTAACTTATTTCAACTATCTTTACTACTACGGTTTTCTTCTGAAGCTTGCTCCAGAAATCCAGGATAGTCCCACAGCTACATCAGTCTTACAGTCAGGGCCTGTGCCCAGGAGGTCAACGCTCTGACAGCTCTGGAAACTTGCTCTATTTCGTGCTGTATTTATGCTCCATTCAGTCCTGACAATGAAAATCACTGAAGTCATTTTCAATTTTGCTTCTTGCTGCAACTGCATTTTCAGCTTCCCACAATCGAGGTAAGTAGTTTACAGCAAAGGAGAGCTCAGCTTTAAACAGCTGCAACTGCACACAAGTGAGAAACTGCATGTTTTGAAAACGTAACAGTTGGAAAATGTAACATACATAAAACACCTGTACTCTGGGAACCACAACACAAATTTGCCTTCTGACATTTGAAAACAAGTCTTCTGAACTGATAAACACTCATATGCAACTACAAAGCAACAAAGGAATCTACTCAACATGAAAAAATGATGTTTTAAATATGAATAAACAAACTAACCACACATGCAGGCATGCATTTCAGGCAAGTCAAGGTACTGTCTTGGAATCACTATTACACCGTGAAGCCAGTTTTGAGCTTGAACTCAGAATCAAGTGGTACCTGAGAAGGTGAAACATCTGGAAATTCAAACAAAAAGCCCCACAACCAACAGACCTTTTCCTATTTGAATCCTTAATTTCAATTGTTATTCTCCTACCAAAAAAAAAAAATCACACCAGATATTACAGTAAGTGGGACACAGAATGGTCTGTGTAAACACTTTCCCAAAGGCCCATTTTCATATTTATTTCATCCAATCATGTGGCAGAGCTGCTTCTCACTGCTTTCCTTCTCCCTTTTGCATAACAGCAACCATTATTTCTGAAATACCGCTCACCAGGAGCCTGTCTTCCTACCACATTTGCACAGCAGCCCATACATTTTACTAGCTGCTCTCAGAAAATCCTCAAACGCACCAAACCCAGTTTTATCTCACCACAAAATAGCTATATAACTGAAAGACATTATCAGCTAGCATCTGCAACAAATTTACCTTAAGGCCATGAGCATTTGACAGGCATAAGCTCTAGTCTCCCTGCCTTCAAATAATACAGGCAAGAACGGGAAAAGGCAAAATGGGTTGAAAAACAGGGCATGTCAGCTGACTAACAAAAAGGCTGAGGCATCCCCAGGCTTAATGTCTCAGACCATTTCTCTCATCAGCCACACAGCAGTAACCAGCACTACGTTTTAGACAAGGAGATACTGGTTAAACTACTCCTATCTGTCACTGTGGCAGATCTGAACTGTGCCTTATGATGCTGCTGTCAGAAATCTCCTAGCTAGGGAAACAATCTCCACTAGTTAGAGTAAAAAAAGAGGAACAAATGAACACAAACTCAGCAGAGACCTAAACATCATCTCCTGTCATCCCAGATCGGGGCATGCTTAAGGAATAAGCGATCATTTTTATTCTTGAAGGGCAGCTACCGTTTTCAAACAGGGTTGGCGAAAAATGTCAGAACCTTTTATCCTATGCCTGCAATTCAACAGCAACTATGACAGAAGGTTGAAGTTTTGGATCAAAGTAAGTACAGGGTGGTGGAGAGTAACTTGTTTCAAGCTTGGCTGACTTGATCTCACCACCTGCAGACCATCAACAGTTCACTGCTTCAAAGTGTGGAATAACCACAGTGAGGTTTCAGCTGAGACTTCCAAAGCAAGTGGTACTCTGGGTCTGAAAAGCAATACTGAAATGAGGAGCTCTAAGTAACTTCACGACATTATGTGCCCAAGCACAGCATGAGCAGGAATTCACTTCTTGCATCCATTCAATTCTTCCTCTCCTGTCTTAGTGTTGGTAGGAGGCTCAGGGTTACACGGGTTACAGGGTTACACTCCCAGAACGAAAGAGCAAGAGTTAAAAACAACAATAACAACCAAAATAAAATCCCACCAACAGCCCTTTGTCTAGAATAATGCTTTCTCTCCTGCCTTGTCAGGGCCTACATCAGACAACCTGAAAGTAAAACACCAGCATCTCTAAAGGTCTGACTAGTTAGTTCAAATCTACACCAGCAACAAAGTTAATCAAAGCTGGAAAAATCACCCTTTTAGGGGCCAGCAAGTACGCTCCTGAAAGAAAGGAGGGAGCAATCTGGCAGAGCTCACCTTCTGCATGTTGTATAATTAGCAAACGAAAGGAAGAGTACTAAGTCTCCAAAGGGTGACTGCAGTCAGAGAAGAGTTATCAAAAAAAAAAAAAAAAAAAGCAAAAGATTAAAAGGTGCATCTAAAACATAAGTAAAACATGCTGCTAAGTCATTACCTGGAGTGCCATTAACTGTCATGTGCAGAGCTTCTGTGAAATAGAGCCTTGTCTGTGTAACAAATTCACACGCTGAGAAATTAAAAAGGTACATTTGCAAGCACCAGCTGCATCACCCACTAACAAGGGGCCTCCTTCTGCAGAAGCTGCCTCAAGCCACAGGTGAAGCTCACCTTCCCAGCTGCTATTTCTCTCTCCTCACTGTCACAGCACCAAAAAAAAAAAAAATAACTATGACAGCTCAGTAAACCTCCTACCCTGCATATCAGCAACAAAAATTGCTGCAAGCTTCCCTGAGCTATCACACCTGTCGCATCCAACCACCCCAGAAGAGCTCCCTTTCTTGACCCTTTCTTTCTATGTTCAGCCTGTGAAGTTCCAATATCTCTCAAATGGTGCTTCTATTCTAAGTCATTGGTCCTGCCCTCACACTTTGCTCTCCCCTTACACCAATGTGTTTTTGCAACCCAGAGTAGACAGAGTGAAAATGGTGTTCTGAGCAGAAATGTAAGGTGTAGGTTACCAAAGGGCTCACAGGGCTGCTCATCGCACTTCTCTTTTACTCTCATTCCTCTCTTTCTCAGCATTCTTGTCCTTTTCTCAGTTCCACAGGGGTGGAACCAACATCCTCACTGAGGGGCTCAGCTTCAACCTGGGGAGGGACTACAGGAACCCTCCAGAAACTCCCCAGATGTTCTAGAACTGGCTGAGGGCAGCCTTGCCGAACTGCAGCTATTGAAACAAGTTCTGCAAGGGAAGTCCCTCATGTACAAACCACTGCAAGGCTCTAAGCACAGACAAGGCCATTTCAGGTCTTTATACCAAAGCTGGCTCTGAAATTGTAGCTCAGACTCAAAATGTGAGAAGTGGGGTCATCAGGATGAGATAACCCCTCTCCAGCAGTTCCCTTCCCCCCTCCCCCCCGGCCCAGCAAGCAGCCAGGCCCACAGCATAATGCCACACCGCTGCCTCAGCCAGCACAGCCCTGCTCCTGTGCATGCCTCTTCTCACCCTCCTGGACTCCTCAGGGCCTTCTGAAAAGATAGAAATGGGTCAGTCTGGCATCAGAGAGCTTTTTTCGTCTTCTTTTCCACCTCCACTCTTCCCAGACATCTGGGCTCCACGGCCTGCTTCCAGGACTTCTCTCAGATTTAGAAATGGCAATTTACAATTGTACTTGTTCAACAGATAAGAGTAACCTTGTATGGAAGGCTTCCTCCGACTTACTGCTGCTACAGCTTCGGAGATGTCCACACAGGAAATATTACATGAAACATTTCCTCTAAGGAACACGGTGTGCTTCTGTTTGAGAGCATGGCGTACCATAAAGTACGCTCTGCCACCCTGACACAGCCCTTACTGTTGCAGGAGAACTGCTCAGCCTACAAATTTTTGATGCCCTGCAGCAACAATGCCAATCATTTGAGCACAGACTGGAATGTGGCAGGGAAGAAAAGTCCTCACTGCCATTCTCACCATCCAGCTCATCTCCAGGAAGCTGACCAAATCCCACTGGTTTGAAATCATTTCTTTCTCTTTACCAAGCACATCCTCTCTCATATCCCACTCACAAAGTCAGATTTTGCCTCAGAAAGAACACATTGCACCCACTGCCTCCACAGGGCAATGCTTCTGTGGATGAAGGTCAAGTAAACGAGAACCAGCCTGAACAACACCACTGTTTTCTGTATTTATTTTTAAATTGGGCCGAGGAGATGGACAGAGAGGAGGCAATGCCAGCGAGATGTAGGAAGTGTTAATCTTGGCATTCTGAAGCACTTGGTACGACCTACACATGAGCAAATGGTCCTCGGTTAACCACTCTGCTCATTCCTGTCTGAATTTTCTCTTCTCCTAGGGTTAGGACAGAACTACATCACATCTGCTAGGAGAGGAACACAAACAGGAGGTGAGCTATAAATACTCCCCTCTGATCCTGCTTCCTCTGCCCATCTGCCTCCAAAGGCACAGGTATTCAGGAAGAGGTGGGGGTAGGAGGGAGGAGGAGATTTTAAGAGGATGAAGCAGCTCCTCCCTGTTCTTTGTTGCACCTCTCTCACAGCATTACTGCTGCTGTGGAGATGCTGCAACGATGAGTTTTGTAATGGGAACATCACTGCTAGCAGTAACTTTGATAGAGCCTCTGAGTGCAGGAGCAAGAAAGCGAGGTGAGGCAAGGTAAAGTTTAATGGACACGTTAAGCACTTTGGTCAAGCAGCCCCTGTAGCTTTTGAACAGGTGCTTTCCTGATGCTTTCAATGTCCCACTCTCCTCCCCCCCAGACAACAAAAATCCTCAGGATAATTTTATTGCAACTGCCAACAGCTTGCAGAGTGTTACGCTATTCCTACTTGACCTGAGACATAACCACAGTACTCCAGACCACCGTACTCCTTCCTTCTCAGCCTCCCACGAACATTTCTACCTTGAGCAGCCAGAGATTGGGGCTGGAACATTTCCCATGCAGTTTGTGATGCCAGCTCATGGATTCATGTTTGCAATATTTTTGCTTTTCTGGAGAAGACTGGTTTGAACTCTATTTTTTCAGTACAGCACTCATGGTTACTAGGAAAAAAAAAACCCACAAAACAAACCTGAGAATTTAATTCTGTTTTTCAGGCTTTCAAAATGCAAGTGAAAGCTAACAAAATACCGTTCCATGTTTAAAGCCTGCATCACCTTTGCAACCTGAACACAAAGGTAAGGCAAAGTGGAATTTTTCTCAACTCATTACTCAAATACTGTTCTGTTAACTCTCCTCAAATTAAAGGGACTCCCACAGTTAGTTTAAGAAACAGTTTACCAATTTGTTTAGCTTTGATGCCACTAATTTTGGTTTTCTTCTGCTGCATGACTGCCTTCTTCAGCCACTGAGATCTGAGAACGGTATAGGCAGACGGATGGGATCAGATTGATTTTTGCACAGCAGTTCACTGTTGTTTGTTTTTGTCTCTAGGTCTTACCTAACCACATGTGACAATTCCCTGCATAAGAGCCAGCTCGCAGATAAGCTCCTTCCCCTCTTCTCCCACCTTGCTGTGATTCTGCATAAAGGCAGGATGAGCTTCCTGGTGAGGAAACGCCTACTGGCATACCCTGGCATTTACAGGATCAGGAGTGAAACAATAAGCTGAGTTATTGAGTGGAATTCCCACAAGTGCAAGGGAATTCTCTCTGTCTCAATGCATACCTAGGAGGAGCAAACTCGCACTTTTTTCCAGGTTTTCCAGGGAAATCAATTCAAGAATGAGGGACCTCTGCTTTCAGTTCTTAAGAAGAAACAGCAGGCTCCTGCAGACTTCCAGGCCAGCACCAGCATCAGTACAGCCTCAGAGAAAGCGCAAACTCTGAGGTACAGCGTCCTGCAGGCCTCAGCAGTCCTTCGCATCGCAGTGCTGGAGGAGTCTCACGGCACCCATTCCCTGCTCATTTTCCTTCAGGAAAGAAAGAACTCCGCTAACCTTTCATGGCTTCAGTTCACAAAACAAACTGGCAGAGAAACTCAAGTAGCTGCGGCTGAGGAGAGCCTCAGGCAGCATGAGGCAGCTCCTTTGCACCCACAAAGTCACATCAGGTCAGTCCGAGTGCGAAAGACAAACCTCCTCCCTCCCAAAGGAGCTCAGCCACCCACTTGGCTTTAGCACTGGATCCCTCATGAGGCACTTAGGTAGGGGAAGCCAAAACTTATCTGGCACTTCTGGGCAAATATTTCAGATATTCTCACATTCAGAGGTGCAGGTCCTAAGACAAAACCCATGGTTTCAGTAAGTGGTTACAAATACCCGATACCAATTAGTATTGGCCAAGTTTATTCTGTGAAACATACCAAAGCTTAGGGCGCCCAGCATGAAATGCTTCTTTGCTTCCTACATTCAAATTCACATTACTTCCAGGTACTATCAGTAAAAATCAGTCCTTTTGCTAATCTGATCACAAGGCCCTAGAAAATTCTTTCATTTGATGAAGAGTGGATGCTTGACATCTTTTCACTAGACATTGTGCCTGCCTAGAAAAGGCAGCTAAGCACAAATTAAGCAAGTGAAAAATCTTGCAGGAGCACGTTTTTGGTGTACGAATCAAGGGCAGTAAAAGCACACGCTCATTTTGAATCTGACATAAAACAGTATGTTAGATTCAGCTCCAGAGGCTTCCCACTCAGAATTCTAAAAGTTCATCTCACCCGTCCCCTCTACAAGAGGAAGAGAAATAAAAGTGGGGTTTACCCCTTCCATACCACACAAGGAACAGGCATACAGAACCCTATCTATTTTATTTTAGGTATGGCTTCAAGAAGGCTCATTAGCTCTATTTCTACAGCTTTCACAACAGCAATCAGCCTGACCAGTAAGTGCAGGGAGAAGCTGCTTTGGACCTGCTCCTCTGGAGGAGGTGAGCTTCCAATAACTGCGACGCTGCCCCTCAAAACCTGACCTGGGCAGAGAATGGGCTTGAGGGACTACAGTGCCTCCACCAGCCACTTCACCATCAGCCATTTCCAGAAAGGTAAGGAGTAGACTTGGAGATCAAAAGGATTTAATTGATTTTTGAGGAAATGAATTATTCTAACAGCATCTCCCAATAGCTAGCTTAAAGCTATTCATTTCAACATCTCCTGCATAGAATTACTGTACTACAAAACTGAACAACGTAATTATACTTAATAGCCTCCAAGAGCAAAGGAGACTCCAACAACTAAACTAGTTTCAGGAAAACAAGTACAAAAACAACGGCCAGGTCCTCATCAGTGCTAATTAATTCTGTCACTTCCTGCACCTCCCCCAGCTGTCTCAGGGAAATGAGATGAAGTTTGGTTTATAGACACATGCTACGCATGAACACACCTTGATTACATAATGATCAAGTCTGCACACCTGCGTTAAATCACTAGTTACGAGAATCCCAAAGAAAAGTACACCAAAAACTCTTCCCATGGATTTTCAATGGTCATCAAGTCATTCACGATAAATCAGGATTACAGGAGAGCACTATGAAAGGGGCTCCCAAATATATGGCTTTGTCTTTCAGTTTAAAAATACTGGTTTCTGCTACTTCTATGTCATTCAGGGTACAAAGAGTTTAGTAAGATTTTAGTAGATTTTTCTCCGATTGTTTCAGCTCAAGTATGTCTGTTTTTTAAACACTAAAATCTAACATTGACAGCGTTCATGTCACTATCAAAAAAAGAAACCAGTGCAGTTTTGTTCAAAGAATAAGACAAAGAAACTTCACACAACATAAATCAGTTTACAGCAGTCAGTCCCAAACAGCCAGCTCCTTGCCAAATTATACTCTGTAAGCCACATATCCAGCATACATGCTATGAAGAATTTGCAGTTCACACTTTTTCCCACTACGAATGCTGAGGCTTAATTCATATTAAGAGTTTGAGACATCTTGGAAACAAAGAGCTAGAAAAATGGAGACCACTGAAGAATTAACAGCCCTGGAGAAAGAGATTATCCCGGGGAGAAGTGGGAGTGGAATAGAAAGCAATGGAAATGTTTGGCTAGGTCACTACCTTAAAGCTTATCCAAACTGCTTCAACTGGTTTAATATATTTTGATAGGTATTCAGTGGTTTAGAAGGAGGCAATTTACCACTTGACTCTGAATTACACAAACTGTCAGAGACACCTTTAGAGTTTGAATTTTCTTTGACAGGTTCAGCTGGTTAATGAAAATTGAATCAACCTCTTCAGGAAAATTAAATACCCACATGAAACAGAGAAAAAAAAAACAAAAAAAAAAAACAAGCCTGGAAAAGCCAGGGAGGGACAGGCACTGAGGGAAGTAGACTGACCAGTCAGCACAGAATGAGATTGTACTATACTCCCAAGAACCTTACCAGCTTTTTCACTGAAGCTAGAAGAGCTGAGTAGTAGTACTTTTCCTGTGACCCAGTGCTAATTATCAGCGTTCCTTCAACCACACTTTCTTACCCTCTACAAGAGTAGTTTAGGAGGCTGGAGGCTGCAAATTGCATGCGTTGGCTAAAGGCCTGCTGCACACACTTTGACAGGATGCTTGAAATTGATCTTACCACTTGCCGCGGTGACAGGCCATGAGCTGAAAACCCTCCAACCACACAAGCCTTGCAAGTTACTAGCAGAGAGCCACAGCTCAGATGGGCAAGCAGCACTTCTACTCAGTCACATCACCCACATTCAAGGCCCTTCACACATGCAGCAGCAGAGCTAACACACCAAAAGGTCATCAAGGCGCCCATGAGAACAGAACAGCCAGCTTAGGTCATTTCTTACTGAAAAAAGCTCAAGAGCCCAATAGTCTAAGGCTGCTTCCCACTTTAAGATGCTCTTATCTGAAAGCAGGCCAGAGTTGCCACATGAATCTTCCTGTAATTATCTTTCATTTGTATGAAGCAAGCGGATGATGGAGGGAGCTAACTAACTTCCACAGCTGGTAGGACCGCCTTGCTTTCCAAGCAGCACCCTTCTTGTGACATCTCATCATTCACAGTTCTGCAATCCTGTTCTCACAACAAGACATAGCTTGCAGCCATCCCCCAGATAGATAACAACAAGCTTAGAAGACCCAGAAGAAAAGGGAAAACGATTCAGGTTTAGGGTTCTATTACAGATAGTTTCCTTTATCCCTTCCTGCTCATTACATTTAGCTGATGAGTGAATTGGGTCAAAATAACTTGCAAGTAAATCACAATTGGCCACCACAACTGCTAATTATGAACATTTCCAACTGCCTCTGCTAAAAGCTTGCATATCCAAAAATACTTTCAAGAGACAGAAAGCAGATTCCTCTTTTCACACTGCTTGTTGTTTTTCTTGTTTAAACAAAAGTGAAGCTTATTACTTAAGACAGAAGGCAGTAAGGCATTCCTAGTTAGGAGTGCAGCCACCACCAGGTTCTGACACTCCCGGTCAAGCAGATTTCACTGGCAGTTTGTTTGCTGAGCCCAAATCCCTTGATAGGGCTCTGATTCAGATAGCACACAAAGTCTCAGCTTCCAGCACAGCAGCGCAAACGCATTAGCCATTGAGAAAACATTAATAGAGAAGTACTAAAATAGCTGGCTGTAAGCAGCATAAATGGCTGTCCGCATGAAACTAGGTAACGCTATAATAGCTCTTGATACAAAAGAGTCAGTAAGGCACCACTGTTTTAGACACAGGAAGCATAACACTTAGAACAAGTAGAGATTATCTAACAAAGATCACTAATTTTTGAGGGAAAATAGTAATGATGGGAAAGCAAACATGTTCACCAGGCGCAGCCTGAAAAGCAGCATCACAGTAAGTGAACAGCAAAGCAGAAGGCAGACAGGTTGCAGCCTTGCTGCAATGCATACGTGGTGCAGCAAAACACTGTAGTAATCAGAAGGGGTATTTTTCCAGAATATTAATATACAGCAAATCCACTCAAAGTGCATTCCGCATGGGTGACTAGAGAAGAAGCTGTTTGCCTACACATAGGAGCATGACTCCTGTGCTGACATTTGGAACAGCCTTGTGCTGTACCAATAGTGAGCTAAGAGCAAGCAAGCAAGCCTTTCTACCTTGCTCTCTCCTCCCATAGTGGGTGCAACATGATTTAGAAGCACTTTGAAGCTACCCAACTTAAAGGGCAAAGGTGTCACTTCCACATTGCACTCCTGTAATTCAAGGACATGATTATCAAATTGGAAACCTGCGTGGGACAGAATGAAGATCAAGTTGCAATTACAAAAGCTTTACTATAGCCTATGGAAGCATACACAGATTGGTAGGAGACAAGCTCACCACCACAACGCTCCCTTCAAAGGCATTTTCTTCCCATATTAGAAAGTGATGAAGATTCATTCCAGTGTTTCTAAAGACAAAAGCAACAGAATCAATTCAAGTTTATCAGTTCTGTTTTTGTGGTGTTGAGAGGTTCTCAGCATGCAGCATCTAAGTTGTATTTGTGCAGCTGGAGCTGCTAAGGGAAGGCCAGGACAGCACTGGTTGGCCATGCCATTCAGATTGAGACCATCACCAGCTTAAACCACCACCAGCTTCTGCTTACACCAGCAGGCTGCTATCATCACATGCTTTACAATGCACAATGTATCAACCTTCAAATCGTAAGGAGATACAGGAACAACTGTACAGCCTAGAACATAGCCTGAGAGCATTTGTATGGGACTTGCCTAAACCTTCACGCCCCAGACAATGACATGCAAATGGGTTACTTGAGATCGCTGAACCCAACCATTTTGTTCTGGGGGGGCAGGTGAGAAAACCTGTTGGCAGGCTTGCATGAAAATATCTGGAGGCTAAGGAGGCTTGGGTGAGAGGGAGTTTTTCCCTCACACATTTCTTATTCTCAACCCACCCAATTTGAAACTTATTTTGGGATTCTGTGCCTTCCAGACAAAGTCTTGAAGAAAGAATAATGGAAGAATAAGTATTTGCTTTCATGAAACAGCAAAATCTCAAGGAAAACATCCAACGTAAATTATTCCTATTACCAAAGCATTGCACCTGTAATTTATTTTCTCTGGATGCAGGCAGCTCCTATGATGTTAAAACCCTCAGCATCTCCACAGAAATCACAGCAAAGACCTAAACTTCCATTCCTGCTGTCTCAAAGCAACAAGCACGCAGAACCAATCGAACCTCACTCCATGGTGCTGTTCCTCCAGCCATCCCTGCCACAGATGAGAGCGTGCCAGTTCTCTCACTGCATACCACTGGGCAGTCTCAGCTGCAGGAGTCACCGTGGACAGGCATTTTACAGCCAGCTCTGTGCTGCCCTGTGCAGAGCTGCTTTGTACTCTTCAGGGTACTGGGAGATCTGCAAGGAGGTGATGCAAGACTGCAGCTCTTCCCCTCAGTTAAAAAGCCTGCACACAAGATTCAACACCTATGGGATGTGGGCATATTTTCAGGCAAAGAAAACAAGCACCCATGGAGCTTGTCTAGACTAAGCTAGGAAGTTAAACAATAGAAATAAAGCCTACATAGCCTGAAACCAATTGCAGTAAGCTCTCCCACGCCATTTTCAACTCAGCTAGAGGCTTTAAATGCTCATTTCAATCCAGCTACAGATAACTAACCCACATATCAGGCTTACCCCTTAGTGGGGTGACAGACCTCCCTGCGTGCCCCGCACTTTCTAGAACTGCATTTAAACGCAATCTTACCCTATTCCCCTCTTCTCCCCACCAAGATGAGACTTCAGTTCCCCATGTAACTAGGAGATAATTTTAACTCTGTCACTAAATTGATTTCACTGGTGCTTAACTGCACTATTAAGCAAATCATTAGCTGACGTGTGGCATCTTTACCATCTGACAGAGCAATGCACTGTTACAGAAGGGGGGGAGGGGGGGAATTCCAGAGACAAACAACCCATCTTTGGATAACACCAGTAGGTAGCAAAGCTGGTAGCACACTACACGGGGAGCCCCACATCTTGTCAATAACAACAGAGGCAGGTCAAGCAGTGTGACTTTAGCTCACTCTGCTTGGAAGCCTCCTCCCAAGGTTAGCCATGAATGATAACACAACAGCTGGCGCTGTGCTGGTAATTTCAGCATTACTGTACATAGCAGTTGAAACAGCCAATAGAAGATTTACCGTATTTCTTCTTCAGCTGTGCACAGATCTCCTCCTTTTTTACTTTGTACAACCCTGAAGCTTCGGACTTGCCTGTAACACCTCCTAGACAGCAGTATTAAAGTACATCAGCCCCAGCTCAGAAACCGTGCTTACTCCATCAGCACATTTAGTCATCTCCTTTGACTTGTGCCTCACAGCCACCTTAAAGAAGATTAAATCAAGCAAACACCAAGTTAGGGCACTGCCTAACAAGTTCCAAGTTCCACAAAGGGAATTTTTCTCTTCCCATTCTGCCTTCAAGGATCTTAATGATTCTGTTAAACAGGATAGTAAGTAAACAACAAGGATAGTAAGTAAACAACAAGAAATCATTTAACAAGCCATCATGCCCAAATTCCTTCCACCAGCAACAAGAAGTTATAAGCAGGCATGTGCAAAACACTTATTTACTCCTCCTCAAAAAATCTGCATCCCAGCACTACTTGGCCTCCATGTCACCGTTCTTCTGTGCCTTCAGCAGCAGCCTCAGCTGTGCACCGGCCAAGGCCTTGCTACACAGCTGCATTAGCAGCTATCTCCCTGCCTTGCTCCCAGGCCATTAAGGAGTCCCTCTTCCTCAGTGCAGGAATGAAAAGCAGTTACCAAGTCAAGGTTTCATAGCAATGGATTTACAGCCTGACAGCTGGCATTTCACAGTCTCACCCCTGACTGGAAAGCACCTGATAAACGCCAACAACTTTGGAGTTATGACCCTCTTCCTTCCATCGGATCCTACTTGCTCCTCCCAGCTTCCCCAGAATTCACGTCTACTTTGCTCTGTTTCAAATTTCAGCTAGTTACCTGGCTTGACCTCACTAGATACAATTGCAATCCTTTTCGAATACAACACAAAGATTATGCAACTGCGTAACCGAAGTTCTTCCCCTAATAATGGGCACAGCTATTAGAGCAGACAAGTGTCCCTAATCAGTAAGTCATTTCATTTGAAAACAAGAAGAAAACAGGAAGAAAAAGCAAAGAGCTTGCTCATAGCGATGGTTGAGATAACAACGGAGAGTTAAGCTAGATCAGTCTTTGCTCCCCATAGAAAGTACAATTCATGTACCTCTCTTATGTGCTAAAGCAGCCAGGGTCAAGATGGGTCTGATGGAGACTAAGCAAACACATTCCCTTTCCTGTACATGACAAGAATCCCTAAAGCATTCACATAATTAAATACATATATGTATGCATATATAGTGTGAGAAAACTGACCATGCTGCAAGACAAGAATCCCAAGTCTCTTGCTATAAGCCCTATATTTTTCCTTTTTTTTTTTTTTTTTTTTTTTGCCACAGTAGCAGAGTCCACAGCCCCAGGCTATGGGCAGCCAGCTCACCTGGCACCAGTGAGAACCAAGTAAAAGTCCAGATGGACTTTTAAAGGTCTCCCTTCTTGACTTGGCCTTAAATACAACCGACTGCCAGAGCCATGCTGAGCTTTACAGCAGCTACTTGCTGTAATGTCAGTTAAGCCATTACTGGCACTTCACAGCGCACGAGGTTCAAGCAGTGCTGTAGGAAGCTCTGGGGCCATTGCAGAAGCTACCCCACACAGCTGTGGGACAAGCTGTCC